>NC_059472.1:125214674-125862424 GCF_018139145.2 Gymnogyps californianus
CTGGAAGCAGAAGACTCAGTGCTTTGCTCAGGAGTTTATCTGTGTCACTGCCCTGCAGTCTTGTACTAAGTGCTTCTTCTGATGTTTTGCACCAGTGGACATGAATCTTCACCTGCATATTTTACCAGGAATCCCATTCAGTCATCACAGTACCATGGATTTCTGCACAGAAAAAGTTTTGAACCTTGCGGAGTTATCAGAGAAATTTCAAATTAGAGCAGTTTTAAGGACTGGTTATAAGAATTAAAAAAAATCCGTAGAGTGAAAAGATGAGAATGGTAGTAACAGATCATGGAACTTTTCTCCAAATTAAATGCGTATTTAATTCCGGTACAGTTTCTGTCATTTGGTCACTTGTGTAATGTGAAAGTGATTTTCTTATACAGCTAAGTATATTTAGTTAGCTTATATCTAAAAACCTGAAAGGAGGTTGCTGTGGAACCTTCTTCTTGTACCAGAATTGGTCTTGTTCATGGTCGGGGGGGAGCTCTTATGTTTCTGTGCCAAGTTAGCTTCTCTCTTTACACCAGTCTTAAATGTTCAGGAGTTGGAAGGCAAGAAGACACTTTTCTTACTGAATATTTTGTTGCTATAGAAAGAAATCTAAACTCTTATTTCTGATCTGTGACAGTTACTGGCACAAAGTTCTGGCAAGCCAAAGCTGATAAAAGCCAGCTCTGATTATGCCTGTTTCTTGCCATCAAGTGTTGCATGCTTCTGTCATTCTAAGTAAATCCATCCAACTCATGAATCATAATCTATCAGAGGTTGCTTTTATCTTTCAGATTCCAGTGATATCTATTCTGTACCTCTGCTTCCTGCTTTTACACCTAGTACAAATCTTATGTGCAGTTATTACTTAACTATTCAACTGCTCACTTGGTTTTTACATGTGTCATTAAATTTAAATGGCTAACAAATAAAAATGTTCCTGAAATTTAATTTTATGTCCGTAAGGAAGAGTTAATTACTGTGTTATCTCTACAAAAAGTTTTGTCCAGTGTCAGGACAAGGTATAACTTGTTTTGCTTCTTTGTTTAATGAGGGTACGTTTCTTGGTCTGTATTGTGTCCCATTTCTTTTTTTTTTCCTCCTTTTTATAATGAAGAAGGGTTTTACGTTAGTTTAGATCAGCGCTAGTGTAATGTAGCCCTGGCAGCTAGCAGAATTAGACAAAAGAAAGATAAAAATATCATATTGCTTCTTTTTAATCTTCCATACCCCCTATTATTGCTGTTTCTCTTTTCAAGAGAGGGGACTTCAAGGCTTTGACTCCATTTAGTGCCTATTCATTAGTTTATGCTCCTTATCGAGAAGAGCTATGTTTTCTAACTGAGTGCGACATCCCTGCTTTATGGGTGCTATTGAGAAGAAATTCTTGAATTTCGTACCTTCATTACAGCTCTCCTTTCCTCAGCCCTCTATGAGTAACACAGTTTCTCTCTAGTGATGCGTTCTTCTCTAGTTCTAAAATCTTGGTTTTGTGCACAGCAGTTTTAACAATATGTACAAGTATTATGACTATTGTATTTTATCAGAGGTAGGACATTATGTGAGGAAGGGGCTGCTTGTAAAAGAAATTATAGTGCGTAGTGCTTTGGCTCTATATCCTGCAGGTAAACTGACTGATATTTTAATTTCCTTGGACTCTTTTGAAAGCTCTCTAAATGAAGGTTCTGAAGAAAATGTATAACTTTGGTTAGCATACTTTATGGTTATTACTGTGTACACATTAAATGTGAATTAATGCAATAAAACAGTACATTTCACATAAAAAATACTGTGAATTTCACTGCTGTTGCTGACATGGCCCATGTATCAATGTAATTATGGGTTACAAATCCTTGGTAACAGAGGCAGCGTTACAGTTTTTGAAATTCCTCCATTATGTGAATTCAGAAAGAATGCTGCAGCTTGTATTTAATTCATCTTGTCTGGTAGGCCTTTCAAAAAAGCAATATTGATGCTGGATTTATCTTTAGTTTGATGACAGTCAGAGTAAATAAGCATGTGGAATGTACTAGTGCCAACGAAAATGTTGGGGCTTGCTCCTCCCTGGATTAGTCTGATGGTGTGAAACCGTCACAGACAACTGAACAGAAGAGCTCTGAGGCATTTTGCGTCTCCAGGGCAGCTACAGGCCTAACACATCAGGGAGCTCTCTGTTTAGTACTCATTACATTTGCTTCCACTCCACATATTTGTCTCAGGATGCCTGAAGTATGTTGGTTTTTTATAAATCATTGATCAAAAATGTTTCTTTTTAAGCATCTACGCAAAAGAACAGTGAATCTGCAAAACCCCATATTCTGAAGATAGCAAATAGCAGAATTAGGTGTGCCCATACCTATGTGTCTTAGGACTTGGACAAACAACTGAGTTATGATGACTTAATGAACTGCTGAGTAGGTAACCATATGCATCTCCTTAGCCTGCTGAAAATCTCTAGCAGAGGTTTAAGCTAGCACATTTTACTTCATGCTTCCCATGAGCGAGAAGTGTGCAGATAGTCACTTACCATGGCTCAACTGAGATATAATATCTCAACCAGCTGGGATAATTCAGCTGTGCATCTGAGCCTGTGACAAAGTTATTTATTATATTAAGATATTATTTGTTCTACTGTGTCCTTCATTCATTGCCAGTAGAGAATGAATACGGTCTTCATACCTTTACGCTTCACAGATAAATACAACTTTTGCACTCTTTTCCAGCATCCATAATCATACTTTATTTCTCCTGCTGATACATTTAAGTGTGGAATTTCCTTCCAGTTCTGATCCTCTGGTCATTCAAATCCCTCCTTCAGTATCAAGTCTTCCAAAAAGCTTAACTATGTTAATCCATTAAGATAAGAAATGTCATGACCCTAGTGTTTCGAAAAATCCATGTACCCTAGTACATGAGGAGTGCCCTAGACGAGGAGTAGGTCAGTAAATTTATTGGATATACCACTGTTTTCCAATAAATGAAGAGCAGTTCCCTACACATCAATGCTAGAGGTGAGTTACAGCACAGCAACAACAACAATCCTGGGCAAGCAGACGGGTAGCTCATTGAAAGGGACTGTGGAAAAGGAGCAAGGTTGGAAGGGGCATGTATAGTGCAGGGGAGGGAACAAGAATGAGTAGATCTCAGCTACAAAAGGAAACTGGGCTGAACCTATTACGACTGTGGGGAGTTGGGTTTAAACCTTAGGTCTCTCATTCCTTTGAATAAATCAAATCTCAGTGTCCCATTTATTAATACAGCTATTACTCTTTTGCTTCCTGTTTGTAAGAATAAATGACTAGAAAGCATTCAAACTTTGTAACAGTTAGGTATTATAACAATATAAGTAGTTCAAGAGATTAAACTTCTTCTACGAGTATATGAATAGTTTCCTTTTCAGCTTGGAGTCCCTTGTCAACACTTTCAATATCCACCAAAGACATGAGATGCAGATGGTCAGCACCTGCTTGTCATCGTATGGTCCTTTGGGCGTTTGGTTCAGCTGTATACAGTCCTAAGTGCACTGTCACTGCTTAACAAAAACATCATAAATAATTACTGTAATTAATAATGAAGCTACTTCCTTGGGCTAGTCGTGCTTTCTTTGTCATTTCTGCTGTACGTAATAGTGCTAATCTTTTAGGCTAAGTAGCTATTAAATTCTTTGAGTTTTGTGAGTTGTTTCCAGCAGCAGAAGAAATGAAATATAATTAGAAATTTGCCTCATATTGCTGTTTATTCTCAGACAATAGGCATCAATTCTTGCTTGCCTGAACACATTAGGAATCAGTCAACAGGAGACTGCTCATAATCCCTAATCATAATTCCAAATTTTTCTACCCAGTACCTAGTCCCGAAACACTGTCCCTTGGCCACGCTACCATGATTCCTTTGCTATCCTCTGGGCTTTCCTGCTGCCTTCATGGTGGCATCTAATTCACAAATATTTGCAAATACATCAGAACAACACTCAGTCTCTGTATTTCCATTCAGACCACAGGGAAAACTCTTAAGTGTGTAGTTCCATGGATATTTTCTCCAGCAACAAAGACAGTTTAAAAGGATCCTTCCACTATCTGCCCCTTTTTACTTGTTTCTATCCCCTGCTTTAGCCCTGCTACACTGCAGTTAGTCCTCTCTGAAGTACCAGTGCAAATGTTTGTGGGATCACAGTGTAACCTTGATCTCTGACATGCTCTGAGCTAATCATTCCTTCTCCTGTTTTTGGAAGCCTTTTTTTACCAAAAAAAAAAAATAATTTAAAAAGCACCACAACTGGATTGTTTCATGGCTTTGCCTTAGCACACAGCCTTACAGCACAACTTGGGATGGTAAAACATGAGGAAGAGCAGAAACAAACAGGAGCAAAGGGGAGCGGAGATCTCGTCTGCTGCAAAAAAAGCAATGCCAAAACACACCCTCAACCCTCATAGCTCAGTGGTTATCCCAGCCTTGTGTGCTGGCTTGTGATTGGGACACAGTCTGATATTGTTCCAAAATAAAGAGGAATGTGACTGTTTCCTGATTTAACCTGACTTGAAAGTAGCAATTACACCTACAGGTTCCATAAGGTTTGCGATGGCCAAAAGATCAAAGATGTTCTTTGGAAACCAGCCAACCTCCAACATAACAGTAAATCAGTATCTCCCTAATTGGACTATGTTTCAGTTTTCGTTTTCACCTAAAACTAGCTGCTATCAATTAGCTATCCTGTCTTTCCTCTTAGTTTCAATGGGCAATCTGAAAATATGATGACAGAGGCTCAAGAAATTGAAGGAGACAATTGTCTATGATGATTTGTTATGTATTTTGTTACTTTAAAAACTCTTCTTTGCCACCACACAGCCTTAGGGATGTTTTGTTATTATCACTGTTGTCAGTTCTGAACACTAAAATTTACTGTATTTGATGTTAAAATCTCAACTCAAGGTTGTAATATCTATAAAGAAAATATTGCTATAAAGATTAAACTCTGAAGGGGCTGTTCACATCCGTGAGCAGACAGTAGAATAAATACTGAAAATCTTATCTTCTTCTATTTATCCGAGAAGCAGGAAACAATATGAAAAACATTATTTCTATTTGACAGAAAATACTTCTAACAATACATAATCATTATCAGTCAATACTCTGAGAGGTTGCTGTTGATAGTAGGTGTCTGGAAGATGCTTTTCATGATGACCTTTAAATGCCACAATCCTAAGTGATCATGCAGAAAGAATATTCCTTCATTTCAATATCTACTAGGAAAAAATCAAATTGCTTTTGGGTATAAGCAGTATATATGACAGTAGGACATATCTATACATTGGCTCACTCTGCACAGTGAGCAATGAACAGGACAACATTCTGAATTCTAAATCACTACCTGTGGGCATGCCATTTCCTACTGGAAACAACACTCGATTCGTTACTCTTTAAATACTGTGTCAATGATTTTTCTTTATCATCCATCTCATTTATTTCTCACTAGTACATCAGACATACTATACAAAAATATGCTTCCAAATGCAGTTCTAGCATATTAGTGTTTGCCTAATTGTCAGCAGTAGGATTTTGCATGAATATTAGCCTCTTATCCAACTACAACTAATAGGATTATTCAGAGTCACATTAATAATATATTTTCTCAAATTTAGAACTGCAAAACTCTTATGTTGTGTCAGATCATTCAAGAGAAGGAGCTGAGATAAAACTTTTTGTATGGGGAAGGTACTCAGTAATTGCCTTTTTAGAGTTTTTTGTGTCTTCCTCTGAATTATTTCAAATGACATGGCCAGTATTTCATACTGGCCATAAGACACTGAACTGAAGGGATACATGGGGTCAATAGGTCTTATTTCTGTTGAGACTATCCTGTATATATTGGCCAAATCTTGGGTGCAAACATTGATTTTTTTTCATTCAAAGATGAGAATCTAGAAAGTAATTGCAGTCACTGATGAATTTTGAAATTAAGAGCAAATGTGAACTTAGACAAATACAATCCGCATATTTAGTCTTGCTGAAGTATTTATATTTGTTGAAATGTGGTATTTCAGCAGCAGAAATACTGCTTAGAAAGCAGATAATTACTTTTATAAATCAGATTATCTTCAGAAGAAAATGACATATTCATAAACGGAGAAGAGTGTCCCCAAACTCTGGCTGCTTGCCAAAAGAAAGAGAAAATATCTATATTTTATATTGCAGAATGTAGCACATGAGGAAAAGGGAAAAATAACTTTGTGAAAGTATGTGGAACTGACACTGTTTTATTTTCTTTTTTCTTTATTTTAGAATCATTCTCTTGAATTTAACTTCCCTTGTATGCCCCTTTACATCCAGTAATCTCCAAGCTCCTTAAATCATTAATGAATGAACCAGGATGAACCAGACTGAACCAGGCCTCCCACTGATTTTATAAAGCAGGAACATATAATTAGGCTAATTTACAGAAGAAAGAGCTGATGTACTGGAAGGGTGAGTGACAAATCCAAGATCCCAAAGGACACCCAAAACAGAACCAGTTATAAAACCTACACCTTTTAACAACAAAACTATTTTTTTTGCGCAATCCACTTTTGCAGTAGTTGGACAGGAATAGGTGCTAATGTAAAATAGCATCTACTCTTACAGAGGGAGTTGTGCTAAAGCACAAGTCAACTAAGCACTCGTCAAATTAAGAGGCTGATCAAGTTATGCTTTCATCCCTCGTTGCAAGTTCAGATCTGCAAGATCCAGGCTTCAGGTCCGGATTCACAGAATTAGTGGAAGGAGATGCCCCAGTACTTCTGCAAATCTAGGCCTGTTTCCTAAGAGGACCAAAAAACATCTGTTGCTGTAATATCCACTGAGGAGCCAGTACTTCTAAAAAAGATTTTACTTGATGGGCACTGAGGAAAATGAAACAAACTAACCAAAGTACAACTTACATTTTTCTTTAAGTCCACTGTGAAAACAACATTCAAGCAATAAAGTGGTCTTTGTGACTCAGTAAAGGACTCAGTTTATTGTCAGTCCTTTATTTAAAGCTCCGCTGACCTAACCACATAAAGGAAAATAATCTTCAGCCTATTTTTGTGCTATGATTAAGTCTGCATGAGCTCCAAAAGCAGCCACAACTGACAGTAGTGAAGAGGGTCCTGGGATATTTAGCTGTGATACGCTGCTTCTGTGAAGGTCATCACTTCTTTCAATCAGAGTGAATGATTGACTCAACACGAAGTTCATATTGCACGACATACTTTCAGAAATGATTCATGTTAATGGTGTATCTCAGGGGATTGATGTTGAACAGAAGCTACATCTCAAGCTTAAAAAATGATTTAGCAATATGAAAGCCTACAAACCAGAGCTCACGTAGGGACATTTGATGGTAAACATCAGAGAATAAATACAACTAAAAGTCATAAAATTGGATAGACAATAAATCTGACAGTTTAAGTCCTTTCGGGGCTCAAATCATAAAAAACAAAATTACTTACGCAGCCATTCCTTGATTCAGCCGTGCATCTTTTCCTGAGATGCGAACAGAGGATATTTTCATGCTTCTGACAGGTCGGATCAGCTCGAGGAAGTAGCTATGTCAAAAAACCCAACAGAGTACAATACTGAGGAAATACTGCTCCCCCGCAACGCTGCCATCTTTCCCCACCTCAGTGTTCATGGGACATATGTTCAGCAGAGTGTCGTTTTTTCCGGATTTGGAAATGTGGTGATGCAGGCTGTGGCTGGGAGGAGAGGTGACACACCGTGCTCGTGCCCTTCTTCCCAGGAGCCGCTGCTCTTCTGCCTCCCCCAGGCTAACACCCCCCTGGGTTTCACACACATGAAAGCGTTTATTGGTTAATGTGGAGCACCTCAAGACCCCATTATAGGAGAGGCCATGTTACACCAGGGAATTAAAAGCTTCTCCGTCAGTGTTTCTCTCTGACCTGGCTGTAAGTTTTGTGAGGAGGCCTGGCGGCTGGCAGCCTGCTCTCCGCTGGCCTGGCCATCGGCCCCACGGCCCTGCGCCCTCATGGCCCTGTGCCCTCACGGCCCCACCGAGCGTGTAGGGGCTCACCCACCCGGCCGAAATGCTCCTGCCCTGTATAGAAGTCCATGGGTGAGTGTGGGCACGGCGGGGGACGGTGTGGGGGTCGTCCTCCCGACTGAGGTGGCACCGTGACTGTGCCTGGCCTGGCCTGGCGAAGGCCCGTAAGGCACACGTGTGTGTGGGCATGTGCCTGTGTGAGTACACGTGTGTTTGCATTCATAGGCAGAAAGACAGGTAGGGAAATCAAAGTCGTCTCGGAGCAATTGTGCTTGAAGTGTTGCTGGGTGTGTAAGAAGGAGGTGATGAGGCCGGGAAGAAGTTATTTAAACATCTACTCAAACCAGTACACATTTGTGTAGCTTTTTTTTCTATTCAAAAGCACTTTCTTGTATTTTTTTCAAATGTTGGCATTGATATGGGGAAAGGGATTGTCCTTGGCCAAAAAAATAAATTTAGAAAATACGAAGTCAGAAAAGAAAACATTAGATGGCTTGACTTCTGACTGAACTTACAGTTGAGGGGGATGTCTGCTGAGAGGAGGTGGTGTTCTGCTTGTATCTGTCTGCGTTTAGATAAGCATAAGCACAGAAGTGGATTTTAAAGATTAGGTTGGTAATTTTAAATTAGTTGGTAATTAGCTTGGTATATTTTTGTTGTTATTATTACTATGTTATGGCATGACTAGAATATTTTTTTCAGTATTGAGCTCAGAAACGCAAGTTATCCTCAACTTCTGCTGTCCAAATAATATGTCTAGCACCCTAAGCTTCAGAGGAAGTTATAAAAACCTCATGGCCAGCAAGTGTTACACAACAGCTATTTATCATTTTTTTAAATCAATAATTATGATAGGTCTATATATTCTTGATATCTATATGATTATTCAATCCTTTTTTTATCTTATTGAATTCTTAGTCTCAATGATTTCCAATGGCAGTGAATTTCACAGCTGAAACGGATTAAAAAGGTATTGAGCTTTCTGCTGCTTAGTTGCACTGAATGGCTCTTGTACTTTACAAACAAGGTCAAGCTGTGGGTCCCTGACTGCCTGCTCTAGAACGTGCATTATCGTACAGATTCGTATTTGTAAGGTAAGCAACTTCTATCACCTCCAGGAAAATTCTTTTCTTTCCTCTTCAGCACCCATTTGGAGACTGGGTGACACATACCGCACCATGCTATGCCTCTGTTTCTGTACTGCTATTACACTGCTCTCCACATTCTTGATTACTACAACCCTTTGCACAGTCCCGTAGCTGATTTGCTTTTTAGACTGCAATTGCACGTTGATCTGCGTACATTGATGTCTCAGGTCTCCTTTAGATAATATAGATAATATACAGCTTAGAGCTTTCCAGGTTGAACAGATATTTTTCTTTGCAGCCTGATTTTGAATCTTATTGTTATCATCCTGACTTTTCACCCATCTTATTTAAGTTTCTTTAGTGTTCTCTACAGTCATCTCAAGTCCTTGTACATGTGTACAACTTAGTCTCTTCGACAGACTTTGTTGCCATGATATCCTTTCTTCTTTCCAAGTCATTAATGAACTCATTAAACATCATGGCACATCATAAGGAACACCTGGGGCAGTTAATCTACCACCATGATGGGGTTTGGTCATTTAATCTTACTTGTTTTTCATCTCTAATCAGGTCTAGACTGCAGCAATCTTAAAATCTCCTATTAAAATGTTCAAACTGTGTCCTGACCTATCTGTTAAATGTACATTCATTTCGTATTTATAATTAATTCCTCTAGGACTAAGGATTAATTGAAAGCCAAAATTCAAAAATTTTTCTAAAATTCTAAAGCCCACTTAAAAACCAAACCTGCCAAGCTGCTGTGTCATTACCTAGTCAAGCCTTTTACACTGGTGTGGTAGGAACTGTACAAAAAATGTTTTCTGATACTTAACATATTCTCTTAGCAGATGCATGGTCTTATGTTGCCTTGTCCAACCACTGTTCTAATATCTGCAGATTTTTTAGTCTCTTGGTGTTTCATTTATTCTAACTAACCATAGGGAATGCTTCAAATCTACAGTAGAACAGAAAGGCATATAATATGAGAACACATAAATAATTCGTGGAGCAAAGGCAGCAACCCAGGATTCCCCTATCTCAGGAGATCAACAACACCTATATCTCTTGATTAATGATCAGAGGAACAAGAAATTTATCATAATTCCCCAGTGATCTCTGCCCTGATGTTTATCTGTCATTTTCTAATGACTTTCTTCATGTGAATATGCCCAGTTCTATGAGGGCAATCTCATATTTCTAAAACTCTTATCTATAGTCAGACTGTCTTGTACTGTAATTTTTCATACACTTTTCCCATCTAATTTTTTTGTTGTACATTACAGGACACGAATGAAACTGAAGGTTTTGCCCACTTTGTGAACAACAGCACATCTGATTTTCTATTTTTTAAAATGTAGATGGATACAAATTTTTCAAATATGGGCAGACAAAAGGCAAAACAGCATTCCAGCATGGATGCATTATCTCACTAGTTATTCTTCTTCACACAACATGGGAAGTGATCTTGGCATGCTAATATCAGGATATGAATCAATAATAAAGGAAAGAAAAAGGCTGAAGAAAAATAATCTTCCTATAAATCTTGGAATAACCTTTTTTTAATCAGTTCTTCATCAGAATTCATTAAATTTTCCAATTTATTGCCAGCATGAAGATTCAATTTTGCCTAACTTGACCACAAAAAACCCTGCTTGGCCTCTCTGAAATTAGAAGGAGAACTTTACTTCATCTAATAGAATCTGCTTTTTAGCAAAGGATAATACGATAATGTCAAAGCTTAGGCTGGAGAAACCCTATTTTAGTTGTATTAATCACCTCTGCTGAGCTTCAGTAGCTCTAGCAAGGTTAGCAAATGTGTAGATGTAATGGGCCTGTAAAAACATTCCCTGTTTCTTTGAGACTTGGTGATTATTTTTCTTTGTCTGTTGAATTAACCAAGTAACGATTAATATTGGCCTGGTAAGTCTTACATAAAAGTGAGGCATTAATTTTATCTTTATCATCATAAGGCTGTCTAATGTCATGAATGGCTGCAAGAGGTCTGAAAAGATTAAATAATTTCGAGAGAAGGCTGACCTTTCTGATCTGAAAAAAAATCAGAATTATTTAATTATTTCCTCCTTTTCTAGCAGATATGTGAACTGCAGCTGAGATTTATTTAGTTTACATTTATGCTGAGTTGCAGTGGCCCAAAGGGAGCTGCTTTGCTGCCTGAATAGTTAAAGCATAGCTTGCATCAACATTTTCTCCTGCCATTCCAGGGTACCTCTGCATGCTGTCTAATTTACGGATTTCAAGGTGGAGCAGGACAAATATGTACCAAGAAACCCCTTGCTTTGAGAATATTCCTGGAAGACCATTTGTACTCCACTGTTTACCCAGGCAGGCTAAGAACACCAGATGAACACAGCCTCTCTTAGATAAAATCACATTTCTTTGGGGGAAGGTTTTACAAGCACAGTCATACCCACATCCTGTTACTGCTAACAGCAGGATGGTTAATCCAGTAGAAGAGTGACCCCATATTTCAAATCTTATTCACAGGTAGCTGGTCAAACGCACAGTGGGGATCTTCAAAAGCACAAATGGAGGGTAAGCCTCCAATTCTTTGACTTTCAGTAGGACTGAGAAACCTTCCTACTCCTTGTGCCTCAGAACATCTTCCATAACCAATAAAATGCCAAGCTAGAAACATTGCACTGCAGTGAGGCTGACTTATGCTGAAGATAAGACAATGTCTCTGAGTTTATTGAAGCTATTGTTTTGGATAGTTTTATAGCTTAACCTTCCGTAAGTGTTATGAACACCATATCCTTTAAGATTACAGGGAGAAGAAATTTATCTAAAAGATAAAATGTCTGATAAGTAATGAAAAGAAAATGCTGGGTTTGTATCAAGTTTAAGATTTAATGCATACAAATGTGAACTGCCTTGATATGCTTATTGTAGTGTCTGCATTAGGACATGTTTACAGAGGAAAGGGTGCAAAGGCAGAAGAAGTTTCCCCATGAGCATTGCCCTGTGAGGTACCTACCCCAGGCACCTTGTGGGGGATCAGCTGTGCAATTCCCCCTGCTTCTAAGCATACTGAAGCTGCATCCAGTCTTAGTATCCTTTCACACATCCTTAATCGTGGTATTTCAATTTATTGTACACTAATTAGATAGACCTGTTGGCTGAAGGAGAAGAATCAACACCCAGTAATTACTTCATTGTAAAATGTAATGAGTTTTGGAACCTGACTTACTGTAAAAATTGCAGCATAATAAATAGAACGCAGTTTTCCAACTATAAACTAGCAGTGAATTCTGTTAGTGTATTTCTTCATGAAACATGTTTATGTGATAGTCTTCCAATTTTATGGCTGAAGTTTATCACCATAAGGTGCATTTCATGACAGCCAAATAACTACATTCAGTTAGACTTGTCACCATGTGCCTTCAGTATCAAGACACATGCTGATTGTATCAAATACTGTTGACTGTCTTAGTGCTGCAAATAGAAAAGATGATTACACTGTTCTCTTTAGATGTGATGTAATATTATTCACCTCACTAAAAACTGAAGGTCAAGGTTGTCTAAGAACATGAGAAAGATCATCTGTTGAAAGCTTCATAATGTGATGATAATGCACTAAGAGACACAGCAGTAGTTTTACATTAATGATTTCTGTGATTTCTTATGCAAGCGGCAGTGCATATTCTACAAACTAAGCAAGTGACCCACTGGTATATTTATATAGAAACCAGAACAATTCCAAGAATTGCAATGCTACCATATTTTGCAGTCATTTATTTGTCTCACAAAGGTCATAAAAACAGCTTACACTTTTGAGTGAAATTACAGCAAAGGATTAGTACATTATCAATACATTTATGCCAGAATACTACTATCATCTCGCTGAGCCTGTGAGAAAGCTTGTGTAAAAGAAGGGATAGTCATGGAATCTACTGAAGTAGTTTTAAGTAAAAAAGCTTGCTTAAAATCATAGCCACGTCTTGTAAAACCACTGGCAACACATGTATTGCATGCGGATAGTAGAAATGCTTGAACCTCATTCCAGAAGTAAATACTGAATATATTGCATATCATGGTACACTGCTTGTGTAATTTGAATGGAGGTACAAGACCCACAGTAGTTTTAACTTTCTTGCTACAATTTTGAGTTCTGCTGTGGTGTGGGGTGTATATCTGCTGGTCATGTGGGCTGGAGACAGGCGTGAGAATTTGGGCAATGATGTATGTCTACGTGGTTCCTAGTGGGGGATTCTGGAGGTGACAAAGACTGAAAATACAGGAGGCCATAAAATTATTCGAGTAAGAAACTTAAAATGCAGGGGAGACTGATTTCTGGCAGTTGCACCTTAAACAAGCGGTGCATTGCTGAATGAGGGGCAAGTGGAAGGCAGCGAGTGCGGGATCATGGTAAGATGCTGCCGGTTACCAGAGCCCAGTGTGGGGATGGCTCTGGCTGCCTGATTGCCATGGCAACCATGAGAGGAGCTCCCCCTCTTTGCCCTCCGCTGAAGAGACTTGGTCCCCTGCTGCCTTGTCGCCCGCGGCCCTGTGACAACGAGACCCCCCGCCCCATCTATCTTAAAAGAACGGAGATCGGTGAAAGAGAAAACGATCCGGGATGGTTTTTCGGCTGCCCCAACTAGCATGTAATAATAGGAAAATTCAGGAGATAAACCCAGCTTTTAATACTGACATAATAATCATGAAGAAGTAGAGGGTAATCTGCTTGTAAAAGTCAGTTTAGTCGCATACAGAAGTATTTTGAAGGCAAACATTGAATGGCTTTGTGCCAGCAAAGGAGGACAGAAATAAGGTTGTTTAAATGCCCTATTCAGGCATTTTCATCCTTAAAATATGTGGGTTGTAATCCTTAACCTTAGTTTCTCTCATTTAGGACACTCAGTACAAGGATAACATGTAATCTACCTAAATCATCTTAATCTAAAATACTGATATATATTCTTAACTTCAACCACATCTTAGTGTATTTTAGCTTGGGAAAACATGTAGAGCCTGGAATGATGACAAATGTTGAAATGATCTTATATTGAAAAATATTGTATTCAGGGATTAATTTTAATGAGGTTTTCATATTTATTTTATTGCTTTAATTTTAATTTTTGCATTTTGGTTAATGAGAGTTGTCCCCTTAAGAACACATTTACAAATAGAAACAAATCAGCTTACTAAATAATTTTGATAAAATGTCACCCATGACACTGCTGAAGTTTTGGTGGATGTTTTAAAATATCAAATAATATACCAGCGTGATCACCCCAGGTTTTCCTTTCAATAAGCAAAGGGAGGTGTAAGGATACATTATAGAAGTTTTTTAAAAAAGAGAGAGAGAGAAAGCAGGTGAGACAGAGAGAAAAGTGAAATTGAAGTCATTGAGAGAAGTGAAGTAAGAAGTAGAGGGGCTGCCAAGTGAGTAATGAGCTAAAGCCACAAAGACACGGATGGGTGGCTCTCAGCTAGCAGCTACTAATGCTGCTCAGAGCACCTCTTGCCCCATCCCCATGCCAGGGGATCTCTGCTGGGTGCCTGGTCTTCCTCCCCCTTAAATTCTTAACAAGAAGGTATTCAGACAGAGATCCCTTCTTCAGATCAGCTGTCACTGAGATCTGCACCGTGGCATCAGTTTTCCTGGCACAGTGGTTTTAGAAATGTGAGCTCATACAACTGCAGCTGAAGTCAGTGAGTGCTGCAGGTGCTCAGCTGTCTCATCCCCTATCCCTTTCCTTTTCAATGCACCTGCCTCTCCGAGGTGCTCTCAGAGTTCAGTCAGAGGGAAAGGAAAAGAGAACTGGGAAGCTCCAAACACATTGTGGCTTCCATGTCTCCTGCCTTGCTGCATCAGAATGGGGTTTGTCCTGCGTGTGGTGAGGGGGTTGTGCCGTACCTGTCTGTATCTGGGCACTGGGACACGGTCAGGTACTTACTCTGTCCTCAGCATCCCTTCAGAGAGATGCGAGCTGGATTACTCATGTGGATAGAGTGGCAATATCTGTTCTTTAAATAGCTACATGGGGGACTTTGATTTTATCATATATGTAAACCATTATATTTAGACATTATAAAACATCTCTTTTTCTAATAGCGAAAGTGTTCCACGCAGGCTATGTTTGTTCCCACAAAATGTGGCAGAGTTCAGTTTTGTGTAAAAAATATCTGGTGATCAGTATGGGCTTGTTTTGTCTTTTTTAACTGAAAGTAAAAGAAGACTGCAAGAAAATTAAAAAAGCTATTATTAACCTTTAATGCTAATAACCCTATGCATAATAATCGGGATTTTGTCCTGATTGTCTTTTCCTATCATTCAATTTTCAAAGGGCCTAGGTCAGACTGTGCAGTCCTCATTACTGAACATGCATAACATTGTCTTCTAAATTCCCTGTAACTATTCAAATAGCAGCTCAAAAAGACGAATTGCCTATCACTCCAAAGTCTTAAAACAAAACAAAAGGCACCATATTGCCACTTTAGGGACACATTTGTTGCCTGCTGTTGCTATTATATATGTCATTTCAGTCCTGCAGTTAGCTATAAACTACATCTTTTCTTTTTCCAGAGAGAAATAAGAGATGCCTGAAGGGAAGCAAGAATGGAAAGCATCCTTAAAATGACTGATTTACAATTGGTAAGGAGATACAATATGAAAATTATAGCCTTCTTAGTGTGTCACATCCCAAGCTTGTGCAATGCTCTTGCTTTAAAAGCTGCCCCACAGGCCAGTGTGATGGCTCAGAGGACAGCATGGCATATGAGCAGCTGTGTGACAGGCAGAGGCTCCAGCTCATGGTCCTAGGACAGGCAAGAAGCTCCTCTCAGGAGCTGAGCTCATGGGACACCTCTGCTGCAGAGACTGCTCCGTACAACCCCCTCCACAACAAACAGTATGCTGCAACCTACCCTTCTGCAGTACCTCTGAGAATGAAAACGATAATGGAGGCCCCAAAAACAGGAATTGAGAGAAAGAAAAAGGCCCCTGTGATTCAGACCAGACAGAAGCTGTTTCAGAAAGTAGGAAACCTCTTAGCATAAAATCCTACCCAAGTGCTAGTGAATAAATGAAAGCCAATGCGTATTTTATGTGACTGTAAAAAACAAACACACAGAATGTTATTTTTAGGCTCCTAGGATTTAGGAGCCTGATGTGAGTTAATCTGCTTTAGCTCCTGTGCAGCTTGGTCTCTAACCTAGAGATGTTAAATAGGATGTGTTGCTGCAGCCTCTAGATTGCAGTGTTGTACTCTAGAGTGTCCACCTTCACTTGATCTGCAAGGTATAAGAGGAATATGGGCATTTTGGGGTGTAGGAGATACATGGTTATTCTTTGCCTTTTTACAGTCTAAGCTGATGATGGCTAGTAGCACTGCCGATTCATTTGCGTTTTAAGCAAAAGCCATGTCCATCATGGCATTTTGTGGAGAGTTTGGCCCAGTTATGTGGTAGGTATGGTGCCTGGCTCAAACACCTTCAGCGATGTGGAGATAGATGCCTTGAGTCTGTGTCTGAGGCTGATTCAGTCTATTTCATAATCTAATATTTCACAAAAATCCTGCTCCTTCCTACCAGCATATACAATTCGGGATTGTGTTGGACCATCATGTCGAGTATCTACCAAAGTGCTTATTTTCCATAAACTTAACAAACCCCTCTTCGATACCTTTTGTTTTTTTGCTGTCTGTATTTTACTGTAGCTTGGGATTCCATATTTTACTTACATACGTTGTGAAAAAGTACTTCCCTTTGTTTTCTGCTTGTGCCTGATAATTTCATTCCATGCCTGCTAGTTCTCATCTTGTCAGAAACAGAAATGGTTCATCTGCAGTTTTGTTGTCCAGTCACTCAGGACTGCGAAACCTTTTCTATAACTTTCACAGTCAGCTTTAGATTTAACTACTTTAAATAATGTAGTATAACCTGCAACTTTATTCATTCCAGATTTACATCATTTTCCAAATAATTTATGAATAGTACAGATCCTTAGGAAACTCCCACATGTAGACTTCTTCCACTGGGCATCTGCAATTTATTCCTGGTCTTTGTTAGATATTAATATTTAGTTAGACATTAATCCATGAGAGGACTTTCCCTCTTATCAATTAATAAACTGTAATACCCAAAATATATATAGATTTACTTTATTTAAAAATCTATCATTTCCATAGGGAATTCCTGAAATATGGAGCTAGTTGCACCAGTGTCTCCAAGAAGCAAATTTGGCTTGTTATATCTATAAGTGAGCTACTCCACAGAGCATTACTAATAAGTGACACAGTGATTATCACTCTGGTGTTCATATTTCCCTATCACATGCTGGGATTGTTGTTTAAAAGTCTTTCTTGTGGACTTGTTTTGAAAAATGATCCTTGATGCAGTAACCCAAGAACGTAAAACAGGGTGACATTTCAGTTCATGTGTATCAAGCTTTGATTTGTATTTAATAAGCTAGTTTTTGTTATGTTTATTAAATTTGGTTGACTTTTAGAAGAGCACCCACTGAGTTTTATGAATATGCAAATTGTATGGCTCTTTGGTATGGAATGAAACCCTCAATTACAATGACAATAAAGATGTAGTTATAGTTTTAATAATCAATTAACACGTAAGTATCCTGATTAGCACTCAAAATGAAGTGACTAATTAAATATTCCTTTATATCGGGGGTACAGGAACCGTTTTCTTAAGGAGATTGAGCCTCAAACCCAAAGAAAGAGTACTTGGATGCACATCTATACATAAAAAAAAGGTAAAGGAATTTGCTCCAGTATTTACACTTGTTGCCATAATAAAAGATTGCAAGTCTGTGTCAAGATTCCTACCTGTATCAAAGATCATTTAATCTGCACCAGGCAGTCGACTGTAAATTGGGATTCAGTGTTACTTCTTAGACTGTTCATGAGCAGTTACATTGCTTGAGACAAATCTCTTCAATTTCCCCATGGGCAAAGTGGAAATAACAGACAGGTACTACCTATAGATACTGTAAAAAGATGCTTGAAGGCATGTAAATGGAAGACACAAACACAAAATACCATTAGTCTGAGACGTAACTGTGATTTAATAAACAGCTTGGGGGACAGGAAATCAAAATATCTGAACTATTTTTCTGGCCTTATTGCTAATTGGCTGTGTGATCTTGGGCAGTGTCAGGTAGGAATTACATGTGAGACCTTCCTAATAGGGTGTTAAACTGCAGTACTTGGTGTTCTATACTCTTCTCATCCTGTATCTAAGCCTATAGCATGTTTTAGTGAAGTGCTTAAAAATGGTTCAATATTTTTAGAAGTATGTTCACCATTTGACATTTGGAGCTAGTTTATTTTCAGGATATTGTCAAAATTAAACTTCCAGTGTTTTCCCATGTTTGTGTGCTGCTCAGCGCATCAATGTTTACCTTGTTGTTTTCCCTCTAGGAAGATTGCCTTGTCTACTAATTTGAATGTTTTAGCCTTTTAATCTACATGGATTTTAATGAAGACTCTTTTGACTGTTAGTTCACAGATTTTCATTGCATTAAAAAGAGCCTGAGGTTTTTTGCATTGAAGTCATTGTCCTAATATGGTGAGAAAATGCCAGCATCTAGAAGTAGTGACTTAAAAAGAATGAATTAATATTTGGATGAAAATAATACTAGATACTAATTCTGACTGTATAAAAACTTTTGAAACAGTAGTGCAAAAAAGCAGCAAATCTAAGAGTGTAGACAGAAATCAAGAATACGTAGAGAGATTTCAGAGTCCTGGAGGGACTTAGAGGGAGTTTAGAGGGCAAAACCTAGCCTCTGGAGTTCGGAGAGCAACAGTTTGGAAGTGGGGAGATGGAGTTACTGATTTTGGAGGGCAACAGCAGGGAATAGTGAACAAGCATTTCTTGTAGCTTCCTCTCATTTTAAAGAATTTGTAGCTGGCAAAGAGGGTTAGCCTTGCCTGTATTCTAGAGCCTTCAGTTTAACAGGTCCTTCCAGACCTTACACATCCTGGTGCGTCATTTAAATCATACTGTCCAGACAGGTCCCTAAAAGTCTTTCTTGCTCCCCACCAATACTTTGTTATCTTTGCTCTGAATGTAATAATGTATGAAACACTGTCGTGGTTTAACCCCAGTCAGCAACTAAGCACCACGCAGCCGCTTCCCCCGTCCCCCTCCCAGTGGGGTGAGGAGGAGGAAAGGAGAAAAAAAAAGTAAAACTTGTGGGTTGAGATAAGAACAGTTTAATAACTAAAGTAGAATATGATACTAACAATAGTAATAATGAAATGTTATAATAATAATAGTAATGAAAAGGAATACAACAAAAAAAGGAAGCGGGGGCGGGGGGGGAGGAAAAAAACCCAGTGATGCACAATACAATTGCTCACCACCCGCTGACCGATGCCCAGTTAGTTCCCGAGCCGCGATCCACGCCTCCCGGCCAACTCCCCCCAGTTTATATACTGGGCATGACGTTCCATGGTATGGAATATCCCTTTGGAGAGTTCGGGTCAGCTGCCCCGGCTCTGCTCCCTCCCAGCTTCTTGCACACCTGCTTGCTGGCAGAGCATGGGAAACTGAAAAGTCCTTGGCTTAAGACAAGCGCTACTTAGCAACAACTAAAACATCAGTGTGTTATCAACATCATTCTCACACTAAATCCAAAACACAGCACTGTACCAGCTACTAAGAAGAGAGTTACCTCTGTCCCAGCCGAAACCAGGACAAACACTTACATTTAGAAAAGATTAGGTTAGAAAATATTACAGGTAGACAGTGTCTGCTTCCCAGAAAGTGAATAACAGATTTAGTAATTCAAGCATTTGGATCTCTGCAAGAAAAATCTCACAGATCTCAAGGTATCCCCAAAGGACTTACGTATGGCTCCTCTTTTCCCCCTGATAGCACTTAGCAAGAATCAGATTTTCCAAAGCCTCTTGACCTGCCCATGGCCCTCTCTTTTACTGAAAGCTCTTACCAATATGCAGGACATATAAAAGCAAACAGGGACATCGTTAATTCCTGAAGCTTCACTTCAAATTTCACAGATGCTGATGTCCTGGAACCTCTGCCCCACTGCTGACTCAGAGTTCTTCAGACATAGGCAATTCACCCTACTTTACAATAAAAGCTTCAGTCCCAAAATTTAAGGATATCCTAAACATTGTGAAAAATGGGTGCCAGAGTGGAAATGTTTTTACAAATTTCAGTGATCACCACCAGACTGCAGGGATAATTAAATCTGATCTATGGGTGCTAGGTACCAACAGAAAGATCCATTCTAGAGAATCCCCCTCTTCTTCCTTTTGTGTGACTGAGAGAAATAAAACCAATAGTGCCCAGGTTTCTGACATTTTTAACATTTTCATATTTCCATCTCCTTTTGTCACTCTGATTGCTATGAAGTAAAAAATGCTTCAAAATGCTATAGAGGAAGGGAAAACTAGAGATTTGTCTGTCTTATAGAATGGGCAGAAAGAGAACAAAAGAGGAAGAGGCAAAATCCTAATATTTAAGAATTCAAAGTTTCAGTTTTAAATAAAACACCTTCTTTATTTAAGAAGGCAAAATTTTCCTGTGGAAGTTTTTGGTGTTGAAAACATACACACAATTTCAATTTGCGGGAAGGAGGCTGCAGACATAAAATTTTAAGTGGAGCCATGGAAATTCTAAATAACCATGGGTTAGAGGAAATGGTAGTTCTGTAATACACACTTAGTGTGCAACAAACAGTGTTTTTTCTTGTGATTGTATTTAAGATTGAGGCTAAATTCTGCTTTTAATGAAGTCACTGAGTGTCATTATAACGAATACATCCTCCAGTCTCTAGACCCTGGAACACAGAGTGGGCGAAATCAATTATGTATCCACTCTGTTCTAGAGCAGCCTGCGCATCTTTGTTGTTTCAGCAGCATCAAATACGTATTGCAGGTGCCATCTTCTGGCAATGTCATTTTTGGAAATTAGCACTAATCCTACACAGCTTACATGCAATAAACTATGAGGAACTGATTTTTTAATATTTTTGAATGATGCTTAATGCGAAAGAAAAATGTTATGTCCTTGGAGTTTAATAGAAAGCATTAACAGTTCAGAGACATTAGCTAAATGTTCTGCTTTTCACTTGACAGTTCCTAATAGTCTTGTAGTAAAGAACGGTATGTTAAAAGTTTAAACACATAAATACATGCTTAAAATATTTTAGAATTCTTGAAATGACAAAGTTTGCAGGTAGGAGTTAATTTTTTTCTTGGACTAACCAATACAGTTGGAAAAGAGAACAAGCTTTGGGACTCAGAAGGGGGTTTGTAAACTTATCTTCAAATCCTTGTGTAATTATACACAGAAGAAGCAGGAGTCATAAAGTGTAAAGATTTTCAAGAGAGACATGTCTTGACTAGCACAGAAATCTAGTACAGAAACATGGAAAAATGAAAGTGGGTAAATTATAAACCAGTTTTATTTGATTTGGATGTATTTAGAATATTTAATTGCATTTCATGAACAATTATTGAATTTCAGTAGCATCCCTAAGCGGCAAACAAGTATGGCTAGGCCACACAACAAGTTCATGGAAATGAGGTCTGCAACTTCTGACATGCAGTGATCTGTTTTATTAGACCAACAGATTGCCTGGCGCTCAGCAGAGCACCTTCATGAGATCTGTGGCAGTGCTGCTTTCACAAAGATAAAGCAAAGACAATAGTGATGATTCTTCCAGCTAACTGTAATCAGTATTCATTTTGTATTTCCAACTCCTTTTGGACTTAGTGATGTTAAAGTAAGGGACAAAAAGCAGGCGTCTCTGCTCTGTATTGCTCTGTTCGTATCATCCTGTGTTGTGTGATTTCTAATACAGCCAAATTCACACAAGACACCAAACCAGAAAGAGTAAGGAGGTCAGAAACAAGCTGCAAAGTGATCTGAGGCTGTCGGGGCCGCTGGGGCTGCAGGAAAAGAAGAAAGTGGCAGTAAAAAAGCTGACACTGTGCACCAGATCAACATTACTACAGTGTGGACAAGGTGAAAACTAACAGCTACATGCATTTTAGGACAGTGAGTTTAATTTTGCTGAAGCTTCTCTAGTGTATTTAACGCAACTCATTGCTATAGTTTCTTCTGTTAAAGGATAAGAGAGCAGGTGATCCAAAAATGTTGATGCTGAAAGAGGATCCTACATCATTTGCAGCCGGTGAAGCCCATGGCCTAGAAAGGGAGTTTTTTGCTGTGGTCAACCATGGAAGTAGCAGTCAAGTATTGAAGCAGTAGTGGTTAAAGGGTTACCTTTAGCTGGACTCAGGAGTAGGGTGCATTTCTGAATAGGAAAGCTATCAGCTCTGACAGCTGGGCACTCCTACCCCCACATGTGCTCCATTACAGGACAGCACAAAGCCCTGGTGATCCGTACCGGGACCAGGGTGAGTCTCTCCCTTGGAAAATGGTGGTAGTAAGTGCAGCTGGCCCAAATCATGGCATGAAAATCCTGGGGGGCTTTGGAGAGACCCAGCCATTGGGAGTATCCCCCGGAGATGGGAAAGGTTTTAGTGACTGTACCTTGATTACGTCTTCAGGACTACAGCCTAGTTAGTCAATGGCTGTCAGCCTCATATAGGTGGCCATCCATAAAACAAACCCCTTAAGAGGCTGTGGTCACGAGAATTTTGTTCTTAAAAAAGCTTAACACAGAAGAGTCTGTGAAGCACTGTAGCAGACCACTGTCTTTATGTAGAGTAAATATATCTGTGAGGGGATCAACATGATACACATACTTCTAGATCCATGTAATGCTATGCATTCACGTTTACTGCAAGCAGAAACCTGTGCCTCAGCTGCTGCAGCTGGGTTTGTTTATATTACAATTTAGTAATAAAGCCAGCAAAGTGCCATTTACCAAAATTATACCTTTTGCAACGGTTTTAGAAATTCTCAAATGTTTAGAGCTGCTTTTTGTAGGGCTTTCTTTTGCTTGATTTTTATGTAATTCTGCTCAGATATTTTTTGGCAATGTTTTGCTGATGCAGCTGCATAGGGAACACAGCCCCAGTTAGGGGCTGGTTTTGCTGTTGTCGCCTATCTGGGAGCTGAGAGCCCGTCCCTCTGGGGCATCCCAGCTTGGCTGAGCGCTTCCCGCCTCTCGCCGAGCTTGTCATCTTGGTAGGGCAGAGACGGTTTCCATAACCCTAATTGCTCAGTTCGCAAGGCTCCTTGTTACAAGTGTTTTTGCGCTTACTGAGGCATGTGAATCAAACTTGTCTGTGTTTGCTTCAGCCCCATAAACAGTGCTTGTTACAATGCGGGCTGTTTGCCCGATTATTCAGAAGTCTAATCATTGTAGGCTTCATTCTAGCAGCGCTCACACTGAGCTTGTTTTGCAAAGCCCTCTCACGACTTCCATGATCGGGTCTATGTCTGGGAGTTTCACTACTGTGAAATTCTTTCACATCATATTGTTTTTAGAAAAGGAGCGTAAAAAAAAAAAAAAAAAAAGCCGACACCACAGAAACAGCTTCTTTGCACAGTGCAATATTGTTTTCCACGACATGCCCTGAACTACCCTGGGTACTAGTTGTTTTGCTCTATGGGAACAAGGACTGTTTCCCGTTGGTAATTCTTGTCTGCCCAGTCCTAAGCCTCATTCTAATCTCTTTTTCCCTATTTAAGTAATTATTGCCTGGCTCCTAATTCCAAAAGCAGAATAAATTAATAAAACCTGGAAGTTGCTATCACTGATATAGGGAAAATATAAACTGGCCATGTTTTTCTCCTGGAGGTTTTAGCTTAAAAAAATGGAGCATAACTGTTGTCATTGTCTAAAACTTCTGTAGCTGCTGGTAATTTACATTAATTAAGCATGCAAATAGATGACATAAACAACAAATTGGCCTCAGCATTAACAGTTTTCCTCCCACATTCTCTGACAAGCAGAAGTGGTATAATGGTACGGAAGGGATCTAATTCATCCTAATTTTGATCTTCCTCTGGGAGCAGAAGGAATCCAGCTGGGCTGCTGTTGGTGTTAGTAATTTTGACACATGGAAGATTTTGTATTTAATATGCTTTCAGATAAAGACTACTTGATTTCTTCTTTCTTTAGCAACATTTACAGCAAAACAAAATGTGATGAGAATTAGGGTATTGCTGGTCAATCAAATTAGCTCCAACATACAGAGTTCCTTTTTTGTAGGTGGAAACAGAACTTATGGTTTATAGGAGGCATCAAACTAGTGCAAACTATTTCTAGGTAATGTGCAAGAATCCTGGTTGCATTTTTTACTGCCCTGAAAGGACCATGTTGTTGGAGCTCCAGAAATTAGTACTTAAGGTTATTATCTGTTTTCTCTCCAGCCATGGTAGAGAATGTATGAGTCAGAAAAATTTATAATAACAATACTCATTTATTTTTAGACATACTCTTGTTTTACAGCTGAACAAAATGAATAAAGAATGTATTCATATTTAAATATCTATGTATAGTCACCACAGTTCCCCAGAGAGCTCTGTAAACCCTATAGATCACACCTACCTTTACATTTCATCCATTTTTCCCTGCTAGATCTCACAATCTGCCTCAGCCCCAGAGCCCCTGACTTACTGCCCCACAGCTGCCCCATACTGTCCCACAGGCCATTTGTTCTGATCTCACATGTTGCTCATCTCAGTCATGTCATGCATGCTGTTTGCTAATTGCATGGTGGCTACTCTAATCTGGGTCTCTCACTTGTTTATGTGGGGGGGGGACTACTTCTGGACTGCTCATGGGCCTCTGCAACATGACTTGCAATATAACTCTGGGTAAATGATTGAGCTGTGTTTCATCAGTAGCTTAACTTTTTTGACTACTGCATTTTCTCTGCAGATCTATTTCTACAACTTTATGATGCTGAACATTGCTCTTGTCTTCATCCCTGTACACATTCACTGTATGTAAGTCAGTAGCTGCAGACCAGAATCGTGCAATTGGGCTCTCATTGCTTCTTCATCTGCAGATCACTGCAAGTTTTATATATTTGGAGTCAGATTTGCTCATTTTGATTGGCAGCATCATTCATGTGGTTTTGTATTGTTTCTTCTAAGTGGAACTGAGACACAAGTGCAAATTCTACCTTATTTTGAGGTCAGAATGTTCCCCTGTGCTTTGCCAGTACATTTGTTCACCAGAGCACTGGCAGAAGCCAATGGAAAGCGCACCCAGATAAAGCATATTCAGTAGTTAAGAAAAATTGTCTCAGGTATTAGCTTGGCTCCACTCACAGCCTTTTAACTTCGAATATAAGAAGGAAGAGTCTCATATTTAATAGAGAGTGAAAATGAAAACAAACAAACACAGCTGTATTCCACACTCTTTATTTGACCGAATTATTTACTGTTGCAAAATCTCCTAAACCTTTTATTATTTAGCTTTGCTATTTTGGAGACTGATCATTTTTTTTACATAGCTTTCTGCTCAGCAAAACCACAATAAAATCATTTGATCCCATATGCTATAAGCCCAAAATAAGAACTTCTCCCATAATAATTCAAGACTTTTCTTCAAAGTTTTTGTGTTTCAAGATATGAAAACAAATGCAAGTAGGTTATTTTAATACTGCTTTGGTTTTGTATATTTTTTTTATAGCTTATGTATGAGCTCTACAGACTCTAGCAATTCTAACACAGACTAGAGTCTTTAAAGGTTAGTCCTAGGGAAATTCTGTGTGACCATTGCACAAAAAATGTGTTTTTAAGTAATCAGCTGTCTTGTAATTTCATGTCAAAACTGCAGACACTGTGAATTTGCTGTGATTGCACTGCAGCAAGAACTACTGGAAAAGTCAGGCAGCAGCCTGGATTTCGAGGAATTAAACTTAAGCAGAGAGTCATACTTGCATTTTCTTGCTCTAATCTAGGCCTGTTTGAAGTGATGATATCTGGAGAGAGAGGCCCTTGACTTATACTGAGGAAAAATCAGTGTCTGTTAAGTGCAGACTCAAGTGGTAGCACAGGGATAAGTTTCTTCAGAGAGGAAATAGATGATGAGTGCCTGCCATTTGGGACAGGCAATTCCTAAGGCTTGCAGGCTGCTCTGTTTGTTGTTGTCTAGTAGCATATAAAGGCAGCTAAGCTCTATGAAAGATGGAAGGAACATGGCCATGGACTTACTTTTCCTTTGGTTAGATTAGAAAATAGCTATGCATAAACCTGAAAGGCTATATATGTACGGAGATGTTATTTCTGTTTAACCTCAGACTCCCACTGCTTGGATCTTAGTTAATTGTATCATGGTCTATTTGGAACATCTCTCTACGCAGAGTCCATGGGGAGTGCTGCTGGAACTTACTTTAATATTTGTGCAGAAGGTACTAAAATACAAGTTCTGATCTCAAGCCATCTGGTCCAAATTCTGCTTCTTCCAAATACTGTGTGGTGATGACTGCAAAGCCTTTGAATCATCTGGTGCTCTAAAAGGGAGTCTGACTCTGTGCCCAGTGAACCACAATGACCTCCTTAATAAAATACGCAGTTGAAAACTTGATGTTGATCTGCACCATGTATAATGGCCTTGCAGGCTTTACACCATGCCAGGCCATTTTTATAAAAATAATAGACTGTTTAAAAAAAAAAAAATAAAAATTGGCGTGCATGTACATTGACAGCTATCTTCACAGGAACTCTTACATCTTTGTATTTAAAAAAAAAAGAAAATATTCTTTAAAGAGATCTTGTGCTTTAATCCATTTTGGCCTTGCGGAATCTCTGAGATTGCAGTGGAGTATCTAAAGTCTTTGGTGAGATGTAATGAAATCTTCATGCTGAGGTAACTTTCTTGCTTAGTAGCGTGGTGGGAGAGAATCCATTATGTATTAAATCCATCTCTGTCTCTGTGGAGACATTCATTTTAAAGTAACATTTTAATCATGGCTGCAGCCCGCAGGGGAAAAAGAAGATACCCAGAGCTGAATAATGCATGTCCAACTACCAAAGGGGATGCTCTATTAACTCTGATTTACGTATGCCTGCTTGTTTAAATTTGTAATATCACCATTCAGATGGCATTTTGGAAAGGTGAAGGCCTGGTTTAGGGCCTACCATAATTCAAGGAGTAAATGAACAGAGTTTAAAAAACATTATTTGAAAGCACATATTGTCAAAATAAGGCTGACCCCAACCATGATCATTTTCCTAATAAATCATCTTCCAGGGTCCTTTGCCTACCTCTTTGGCTTAGAAATTGTTTGCCTGGGTGTTCTTTACTGTGTCTACTTTGATGGACCCTTGGCAATTTTAGGGTCAGAAATAATGAATATCAGCAGAGAATTAGAATTTAACAAACTTCATTGTAGGCACCCATTTCTTTTACTCATTTTCTTGCCATATCAAGTAGCTCTGCTCAGTTCAGTTTGGCCAGTTGTTTTGAGTTAATTGGTCTATGAAGAGTGTTCCTAAATTTAGTTTTCAATAGTACCTCCTGGCTTTTCAGGGCTGTGTACATAGAGGGAGACATTTTGCCATTCTGGCAGTATTTGTGCATCACAAATGGTGTGCACTGTAGTTCGGGAAAAGACTTGCTGGACTGGCACTGCCTTCACTGACAGCTCTTCAGCTCTGAGCACCGAACTGCTCACTCCTGTGTTTGTGAGTAATTGCCAGATCCAGTGCCACTTACTGCTGGGTAGAGGCAGCTAACAGTGCCATATACACACAAAATCTAATAGCTTATTTAGAATACTTACAAAGTAATCTCTATGAGAATACTTTCAGGATTTGTTTTATGAGCTGGAAGCAGTGAATACTGTTATAAATGCTAGCATGTAACACTCTGAGAAGAATAATTGCAGCACATAGTTACTTATGTTAATACTATCACATTATCTTGTGATAGCTGTGCAATTAAATGAGTCACCACTATGCCAAAATCTCATTTGTCTCCAAGCACCCCACAAATATGCTGCATTCACTGTCTGTGCTTCGGTCTGATAGCTTTTTAGTCATTGCATTCTCTTTGTGTTTGGAGAACAACAGAGCTGTGGAGCCTTTGAAAAGATGGAACATACTGTTTGAAATTTAATAATAGAAGGATATTAATTTAATGAATGGTTTTCCAAAAATGTATTTAAGAAGATACTTTTCTAAATTATATTTATATAGCAAAGTCTGAACCTTAAAAGAGTATTTCAAGAATGAAAACACTGTTGTGAGACAACAGTCTGCATTCTATTTATCCTCTACTCTGACTACAGCCTGTGTACTCCATATTCCACTGAAACAAATCCCATTGGTACCGTTTATTCATTTTCAGATATTCCCAGAAATATATGCAGAAATTTTGTGCTGAGCAATACTGGAACACCCCAAAAGTGAGGGAATATTCCACCTGAAGAATGATCAGCTCTTTGTTTCTGGTAGGAAAAAAAAAAGGAGCTTAGGATAGCAAACACAGAGAGGAAAAAGCTCTTCAGTGTTGGGGGAAGCAGGTTTAAGATGATAACAAACATGATTTGTCCCTTTTGTGTTACAATAAATGTAGCAGATCTTTGGTGGAGAAATTGTATCATGAATGTGGAAGAAAACTGATAGAAAAGAATTGCTTTTCCTTGCACAGTGTCTCCTCCATTTCGCTTCCTTATTAGAATCTGCACTTTGATTTTTGTTTACTTAAAGATACCTCTCTGGCCTGGAAACACAGCTAGGTCTAAATGTGGGTAGCAATTACACAACTTCCACCTAAATCATTACAGAACTAGATCACAGCCTTAATGCAAGTAAGAGCTAAGTACAAGCACAACAGCTCCTCTCCTGGTTGCTGTAGCAGCTCGAAAAACAACTGAGGAAAAACAAAGAAAAACAGAGTTAAGCAGTGCTTGAGAAAATGTTCCCTATGGCCTCAGGACAGTGTTCTGTTATGGTCAGATGCTGTTAAGGTTTAATAAAACAGAGAAATTGGGAGTGGTACATTTATACTGCGGAGTTTAATTGTGACCTTTCATATTTAGGCAATATTTTTTCCCAGCCCAGGAATTAAATATAGTAGAGAGACACTCCTCAATGTGACATCAAGTATCGTTCTTCCCCTGAAGAAATAAATGTGAATGATGAAAGCAGGAATGTGGAAATAAAAGTGTTACTTCCACACTTATAATGCCAGCTAGCACTTGTTACCCAACTTGTGAAAATAACACGATTTACTGTAATAGTTTACACTTGACTAGTGAGGTATAAAATATCTTTATCTTATAGCCATATAAACTATGGCTAAATTAGGCAGAAGAGACACACAGAACAGTTCCCACAAAAGGATTAGGAATACAAAAGCATTAGGAATACAAGAGGCAGAAGCAGAACATCCTGTTCAGAGTATATGTTGAATGGAATGGAAGCGAAAGGAATTAAACCAAAAAGAGGATGAGGCAGCTCACCTCCTGGGTAATTCTTAATCTGAAACAGAAGTTGATTTAGGCTGAGGCTATACAAATCCTTTATTACCCTGCAGCATTTTGACTGATAATAAAACAGGGACCCTAAATGTGAGAATGGTAAAATAACATGTGATTAGTCTGACCACTCGGATTTGCACTGAAACAACAAAAGCTTTGATTTAAACAGTTTAATTTTATTTGTATGCTCTCACCTACCTAATTATTTACATTGAATACCAGAAATTTCAAGGCTTGTTTTGCTTTATTTTCACATCTGGATTACTCAGAAGTCTGAGGTAAGATTATTCACTATTCTTCTCTTCAAGAGCAATGGGGATATCGAACTTTCCCTTCCAGATATGGGAATTAGTGGTACAAAAATAAAGTAACAAACTAAACAGCTGAAAACAGCCTGAGCTGAAAAAACATCTCAACTGAATTACACTTTTCCCATTTCCCTGATGTGATAAACCTTACACTCTTACAAGATCTGTCTTTTAAATGGAAAATCAAATGGAAAACCTCAGCGCTTTGGTTTTTTTTATACATCATGAAATATTGAACAAAAAAGAGGTCATAAGCCATTTTGTTGACTTTATAGGTCTCCTGAGACTTCTTCAAGCTCTCTTCTTGATTGCTGCTGTACATCTGGAGTGAGAGTCAGCCAGAGACAAGATGGCAGGTGTAAGTTGCTCTTGGAGATCCAATACATTTTCCTCCACAGCATGCAAGACAAACACTTCCTTTCCTGTTTCCACCAGAAGGATAAAAAACTTTATGAGCCATGCTCTTGCCCCCAAAAGCCAATTGCATTTTTCCCAGAAGTTTCAACATGACCAGGATTTCCTCCTATAAATTGAAATATGCAACTTTTTTTTCTGGATGGAAAAAAAATACTTTTAGGAACTACCGGGGGAAAAAAGGTTTCACATATTCTCCTAAAATAACTTAATTATTTAATGCAGTAATTGCACGTGTCTAAAGACTAAGCCACAGGAATCAAGGCTTTTGAAAATAAACATAGGTAAAGTAAGATGTAATGTACACTAAAACGAAAACATCTATGACTATAGCAACAGCAACCAAATTACTCAGGAAATGTAGTCACGGTAAGCTTGTGAGAGACAGAACTGAAAGTTAGAATCCTTCGTAGCATGAGTGCTGCTAAAATCAGCTTTATTAGACTCAGCTTTTTCTAAAGAGTACCACCAGATGGCACTGTAGGAGAGAAAAAGAAAATGTTTTAACAGGCCCATGGCAAGTATGATAAAATTTGAAATTCATTAATTTCATTATTTGGGCTCTTGTGCATTGCTGAAATAGTCTCTTCCTTCCTAGTATACATGCAGCTTTCTTATATTAAACATTTCTCTTTCTATATCATCACTTATTAATTTTACTGCTCTTGAAAGTTAGTGGGGAGAGAAAATATCTTGAAATGTAGATGTGACTCACATTCAGCAGAAGTGCCATGTAAGAGCTGATGGACTGAAATGATTTCATTTTGCTTAGCAAATCCATGAGACTACTATGCAATTCTGTGACAGTTAAATCTCTGTGGTCAGTTCTGATCTCACATTCTTTTAATTTATTTGCTTTAACCAGTACTATTTTCAAAATGAACCTCTCTAAATTGCACCTGTCTGCACTACTGAGTCTCCTAACACTTTTGAATTTTCCTCATATTCACAAAAAATTTTGCAGCTAACTCTGCAAACCCTGAGAGCAAGCCCAGACTGTAGGAGTGGGAGCCCATCAGTCCTAGCTCTGCTGACCTACGCAGTACCATTCAGACCAGCTGGAGGGTGATTTACTCTGTGCTATCTTATCATCTGAGATCTGATTGATTCTCGTTTCATTGACAAGTTGGTCAAATTCCCTAAGAAACAAAGCAGGATTCTGGGAGAAACTAACAATGCACAGATGTTATTAGAAATCATAATTAAAAAGAAATTCCTATGTTATGAGGATTTGCCTGGGAACCAAAAGACAGTATCAAAGCATATGTATCTCCTGTGTATTATTAGGCTATTATGTATTATTGAAATATGCAAATCATGGCTATTAAGGAGGAATTAAAAGGAGCAGCCAAAGGAGTAAAAAGTTTGCAGGTGGCATGCTGATTGTTTAAAGATGCTATACCAGAGACTAACAGCAAACATTTACTACTTATCAAAAAAGACTTTAAAAGGACCACACGCACACAGAAAGCTGGCATGATTAAACAGAAATGTGAAAGCGGCTGTTAGAAATAACAGTCAGTCTTCAAAAAGTGGAAATTATGTTGAAATGAGGAAAACAGAAAAGAACATAAACTCTTCCGCATTTAATATAAACCCTTTATAAAGTGGGCCAAAAATATTTTGAGGAATAACTTGTGATAAGCATAAGAATGAATAATAAAACTTTCTCTAAACACATCAGAAGCATGAATTGTGCCAGACAGTTTATAGGCATTCTATAATGTTTGGGATATAAAAGGAGCATTTAAAGAAGATAAGCCCAGAGCAGAAATGCTAAATGAATTTTTCACATTAATGTTCTCCATGGGCAAGCTTGGGCAGGTTTCCACAGCAGAACCTTTTTTATGGGGCCAAGTCAAAGAAATTATCTTGAATTGAAGTGTCAGAGAAGAAATTTCAGATTAGATAGAACCAAATGGTAACAGATCACCTAGATTAGATCAGGTTTTCAAAACACTTCTAAAGGAAGTCTGATATATGTGACAAATTATTAACTGCAATGTAACTCAACATGTAGATTGGACTCTGTTCCAAAGGAATGGAATGTGGCCAATGTGACATTCCTTTTGTTTTTAAATTCAGGGGGATCTCAGGAATTACAGACCAATAAGCCTGACCTCTGCACTGAGCAAGCTGATACCAGCTGTGATGAAAAATGGGCAGACTTATAGCTAACCAAGACATAAAAAGGGAAAGTTGATAAAGCTTTTGCAAAGGGAGGGTTTAAGGCACAAATGATCAGAGTTCATTGAAAGAATCAGCATGCAGGTGAATGAGAATGATTTGGATGATACATTATAGATGGATTTCCAAAAACTTTCAGCAAGATCCTTCACCAAAGCATGCTGAAGAAAGCAAGCATGAGATAAAGCATGTTGTCTCAGGTGTTCGTATGTAATTGAAAGAAAAACTTCAGAAATCAGGATAGGGAATGAAAGGGTAGCATTCCATTTTCACAATGGCAGTGGTTTACTCATAGGTGTTCTTTAAGGTTTTATGCTCACTCCTGTGCTACTTTACATTTTGAATGTTTTGGAAAAGAAGTAAACGGTGAGGTCATAATATCAGCAGACGATACAAACCAAGAGCCAATTGCGATGGGATGCAGAATGTTATCTCAATACAGAGCAATTTGGCAATAGATGGTGGAAGAAATTAAATGTTAAATACAGAGTAATACCCATGGGGACAAAAAAACCTCATTATAATTGCACAAGTGCAGCTCTAAATAAGTTATAACAACTACAGAAGGAGGTGTCTGAGTTCTTGGAGAGATACTGTATGCAAACATCAGACTAATACTCAGCAACGGCAAACAAACAAAACCCCAAAGTATTAGGAGAAGGAAATGGCGAATAAAACAGAAACCAGGACGAAATTATAACCATGATGCAAGTTACAGATCCAGGTTTATAAATTTGACCCACATTTTGAAAACTGCATTTTTCTGGTCGTGCTTATAAAGAAAAAACAACTGTAGAACTAGGAAAGATAGTAATGATGGCAATATGTGTGACCAAAGATAAGGAATGGCTTCCACAAAAGATGGAACTTAATAGAGTAGGGATACTTTAACTTGGATAAGAAATAACTGTTTGGGATATGATGTAACAGAGGATATAAAATAATTAGCGGCATGGAAAAAACGAATATGGAGGGATTCTTCCCTTTCTCTCACAGTGTAAGAACTGGGTTGCATGAAATGCCATTTGCAGATGGTAGGTTCAAAATCAAGAGAGGGGAGTAGTTTTTTATTTTTAGTTGCCATGGAACAGTAGCTGCTGTCTCAGCAGCAACTCCTGCTCTACGGAGATTTGAAAAAGCCTGCAGAGACAAAAGGACATTAGATAAAGAGCTAAACTGTACCTCAGTCAAGTATAAACAAATGTGATTTTCTACTGTTTATGAAAGATAGACACTAGCTTCAGGGAGCTCTGTTGTGAGAGGGGAATGAATTCCATAGGCCTGAGGAAATGGTGTGTTGTGTTCATCTAAGAAAGGAGTCTATCAGTTGTACTGTCCAGTTTTACCACTCTTTTTTACAATAGTCAAATCTCAGTCAAAAGTTGCCAGTAGCCTAGGAAGATGTGAAGGAATTTTTCACTAAAATGTTAACCATTACTACTGGATGGGATGCATCCCAGCTAGGTTTTGCAATTTTTAAGTAGGTAGATCTAGTCTAAGGTAGCTTCAATACCCAACAGACAGAACAACATTCCTTCTATACACAACAGACAGAAATAGGTCCTGCCACAGGATTTCTCCCATCCTAAAGTACAGGCCAGATGTGTGACTTACTTAGTTACCAATTTCCAATGGTACCTGTCTCTTTGCATGGGAGTCCCACTAGAGACAGGGAGCATTCAAGTCTTTTCAGCACCACAGTCCTGTTGTCTTTGCTACAGAGTTAACTTGAGTTAAAGTGATATCTCTGTGCATTTTTTATGCAGATGCTTTTGTTCAAGACAGCACAAGAGGAGTTAATGCAATGTAGATTACAATTTAACTCTGCAGTGAAAACAACTTCTACAACCTAAGTATCAGTCTTTTCCCAACATATATCTCCACATAGCATTTACTCTTTAACAGAGTAAACATCTTCTGTAGAAAACAAAGTGCTAGACACTATGAGATGCAGCCTGCAAGACTAATTAAGATAAATGTGTGCACAATCAGTGCAGGAGATTGTGAAGCTCTGCACAGTCCAGAAACCATTTTAGATGCGTTAGTTCAGGACTATGTCCAAACTAAGTCCTGGAGGTTACTTATATTTTTAGAGATTTTTAGTAATTGCAGGTAAAGGATTAGAAACTTATTGCTGAGACTCCTAGCTAATTAAGAGCTTAGTTATGATAACAGAAATAAGAGTAGGATGGTATATGAAATGGCTTACCTCTGACACAGAGAGATCATCTGATTTTGTTAATGACATAGTGAAGCAATAAACCTTGTTGCATGTGAATCTGTTAAATTGGAGTCTGTGTAGAATGGGAAATAGAAGTGCATCATCATCAAATTCCCTGAAAAGAGATTTATAAGGTCATGATATGCTGACACCAAGCATTTTAATATAAGGTTAAGATCTTATAATAATACATTTGATAACTATAATGAGACTTTCAATGGAAAAAAATTTAACTGTAATATTTAACTTAAAAAATGATAAACCCCAAATGTATTGTGGCACATATTACCACTATAACTTAAAATTAATGTATACATTAGATCGTTACAAGGGAAAAAGGGGCATTTTTTCACTAACGGAATGGTAGTAGTTCTGTTTCCTTTCACTTGTTCCTGCAGAGTGAAAGACATGGTGAATATGAAAGAGAAACAAACCATTAAGAGGTTTAGCCTCTTAACTTCAGCTTTACTTCCGCCATGCAAGCATAACATATCCCATACTAGTTGACAACTTTCCTGGGATCTTCAGAAGGATGAACATGAAAAAGAAAAAGAAAGTCTGGCTTTCTGAGCAGACTTTGTCTAGCAACCAACGTTCATATTAAAGGCTGAACTGTGTTATTTCAAGCTGTAGCATATATGCCTCACCAAATAAGGGACCAGCCAACTCATGTAAAAGAATAACCTGCCTCTGAGCAGAACTTATTAGCTTGGGCACAGTTCCACATTAGCATGTCCAAACAGCTTTTGGATTGAATGTGTCTTCCATTTTGCACCTTAGAAAATGAGCTAAGCTATTCCACAACTGTCTCCACCTGACTACATAGACATGCATTCATAGTATAGCTTGGACCAAGGCCCTTCCCCAGCTTGCTGACACAAGTTGGCTGTCAACTACACTTACTTCCCAGATGATGTGAAGCAGCCGCAGCAAGTTGAGTTCAGTATCTATATTTACATGAAAGTCATTAGATGAGCATTAGATGAGCACTCAAGAACACATAGCGTAGTTTCTGAATTTTGTAGGTTCCTTAAAAAGTGTTGTGTGAAAGTAAACAGCTTTCTCTGCTTGCTTACTTCCTTAAAATAGGGATTGTCTGAAAAACGATTGCAGTTGAAACCAAAGACAGAAAAAAGGTAGAAATTCTTGTCATTAGCCCTACGGATCAATCAATCTCCAGTGAAACGCTGGTGAGACTGTGCTTGGACAAAGTTTAGGAACTCTTCTCTGAAAAACACATCTTCATCTGCGGAGCACCTATAGTTCAGAAGAGAAGGACCATCCCGTTTAACAGAGAGCCTGCAGGGACTCTGCTCTGGTGAGTGGCTGTGTTGCACTCAATAATTGTTGTGATTCTGGAAGGCTTTACAGGGAATGCGCACCTTCCCAAATCCCCAGTTCTTGAGTGCATACACTTCAGTCTGTTCTGCTCCTCCCCTGCCTTTCTTCTCAAAACCCAGAGCATTTTGGATTTGACATCTGGAATGTATGTGACAATTTCAGCATTATGGGGACATTTGTATAACTATGTGATTGCATGCTACAGAGGAACTTGATGCAAGCCCAAAGTGAGGAAGGCCACATAAACAAGGGAAACATTAGAAAGAAAAGTAAAGATAGGGTTCAGCAGCCAAAAAAAAATATACCCTTCAAAGAAATAGGAAAAGGGCAGGGGGGAAGGAGGAGGAAGAAACAAGAAACAGTTTAAATAAGACATTGATTACAAAGTTGCTTCATTGTTCATGTTTGGCAGCATAAGAGGAAGGGGAAAATAGCTTTTTGGAATGCTGCACGAACATTAATATTGATGGCCTCATAAAAGTAAATCTGGGTTTCTCAAGGGAGAAGAGTGCAAACACTTCTTTGCCATTTAAAGCTGAAGTTCATGTGGAGGAAGGTCACAAAAGTCTTCAGTCTGTGTACCGCGGGTATTCAGTAGACCAAATATTTTTGGCAATGTGGCTGCTCAGATGAGTGTGTCGGTGCTGCTTGCTGGGTTATGTAAGGGGGGATACTGCAGCTGAGGCAGTGAAGCGGGAAGCCTGAAATATTCCAAAAGACCAACTGGGATTTCCCCTTCTGCTATTGTCACAGCATCGCCACTATTTTTAATTTAACCAGTATAAATGAATTTACTTGTCCTTTTCTAAACTTAGGCTGCTACTCAAAAAAAGGATTCAGGCAATGCTAGTGGGATTTTAAACATGTTAGATTTTAAACATCCTAATTCCCTGCCCAGTGGGGAGAAAGCTGGGAGACCAAGTAGCACAGCCATGTCTGCTTCATGCAGTATTGTGATGCTTGGTGATGGGGGGAAATACTTGGCTGTGGTGCAAAGGTGGTAGAAAGCCAGCTGAATCTGGCAACTCTGCTTGCATAAACCAGAAATTAGTTTAGCCAACGGTCTTAAGGGGATGTATCGTAAAACATCGGAGAGGGCAGTGTGATGTAATTAGTTATTACAGCAGAGCGATGGGAACCAGGATGCCTTGATTTCCAGTGTTGTCCAAGTTACACACTGAGGATCTAGTCTTGCCAGGTACTAAATGTCTTCTGACTTAGGTTCTTGTCTATTCAGGATCTTGCTGTGTGGCCTTTCCATCTTCACCTGCTTTAACCAAACACTTAGACTACAAATACAGTTCAAAAAGTTATTGGCTTGCAAACTAGAGGTTTTGCTGAGTCATTATTTCTAGGTTAAAAGAATTATGTACACAGACAAAAAGAGTTTTAAAAGTAATTTTTTGAGAACCTGGTTCTAATAAGATACATTGTCATATTGCTTTTTTTGAGTGGTAATTATATGCTGCAATAACATAAATCCCATGACACATCTCTGCAGGGTGTATTTGCACATGATAAATATACAAAACAATATTAGCTGTACTGTGGCTGAGTTGCTGAGGAAAGGACAGAGTAACAAAGACAGTAAAGTGTAAAAAGTCATATATTAGTCACATATGAAGCTAGAACTAACAGTTCCTGGACCCTGGCCCAGGGTACATTTCCTTTGGCCAAAGGGTAAATTCGAGGGTAAAACAGAAATAAAAAGTTTAAACATGTCCGTGGTTACTTGAATTCCAGGGTTGAATACGTGACCTAGCATATGCGTGATTCAAGAGATGCAGAGGAATTTGGGAGAATGTGATGAGTACTGGTACATTCTGAAAAGTTAGGAAGTGACTAACAAGTACTGCTATGCACTTGCAAATAATTGTTTTCCAGAGATTTATAATTTGTTCCATGATTTTCATGGCACATCCCATCATGATCTCTGGCTCCAGTCCGGATATCCCCACGAAGTCCCTTGTTTAGTCACTCCTTCCTTCTCTCCTCCCTGACCCCTAAATCCTACTGTCTCCCCATCATAAATTCTTGACCCAGTTTTTCTTTCTTTCCACAAGCTTCCAGTTCCTTTTTCTACCAGGTTTTCTCAGCAGTTTCCTCATGTATCAGCTTCACACCCATTTGTACCCCGCATTTCTACCAGGCAGCTTCATCCTCTTCCTGTAACAAAAAGGAAAAAAAAGGGAGGATAAAACCCCAGGAAAAATAAGCTCTTGGTCCTGATCTGTAAAATCCCAAAGCTGCAACTGTAGGTAGGAAAAGCTGTGTCATTCCTGGCTGAGAGTATTGTTGCACCCTTTGGAATTTCAGGTGCAAAGTGCTAGTGAGTCCCTCCTGAGCACTGATGAAGAGATTTTTTCAAAGACTTGGACCCTGGTCAAGCTTGGTAGGCTTTTCACTGAATACAGGAAAGGACATATCCATTGCACAGAAATTGTCCCCTTTTACAAATTTCAGATCACTTCTCCAAGGTGTGAAGTGCTGCAGCTGTTCAGAGAAAAGGTTGTGAACAGACACAAACCCATGTAATTTGGCCATGACTTTGGAGGAGACAGGGAGGCAGGAAGGGAGTGAGGGAATGAAGGAGGAACCAAGGGAGAGAGGGAAGGAAAAGTGATTTGGTCTGCAGCAGACACATGCGACTGTATAAGATTCAAATGTGTGAAATTTCAATGGTAAAATAACAAACAGTTAAAGTACCGCTAAGTTATAGCACCACAATATAGAGTATTATCATAGAAAGTGTCAGGCGAACTTACTCATAGCTGATGCTATCAGCACCACCTCTTACTGCAATTCACACATAGTAAACTCATTCTTTTTCTGTCATAGTTAGGTTTTATGTTCCTGAAACACATCATAGGGTGATATTTTTCTTGAATGCTTATGGCCAAAAAAATCTTGCTGTTGATCCTTGTGTTTTAAATATCAGTTTACCATTTTAAAATTAGTGCTGTGTAAACAACAGAGGAATTAATATAATACTGTGCGAAATCCTAACCCATTCAGGTACCAAGGTTTCATCAGATTGCTAAATACAGGAGCTTCAGCTACGACTTTAAAATCATTGACACTTCTTTCTCTGTGGGCCTGATCCTGCAAAGTATCAATTGCCTTCTATGAAGCAGCCCCCAAATCTGTCAAAACCTTGTGAATCAAGTACTCAGCCCCTGGAATACTGAGCCTCAATACATCAACTTTATTTGGATTCTGTGTTTGGTCTCTTAAAAGTCCAGTCTTTTGTCATTATGGTTTATGTTCTTGTATATTCAGTTTGCAGACACTGTTTCTGTTGATCACTTAAAACTTTGGCATGACTCTGAGTAAAACATGCAGCATTATGCACTGCATACCAGATGTGGATTAACTAAATGGTGCTTGTGTTCCTAGAAATCAAGATCCAAAAATGTACTTATGCATAATCATCCAATATAGCAAACCATATTTTAACATGGGATCTATTTAATCAACCATTTGCCAGATCAGGGAAACATAGTTTTACGTGGTAAATTAGTCTGTATGAGATAATCTGTATTTTTCAGATTTTCCCAGGTGCTTATTTTAAATTGCATAAGTTTTTTCAATTTTTTCTTTCATCTGGAGGATCACAAAGTGCTAGACCAACTATAGCATTGAGCAGTAGAGCATTTCTATGATGAAATGTGGCAAATACTCATTGACAAATGGGAAATCTGTGTGCCATTTAAAGATAGATTGAAAAAACAACAACAACAAAAAAAACCCCAACCCAGGATCAGGTTGAAACTATTGGGATGATTAACTCCCTGGATGTGAACCTTTGACTCACCTTGTACCATTCTGATATTTTAACTGAAGAATTCAGTTTGCTTACAAAAAGGACGGGATAGCACTCGGCAAGCCAGGCTAAGTCCTGAGCAGGCATGCGCTGTGTGAAGATCCCTACAGAGCTCTGTAAGTGCCTCTTGGGCCTGACTTTATTTATGGCAGATGCTGCTAGGCAAGCTCAGTTCTGGGTAGTTTTGCAATGTGAACAATCATCTTGCAGAAACCAGCGTTATTATTCTTTGTAATTAATAATTATTCTTGGTTTAATGGAGCTTCACAAAATATATATTGAAATACATTCATTGCCATGCAGGCTCTCAAAATCAAATGGATCTAGCTGTGATGAAGGCAGTCTGCCCCTCTTCCTGGAGCAGTCTGTCATGCACTTTGAGAAAGGTTTTCAGGGAAGAAAGAGTGGTGGTGTGGACAAGATGCTGGAACGGCTCCAAACACAGCAGTACGGCAGGGCTATCTCATTTCTTGTGGCACCTGGCAGTTTTGCTGGACATCCTTGTGCATGTCTCTGCTTCTGAACTAAGAGCCTGGGTAGATGAGCTCCCGGGGGACGATGCCTATGCTAACCTCTTTGCTTCCTGACCAAGACTCCCAAGCTTCCTATTCCTCCGGATCCCATAGCCAAAGCCTGCAAATACTACAAAACCCTCTGCTCCTTTCATCCAAACCTTTTTACCTCCAACTCTCTTTTCCACTGGCAAGTCTCCCATTCCTTCCAGCTTCCCAACTCTCATCCTCCAGCCCTGCAATAGCCACAGGGCCCCCAGCGAGAAGCCTCCTGCTCCATATAGCCTTTACCTTTCCTAACTCTCCCCCCAACAGAGCTCCCACCCCAGCCTGCTGCTCCTCCTGCTCTGCCCATCCAGCTGCTGCTAGTCCCCCACCTACTGCACTCCCTTGTCCTCTTCTTGGCTGCCAGGCCCACCTATGCATGTCCCTTCCTTGCTCGCCCACCAAGCAAGGCTTAGCTCTTCTTCTGATAGCATTTCACAAGTGCAGGCTCCACATGTGCTTCCTGGAAGTCCTCTCTGAGGGCAGAATTGGAGGATGTATTCTGGAAAAAAAAGGCATACAAGTAATCCCACTGCGACATAAAAGGAGGCAGGAGGAATCGTAAAAAAGAACAATGTGGAAAAAACCCCCACAAAGAAAATGTATGTAGTGAGCATGGGAAGGGGAGAGATGGAGTTTGAGGATCTGAGAGAAGATAGTGTTGGTATCAGAGACTGAGAGTTCAGGTGATTTTGATGAGGTCGGAGAAAAAGGTAAGGAATGGAGGGAAGGAAACAGATGTGCTGAGGCACATCAGGAAGGTTGTTTCATTCTTGTAATTGTGGAAAACAGTGAGGGAAAGGTAGGACTCATGTTTTATTTGCTTTCACCTAAACTAGACTGAACAGCATTATCCTGTGCTGGAAGGGGAATGTGTTTGGCGATGGACAAAAATTGTAATCTGTGGTATCCAGGAGATCTCTTGTTGGACACCACCAACAGGAGTCTGCTGGATATGATGCCACTGCCTTTCAAACACAAAAGCATTTGCTTTTCAAAAATGTCTTTATGAGCCACTGATAAGTCCAGGCAAGGAGAGATTTGACAGGCACTTTGCAAAGTGTCACAGCCGCTCGTGCTTGGCAACAGCACATCCATGTTGTGACACAAAGCTTGTGGGCACAAAGCTTGCAGCTACGTCCCTATGGCCTCTGTAGGGACAGATGATTATAGCCTCCTAATCCACACCAACAGCTGACTCTTGATGCTTTGTTATGTATCATGCAATCGCATGTCTGCACTCGCTATATCTATTGTCTGTATCCTGCTTATTTCTGTAGCTATAATACTAGGTCTGCGTGGATAACTTTCAGATACTCTTTAAACTGTAACTTGCCTTTTTTGCTTCTGGCTTCCATTGTCGTGACACTAGAGGGTGACAAAGATCCAAATGAGAACCACAATGGAACCATTTGGAACTGGAAACTTGAAATTCAGAGGAATTTCTTAAAACTAACAAGTTGTCCTGGTTTCGGCTGGGACAGAGTTAACTCTCTTCTTAGTAGCTGGTACAGTGCTGTGTTTTGGATTTAGTGTGAGAATGATGTTGATAACACTCTGATGTTTTAGTTGTTGCTAAGTAGCGCTTATCTTAAGTCAAGGACTTTTCAGTTTCCCATGCTCTGCCAGCAAGCAGGTGTGCAAGAAGCTGGGAGGGAGCATAGCTAGGACAGCTGACCTGAACTAGCCAAAGGGCTATTCCATACCATGGAACATCATGCCCAGTATATAAACAGGGGGGAGTTGACCGGGATGCATGGGTCGTGGCTCGGGAACTAACTGGGCATCGGTCAGCGGGTGGTAAGCAATTGCATTGTGCATCACTGGTTTTTTTCCTTCCCCCCTCCTTCCTTTTCTGTTATATTCCTTTTCATTACTATTATTATTATATTTCATTATTACTATTGTTAGTATTATATTTTACTTTAGTTATTAAACTGTTCTTATCTCAACCCACGAGTTTTACTTTTTTTTTCCTTTGCTTTCCTCCTCCTCACCCCACTGGGAGGGGGAGGGGGAAACGGCTGCGTGGTGCTGAGTTGCTGACTGGGGTTAAACCACGACACAAGTCTTCCAGTAGAACAGGCATGAAGATTCAGCGCTGCTAATGGCAATTTAATAGAAGCTAGTGACACTTAATGGAAGTTTGTTTGATTCAGACCAACCCTGAACCAGATTGTTCAAAATGAAGAAGGTGGTAACCAGATTTTCTGGGACTTTTCCAGGACAGAGTTGAAAAGAATGGAGTGGTATTGCAAATTTGAAGTAGTGATGGGAAATCTGCATTTTTAGAAGGCGTGAAATAAAGAGAAGAGAAAAACACATAATCAAATTTAGGCGCTGAAAGTACTGTTTCTAATATGAACAGCAGTTTTCAGTTATAGAATTACATAGAAAAATAAAACTTTTCTGTATGTAATATTGTTTACAAATGTGAATACATTGGTTAGGAAGTGCAAAAGGTCCAGTTCCTGCCTTTACAACACTGAGGAAACCAACCTCCTTTTCTAACGCAGTCTCGTGCTTTGCTACTGCATTTTTATGGGCATACGATTTATTTTGCACAGGAAAACAGTGTTTGGATATCTATTGGTCTCTTGTAAACACATACATGGCAAGAGATTCAGGATCAAATCAATCATGTTTTCACTTCCAGATGCTGTAGCAATCATGTCAGGCCTTGCATCACTTAAAACGTGGTCCATTATGTATGTTAAATATTTAAATTATTTAAAAATAGTAAGAAATGCTCTGTTGAGTTCATTTCCTTTACTTTATTTGCAGTTTCAAAGTAACTATTTAAGTGGAATTTGCATGATATTACCAGCTCCCAGGGCCTTATCATGAAATTTGATAGAAACTGTAATATACTGGCACTCAGAAGTGTGTAAATCTCAGCTTTCATTTCTACAAATATTTCCAGGCTGCAAGACAGTGGAAAAGGAGTGGAAAAAAATGAACCTAAATTTCCAGCATCTGAAGTGTAATGAAAATAACCTCCCTTTGTTATTTTAAAGTGTTATTTTAAATTTTATTGTTGTTTTAAAATTTTTTAGGCAGTCTTGTGATGTTTGGGCTCTCATTCATGACTCTCAGGGTTTGCTGTTGGCAATATGGCATGCAAATGGCACCAGTCTGTGCTAGCGGGGATAGCGGAGAGATTTACTCCACCCTTTAAAATGAGCAAAAGACGTGTAAACCAATCTGATGGAAACTTTGGGAAGAAATAAGAGATTTGGTTAAAGATTCTGGCTGCTCTAAGCACTTGGCCAAAAGCAACGATGTTTAGTGGTCAGAATAAGACACAGACTGTAACATTTGCTGTCGCCAGAACTGAGCCAGCACTTCGCCTAACAGAGCCAAACCGCCCTTGCCCTCTCCTCGCCCTCTACACAGGCGCCCTCCTGGAAGATACAGCAGTTTTAGGCAGATAGGCTGGGATGCCGTTTGTGTGGCATCTGTGCCTGAGACAAAGTAAAGGTTAGAGACAAGGTGCGTTTCCCCCGAGGGAGGAGGAAAGCCCCACACGGACTGTAATGTGCATGTTCTCCACTCTGGATAGCCCCTGTGGGAGAGGGGCTGGTCACCTCCTTTGGGGCCCTATGTGCTTCTTGGGTGAAGCAAAGAGGGCAGGACCCTGGTGTAGGACATGGGAGTGGAAGAGAGGCCCTTTGCATGTTTGCATAGTCCACCTTTTGCTTCAGTTTTCTCTCTAAAATAGTAGTCCTGCCATAAAAACTTTTGTGACATGTTTTGAGATCCTTATGATCCAACAGAAACACTGGTAAAAGCTGGAGAGGAAGAAGTTGCTGTCTTAGACGTGTGTAGGCTGAGCAACGAGGCCTGAAGTCATCCCGTCTAACTGCAGGTGCTCAACCACCACGGGTGTGTTGGGGCTGCAGTTGCCTTTGGTCTCTGGATAAGCAGTGACTGGAGCCTTTGGGCTTGAACTGGCCCTTCTGACCAAGTCTATCATTTGTCTTAGTGCCGTGTTTTCCACTGAAAGATACACCAGAAAGCATTCTCAAGAAAATATATCTGTAGCAGTTGCTTTGTGCAATCTTTTCAGTGTACTAGCAGCCCTGACTGATTCTCAGTAGTAAAAAAATGAGGGGGGAGCCACCCAGCAGTTGGTCTAAGAGAAGAGAAGGAGTTGCCTTCACGCAGTGCAAGGACGCAGCCCTAGGAAAAGCAGGCAATAGCAATTAGATAATCACATAGATGGTTTGCATACCCACTAGTGGTTTTGGTGCAGTGAAGAGGAATAATACTAATGTGCTCAAGATGCTGTCCAGAGAGAACAATCTGCATTGGTATCTCAAAGACTGTGTCTGAGGGAGTATTAATGGAAGTCAATGAAAAGGGAAGTAACTCAAAGCTCAGGGCAGGTGGGGAGCATGTGATTTTGCTATGAGATCTGGGCCTCTGACTTGTATACGCAGGCACTCAAAAGAACTGTAGTTGAGAGATACCAAAAAAACATGGTTAAAATAATGCTGTTGAGGAAAATGGAAAGGCATTTGTGTTTGTTTTGCTTGCGACTTTTTTGTTACACTATTTGTTTTCTTTTTTAAGCCACTCAGGCTATGGGTAGGTATGTGGACGCCCATGAGGTATCTGAGGTATCTGTTATGAGTTTAGCAGCCCCACGGGCCGGGAAGTGCTGCCTGTGAGGCTGCACGCTCACTGCCGATGGGGAGGAGCGCAGAGCCGTGTCCCCCCTCGCAGAGAGCAGATGGCAGAGGAACCCCTCCAGGAGCTGGCTGTGGTCCAGATCGCCACCCTCACGTAGGGGCTACTGGGCCAACCCTGCTGCTGTTGTTGATGTTACAAAGCAGTAGACCACCAGATTTTTCAATGTGTGCTGTGGAAATCTGTTTTTACTCACAGAAATCATCTCTGGGAAAGGGCTTTGTTGTGTTTGACAGAAGCCTCCAGTGGAAGGCATGAACGCAACATCTTGCCAGTTTGTTTTATTCAACAAGCTTATTTTCTTTTGCCATTTAAAGGAAAATGCCTACTTCCTCTCAGACAGTTCCTGTCTGTGGCTATTCTATTTTTCAGTAGGAAGATGGAAGGCTTTTTTTCCCCTGGCTCCAGACATTTGCATTCTGCTTTCTTTCTCCTAATTCTTCAGTACTTACCTGCCAAAAAATAACTGCCAGTATATTTTGCTTCTCTGAGCATTGTTTGTGAGAGATTAAAATTAATTATCTGTATCTTGGCATGTAGAAATCTAGAATATTCTCCACCTTCCTCTAAGTGACATTATGCTTTGGCATGGGTTGCAAATTGTTCATAGCATTATTAATGTCAGTACTTTAAAAGTTTACCTAATCCTGCGCTTTGCATATAAACTATGCAGACACAGCATATTCCTCCAAGAACATATAAAATATGGTTCTAAAGATATTTAATAAAGATATCAAGAATATATAATACAGAAAATCAATAAGGACCTTGTAAACTCTGAGTACATCTGCTTTTTAGAATCTGACAGTAAGAAGATGATACACTTACTGGTTTTGATTTCTACCATTATTTTAAGACTCCATCTATTTTTTAAATGATCTGAATAAGCATTGTGCTAAACTACACATAAACTCATGGTGATAAATTTCTTAAATTCATCACTGTCATCCAGTCCTGTGCCACCAGCTTAAAACTTTGATCTTGAGCTTGTGAGTCAAAGATAAAGTCACTAAGAAGAAGTTGTTTCATAACTACCTAGTGATTTGATGGTTAGAGTCATGATTCTTTGCTGACATTTACCATTCATTATCACTAGAGCCTTTGTGAACTGGATCTTCTGTGGTCCATAGTCTTCATATTGCTTCAGAAGCATAACTCATATAAAGATTGGTAATGGGGACTTTGCCTGCTTTCAGAGAGATCCATAGAGGGAGCAGAGCAGCTTAATGGGTTTGCGACATCTCTTCTACTCCCTGGCTTAGGAACATGGGGCAAGTGGATCAGGCTGGGGTGCTACTGTGCTCTGCATATGCTTTGGCTGCATGAGAGATCTGCTGGGAACTGCTGCAGTGAAAACACATTGGAAGTCTGTAGCAGCCCTGGCTTTGGTAAGGGAGCCTTCAGCAGAGTCAGGAGAAAAAAAAAAAAAGAGGAACAAAGGTGCTGCATATCCATTTTCTCCCTTCCCTTCTGCATGAGCATTAAGTATGGGTTGGTAAGAGTGGAGGATACTGTCCCACAGACAAAGTATCTGATGATGCTTTTCAGGATTCTTAAGTTCATGATACTGCTAGATCTAGGGGTAATGTCTCTAGCATATTATAGATCCTTCTCTTAAGCAAAGCCAAAGGAGTAAACAAATTCAAGTATGCTAGAAGAAGCCATTGTGGAGATCTTGTGGATCAACAGAAACATTTGGGAAAGTTTCAAAACATGGATGACAAGTTAATATACAAAATTCCATGAGCCAAATCCTCATCTGGTTAATATAACTTTTTTTCTATGGAACTGAAACCTCTAGATTCATTAACAACAGATGAAGATCTGGTCCTTATCTGATTTTTTCCAGGCAGACAGCTATTACTTTTGCCCTCAAACGCTAGCTCTATTCCTTCAATAAAACAAGGCAGCCAAAAATTCAGAAATAAGGGAGAGGGATATGGGGGGAATTTCAAACTCAGGCCAATAGTGAAAAGTTGCTTCAGTCTAATCTGGAGGAATAACTAGTGCTAATCCATAATGGTCACATTAATATGGTAAATTAATTAGATCATAAGTGTAATTGATGGCAATTGATATGATTGACTGCTGTCAATGCATAGGTTTTGTTCAATGTCTCATGTTTTCATAAGAATATAAAGTCTTTGTTGTTACAAATGTACAGAGTAGTTGATATTAATAAGAAAATACAATTTCTTGTTTGCCCCTTTTCTGCAAGCATTGGAAAAATCCTGCTGCTTTTCCAAAAATAATTCCACTGAATTTTGAGATATCTGGCTAGGGTCTGAAAAGTCTCTTTTTCATGAAAAAAACCCAATATGGGAAAAAGTCAATTTTATCTTTTCCCTGGTGATACTCTGCTCAGACTCTCTGGGCAAAACTAAGAAGTTGCTGTGGTAACTGTACAAGCTGCAAGATGCTGTTCCTCAGAAAAAGACCTTCTTAGCGTTCAAGGGACATTTCTAATGTCCCTATATGCCAACATCTTACTTTTTGTAATGCATACCTTGTAGCTTTTAAAAGGGATCTTTTGTGAATGTTCTTAATACAAATCTAAACCCATGTATTTCCTCTAGTCCATATAAGCTTGACAAAGTTACACTGGCTCTTTCCTCTGTCTGGTGGTCTGTGTGAGAAATATTGTCTATACGGCATCTTATCACTAAGTGACACCCACTGTACTTCCTGTGTTATGTCCTGACACATATTCATCAGTATGTACATTTGGTTCGATTAATATACACATTTATTAGTGGATAACAAACATCTTTAAAATAATGGGTTCCTTCAGAAAGTCCCAATACTCTTAGGGATCTGGACTGAACAGACAAAACCCAGTAATTCAGAGTCGGAATAGAAACTTTGAGCCCTGGATCATCCAAATCCACAAAAATACGTGAGAAACTCTAAAAATTGCATGGGTCTTTGTTGTAACATGTAGAGCCAAGTAAGGTCAGTGGAAGTTTTTCCCTTGACTTCAGTGATACCAAGTAAAAGAGATGACAGACAGAAAGGAATCTGTGTATTTTATAGCTTTGGAATTACCCAAGGAATTCACTTCTCAGTAAAAATTTAACTGTTGAACATCATCAGACACATCGAGTAGTGCTCTCATCTCAAGCCCACATTATATCCAACTTTGTCAGATACTGGCTTTTCATAATTATTTTTCAATGATTAAATAAAAGGACTTTGTCTGGGATTCTGAGTCTGTTAGCAGAAGGCCTCAGAACACAACAGCTGCTTGGAGGGGTTTCCTGAAAGGCTTTGTTCAAAGTGAATCACAGCCAAACAAAACATTACTAAGACCGAATTAGTACTAGCTACAAAGTAGGATGTTTAAGAAACCACACATACATATCAGGCACTTAAGAGCTGATCACGGACAAGATAAAAGACATGCAAAAACAGCCAACTTGTGTGAAATATTCCTACCCTTCCTGCCTGCCTGCTTTCCCAGGCTAGTATCACACAATCTGCCTGTGTCGCGGAGCAATCTGAGTCGCAGTGATTAGTAGTGGTGACCCTTCCAGCCAGAACCACTGTTTTGGTCACCTCTCATCCAAGCATCCATTTCCTCCTTAAAATAGTAGAAGTAGTGGAAACTCTGGATGGCCTCATGGACTCTCTGACCCTTATTTCTTTTTCTTTCTTTGGTGTGTATGGAAAAGAATTAAACTTCTATGAGAGTTATTTTATTTCTGTGGGGTTTTTTTTATTGTTTGCTCTGATTTCAATGCCAAAAGCCCTTCTGAGGATGGTTTCAGTGTTGTCCTCCTGAAATAAGTGCAGTTCTTAGGGCAATACAGAGGAAATTCCATCTGACAACCCAACCTATTTATTTATCCATCAGAGAAATCAGTGTAGGATCAGTCCTTATTCAAATAAAACCCCAATAAATTGTAGTGAGGCTGCATAAAGAACTTCAAGATTATTTCATAACTAATAAGATAAAAAAGCCTTTTGAATATGTTTACTTGATAATTTGTTGCTAGTAAATGGTAAGATATCAATAGCATCTGATAAGATATCAATAGCTCCACAAAGCCAACTTGGGCCAGGCTGCTGCCTGGCAAAGTCAGATATCTAAACATGAAAGACAGGGGCTCTCCGTAGCCTTAAAGTATTAACAGCTCAGAAACAAACAAACAAACAAAAATTAAAAAATCAAGACCTGAGTCTTCAAATTTACAAGATTTGTTGAAGTATTGTAAGACTTCTGCAAGTAAACTGTGACATCACTTTTGTTTTCTGCTGCTATAGTTGTTGCCATCACTGTGCTGAAGAAAGATATCTTTCCTAACAACGAGCCCTGTTTCTAAACCAGTAAATACCAGTTAAGGAACCTCGATAGAATAGTGACAAATGGGATGTAGCCATTCCCAAACAGACAGTTCATTTGGCTTTGTTTCATGCAGTGAACTCTTGTTATAGGCAGGGAGTTTTCCGTAAAAATGGAGGCTAAAAGTAAAAGTACATGTCAAGTCCTTTTGGAGCGTTACATATAAAATTTGGAATTGCTAACAGGTTTCTTACAAATAATATCTGCATATGATTAATACAGTTCTTCACTGTTGTCACAGATCTCTCTACAACTCATGCAAAAATGCCTTCGGCTGAAGTACATAATTAATGACACCATAAAATCTTATTCTGTAATATCAGAAAATGATTTATTACAGCAGATATATGCATTCATCCAGAAAACAATAAATTTTTGTATTGGAGGCACACTGTGTTAGATAAAGTAATGTGGTAAAATTATCCTTGATACTCTTCAAGTGTTTATTTGAGAACTTTAATGAAAGTTAAATGAAATCGCCTTTTGGTAAAGTTGTTTTTTTATGTATTTATCTGGGTACACTAAATACAAAGAAAAGAAAATTAATAAGGATGAAACTTCTCAAAATTCTTGTCCATTTAGAGAAAGCTAGGTTTAGTCTTTAAAAGACACGCATTGATAATCAAATATATAGGCCCATTACATTTCTGATTTCATCATTATGGAAAAATACTGTAATATGCCCATTATATTCTGTGGTTTTTTGCAAAATACTTAATAATTAATCATTACCAACAGTTTCGATATGGAAATAGATGCATTTCTCCATGTCACTATGGTATATTTCAATTCCTATGAAGGAAAATCACTACCATAAGATAAGCAGTTCTACACAGCAGTTCCACAAAGCAACAAAAACTCAGTTTATTTGCCTTTTTTCATCCAAAGTATCCTCAAAAAAATCTTGATTTCTAAGTTTATCTCAGGCATAGTTTCCTCCCAAAAAGGAAGCTTAGGTCTCTGAATATCATGTGCAATAGTCTGTTCTGGAGTTTAAAATAGTTTGGACACAGTTACAAAAATGTAATGTACTTACTGTCCAAAAACATAACATAGCTGCCTACTACTTTCTGTGATATTGCCTTTTCCAAAATTCACTGAAGTAAGTGGAAATGTTTCCACTGATTACATGAATTTTGGAACAGATTGTGTATATCTTCAAGCCAGTTAAGGTTCTGCCTAAGGAAAGATTACAGGAATATGATAATATTTTGAGAAATTAAGAAAATGCCTATTTTAAGAGATATCCATTTAACATTTTTTGCTGGACAACTGAGTACTTAAACAAGACTAAAAAAAAGCTGAGATAAAGAAAGCGTCATCTGCTTACCAGATTGCATACTTGTCTGCTCTATCTTCTTATTATTTTATTCTCCTAAATGACACTTTTCTTTATAAATATTTAATGTCTAAAAATATTCAAATGTCAAGGAAGAAAACTGAGGGAATTATTTGACTAATATTTCAATATTACTAATATTTTGCAAATAATTAATTTAATTAAAATTATTCAGTAAGGCTTAATTAAGTATAAGTAAATTCTGGCATTTGCATTGCAAAATTTAATTGACTTCTTTGACTTACTAATAAATACTTCCCTTTTCTCACATACAATAGATCAGAAAACTGCTGGAGGTAAACTTCTGAAGTATAGAGAATTGTCCGAGCTTCATGACATAAATAATAGGCTAATTATTCTGGCCTGTTTAATTTCTGTTGGTTCCAACCAGTATTGTAATGTCCATGTTTTGCAATGATATCAATAAATACATTAATGCTAAAGCAATAAATATAACACATTAGATTTATGGCAGGTCATTCCTAATGAAATAGATGTAAATGAAATAACCTTTTTCATGTCTTTATGATTAATAAGATATTATATAAAATGAAATTTGTCATTAGAAAATGATACATTTTTCATGTGTCATGTAAATAGCAAGATTACTGTACAGAAATTCCACATATGGAGAGCAATCTGTCATGATGATCTTTTTCACTAATGAGTACATATGGTTTTTCCTCATGTTTTCTCTGAACACTTGTACCTAACCCACAGCATTCCAGAGCAATCAGATATTGTGGCAACAAGCCCACACACAAAAAAGTAGAACTTTGCTTACGCAGGGAAATCAAAACTTTGCTATCATATATATATTTGAAGTTTTTTTCCTAGGAGGACAAGGAGCAAAAATTCAAACTGTTTTGAAGTATGAAGATCGATCGGCCATAAGAGGGATTGCAAATTGTAGTTGCCTGTGATAACAGAGAACTGGACTAGGTGACTCAGTCCTGTATTCCTGTTTAGGACAAATCTGATTTAGTATATAGAAAATAGCTTAGGGACCCTCTGAGAGTCAGCTGAAAAGGAATTGAATAAAGCTAACTACAGTTTTATTCATTATCTATACAGAGGCAGGAACTAGTATGTTTGGCATATGTTAAGACTTGTATTTCATTTATTCTCATGAATCGCAATAAAGTATGGCTTTATAATTACTTATGCATGAGTTAGCAAGCCATGAACCTCCTAAAAAGGAAGTTATTTTCTTCTCTTTTACTTGGATGGTAATGTAAACTGTACAGTGTGAATGGAGCCCAAATTTTTGCATTATTGCATTGGCTGCTGCTACAGTTGTGGTATTATTTTGACACTTGGTGATGCCACAAGCACATAGGGTACCAGGGTCTGCCCCTGAAGAGCCTCTCCATCTATGTGTGCAGGTCTCTACAGCAACCTCAGGAAAAAGAGGCCCTTAAAAAAATGTAACATGTCAAGGATATAAAACTGTAGAGATCAGTTCTGTGATGCAGAGGCTACCTCCTGGTGAGGCTGGATAGGCAAGAAGAAAATCTCTGTGGCCTTGCCTGCACCTCGGGTCCCAACCAGCTAGACTGAGAGACTTTTCTACTCTTCCTCAAGCGTAAGTCACACAGGGGGAGTTTGTGGAGTTCTGCTGCATTTCAGCCCTGCCCTTCAGGATTACCAAGGAACCTGCAGCTGAGTAAAACCCAGAAAGGAACAGCTTTTCTTCTAGCCAGCAGGTTCATGGCTAGACCATCTGGCATTGATCCATCAGCTGCCAGTGCTTTGGTAGTAGAGAGCTGTAAGACACTTCCCCCAAAGGTCTGGAATGAGAGGGAAGAGGGGAAAGAGGAGGTTATCAATCTTGCTGAAATGCTAACTGGAACTAAGAGATTTAGGACATGGATGGGAATTGCTGCCTCAGTGGCCATACTTCTGGGCAGCACCTAGAAAATATATCGCTCAGCTCTGAAGCTGAATCCAGGTAAGCAAAAGGAAATAAGGCATGTATTCCATGCTCATACCCTTGCATCATGCAGAAAGACGATCTTGAGGAAATGTAATGTCACCATGAGGGGGAGGAAATGATAATGCGTACTGTTGCAGTGTCTGTATCAGTTTATTTCCTGTTGCTTTTATGTAAGTACAAGATATTGATAATGTTAACAACTTTGCATCCAATTTTGTTACTCTTCACTCTTTCTCCTGTGTTTACACAGCAATATATAGCACAGTCAAAACAACTTATTAACAAACACAACACGAGCCCAAACTATGCACTTTTAAAAGCCATTGCAGACTTTATCTGCTTGCCAACAAACAGTGAAAGCACACACGGAAGTTCCGATGTGCACAGGACTCTGTCTGTTCTCTTTCCTCTGGATTTTTCGGTATGAATGTTCAGGCAATAAGTTGTAGCTCATGTGCTGATTGCCCTAAGTGGGTGACCCCAAGGCTAGGAAGGAACTGCTCTTTTGCCGTGTCCACTCATCTACACTCATCTTCTGGTGGTGTTTGAGGAACTGTATTGCCTTTCTCTTCTCTCTCCAGGCTTTCTTCCTCTTTCTCCCTATGTCCTGCTGCTCTCTCCTGTCTCCTTGTGCAGCTGGCTTGTGCCCTGTCCCATGCAGTGGGCCATCTCAGTCTTCTACTGTTGCAGTTGAGGCTCCTCTCCTTGTGAGCATTATGTAGATGCCCACCCACCCCAGCAAAAGATTTTTGCCTGCTAGCTGAAGAGCAAATGGAGACATAGAGAAGGCTGATGATGTCAGGACATGGTGAGAACTGGCTGTGTTGAGGGTGACAACAAGGCAGGCAGGGCAGGGACCTCACTGACAAGGGTCCAGTCCCACACAGTGAGAGCTACTGCCACATGAAATTAGCCTCTGCTGACTAGCTCTGCATTATCCCAGACTATATCTGATATCTGACCTAGTTTGTGTAAAGCTACCTTGAGTATCTCAACTGAACTCTCCAATCTCCAGGATAGATGTTCACCAAATCACAGCGTTTAGCAGAGCTGGGCTTAGACTGGGGCATTTTCCAGCCCCTCCCTTGAAGTGGCTGTGTCCAAGGCTGCTAGAGGGAGAGCTAAAATCAGATTGCTGCTTATGAAATTAGTTCTTTCCAAGTTTTTTTTATATGAACAAAAAAAATGTATATGTTTTCCCTGGATTGATGAATTTGTGGGGATAAAGGATAGACTTTGCCTTGTTCCCATTTTCTTGTGTAGGTGATAGTATACATAACTGACCAAGGTGTCCTTTCTCTAAAGTCCGAGCTCTTCATTAGTTTTGCAGCACTGCTAGTATGGAGAAGGAGTCCAGATTCCCCATCCATGCCACAAGTGCATGGACTGGAGGAAATGGGCTGTTTTTCAAGCATCATTATAGTAAATTTTTCTAAGCCGTGCCAGCACTGTTCTGAAACTACAGCAGGACTTCATGATGAAGTACTCCACTGCTAACTTAGGCAAACTTGACTGTAATAACAGTCCATACATTTTCACAGAATAAACAAATGCTGTGAATATTAGATTCAGTTATTATGTCTAATTTGAAGTCACGTATAGAAAACAAACTGAATGTGTCACTAGATCAAGAAAGCATCAGACTATCAATGGTTTTTTTCCTCACCAACTTTTGTCTGGAAATTTGTTACCAGCAATCCAGGCTTTAGTGCTTGTGTGATAGATGTTTTTATCAGCACTGGGGGAAAAGTCAAAGTGGAAAAAATTACAAGGCTTGTGTCTGTAGCATTTTATGGATTGACATAAGGTTTATTATTGTTTAGTAATATTAATGGGTTGACATCAAGAGGGAGATTTATTGAAACCGTTCTAATATCAAGATGCTTCTGCAAACACAAAAGTAGATTTAAGACCTGAAGGGTATCCAGGATCATTTCAATGTCATGTACAAGTTTGGCAGTCCTCTTTACTTTGATTTATCTGCTCTCTTGCTGAGTCCATAGTCTCCAAGACTGGCTCCTTGCATTATGGATTTCAGTTGCTGTAAATGGCAGAACTATTTTTATAATATTTTCATAAAACATGATTTTATTATTAAATCATTGTTTATATAATACAAATTATAACAATGGTTATGAATGACTACTTCCTTTAAACTACATAAAATCTGGAATTTCTTTTTTTAAATTGACTTTTCTAGAGATTTTGTAACTGCACCAAGTAAACTACAAAAAAACTAAACAAAAAGTAATGGAAATACAAATAAATCTCAGCTGATAAAACAACATATAACTTAGGCTATTATTTTCTCTTCCTTTAAATATAATACAGATTTCACATACCTTTCTTGTGTTTACCTAGACTTTTCTTCCATGAAACTTATGACTACAAGGACTTGAAGACCTCATGCAAGAATTACTTTTGATCAAAAATTTCACAAACATCCAGTGATTATTTTGTTAGCTGCATGGAGACCTGTGAAATCAATGGCCATTTCTGAAAATTGTTGCCTGTCAGAGATAATGGTTTTCTGGTGTAGTTCTGGTATTTTTTACCTTTCACCATTTTCCCACTGTCTGATTTTCACTTCCACTTGAAATATTTTTGAAAGTTATTCTTCTTCTGTTGTTGTGCATTGTCTTCTATAAAACTGTGCCTAAAAAGAAAATTAGTGTTTTTCAGCTTTCTGCTCGGAGCATTTGGCAGCACCTTCACACCAGTTTCACTGTCTCATTATACAGCCCAGTTTCTCTTCCCTTGTACACAGCAACAAGGGGAAGTAAAACAGTTTTAAAAGCCAAAATATATGTTTGAAACAGCAAGAATGGGTGGGGAAGCAGATAGTGTGTGAAAATATGCTTGATATATTTCATCTCTGGTCTATTGACCCAAGATACAACATTCACAAACACGTTTAATGACTTGTTTCTTGTGCTGATTATCTAACCAAATTTATTGTCCATAAATCCTTCCTTAAAACTCACCTCCGCCCTTAGGTATACCTTGACCTTTGCAAGGCAGCTGGGTTGGGTTCTCTTACCTAATTTAGCCATCTAAAAGGCATTTAAGCACTAAACGTAGACTAGTCACCTAGGTGCCTTCTGCAGTAAATGGACATGACCACATGGAGAAAGTGATTCATCACGTCCTAAAATATCGTAGAATCATAGAATCGTTTAGGTTGGAAAAGACCTTTAAGATCAAGTCCAGACATTAACTTAGCACTGCCAAATCCACCACTAAACCATGTCCCTAAGCACCACGTCTACACGTCTTTTAAATACCTCCAGGGATGGTGACTCAACTACTTCCCCAGGCAGCCTGTTCCAATGCTTGATAACCCTTTCAGTGAAGAAATTTCTCCTAATATCCAATCTAAACCTCCCCTGGAGTATGAATGGCCCATTTCATGTATCTGTCTCTCTCCATGGACTACGGCAACAGCCTAGGTGTCTTAGACTGAATGCCTTACTTTTATACAACTAAAGTTAGGTGAGATAAATCCCACTACTTGTGTTTGCATTGGATTTACTGTCTTGATTGAGATAGTCTTATTGTTTCTTTGTCTATTCTGTCTTATCTGTGGTAACTATATATAATCTTGTTTATTCTAGACATATGTTCTGTTTTTTCTCTGCCACACATAAATTTTAAGCTCTTTAGAGTAGGAACATGGAGTAGTCCATAGGCTTTGCCCCCCCCCCCCCCCAAAAAAAAAAAAAAAGGGAAGAAGAACAATAAGGAATAATTCTGGTGCCAATGAACAATCGTTTAACACATATCCTTTAAGCAATCTATAACTGCTAATTTACTCAGTAGAATTTATGACATCTGTTCATGAAAAAAACCCACAAATAATTTAAAGACTGATGCTGGAAACTCTTACTCTCACAGTTAGTACTACTGAGGGCAGTGGAAAGATTTATATAAATAAGGGTTTGAAATCAGTGAGAAGACATGCAAAAATAAGAATTACTTGCATCAGTAAGATTTGCTGAATTGAGCCTTTAATTTACCATCTGCAAATGTGGCCCAATAAAGACGTATGAAGATTTGCCACCCAGTAGTTACAACTCCAGATTGTGTTATGTGATAGCCCATAATTGAATAAATGCACGGTATTTCTGAAGGATTGTGAAGGGGTATAGAAAGATTGCTTTCTTTATTGCTCTTCTAGTGAAATTTCATATATTTGAACAGTGTATAACTGCAAGCTACATTTATTCCTTTTCCCATTTTTTAATTAAAATTTATGAAGGCGGGAGCCAGAAACAATATCTCTGGGTACATTAAATAGGAAATTCTTGGCACCTGATAGGATTAAACCTTCAACAGTGAAAAATAAGTGTCCTTTTCAGAATGACTAAGGCTATAACAGCTTCTGAAGTTGTTGATTTAAACAATCTGTAATGACACTGTCCTCCTACACTAAACCTACTGGATTCTAACAGTCCCCATTCCAGCCTGTAAAATATATCCACTTTGTGCCAATTCTTGAGAAGATACTTCTAATACCATTACACCTAGCTTAGTCTTTTCTCAAGTTTTCTCATTATAATTCAGAATTTCATAATTTTAGTTGGTTGCAGTGAATACTTTGGCCAGCTGGAATAAAAAGAGGCTTTGTTTCATAGAATCGTTTAGAATCATTTAGGTTGTTTCATACGCTTGAAAGAGAGTTATGCTGGAAGGAGTTTGAAGCAGACTCAGAAAGGGCAGTTCCTTCCACTACATCACATGTGAAGAAATAACCCAGAGAGAACTCTTTTCCTTGCTGAGCACAAGAGGCCAGACTTTGTGGAGCATTGAACCACTGCCAGCTCTCAAAATTTCTCAGCAGCTACTGTCCATCCTCAGCATTAAACATGTAGCTGTACATGCTGTTGAACACATTGTTTAAGATAGTTCCATGGAGTAACTTCTACCAACTCCAATGGGGACTAGATATTACCCATAATTAAATAAAAATAGTAACCCCCTTGACTACTTATGTAGTAAGTATTTTAAATATCATATTACTCAGCTTTGCAAGAAGAGTTTGTAAATATTGAAATGATAGGTTACTATCTATGTGATTGAAACATCTACTAATAAATGTGTCTGTGTATTTAAAATCCCTGGATCAAACTGGTATTTTCAAGAGTTCAGAAACCTTGTGCTTGCCTCCATAGGAACATTTTAAATCAAATTTCTCACAAACTTCATGCTGATGCTGGTTTTTACAAAGCAATCTAAGACTATGTTATTGGGGAAATCACTTAAAATAGAATCATAGCATGATAGAATCATTTAGGTTGGAAAAGACCCTTAAGATCACAAGTCCAACCAAGTCCAAACTTGGACATTGAGTCCAAACTTGTCTGTTTCTATTGCTACTGTGGCATTTTACTTTTTCCATTGTGTGGATAGCTGGATCAGTCATTGACATCCACAGAGGACTATTCACAGTGAAGCCAGTAAAGCCACTTTTGACCCAAAAAAGAATTTTAGGATCTGCCCCCCTTTGGCTATGTCCATACTGGTTGAAAGCTTTTGGTCTTCTGGGGCTGGGTATATGAATTGCTAACCAATTTTCAGAAAAAGTGTCGCCAGTGTGCAGCCACATGGTCCCTGGCCCCAGTGCCCAGGTTTCTGTGGAAACAGAATGGGGGTTCACCAAATGGAGAAGTGCTCCTGTGCTCCTGAGTCCCACCTCTGATTTGGGTGACTGGAGAACCCAATTCTGGGGTTCAGGCATGGTGCTGTGTGAGAGATGCATCTCCTTTCTTCAGGTCTTTAAATTTTCATGCTGTTGCCAAGTCAAGTTGTTTGAAATACGTTCTTTGGTGCTCAAGTATTCCTTGCAGGATTTTCTTATGTAATAATTTGATTGCCTTAATTTACTTTTGCATTTATAAATGATCCATCTATTTTTAATTTAGGTAATGCAGTTCCTTCTACACTGAGACATCTCCCTGTATGCATAGGTACATAGATCAGTAGAAATCTTAAAATATTCATAAGATTCTCCAGTTGTTTTTTCCTAGGCTATGAATCAGTCCCTGATAAAAAGGACCTGATCCTGCTTCTGTTTAAATCAACAGAAAAACTTTTAATTCCCCTCGGACAGAGATGAGCTCACCATGATACTGAGAAAAGTTTGTTTTACATTTTTTCCCTAGCAAAGCATGTGTTTTGCTATCCTTCTGTAAGACTGAAGTATTTGCCAATATTTAAACTTTATTTAGGCAAAGCTCCCATGATGTCAATATAGAACCTACTGGCTCTTTTTAATAAAGGGGGGGAACCCCCAATCAAACAAAACCCTGACATATTTTGCTTTTCTATTAAAGAAAAGCAGTAAGCGATATTCCTCAGCTCCTCATGTGAATACCTTAGTGCACATGGTTTGCCCCTTAGGGCAGTACGATGGGTGCGAAAAGTCCCAAGCCACTGCCTGTGAGAGTTTGGTTAAGGCTGGCCGCAATCCAGTGGATGGGGAGGCTGTGAAGGCTGGTCCCTCTGGGAGCAATCGAAGACGGATTATTGTGTGGGGCAGTACGAAGAAGGCTATAATCCCTCTGGTCTCTGACAAACCCACCATGGTCTTGCTTGGTCAATGCCTTGATTTGCACGTTTTCTTTACAACTTTTTATTACTCCTTTGTCATGTTAGGACTTAAGTATTAAAGTGGAATAACTGAAACATTTCAAATTCAGTGCATGAAACTTCCCTGCCAAGTCCCACAAACAAAATTACAATGTCTGGTGAAATCTTACACTTAGTAGTTATTAGATCTGTCAAATGAATCATGCTTCTGGGGAATCAGATGTTGTTAGGATTTAAACATACATAGCTGTAAATGCCGAAAAATAATATATCAGGAAAAAAGTTTACTGTTTAATGAATTTGGGCACATGATTTCAGCCTATCCTGTACACAGAATGTAGGAATAACACAAATGTAGCATGACACAGATAATAACTATCATAGCCCATGCTAAGCCATTATATGACAATCGCAATTTATAATTAATACTGAGCCATCTCTTGCGGAAGGAGGTCCTTTTTTGGATGATTTCCAAGTCATTCTTTGTGTCCCTAGGCACGGACTCACTGCAGAGTGTCACAAAGATTTCTTGCTTCAGAAGCAGGAAGGATAAAACAATGTAAAAAAAGATTTTAAAGCATTTGATACAGTGAAGCTTAGGACAGATTCATTTTGTAAAATTTACAAAGGAAAAAAGCATGTATTGAAATATTTTCCTGCAGTTCCTTTGATTGTCGAATTCATTCATGGGTTTTCCTTTTATCTGCTCTGATGTGTAAAACATAAATAAATATATTACTGGGCAAATATAAACAGTGTAACCAAATTTAAAAAATTGTCAGTAATTACCATTGGAGTTCTCTTCATTTGCGAATTCAGTACAGCTCTGAAGAAGACAGAGACAAATCCTATTTGTATTATTCTTTAGGAGATAAAGCCCATTGCAAGAATTCCTTCTACAGCAAAGCTTCAGATGGAAATGAGGAACACAGTCTAACTCTAATCCAATTTTGAGGCCTGCTCCTGGAAATAATTGGGGAGCACAGGAAGTGTTCAGCCCTTTGGTGGTATCTAGTGTCTAATTCAACAGGCACATTGTAATTTAAGCATGTGAGAGATCTCATTTCTTATAGTATATGCCGTATAGGCTGGCCAAACCTGCCCTGGATTATTGAGGGAAGTGGCAAAAGTCCATATCCTGATACTTTTGCTAAGTTTACGTGGCACCTTATTTTAGAAATATCTCTCTGGAGCCAATGAGGCTCTTATGCATATCTCTGCTGGAAGCTGTATGTCCATACTCCTCCTCTATAGACTGGACAGCTCTGTGTTCCAAGGATAAGCATGTTAACTACACACAGTCTTGATGCAATGGCACTGTGTCAGTTAATCTGGTGTAGTGATGACATCAAGCTACCAGGGAATCTTTCACCTCTTTCCTATGTTGTCTGCTGCAAACAGGAACAGAATTTAGTAGCCCTGGCTACCAGCATCCCACGGGTGGCAAGCTGCACTGTGGAGCTGGGTCGGGAAGTGCGCCCAGCTTTAGCTGCCTGCTGCTAAAATTAGTGCAGGTAAGGCCATCATGTACAGCTGCCAGTCTGTTCCTGTGGGAAAGATCCCAACCCAACCCTAAATCTTTTAAAGTAAAAGAGACAAACCCCACAAACCCCCACAAATGAAAAAATAAAGCAATAAAAACCACCTGTAATACATTTAACAGGCAACTGAATTATGTTTTCCTAGACGCCCAGTATTGGAAGTGCAACAGCTTTGAAGGAGGACATATAACACATCTATGGGACTTCATCTCTTTAATTATATTCCCATTACACAACAGAAAGTGGCTTGGATTTTGGTTTTATGGCTTTTCTATTGAGCTTAACTCTGACTAGTAAATTTCCTTTTGCTACAAAATGTTCTCTGATGCTTGCTATTGTAATAAATACCCTTACGTTGTCTGCTTCTGAGTGCGTTATGTTTGAAAATCCATTAACAAGAACGACCCTTCTTCTTCATTGTTAAATTCATTAAACCCAAGAGACATAATCAGTAAAGGACATACTCGTTTCAATGAAATTTAAAGTTCTGAAGTTTTAACTTGCATTTTGTTTGTCTTCCATCTGATATTGTTCTGGTATCTTCTTATTGGAAAAATAGTGTCAGGAGACTTTGATGGTGTAGCTTGTATTTCCATTAATTCATTCTTGCCAGATAAATTATTGCCAGATCTTCTCAGTCATTGTCTTTATTAACTCCGTTAAATTTCTCCTTTGGGTCATTGTCCAGTAGTTTGTCCAACTCACTGAGCTGCTGGCAGACTGAAGGATCCAGTGTCCGGAAGAGTACTCTAGCAGCAAAGATGATGAAATCATAATATTTGTGGGATCACACTTTTTTAAATTGAGAAACAGGTTTATGAAAAACAGTCACTGTGGCTGCATTTCCCTCAGAATACAAAGGACAAAACAACTCAGTTTACTAAAATAATTTGTTTGGGTCTGACTGGTTGCTTTCAAAGTCAGTTTTCCTTTGGGCACAAAGCTTCTATTCATGAGAACAACCACAGACTGCTCTGTTAGTGAGGGGTGGTGCAGTGTCCGTCCCACTCAGCAGGACCCATTGAGAGGCTTAAGGTTATCTTCTCATTTGTATTTACTACACAGCTAAAAGCTTCCTCCCCATCTAACTCTTCTCCCACCATGTTCTCACAAGTCTGCATAATGAGATTAATAAATAAAGCTTCAAAATGTAACCAGATCAGTAAGGCTTTGTACTCTTGAGCTTTTGGTGGTGGTGAAATGGGTGTATTCAGCATCCTCAACTAGTTCCTGTAAAAATCAGGAGAAGCTCCTGGTGCTTCAGATGGAGCCTGTCCCAGGCACTACATAGCACCTTAAATTACAAATCTATTTTCTAAAAAATGATGCTAGAAAAATGACATAACCAAGTTATATTTTTATATTGTTCTGATTTGTTCCAGACAAAACATATCAAATTTACAAGTGGAAAGGAAAGCTATCTCCCATTATCTCAGCCCTAATGTATTAACTTGCCAATACTCTATCAACTTGCTTAGAAGCTGAATGTCATTTTAGATTCTTTCTCTTGTTTTTCCAGTGTGTTGTCACCAGCAGGCCAGTTCTGCCACCAGAAACACTTGGCAATCGGATTGCCTTCAGTAGCTCTGCACACATACAATGGATTCTGACATTGTACAAGAGAAATAACAGAACGCATTTCACTTCCTCTGGTCTGCTTAGCTATGCAGAGCTAACAGGAGTCAAAAATAAACCCCCAAAACCCCAGTGCAAACAAATCAATATGAACACACAGGGACCAAGGCTGCAGCAACAATGGCCAAACTTCTGCAGGATCCTATGGGAAGCTGCCCTGCCTCAGAAAGCAACGGAAGGCTGTGCCTAAGGCACAGGCAGTCTCTCCCTTACCCCCTTGCTGCTCCTCAAACTGTGCTGTTGAATGTCTGGTCCACTCAGCAAGGTTGGATCTGACTTTTCCTGGAGAATTGGACCACATTATACATCCATCTTGGCACCCATTCAGCCTGCAGTCTTTCCTCTCTGATTGCCAAAAAGCATGCTAGTAATTCAGATACGCTGGTGGGTCTGGGATATGAATAGTTGGCCACTGGGAACAGTATGAGAACTTTATTGTCTTCCATAGCCCATCATAAACCAAGAATGATTTGCCACATGTAACTGAGCTGGTTTTGGATGTTAAATCCTAAGACATCAAGCCTTCCAATCTATTTCAATTACATTTTTTTCTTTCCATTGCTCTGGGAGAGGAAAAAAAGAAAGCTTCATTCCAGCACAATAAAAAAATCAGGGGTTAACAAGAGGCAGTTCAGGGATTGTTTGTGGCCTGTCAGGCAAACTTATGCGGTCCTTAAGTATACAGTCAGTACACCAGTGAAAATGGGTCATTTCTGTATGTCTGTTGGGACAAAGAATTTAGCAGGTTAGTCAGATGGAGAGTTATGCAAACATGGTTAAAAAAGCAATGCTTTTGTAGACTGCTTCAAAAATCAGATCCAAAATTTGCAATTCATTCAAAAGCTGACCAGAGAGAGATGGGGAAAGAACATAGCTAAAAATTAAAACACTGGATGACAGATTGGATTTTCTCCAACAGCGTGACGAAGAACTGACGGTGAGAGTTGACTCGTAGTGGATTCTGCTGTATTATGCTCTCAAAGCCATTAAAAGAACTGTTGAAAAATTAACCACCATGCAGGAGTTCAAGAAATCTCTCAACCATGTGTTTATTTTTCAGTCATGACACAGCTTTATGCATGTAAGAGAAAGAAGTAACCTACCATTTGTTTAAAATAACAGACTCCCCAGCAGCCCTATCTCTTATATAGTCTAAAAATAGCAATATTAAAAAAACATCCCTCCAGTTCTCTAACTGGACTTCTAGCATATTTATGTGCAAGACGTGTCTCACAAGCCTGCAGAAGAAAAAGAAGCTGCTCTTCTCATAACTGTCGAAGCTATGGCAGGTTTATGGATAATGTCATTGCTGCAGTGGGCAGATATAGCAACATGGAAATCAACTGAGCTTTGTCCTTCTGAGTTTGTCCTGTTCCAGGCAGAACCCCCCCTGTTTTTCACCACCTCACCTTCTCATGGTCTTCCACAGCCTTCAGCACCTGCTTGAGTATCCTTCAGCTGTTCAACTCCTTACTCTCTTGCCATGTCAGCAGCTAGTAATTGCTAGCTCTGTAGGTATGAACCATTGCTTTTGGTGGAAGAAGGAGTAGCTCTTCCAGTCCGCCACGAAATTACGGTGGAAACCTGTATGGACAAGGTTGGGTACTGCCCACCTGCCCTGCTTTCAGCCAGTGACAGTGTTTCCTCTGTTCCTCCTTATTTTCCTCTGTTCCTAATTCAGCCATATGTTTGTGTTTTGTACATGTAAGCGAAGTTAGCAGGAGGCTTGCTGCTAACTTCAGTGAGATTGAAATTTAGCCTGCTATCTACATTTCTGCTTGTAATATTAAGTGAAAGAACTGGAATTTCAGCAGTGCTTTTACAAACAGAGAGATACACACAGTTAACATCACTTGGGTGAAATTCAAGCCTGTTGCAGTCAATGTGGTAGCTATTTTTTTCACTACGCCTCTGTTTAGCCCACACTTGAGAAGAAAACACACACAGACACTGAAGTATTATTTATTTAGAATAAACATCAGTTGAAGGAATTGAATGGTGGAAACTACCTAATTGTTTGTATCCTTGGTCACAACTATAAAAGCTGCCTCCAGAATGGCATAGCATAGAAATAATATTATTCCTTCAGTCTTTTTCTCTTTTCTCTATAGCAGCCTTCTCAGTAATACCCTCAATCATTTGGAAATGCAGCAACAGTGTATTATAATACTATTTTGAGTATTGAGGAAAAGCATCTGCTGTCAGTACTAACCTTTGTTTACTACTGTGAAAAAAACACAGTAGCATGTCATGCAGATCTAATTTGAGAATTGCATGTTGAAATTATTATGTAATTTCTTTTGTTTCCACCCTGTTCAGATATTCTGTGACTATTCACGTGTGTTTTGTTTTAAAGTGTTTATAAGACTGTTTACAAGGCTTTGTTTAATTACTGTGTAGCGAGATACTAGATACCAGAACTGACTTTACCTCAGTTCCTCACCACAATAAGCTTGTTATAAGTAGATTTGAACTTCAGAAAATTCCAATTGTTTCAGTGGTCGTTGCTGTGCAGATAATGCAGTGCATTCCGTTGATCTTTAAATCCACTGATTTGTCTTCTCATTAGATTTTAGCACCACACTGAAGTTGCACCTAAATTTATTAAATGGGTAGTATTTACTGGTTTTTGTATGTTGCTTTTAAATTGTTTCCCTTTCTTTCTCAGGGAAAACAAGAAACAAAGGGAATTAAAAGTGTGTGTAAGAACACAGAGGAAGATGGTGGCAGTCCTAGTAATACTACTTAAGTCCCTTGGCGCTCACTCTTGTGCCACTGCCCTTGACTGTGCGGTCATTTGGCATCACCTGAAGAGAACCACAGGTACTCCTGCTGTAAGCTGGGCTAGCGGTGATGCACTTTTGCAGACCTAGCTTTCAAGGGAAATTTTCCAGTACACACATGGGAGGATGCTGGACAGTAGATACACAGTTTTATTTTAACATGCTCACAGAGGCCTAATATTCTGCTCCACAGTAATTTTCCTACAACATCCATTCATTTCTATTTCTAGAAGGTTGAAGTATTAATGCCCTCTCAATATAGAGGTCCACCTGCAAACTATGTAAACTGCTTTGGGAAGAAGATGGAACATATTTGCTTTTCATGAAAAATACAAATATATACGTATATATGTATTTAGTTTATTTTAGGGAGTTTTACATGCTTTTTTTAAGGAATATAAATATATATACATGTATATAAAGGCTTAGTTCTAAAACTCAGCTCTGAGCAAGGAAACAAACTGGTCTGAGAAGCCAAACAGCCTGTGCAACCAAATCTGAGACTCTTCATTTTTTTCTTGTAAGGCTTCAGGTGGGTGCTCATGATTACACAGAAGTCTATGCACTGCAGCAGCTCCTATAAGAAGAAGTGGTTTCACCAGTTTTGCAACCTTAATAAAAAGTCATTCTATTACAGAGAGAAAAAAAAAATCCTATTTTTAAAAAGCATGGCATGGTTCATCTGTGTTTAAGTTACTTTTAAGAATAAATAAAATTAGTGTTTTTAGGAACACCAGTCTCTGTCACGTAGCTGCTTGTGAGATAGATACCTTATACTGCAGTGCTTCAGCTTCCCTGAGCAGTGAACGCTGGTGCCTATGGAGCCAGCATGAACTGATCTTATGTAAAAGTGTAACACACCCATGACATGGGAGACAGAAGAACTCTCCTGGATGTTTGCAGAGCCTGCTGAATTGTAAAAAATGCAGTAGTTCTGGAAAACACACCATGCCATGAGTTCAGAAAGATTTTATGTCTCCCTTCAGATTATATGCTGAATATTGGCATGAATTGGTCAAGGAGGACTATTTATAATATACAGTAGTTGCAAAAAGTTATATCTTATTTATAAGAAATGAAAAAAGATAGCTAAGTTAATAAGATGGTTGGAAAGGTAAGTTGGTAAACTAGCCTTATACTTTCAGACATCAATAGTCAAATAATTTATGAATAGGATTGAAACTTCAGTTTAAATTCTGAGTTTGGGATGGCTTATTATGCCTGCCTCCCCCCTGCCCCCCCCCCCCCCCCCCCCCCCCCCCCCGCTATTTGCTCCTCTTCATTCAGTTGCTCACAGGGGAAAATACTAATGGGGGCATAGCCATAGGTTAGGCAGCCAGAATTTCACTTTGCAGTAAGTGTCAGCAGTTTCTCCTTTTCTCCTCTTCACAAAAGGATGCTCTTATCAAGTGGCTTTCCTGTGGAAGAGGAATGAGCAGGCTTTTTCTTTCTGACCCTTCTTAAGTAACCTGATGTGCTTTTCCTTTGTTTGTTTGTTTGTTTGTTTCTGCAGTTCTCATTTCCAAGACATTTCCTGTGGACTGTCCAAGTGCACTTCAAAGTGAGAACTAAGCATATCTGCGCAGTGTCTCACTGCATGTTGGCTGTCTGAAATGAAATAAATGAAATGACTGACCCATGGCTCTTAAACTAGTTGAGTCCGTCCATAACTGTGCCAAGGTTCACATTGTTAATCCTCTTTGAAGGTCCAAAATTTAACCCTATTTTGGAGGTCTGGGGGTTTTTTTTTGCATCCCAGACCTCTTTCCCAGTAGAGCTCTGATCTTGGCCCAGACAAGAAGATACTACCCGCGAGGTGCTAGTTTTTCTTGTTAGTCCGGTGTCAGCCTTCCTCTCCCAGAATATGAACAGTTAATGTTTTTCTGGAACAACTGAGCCAATTACATTTATAGTTTCACAGTCTCCCTGACCCTGAGATAATTTGCTGGTGTGGTTTTGCCCCCTTATTAGGTTACCTTGTCATAGGTTTTATTTGGTCCCAGCAGGCATCGGGGTACAGTGCGAATTGGGTGCTCTACAAGGGCAGAGGAGCCCTTCCTTGGCTTTACTCTGATTGCAGCTTCAGTTGAGGAAAGAAGAACATAAGACATTTCCCTCTCTACAGCAGAAAACCCAGTGATTTGCATACACTCTGATCTCATCTGAATATGTTTTTAACATGGATGTTTGAGATATTAATAGACTACTTTTAACTTGGACCTCCCTAAATATCCTCACAGTGGTATTGTTACTGTAACAGAACATACTCCTACATGATCCTACTTGGTTAGCCTTAAAAATACTTTAAAAACAGAAAGGAAGAATGGAGTCTTTGTCTACGAATGCTAAAATCTATCTTCATCTATGAGAAACTGTCGATGAATTGCCATGGAAACATTTACTAATTGTCCATGTAGCCTATAAAAATAGTAACAAAAAAGGTAAGATTTGTCAAGAAATGACACTTTGTGAGAGGTGACCTGAACCAGAAGAAAATTCTGAACAGAGACAGTGTGGTATAGCAAAGCCTTTTCTTCTCCAGATTATCGCTTACACACTGAGATCATCTTGGTGTCTTCCCTAATGAGACCCCATTCCCATTGAATAAGAGTAGTGTCACTGTGTCCCTTGATGCCTGTTTACAACCCATCCTTCAAAACACAGGGGTTAGTGGACTGTGACTTCAATCAAAAGTCAGGACATCCATCCATGCTCTGTCATCTGTTTTAAAGATTTGAGGAGTCACATTTCTCACATTTTTTTCCATTTGTTTTTCACTCTCTATAAAAATGCTGTTTTCCAGTTCTAGGTGTATCTCTCCTGAGCTAGGTGTGATGCAAATCCAGTCGTAGCTCTCACCCTGTGGAATTTGCGAGGTAATTTAAAAGCTCACAGCAAATCAGTGCAGTAAGTAGAAGAGACAGGACAAAAAAATACACTCATGTAAAACTAGGTTAGTCAAAAGTACATCTTAAGAAACCCCAATAGTTGAGTTTTTGAAAAAAAAAAAAAAAACACCACCAAAAAATCCCCTTGAAGTACTACTGCCAGAATCTTATATTCACCATTAGTGCTCCATTGGCCAACCCAGGAGGCATTTGGGCTCTTAAAAAAACCACATCGAGCCTCTCTGCATCTTTAAGGTCTTGGTGTTAATCATCATGTAGCAAAGGAATCTATCTGTTCTAGGAAGTATCTCTGTAGCTGCGTTGGTTTAAAAAAGTTGTGAAATGACAGCACTGATTTTGTTCATGGCCAGTTCAGACTGCCAGCTAGCAGTAGAGTAGTCATTGACCTAACATGCTTGTGTACTACTCAATCTAAACAATTCTTTACTCATTACATGGGTCATTTAACATGAGCAGAAAATAGAACCAAACATAACGAGTTGCCGTGCTTGCTTGCTTTCCCTCTCTCTTCCCATTACAGAGGTTTCTGTTCCCTACCGGGTCCCTGTGTGAACAAACAAATGGTGCCTTCTCTTAAGTGAAGTGGATTCCTTACCCACTAGCAAAACTGTGGAGCTTAGAATTAGTTTCTGCTGTAAGGCTTTCCTCCTTACTGTTCCTGCAGGGAGTTATAAGAAGAAATATATACATACACTTTGCTTAAAATGAGACAGTATATGGCAGTCTGCCATATGGGCACTCAGAAAATATATGACAGCATATTACTACAGAAGAAATCTTGAATAAAATTGCCATTTCAACCACTGCATGTCTGATATTGATTTTAAACCACTGAGGCCCCCTAACAGAATGTTAACAATGGAAATTTTCACTGTGCTTTGGATCAGAAAGATGTACTGAAATTGCTTTGTATGTTCCCACTAGAAACGTCACAAGCCCACATTTCTTTACTCTCTCAAATCCATATTTTGAAACATGAACAGCCATGCTTTCCTATAGGTGGACAAAAAGAAGATCACTTAGGGGCTTAGTTAGTCTCCTAATACCACTTCTTGCAGATTTCATCTAGGGATCAGATGAAGAGACAGAGTTAACAAGAAAGGTGAGAGGGAGAGCTAGCGGACTGGGGACAGAAGGAGTGGCCACAGCAGAGCTCTGCAGCTGGCGGAAAGGAAGGGCCATGGGTAAGCAGAGACCGGGGAGCCCTGTGAGGACAGGAGCTGTCCAAGCAGCCCGCATTTGCTTCACTAGATGGGAACCACTGCACAGTTGAGGGCTTTTCTCTTTCTGAAATTTTTCAACTCTTAAACCTATCTTCTTAGAGTAACAATGCTAGGAGAGTCCATGAAGTGATCTGCACAAAATTTGTCTGTCCCTTTATTTCTTCTCGGTGGATAAATCTTTTCATATGGTGAGCTGGCTGAGGCAAAGCTCATGGCAGAAACTTTGGTCCAGATGAAGTTTTACTAGCTATTCACCTCAAAGGATCATTACACTATAGTCATTGCTGGTTTAAAGATAACTAGTTTAAACCTAGCTCCAGTATACATTGTGTGGTGGCCACAGCAGTGACTGGTCAGCGCACGACCTAGCAAGCTAGAATGCATCTTTCTCCATATAAACTTTGGCTTATTTTTTTGCCAATTTAGAGAGGGCATCACCCTTGTTCAGTTTCTGTCATGCATAATTTTTCTGCTAATCTGTTGTTAGTCTAACTTCTCAGAATGGGTATCAGCATAGTCTAAAAACAATCATCAGAGGAAGACTGAATAGCAAAAAAATACTGATATAAACCACACATTTCACAGAAGCATTTGAGAGTCTCTATCCTGATTTATTTTTTTGTATCTTGAATTAATGTGTTATGTCAAGGAGAGTAATTAATATCAACACAGCTTTATATCCAGGTGTAGCATGCACAGATAAAGCATGAGTGAAATGAGATAAAATATTCTGCTTGATGATTAACATTGAACAAGGTTGCATTGAACAAGGAGATACCAAAGTTTTTAATATGAAGGCCCATCAACAAAAAACAATATCAAAGTGTAAACAATTAAATGTTTTGTGGTTGCTGCTGATTCACTATCAGAAAGGTTTAGACAGCCAGACTATTAGACATTAAATGGCTTAATAGCAATATGCTGAAATTTTATTTTGCTAGTGACTTAGGTCTTCAGTGTCCACTCAGACATGTAAGACTGTCTGAACAGGTGAACTAAAAGACTACTGAGCATGATAGTAAACATAGGGTTAACAATAATATGCAAAAAATAATTCCAACAAGATGCCTAAAGTTCAAGCGTTGCTTTAGAAGGCAAAGGAGCGCAAGAGATGAGTCAATCTCAATACCTTGGCAGCAATATGCAAGCCAGTGGGGATATCTAGAAGGAAATAATGTCACAAATTGGCAAGGCAGCAACTGCATTTATCTGCTCAAATAAGATTCAGTCCTTGAAAATCTACAACTTAAAGAACAAACTGAATATTCAATTCATGTTATTTTCAACTTAACAGATGGATGTGAAAGCTGGAAATCTACCAAAAGTATAGACAGTCATCTATGAAGCCTGATAAAACACTCAGAAAAACTTAAACTTAGAAAAATAGTATTTTTTAAAATAAGTGAATTTCTAACAATTTTTCCAAAATTTAACTGTATCTTATGTCAGTTACCAACCAAAACCCAAGAAGATAGCTGTATCTGGGATATGCGTTAGTAATAAAAATGAAGAATCCGCTGGGTAGAAGTACACTCAGAAGTAGAAGTGCATGCAAAAAGGGAGCACTAAAAGGACACCTTCCGCCGAACACTGTGAAGGGTAATGCTTATGGGACTCCCTACCATGAAGATCATAAAACCAGCTGGTAGAAGAGAGCATCGGGCCGATGCAGGGAGGCTCCGCCTGCGGGCCCCGACCAAGGACAGCTCCCGGCCAGCCCTCCCACCCCTGCCTGCCTGCCTGCCTGCCTGCCTGCCTGCCTGCCTGCCTCCGCCGCTCTCGGAGCGGGAGGGAGCTCTGGCAGGCTGCTTCCCAACTGAGGAACAGCTGCCATTTCCGAAAACAAGTATCCAGCTTTTACATGGGCTTTTATGAAATTCAGGTCATGAAAACTGAGGGCATGTGTGAGTTCCGTTGAGGTTGTACAACACAGCAAAAGAGGCACTACAGCACGCTCTCTGTACGGAGGAGTAGAAACGCTGTGTTCACTCAAATGATGGCTGCGTGCATCAAGCAGCTGCCTCATATGGTTGCACTGTCTGGCTGGGAGTTTTCGAGTAGATTCACGCCACTCGAGGTTTTAAGGCCAGAGTCTGCGGGAGAAGATATGTCTTTTTTCGTAAGAGAATACAGAAATGCAGTTCTGGTCATTTTTATTGCTATACTTTCAAAAAAATCATCATTATAGAAAATAGTGTGACAGTCTATAAGGAAGCATGAATAGCAAAGCTTCAGACCCTCCTCCAGACATTGTTTTTCATTACATTGGGCCTTGTCTACTCTAACATACTTCCCAGTTCTTCCCACTTCCAGCTAGCTGTGTCTTCCTATCTAGTCCTTTAGCACAGAAAAAATAAAACTGCATCACCATTAAAATCATGTCTAGATTAGATATATTCTTTTGCTGCTGGATGGAACTATGGAGATTCCACAGAGAGCAAAACCCTTAAAATGTATCTCAAGAAAGGTCTTGAAGACACTCTTCTTTCCTGATGGTCACCATCCTTCCTTGTGCTCCTGGCTCCATCACCCCTATTGAGCATTCAACTGGCTTCCCTTGCCCTGCTACATTAAGCTGAAGTCTGTGGCCTTACTTGCCTTCCCCTTGCTCCTTTGTCATTGTTTTTTTTATTTTATCGTCATCACTCCCCTCATCTTCTGTCATGTAACAGTGCAGCCTCATCAGATCTTTTGCTGGTTTATTATACTCCTAGTCTACAGACCTTCTCCTTCTATACAGAGCAACTGGACTTAAGGGACAAAGGTGGTTCAAACATACCTTATGTATTTGTGCTAGCTGAAAAACAGTAAGTTTGTATAAAAACGAATTAATGTAATTCAGTTCATTACCCCTACCTATTTTAAAGCATGTACTTTTTTTCTCTAGAGCAAGAACGGTCATCCCTAATGTTTCTAGAATACATTGAAACTTTTCTAGACAACTGTTTAATACAGGGAGTTCCTAATTTGATAGATCCACAAGCATGACTTGGGGAGACCCTCTGCAATGTGCTACCAGGAGTCAGGGCCAAAATATTGGATGATCTGAATAGAGAAGCTTGCTTGCCCGCCTGCACTATTTCCTGCTCAGGCCAATTCATGTTTGTTGAGTTTTGTTGTCATTTGTTAAGCTACATAACTAAATGAATTTAAATTTGAAATGCATAGCATGTTTTAGCTGGATTACAAAGAGTTACACTTTTTTGTGTAATTTTAGTGAAGACTTGAAGGTATTACGCTGTGTATAGGAGGAGTTAGACTATCAATCTATTTCAGTGCACTGTACTTAAATAATTGTTCTATTAGTTGAAGATCTCAGTTGGCTTTGCAGGATTGTAATTCAGTGGCAACGTCTTTTACATGTAAACTCAGCCGATGATGCAGACAGCACTGAGACGCAGTCAGCACATGCTATCACATTTTCAGAGCAGAATCACGTTATAGAGGAAGTGTTCAAGAAGTTTAAATGCTAACTGGGATGGAGCTTTAATCCTTTTACTGCCTTTGAACTGCACTTCTGTCTCAGCTGTGATATTATGAGGCTGTCTAGTCAAATTAATTGCATCCCCTAGTAGGAGTCATGTAGGTGCTTATCTTATTTATACATTTCTAATGCAGGCAGCACTGTGATAGCTAAACTATGCTTTGTCCTTGTCTCTTTTTCTTTCCTTTTATTCCTTATTACATTTAAAAAATACTGGTAAAGAAGCTGAAAACAGAAAGAAGTAAGCCAGTTAAAACCTGTAAGCCAAATGGGCATGTATTTTGGCTGATCTGTAGATCAGCCTCCACACCTGGCCACTGGTGCACAGGGGTGCGAAGGAAAAAAAAACCCCAACAAACAAACTTCCTTGCAATCTGGAAGAAACATGGTGTTCAGTGTCCACTAGCTCTTTGCAGAACTACCTCCAGCGAGACGGAGCCCGAGCGCAGCCACCTAATCTTACGCAACCGTGCTGTCCTGCTCAGATGATTCTGCAGAGCGGAGCTCAGAGTTGAGCAGCAATAGCCTTGAGCGCTGGTTTGGCATTTCGTTAATAACCACAGAACTTCCTGCATCACTCGAGCTCTCATTTAACACAATTAATTTGCTAGCAGTTTTGGCGGTGCAGAAAGCGTTCCGGCGGCGAGCTGGCGCGGGGCGGCGGTGCTTCTCTCCGCAGAGGGACGGGGACGCTGCGGGTACCGTCCCCGGCCAGGCCGGTAGAAGCGCCCAGGAGAGGCGTGAGGCGGCCGGAGCCGGCAGAGCGCGGAGGTCCGGGCCTCTCCGCTGGCCCCGGTGCCTGCGGGAGGACCCCGCTTCCTCCGCCTCTGTGCTTAGCGCTTCGCACGGATTGCGGCGCGCAGACGGAGCGCGCTTCCCCCGCGCCCCCCGGGGCTGCTTCATCCGACGGGGGTACCCTCCTCGGCTCGCACGTCCCACCCCCGGACTGCCCCCCGGGAGGGCAGCTGCGCGGCGGAGGGGGCTCCGCGCCGAGAGGCGAGCGGCGGCGAGGAGCGGGGATCCCCTCGGGCAGGCCGGGCCGAGCCGCGCCACCGCCGGGAGCCGTATGGCGCCGCGCCGCGCCAGGCCGCGCTGCTATGACAGCGCGCAGCGCCGGAGCGGTCACCGGCCGCCGCCGCCGCCGCCGCGCCACACGGCCTCGCTCGGCCCCGCCGCTCCCCCCGCCCGCCCCGCTCCCGGCCGCCTCCCTCCCCAGCGGAGAGGCGGCCGCCCGCCCGGCCCGGCCCCCGGCCCCGCGTCCCGCCACCGCCTCCCCCCCCCCCCCCGCGGGGTCAGCCGGGGACAGCGCCCGCCTCCCGCCGCAGGAAGCGCCGCAGCCGCCCCGGCGCCTCCCGCTCGGCGCTCGCCTGTAGCAGGTGAGACTCCCCGCGTCCCTCCCCGCTCCCCCGGCGGCCCCCGGCCGTGGCGACGGGGCCGGGGGAGCCCCCCGGGCCGGCGGAGCCGGAGCGGTGGCCAGGTGGGGCGGGAAGCCCGAGCGGGGGTTCCGCAGGCGGGCCGGGCGGGGGGGGCCGGGGCCGCTCCCCTGTGCCGGCGCTCGGCCGAGGCGGCTGCGCACCGCCGGGGGCTGGAGGCGCCCGGGCGGGAGCGGCGCCGCCGGCCGCCCCCGCAGCCCGGGGCCCGGCCTCCCGCCGGGGCGGGGAGGCCCCGGTGTGCTGCCGCCCGGGGAATGCTGCTCCCTCCCCTTCCCAGCCGTGCTGGCGCTCCCCTCCTGGGCCCGGGGCTTCCCGCGCTGACCGCGGGTGCGAGGACTGGGCTGGAGCTGCAAGGGCAGCCTCAACTACTGAGTGTCCCCCGGCCCTTCGGTTTACCAGATGTATTTACTTGTTACACGGGAAGAAAATAGGCTCCAGGAAGGGCTACGTCGTGTTTGCTGCTTCTGCAGAGTTCATCCCTTTCCCCCACCCCTGGGAGCTGCAGAGACTTTGCAGGAGGGGCCGGGCTGCTTCCCAGGGGCTTCACGCTGCTGTCCCTGCGCGGTGCGTGTGGGAGCGCTGAGCTCAGCTGGGATGGCAGCACGGGAGATGGCTGAGAAACGCTGGGGAGTTCAGGTCACAGATGGCAACGTCCGTGTACGGTTATCATTCCAGACAGTGCTCTGTGACCAGCTGACAAATTGAGACAAGTTGTAAGAACCTCTCTGTGAATGTAGTAACACTGTTTGTTAATCGTACTTGTGACTATGAAGGGTAATTAATAATTTTCAAAAAAGTAGGCGCTGCTGGCCTCCTAGTCGAGTGAACTCAATACCTCATGGAAAAAACACACAGTTGCATAGTGTGTTCTGTGGGATGCTTCTGTGGGAGAGATGTAAACAGACTAGCACAGAATACACATTATGTGGAAAATGCAAGACACTGGAATATGGAGCAACTTATCCTGAGCCCCGCAGCAACAGGTGGCAGAGCTGAGAAGAGAGTGCATGTCCTGGCTCTGTCTTGCATCTCTGTCATAGCACAATCTTCCTCCATGAGGGGCAGAGCTTCCTCTCACCAAAACAGTGGCAAAATACCGTCAGCTGCAAGGAAGGCAGGATCAGCTCTTGCTTACTAAGACTGTGATAAAGAACTGAGATTAATTTATTATTGTTAGACTAGGAAAGCACCTCTGGGAAAAAAAGAAATGTCCCTGTAACTTATGGTCAAACCATATGACCAGAAAAGCAGTGTTCTGGTAAGGAAATTGGGGCTTTCCTGGGTCCAAATATTGCCATATGTTGTGAAGTGACCACTGTCGTCACAGAAGGATGCTTTGCTAGGTCGTGCAGCGTGGATCGGTTGTGCCCTGGAGCAATCAGGAGGCAGTGAAAAGCAGAAAGAGCCCCGATGAAAAGCAAGCACTGCAGAACATATCTATAGGATAGTCAAATCGTAGCTCTTTCACATGTTAAAAGATTTTTTTCCCAGAAACCATACCTGAAAAAATACTGCAGGGGAATGAGGCACTAAACCAGTTGCAAAGGAAAGCAGAAAGATACTGTGTATCATTAAAAAAAGTTAGTAGAGTCTATCTCTACAAGCAAGATTTCCAGGAGGAGTAAGACTTGGTTAAGAATTCAAAGCACAACAGCATGTTGGGCTGCAAAAGTTTAAGGTCTTGGTCTTTTTCATTGAATCAATAAACATAAAATGAAAATATACAGCTTCTAATATAAACTTATACTGAGCAGTTGAGATAAAACTTGAACAGGATAAATGAGAAGGCATTGTTAGTAAAAAAGGCTTGGGAAATGGTATCAGGATTTATTAGGGAAATGAAGAAAGACATATTGTCTCAGATTTAAAAAGGAAATCTCTTAAAAAAATGAGGCCTAGCAGAAAGAAAGAAAGGGAACCTGCTAATACAACAATGCTTTGTTTTCATGGAAAAAGCTGAAATGGAAAAGTTTTGAGAAAAAAGGCTGGGGAAAAAAGTGAAATCCAAAGAAATGTCTTTGATAATGATGGAAACCTCTTATTAAAAAGAAGTTGAAGTGCTCCGGGTAACATAAACATTTTCAGAAGGTAATATTGGAGTTAGTTGACCAGCTTAAGAGTCAAACAAAAAAGACACAGGTTAATATTACTCAGAAAGCAGCTGAGACGAAGGAGATGACTTACATTTATTTTCATCACACGTATTGTCGCAATCTGGAGATCAACCTGAGTAAGGCACAAAAAGAGAGGTAGCTTGTAGAAAAGTTGTGGAAAAGGATTAGGAAAAGAGAGCAGGAAACAGAGCATAAGGAGGTAGCTGAACTGCTACAGACCTTCCTGGAGACTTTCATCTGGGAGGGAGGGATGCAAAACTTCTGTCCTAGGGAACTGCGGGCTAGTTTTGCTATGTGGACGGCAGATAAAACTAGAACCCCAGACCCTGAGATCTTACTGTTTTATTTTCTGGGCAAATGAAGATGCATTGGAGAAACCTGAGAAATTCTTGAATGTGCTAAGGGATGCTTTTCCAGGAAACGGAAAAGGACTAAGCAGGAAAACAGCCGATACAGAATGGTGTATCTGCCCCAACTGGGGGATGTCAGAGGGAAGGCCAAAAAGGTTAAGGAGGAAAAACTGAAACTCCCTTACGGGCACTGCAAACCAAGGGTGCTTATAGGAAATACAGATTTTATATACATCTGAAAGACAGACAAATTGTGAGGCAATTTCCTGGAAAGTATTACCAACTAGAAGGAGCAACTGTGATAAGGGCTGATGTTCAGCAGCTCTTGTACAGCAGCACGTACGCAACTATGAGATACGGTCTGTTACAGAATGTCCCTCAGACAAGGGAGCAGCCTATAGCTATCCTGTACCAAGCTGGGCCTTCTAGGCCATGGCAAAACAGCATTTCAGGTAAAGATTGGGCAGCAATTACTGGTTTCTTCATCCACCTAAAGGAAATGTAGCACTTTTAATGGGGTGTTGACCACCATAACAGAAAAAAAACCCCAAACATGAATAAAAAGGAATATGCAAGGAAAGCTTCTGTAGAAAGACAAAAGTAGCGAAGTGATGCAGTTATGAGCGTATAGACAGTTAAAGAGAAGGCATGACATAAATAAAATGAGAGGAAAACCAGAGTAAACTTCCTGACCTTTCCAGGTCAACAAAGCAATTCAGCCACATTTGCAATCAGTCATAAATAATGGCAGTCATTCTAACGGAAGATATCCTTACATTAGGATACATCCTGACATAGACCTTACACTTAGGTCTGACCTTGGCTTCCTGAATACATACCAGTCTGGTTTTATGGTTTTATGAAGTTCTTAATACTTCCGTTACAATTCTTCAATTTGCATTTCAAAAAATGTGTTATGGAAGTGAAAACATTAATAGTATCCTTCCTAATCAATCTTCTGTATCTACTAGTTTAGCAAAATGTAAGGGAGAATACGTGAAACCTATGAACCCTGAGGAACCTATGAAACTCAAGCTGAAAGAGGTCTAGAGATATGCAGGATCTTCCGAACATTTCCTGATTTTTATATTAATGGATTAGTAAACAAATAATGGGAGAAAGAAAAGGATCCACACAAAGCTTTCAACATATTAGCTAAAAATTGCACTTGTCTGCCATGTAGTGGCTATAATTCAAATGAGATATTGGGGGCTGTAATATTGAGTGCATTATATAAATGGTATTATGAGTTTGGTTATCTTTCTTTTGTGAATTAAAGTTTTAGCTGTAGTTAATAAATGTTAAAGAGGTTTGGTCTAGCCATTTTTGGAAAATGACAATACAAAAGCCACGTGCTTACTTCAGACAGATGTTTTCCTTCAGGTTTCTAGAGATGGGCGCAAGAGAAACCTTTGACTTTCTTCTGTATGGCTAGGTCCTGGTGGTTACCCTTGATCAAGCTCATGGTAAAGTAAAACTTCAGGAAGTTTACCTGTCCTCCTGGTGAAGGTAAGGAGATTCTTGTTAAGAGGTTTGACTTCTGAATGACAGGTGACTGTTTCAAGCATGAGTTGAGGGAATGTAATACTTTGTGTTGAGATGAACTGATGAGATCCAATTTGTAAACTAGCCAGCTGAAGATCAAATGGCAGAGAAAGCTGAGTAACTAAAATAGATAGAAAGAAACTTAGAGGGCTCTGCGTCTCAACATTGTAATTAAAAGAGCATCGGAGTGGAAAATGTTGGAAATAACTTCCGTGACCTTGGCAAAAGAATGTTGTATAACACCACCTTCCTAATTTTGTTAGCATAATGAGAGGTTAATAAAAAAAGTAAAAGGGAACTGTAAATAATTAAATAAATAAATAATAAAATAACCAACTAAATAACTAAGTAAAGTGGGGACCATTGTGTTATGAAGTTGCAGAACAAGTGTACATCTGGAATTGGAAACTCAAAACCTACTTAATGTGTGCACATTTTGTTCTCCTTTAGTCTGGCCAGGGTATATGGATTTTGGTTCATTTACAGTGTTATTTTTTTAATTTTTAATTGCTGGTCTTCACAATAAGGATGCATGAATTATTTACCGTTTTGAGATGTAATAGGAGATGTACTTAGGATCTGCGATCTGTCCAGTCCTCTGGGATTTAGTTGGATGATCTCATTAGATTCAGAGTCACTGCAGTAAGTCCAGAAATGTGCAGATGCTAAACATAATGCAGAATTTTAATTATTGTTTACAGTTAATTAAAATGCTATTTTTGTTTGTTTTGCCTCCCTCTGGCATGTTCAAGTCCTAATTAATTCTTAACTGTGGGTGGTGGGATTAGGATTGGCAGCAACACACACCTCAAACAGCCCACCAGCACCTATGGCTGTACGTGCAGTGGTACTGCAGAAGCAAAGATCACATTCTTGAGAAGTCAGATAAAGGTCGCTATTGTTCTTGCCGCCAAGATTATTTTTATCACATTGTCAACATATTTGTTAATGTACAAACATGCAGGTGAGATACAGAACACATGAAACTCATAAAAAGGTGAAGACTTGGTATACACATGAAATTAGAGCACTGAAGATGAGATGTATAGAAAAATGCTGAAGGGGAGCAAGCGTTCGCTTGACAGATTAAGGAACTGGCTGGCGCTATTCCTTATGGTGAACTGCTTAGTGACATTTATGACACTGGTAAAGAAAATCTGTGAGCAAATATCATTAATTGATGTGGTTCAAGGAGTGGCTATTTGGCACGTTTCTGTGGAGGTGGTATTTCAGGTGCATAACCAGATCATGATTGAAGGTTTTGGTTTGGGTTTTTTTCCTGTAATGTTGTAGTTGTTTCAGAGCACAATGAGTTTTTCTGGCTTAGAAGTGCTGCTGTAATTGGTTTCTAGGGCTTTCTTGATTTGACCTAATTGGACATTTTGAAAGGTTGCCAAAGTACGGGGTAGGATTTTGCCAGTTTTCCGTCAATGATTAATAAAGCTCATTTGGAGGATCAATTAGAGTTCCAAAAAGAAGATTTTGAACTGGAATTGTTATAAAACCAATGAATGCTATTTTATTAATGGGCGTTTTCAATGTTGAATGATGAAACGTGGCACCGTAATGAACAGTAAATACACGTTTTTTCTAGAGAATCTCCTCCCTTCAGATGATTATCATGTATCGGGAATTCTATAGTCAGGGTGGAGAAGCACTTTCATTCTCTTTTGTAATGACATTTTGGGCAAAATTCAAGTTGTTGTTTTTAAAAAATCATTAGACCATTAAAAAGTGGTTTCAAGAGGTAAGATTTCTTCAAAGGTTTATTTCCTCTTCACGGTGCTAAAAGTATAAGTGCCAGCTTTCTACAAAGTCTTTAGAAAGAACAAGTAACTGCTCTTGGTGCGTCTGAAGACCTAATGAATTGAAAGAAATGAAGTGATATGTTTGGAGGGAGGAGAAGCAGGCAGCATATGCCATCATCAGTTTCTAATCATCCCCAGCTCCTCCCCAAGTTCTCCTTTTTATAAAGATAATTTAAAACAACATGCAAGTTGTTCAGCCTGTCTCTGTGCATTTCTAATTTGTTTATTGCCCTGGTACACGTATAGATTTGGTGGATAGTTTTTTCTGTAGTCAGAGGGCTGACTAGGGTGGATAAGTTAACATGCAGGAGGTTCCTGCATGTTGGAATCAGCTACTTATCTGTCTCATCCATTGCTTGTTTGTTCATGTTTTGCTCATTCAGATGTATCCTAAAGAAACGAGATACCCAGCTATTACAGTAGCACCAGTTTCTAATTTGTTCCAGGAGTCCGTAGCCGTGGGTCTGAGTGCACCAGGTAGGATCTGTAGGTGTTTCCATAATACTTCTCATTGCATTCGGGTCATAATTAGCTTTTTAATTTTACTGTTATTGGGTTTTGGCTGACCAGGTAACTATAAAGAAGTATAGCACTGCTGAGTGCTGTGCTATGCTATGACTTGCTATACTTACTCTTTAGAAGTCAAGCAAGAGCTTCTACTGAAGTACTTCCCTCTGCAAAGATTTATGCATGCTGGATAACACTGCCACTCTGCTGCAGCACGTTTATGCTGGGTAAGGTCACTTGAAAAGCCAGAGTCTTGACTAAAGTAGGACTCTTCCTTGGCAGGTCCTACAGAGAGATTTTTCAAGCTGGCCTCCAAAGCATCTTCTGGGATTCCTGGCAGATCAGGTTTTCTAGGGGAAGGACCTGCTTCTTTCTTCAGACACTATTAGCATAAGTATCACAACATGAAGCCCATAATCACACTCAGAAGACGCTTTCCTCTTGTATGTCAGACAAATCATGTTTAAATTGGCATTTACTGAAACATGACTGTTGGAACTGTAACAGCGCTACGTATTACACTGAGCAGGTATATATACAACACTACGTGCTACACTTGGAGCAAAAAATGGCAACAGTCATTCTAAAATAATAGAATTATAGTGCTATACCATTATAGCATTTCTGCTAGCACCATGGTAATATTTCTCTTCCATACCTTTGAAGAGAACTTAGGAACCAAAATACTTCAATGAAAGCTCTGTGCATGTCTCTGAATTATTCCAGAAATCCAGCTATGATTGGATTCAGGATGAAGATGGTAAAGTGATCTCATTCACTCCATGTTTTAGGCCTGCTAAAATAAAGCTTAGCAAAATACTGCTAAAGCAAGAGATGGAGAATGAATGGAAAGATGATAGTGCATTATTTTACGTGTTTTCACTTACTGAAATGAGTAGATGTCCTCGTCTTCTCCAGAGAAGAGATACCAAGCTTCTATGTTCTGTTCTGAGCTTAGTAGAAAGGTGGAATCTCAATTCCTATTTTTTCTTATTTTTACTTAGAGGTTGAGGTTGTTCCCTGGCATCTCTATGTTTCTTGCTATGTCTTCCATAGTAATGCTCACTTATGAAGAACAAGGTGATTTAGAATATGACAAGCTGCACGTTCCCTCAATTAATACACCCACCCACCTGGTAGTTGAGCTCCATATGGTCTTAGATTAGGAATGAGAGAACTTGCAAAGCTCTTGCTTCTGTCAGGCCTCCAAAATCAAGCCTCTCCCCACTGGGTTTTAGCTTTCCCTCAGAGTAACCCAGTTATAATTATTCCAACTGCAGGAGCCTTTCCAAGCCCTAATCTTTTAACTGAAACCACAGCGGTTTGGGACCAGGGATCTGGTTTCAATAGGACTTCTGGCCATCTTCCCACTCTACCTTCTCTCAGAGCTGCATTTACTCTGGCTTTGATTCTTCTCGAAAGAGATGTCCCTTATCCGCCACTGAAAGAGAACTGGGTGCAAAACCTTTGGTGCTGTCACACCCACTTCAAACTAGAGATTTTTCTGCAGGTCAGTTAAATGCTATTTCTTCTTGCCTGACGGGCTGTCCTTACTAGTGTGCCCATCTCACCCTTTGTCCATCCCATTCAGTATGAAGGAAGAGCTACAGATCTGAGCTAGTGAAGCCTGTCATTTGTCATCTACTTTTGCCATTAATATGAATTTATTAATGTGGAGTTGCTTCTGCTGTGTATTTTTGGGAAATCCAAACTAGGTCCACTATCATTTTTATGAGATTTGGAGCCATGACTTGGATCACTAAAAAATTCATCACAGGTGGCAGCATAATATGACAAGAATGGCCTTGATCATCTTTTCAGAGCATAAGAACTGTGAACTACTGTTTTTGTTTACTCCAGTATGCCCATCTAGCCTGGTCGCCTTTGACTGACTCTGACGAGTAGAGGATGCTTGCAGAAAGACTGGAAGAAATAGGACAAGTGTAGAGTTTCCTAACTTCTGGCAGTCGGAGGTTATGGGAATTTCCTGAGCCAGAGATTTCACTGGATTGCATCATTATGTTTACTAGCCATCGATAGACGTATCGACCATAAATTGTCTGATCCGTTTTGAACTTTCTTGAACCTCCACATCATCCTTTGATGACAGTCCAAATAGCCTTTTTTAGTAAAACAGCTTTTGCAATCAAAAGGAGAATATGCACAAATTCCTATTTAGTCTGGAAGCCTGCTTCCATGTAGGAGGGCTAACACTGTTTTCCCCAACACTTTGTTGTTGCAATTTAGAAACAGAGATCTTAAAAATAATTTTTGGTGATAATTTAATCTTCTTGTTTTTCTTTCAGTTCAGATTTTTTTGCCCTTGTTCATTTGGTTTTGTGGACCAAGCACTAATGTCCTGTGCCATGTGCATCCCCGCATTACTTGAAAAAAATTCCCTGCTGTGTTTTTGCATGGAAGATCAAAAATGGATATGAACTGTGCATTGGAGGTTAGATTGTGCCTCTAGGTTTGTTTCTCTCTCTTTTGCTTTCCTTCTGGTTATTTATTTTTCTTTCCTATTTGTCTCGACTTTCATTCATTTCTCTTCTGTTCTCACACATCCACTGTGGTTCCCCTCGAATTCTGATGGCAGGATGGAATTGGATCTCTGTGCAAAAACAAAGAATTATTACATTAGGTTATTTTTAGGTTCCCCAGAAATCTTGAAACAGGCATACATTACACTGTATGGTAAAATGGAAATCGAAGAGGAAAAGAATTAAAGTTAAACAGTATATACTATTAGTGGTTTATTATCAATTTTTTGCAGGAAATGGAGGTTTGCCCCAGACAGACTAGAGGATGTTGGCCAAATACTTTCAGTTAACACCAAAATGTTTTTAAGTCTTTCATGGCACTTAGAGAAGATTGGCCTCGGCTATCATTAATAATAAATGGAAATTAATCTAAAGTCATTGTATTCATGTACTGTCCGGTAGTTTTGTTGCGTGTATAAGCACTGGTTATCCGTGGTTTAAAGAGGGACCCACACAGGATGCTTTCCTGCTGTCCTGGCTCACTACTGGTAGTCTAAAAAATGAAAAGGGACATGTATGCTTCCTGATTTCCACATTCCTTGCAAGGTTTTTAAAACAAAATGGTTTGGATTCTCTTTGTCTGCCAAAAGGTGGGGTTCTCATTTAATCAGCAGACTCCAGAGTGATCTTAAACTTCTAACACTTTGTGCTGCTTTACCATAACTGTTTTCGTCTTCAATCGCCATTTTCCCGTGCACTGTAGTACATGCTATTTCAGAGGACTGAGGAAAGAAGAGGCCTGAGAAATTACAAATAATAAGAAAACCTGCGTGTTTCGTAAGACATTCCTTCAGAAAGTGATTAGGGCCTCCTCTGTCCACCAGATAATGTGTGCTAGGTGGTCAAGTGATTCAGCTGCTTCCTTAGCTTGTGTTTCATTGCCTGTGCTATCTGCCTGCCTGTGTATAAACAAATTAGCAACACCCCTCCTCAAAAAAGAACAGATGAGGTGTGTAATAATTCTTAGAAAAACACAAAGTCATTTGTATCATCTGAACTGATTTGCCAAGCAACCATTCTAAAATCAAAGATCCACAGGGAAAAACAATCTAAAGAATTAGTAACAAGGAAATCTGCCAGTTGATGGCAGATGCAAGATGTCCATTACCAGTAGAAAGCCCAGCTGAACTAAAGTTCTACCCTGCCTGCCCGTCCCCAAGGTATGAAAGCCAGACAAAAAATACTTAGGGGGAAAAGTAAATTGAGAGCAATAAGGGATAAAAAGCTGAAATCCACTAAGGTACCAAGTTATGTCTTCGTGTTAAAATGCGAAAGAAAAAATACTGTTTCATTGACAAGAGCCTTATGCCCTGAACGATGTACAGATTCTCTTCCAGCTCATCTCAGAGCTGGATTACATCCTATGCACTCCTGGTCCAGCTCTTGGTCATTTGACGAGGTCAGCGTTAGGTTGCTTTTTAACTGAAGGAAGTTTCTGACTCCTGTATTTGTGAACAAAGTCACGGCCCGTGGGTAACTGCTGCAGTGGGAAGTTATGCCTGTAGGTGACCTGAACTTCCGTTCTCGGGGAGGAGGAAAATGTTGTCATTACTTTCCTGGCTGTACAAGGTATATGCTCCCTCCCTCCGCCCCTCCCTCCCTCTTTAGTGCCTGCTCCAGGTCAAGCAGTACAGGTAGTGCAGGGTTTCAGAGGCTCTTCTACATGCCCTGCAGTTGTACTGAACCCCCGTCTCATGGTCTCTCCGTAAGAGAAGCATTTATGTGAACGCGTGGTAGACACAGCACATCTCTGGCAGCAACGAGGCAAGCAGAGATTCCCTCAAACTCCTGAAGGGAACAGGAGGACCTCTCTTTCTGCCAGGTGGGAGTGGCGTTTCAGGCACTGGCAGGGACCACTGATAGTGAAAGTCACAGAGGGCTTAGGGTCCTGGGTTGCCTAAATCTGGGGCCCTCTGCTCCACTGGTGTCCACACCACACACGGGACCTGGGCAGCTCTATTGCCCTAAGTCCAGCCTCTTGACTTGTTACCAAAATGCTGTTGGATTCCTTCTCTGCTTCTGTCGGGGGACTTACAGCCCATATGCAGATTCATCTTCTGGCCAGGCAGGTGGAAGGGAGACTGTGGTCGTGTGAGGACCCAGGAGCATCTGTCCTCATGTTAAAACGCAAAGTAGGTGGCTAGAGGAGAGCTTTGAGATACTCTGACATATCTCTTCCAAATGATGGGGGGAGTTGGCATCAGAATATACTAGGAAGCCGTACCACTTTAGTATCCACAAATGTTTGGCGTTGCCGTCAGTGAATGGCGTTCCGGATCGGTTTCATTTGACGGGGATGATGACACATTTTAAGGCTCCCATTCTCACCGTCACGTGGCTTCGTGTCCCTGCATTTTAGTCATTTCAGAGCAGTGCATCACCACCCCACTGGCTCATGCTGTGCTCTGTGTTTAGCAGCACATATTTATGACATGGGGAGTGAAGAATGAAGTTTAACTCATGTCCTTAACTAACCCGTAAGTGAGGGATTAACTGCCTACTGCATTCTTCTACTAAGTATTAATCACTTAACATTATTTTCATTTTTTTGAAAAGTCTTTTGCTTCCTTAGTATGTCAGTACACAACTTGGTTTGAAACCACGGCCTTTGAGGGGCTGCTGATAGATTAGTCACGCTGTTGCTGTCATCGGCCTGACAAGGGACCTGTTGTGTTACTTGCTGGGTGAAGGAAAAACTAGATGTCGATGGGCTACAGCTCAGTTATCAAGGTTTGCTCTTGCTTCACAAACCTGTCTTCCTGGCTGTGGTAGAGTTAAAAAAAATAATTACAAGTTTTTCAAAGGATCACCCACATACACATGGTATGAGAGCTCTTTTCTTTGTTGGTTTCATTTTATTTGTACATGACTCACTCTTGGCAAAATGAGTGAGCCTCATGAGCCTGTAAAAATTCTGTTTGGATTAAATGATTTGCATTAAATGATTTATAACTGCAAGAAGGGTTTATTATTCCTGTAATTCCTTAAGGAAAAACAAACCGATCTTATTCTTTCAAGTAGCTATTGCTTTCACGCCTGTTACTTCAGACGCCATCTTACTTGCTCAAGCTGATAGCTGTTAATGAGACTCTGGGTACTTCTCCTTCCTTGCTTTCCCTGCCTCATGAATTAGAGATGGTGGTGGGGATGCACTGTCATCCTTTTCCTAGCACATCCTTCCGAGTGTGACTGAAGGCCAGGGAATGTACGGCCTCCCAAAACTGCCTGCCTCGCTACGAGCAAGAAGCAGCATTTGTGCTGGGCTGAGGTGCTGCGATCGTGTTTCTGAGACTCAATTTCCCCCGGTTTTGCAGGCCAGAGGCCCGTCAGCCTTCGTTTTCCTGTCAGAGTGGGTGTGCTGGTTACAGCCTGCCTCATCCCTGCCAACTCCTGCATGGGCCAGCTGTCTACAGGGCCAGTGGCCTGCCCACCCGCCCTCACACCCAACCCCGGGGCTGGGCTGGTTCCCCAAACCCAGAGATGCGGGGGCAAGGGGAGAGCCCCCACTGGGCATCCCTGCAGAGGTGGGACCTCCAGCCGCCTGCGCCCACCGGGCTGCCTGCACCCCTGTGATGGAGGCCTCGTTGTGCGGCGTGCCTGTCAAAAGCCTGTCCGGGGAAGGCACGGGGTAAATAACCAGGACAGCCCGGCAGCATGCAGAAGGTGCAATCAAAAAGCCCTTTGACTGTGTGTTTGCGCAAAGCCGCGGCTGGCCTGGGTGCCCGCTTCCAGAGGCTGAGGCATGGCCTCCGTGCCTAAGGCAAAGTTGTTAACGGGGGCCGCTGCCTTCAGCCTCTGACCACGGGGGAGTTCTCCTCCTCCTCTGCCCATGCCCCTGCCCCTCTGTCAGGGCGATCCACGGCCGCATGTTGCGGCGTTACCGCCGCGGGATTTTAACCTCCGTGGCAGAAAAGCGCCGCGGGTCCCCCGCAGCGGCTCCCACCGCCGCCCGCAGCCCCGTCCCCGCACCTCGCCGCCCGGGCCCCTGGGGAGAAGGGGTGATTCGGTGGCGCCCCGGGGCCCGCCCTGCCCGGGCGCCGCCCGCCGTGCCGCGGCGCAGCGCAGCGCAGCCGGGGGGATCCTGGCCGCCTGCGGGCGCCAGCCCCAGCGGCGCTACAAGTGGCCGCCGGGGGCGGCTTCGGCTCCGGCTCCGACTTCGGCTCCGGCTCCGCCGCGGTCTCCCTCCGCCCCGCGCCCGCCTCCCGGCGACCCTCTCCGCGGCGCGGAGGGGCCGCGGGGCGCGTTGCGTAACGCCCCGCTGCGCTCCGCTCCGCCGCGCGTCGCTCGGGGCTGCGAGGAGGCGCGGAGGCGAGGCGACGCGGGTTGCCGCGGCCGGAGGTGAGCGGTGGCGGCGGCGGCGGCGGCGGCGGGGCGGGCGGGGCCGGGGGGGCGCAGCGCGGCGCGGCGTGTGCGCGGCCCCGCGGGAGGCGGCGGCGCAGGCGGGGGGAATCCAGGTCACGTCCGCAGCCAGACGGCGGCTGGCGGGAGGGACGCGGCGAGAGGCACCGCACCGCGCCCGGGCGGGCGGCGAGGGGCGCGGGGCAGGCGGGCCGCTCCGCTCCGCTCCGCCGGTAAGTCACCCGGGCTCCCGCTCGGCGGGGCGGGGGGGGGGGGGGAGCAGCGCGCCCCGGCCGCAGGCGTGGGCGGGCGCTCCGGCGGCGGGCAGAGGTTGCCGGCTCCGCAGGTTGGCGTCCCGGGGCGCCCCTGGGGCCCGCCGTGCTGCCCCCCGTCGTGGCCGTTCCCCCGACCCGGGTGGGGGTTTGCGGGGCGGGCGCGGGGGAGGCCAGCCGCGCTCCCCGGCCGCTCACTATATTTAGCCGTCACCGGCGGGGAGAGCGGCGGCAGCGGCGCGCAAACGCTGTCGGAGGGAGAGCTCCGCCGGCCCGTCGGGGCGCCGCCCGCCCGCGGCATCCGGGGGCGGCGGGGGGCGAGCGGCGGCGCGGCCCGGCCCAGCGGGGAGGGCCGGGAGGGGAACCGCGGCACCCGCCGGGGTATCATCACCGCGGGGGTCGGCGGTGGCGGGAGGTGGAGGGGGGAGCCGGCGGTGTGCGTGTCTGCCGGCGTTTCCTTATTTATTTGTGTTTGCAGCATAGGTGGTATTTCCCCGTTAAGAGTTTATCCATTGAAGTTTTATGTGACTTTCTAAAGCAACAACAACAACAACAGAAATCCGTGAAGTTAAAAAGCCAAATGTGTTAATTGTTAACTAAATATAGAAGAGGAAAGCTTGAAAGCTGCTGTGGGTGGATTGATCAGGCAGCGTATGAGTAAAAAGGAAAAGGGAAAATTGTCAGCCTTAAGAAGCCATTTGCCGGTAGAAACGATCGCACCTGTTCCGGTGAGTGGCAGGAGCCCTATAGATCCGTGGTCCCCAGAAACCTTGTTTGCGCTCCTGTCATCCAGGCGGTGGAAGGAGAAACACAGGTTAAAAATGCTGTAATAAATACCAGCTCTGACTCAGGAGGGCAAATGAGACTTTTTTTCTACAGTATACGCGTGTTCCTTTTATTATTTTAACTTAACACAAAATTCATACATTCAAACTGAGCCATCTGCTAGTTATAGTAATATATTTAGCTTTTATTTACAAAACTTAGTCTGTCGTAAATACATATTTGCATAATTGATAGGCTGTGGATCTTTTTATAAAACAGTTTGTTTTCCTTTTACAGTTCAGTACTACTTGTGTGTTGAGACAATTTACTAGATTTTCTGGTTCCTTTTTTCCCAGCTCCAACTTCTGAATAAGCATTTGAGGAAAAAAAAAAAACAAAACCAAACAACAGAACAAAGGGTTTGTTCTTTATAAGAAATTTCTGTAGTGAAAAGGTAGTTTTCAGGAGACTTTTTATCATAATCAATGCAATTGCATTAGTTAGCAGTATTGCCTTACAGTGAGAGGCTTGAGTTCTCTCCCTTACTTTGGATTGTAAGTAATGTAACTATTTAAATGTATAGCCTTTTTTAAAGTGAAGAAGCTGGACTAAGTCACTGGAAGGTATAGCCCTTCATTTTCTCGTAGAACAGCTGTTTAAGGCACAATAACAACTAAAGTTTTGTGAAACTGGATATGCCTACTTCCTTCCTCACATGACTTTTTTTTTTCTTTTCTACTAACTGGCTCAAAATCACCCTTTGTATTAGTCCCAGGACCCTTAAATTAGTCTCAGCTTTCCTTCAGTTTATTTGAATTGGTGACCTTTGGATGAGCTGGTGTGTTCCATTGTTACTTGCTAATGATGGAATAATCTAGTCCTGACATACCAGTTGTGAAACCGAGGGCGCTGCTGCCGGATGGTCCCGAGGAAATTTAAATGTCCTATGGCTCTGTGTTGGAAGAGGGAGGATTTAGCTGTGGTTTGCATCAGCTTTTAACTGTGTGGACTCTGATGTTCAGAGCTGAAAGGGCTCAAACCAAAGTCTGTTAGAGTCGATGGAAAATCTCCCATTGATTTTTAGTGGTTTTGGATCGAGTCTTGTATGAGCTAGTGTTGAGCACATCATGGCTACTCCAAATTGTTCAGTGCTTTTGAAATTCTTTGCATATCCAAGTCATTATGTAAAGTCAAATTTATTGTGCTGTCTCCTTCTCCTGTGTGGGAATGTTCTTTTGCTGAGTAGAAAGTGGTGGTGGTGGTTTTCTTCACTCTTTTATGTGCTACAGCATTAATTTTATTATCTGATCATTTCCTGTTATGTCAGGACAACATGTATGCTTTTTCCAAATTCCCCCCAAAATGGGGGATTTTGGAAAAGTGAGTCTGCTTTCACGGAAGGCTGCTTACCCTGCAGACAGGTTTCTTCAGGTATTTTTCAAAGAGTTTACGGTAGTGGGACATCTGAAGTCGTAAGACATGCTTTCTCTGATGTGCATGTTGTACTTCCCTTGTTCAGTATATTGTTGTTTGCTGCTTTTTTTTTTTTTTTCCTTAAAGGCGAAGGGGAGAAAGTTGTTAGTGATAACAGATACTGGTGTTCTGTAAAGAAGCTTGCAGAATAACACATACCTGTGGTAGGCATATATCCTCTCCTGGCTTCCCTGTTGATGATGATGAGCAGGATTTTTCCTCTTGGCTATATGTAAAAACCCAGCCAAGAGAAAAGTAGGGAGGAGAAGGATTACTAAACTTAAATCATGGAAGTTTGTCGGAGTTTATTGTCTAGTGTAGCCTGTCTTGAAATTTGATTCAATTTGGAAGGGAATCAAGAGATGAAACCTCAAAAAACCCACCTGATTTGAGGCAGGGCATCCTCCAGCAAGAATCTCATTTGCTACCGGAAGGGTGAGACCAGGAATTTTGGCTCCTTGGAAAAGGAAATTCTGGAGCTCATTATCTCTCCTCCATTGTATTCTGGTTTACTGATTTGGGGTTTGCTTATTACTAAAAGTTGAAGAAGGCAAAAGAGGCATGCATATGAAAGAAGCTCAGGTAAATAGCCTGAGATGAGGGAAGGCATGAGAAGGAAGGTAGCACAATTTCTGTGAGCCCTCATGTCTCAGATTTCCTTCTAGGACTTGGGAAGTGCTAATTCTTCCAGCCAAACTAATTTGCTCTTTAATAGGAGATGGCTGTCGTGGCAGAAGACAGAGCTGTACTGCAGGATGCAGGGTAGCAATGCAGAGCTGCGTATTTCCTCTGTCTTGTCCTTTCCCGTGCTGGATTTTCAAAGCACATGAGCATCTGGTGTCTGGAGGAAGGGAGGAGATACCACTGGGGCACTGTCCACCTACCCGCAAGGAATGAGGCAGCACATCCATGCCAGGTGTTTCTAGAGAGTATGGTCAGGATCTGTATTTATGAATTTTCTGTCAGACAGAGTCTGAGAACTGATCAAGAAAGATTTTCCTAATATTTGCACAGTTTGTCTTTGTTCCCTCCTGTCCAAACGTTGGGTGGTTACATATGCAGTCCTAGATTCTCTCCTGCATGGCCCCGTTCAAATAAATAAATAAATAAATGCCATTGAGAAACTCTTCAGGTTTAGGATGGCAGAATTCTGCTAAGTCACGAAGGTACTCTCCTCCTTCTATCTGCTTAACTGAAGTAAGGCCTCTGAGCGGTTGAGGAAGTCTGTACTGGAAAATGCAGTATAGGTGTGTTAGTCCAGAGGTCTGGTTGGGTTAATTTATCCCATCAAAGAAGCTGTTAGAATAATTCACGTGGCCATTAGTGTGGCAGTACTGCTTCTGACGCTTAAATTTGTCATTGTGCAGTGGAGACATACTCTGTCTTCTCAGGGATGTGCTAGGATTTTAAAGATTTTACAGGGATAACTAAACAAGCAATGTATGTATTATGAGAACCTTTGTTATGAAAATCAAGGGCAGACTATAAATAAACTTAATTTCTGTGTAAAGATTAAAGAATTGTATTTCTTCAATTCTCTGTTATTTCATTGGTTGTATGTGGTCCAAGAGGACATTTTGAATAAAGTAAATGAATCTTGCATAAGTTGTTTCTCTCATTTAATTCACAACACGTGAATGAGATCGTTTCCATTACTCATCACGACTACTTTACTTTAAACATGGTTATGGTAGGGGGACAATGCAAGTAACAAGATCGGCTGGAAAAGTTGGTTCTGTTGTTAACCTTTTCAGTTTATGTTCACACTGCCAAAGTGCATGCACAACAGCCTGCAACTAGACAGGATGAAATTGTAAGCAAATAAAATGCCTTTTTAAAATGAGAAAATTAAGTTGTGTATTCAATTCTGAATGCTTTTGGTCATAAAAATTCTCATTTTACTCTGACCTATTGTAGCTTATTAGAAATTAAAGATCCTGTGAAACTTAAACCAATAAATTAGTCAACGAATAAAGGAATAAACTGCAGTTTAAAAAAGAATTACTGTATATCCTCAAGTGTCTTAAATATACAGAATTGTAATAATTTTTACTGAAGAGCTAAAATGGCAAATACTCTTATGTTATAATTAGATTATACGCATGAAAGCAGTGTGATCATTCTAGATTACAGAACTGTTCTGTGTCCTCTGGTGAACCTAACCCAGTAAATTAGGGTTCTGTTTTCCATTGGAAGAAATAAAAGGACTGATTGTCAAGCTGCCTAATAGTAAGGTAGAAAACAGGGCAAGAAGATCAATGTCTCTTCAAGTGAATTTAAAGTAAAAATGTAAGTCTTTCCTTTGCTGGATGAGGAAGGAGTGAAGTTGGTACTTGTAGAACCAAATTGCTTATATGTATGCATACACAATGCATACTTCTTTATCTTGGATAGAAGATCATTAATTCTGCTCACCTGCTAAATATTTTTGCCTTTTCTAACACTGATATTTGAATATCTTCTGGATAACTTCATGGGAGTTGGTAGGAATGAGCTGTAAGCCACAGGTACAGCAACAATGTTGCTGTAGGATGTGCTTGACTGTAGGATGTGCTTTGGAACAGCTGTGGTGTAGGAAAATAAAGAAGCTCTTTGAAGAAAATTAGAAGTACTTGTCAACTACATAAGTAGTTGGATCATTGGACAATTGCTCAGTAACTGATATCTTAGTGACACGCATATGGATGAACCATTTTTAAAATATTCACAAGAAAAATATACTTCTGTGGGAGAGAACAGCTGTTTTCATCACCATTGCAAGTTGGCTTCCTTGAGTCATGTGTCATGTTTATTCTCGTTATCTACATCTGTACAACTTTCTTGAACTCTGGGCCTTTTCCTTTCTCATGCTTCACGGATTTGCAGACCTTCACGTCTTTCTTCCACTGCCTTGGTCTTGCACCTTGGCCTCCTTTAGTATACTGTTAACTCCACACCTCCTGCCCATGATTTTGCGTTATTTCCCTTGACTCAGCTATGCCAGCTACTTGCCATGTGCTCCAGCCAAGCTCTACTTCAGCAGGTATGTAGTGCTGCTGCTACTGCTTCTTGGTTTCCTACCTATAGAAAGAACGAGCACTAATAAATTGAAGATATTTCTTTAGCGTTGTTTTTCCTCTGGCCTTTAGCACAATCCTATCATTCCTGGTCCATTTGCCTACCTCCTTGCAACTCTTGACAGGTAGGATTGCCTTCATGTGACATCATACCATCTGTTTTCTAGCTTTACATTAAAATAGTTCTATTTCCATGGTTTATTAAGTTATCCCTGGCTCTTTTTCTTTTTAATATTTCAAACATCTTTTTAAAAAATGGGGTGTGTTTGTGTGCAAGGTGCTTCAAAGTGTAATTAGGAGCTGTAGCATTTCTGTATAAGGCTTAGAATAACATCATTCATGGCTTCAGGAAATGGAAGGGTTTATCTTGAGCCTTCTTGTTTAAGTTAGGTGTCTTACTTTCCATATTGCATTTATTCTCCTAAAAAAGATAAGGTGAAACACATTAACCAGTTAGATAAACAGGGAAAGATCCTGTACAGAGTTGTATCCGTGTGAATCCAGAATATACATGCCCATGCACATATGCATTAAAAGAGTATTAGCCTATAAAATATTTGTGACAAATTTCATTTTTAAAGCAAAATAATTACTTCCATTAAATATTAAAGTATAATTTATTTCTAGAAATACACAGAAAATTATATCTGGAACACAGAGTACTTCCTATGCAGTGCTGAGCTGCATGTATTTTATGTTGTGCCCGTTTCACTGATGTGACTTACTGAAGTGATTTGGTTTGTTGAAGTGCTCTATGTGACCAGAATAAAACAGCTTAGTTGGGCCAGAGGACTTGAGTCAACTGTTTAACTGCATAAGTTGCTGATTATTGAGGTTATAATGTCAAGCACTAAGGAGAAGAAATAACAGAATTAAGGTTGATTATGCAGCCTTAATTCAGGTATCTTTGAGTATATGCAGATAAACTAAGGTTTAGAGTCCATGGATGGTACTGCTTCACTTTTCAGGGTGCATTATGTAGTAATAGCCATGTTTGAAAACTACAATTCCGCTTAACTTTATTTGAAACTATGAAACTTCTGAACATCAGATCACAGGGAATGCAGTTGGTTACATAGAATATGGGGAGCATGTGATCCTTGCCTGTAAATTGTACATATGTAACAGTAATTTGTCACTGTTTATTGTGAATTTTGAGTTGAAAATCACTTAGCTCTGCACCATGAAGGTATCTAACCTGATTATCCAACTTAGCATTCAACTGTTGTAAACTGTTCAGCTCTCTTCCCCCCCCCCCCCAAGTCTCCTGCCTCAGATACTTCACACTTTTCTCCTTTGCCAGAAATAGGACTGGGATGCTAGAGACATTTTCTTTCCTTGAAGAGTCCTATGCATGCAGATGGCATCCTCAACCTCATTTCCCCATAGGATGTCCTGTCAGTTGCCCTGGTTGCTGAATCTGGCAGATGTTGAAGGCAGCTGCCACGCTCCTGCTGTTGGCAGAGTGGCTTGCACTGTCCTTGGAGTCATCTGCTGCCTGGTTCCCTCTGACAGGGTCTTCTTGCCACCAAAAGGGAGAAGTCAATGGCAAGAGTCCTGCTTGCCATTGTGTTGACTAGACCCTATGCTTTTGTCTTCTCATCTTTCTGCATTATTGAGTGTTGGGTTCTTTGGTGGTGGTGGTGGTGGGGTTTTTTTTGTTCCCAGTCCCACTGCCTTTTGGCATCTCCCTCCCTTGCCCCCACACTTGGCAGTTCTGCTGCGTATGTATGTGACCACTGGCACATGCTGTGAGACTTTGGTGAAAATGGTGATAGCCTCTGAAATGTATGAAGCCTTCTTTCTTGCCAAGTAGGTTGCTGCACAAGATACTGTCTTGATGGCAGCTGTCTTCATTTCCATTGAACTCTGGGAGAACCCAGAGACTGCTCTGATAGTCAGGCCTCCTGGGAAGCCCTTTTGCTTTCATCCTCTGCCCAGGGAAGATTAATCTCACCCACTGTCACTCTCCCGGTAGGGTGCAGGGAATGTGCTTGCAGCCATTCTGGCCATGCCTTTCCAGTCGGTGAATGGTGGCGGTGTGTTTTGCGAGGCAGAAGGCTCTTCTACTGTGATCTCTTCAAGAGGCCTTGTATCAAAACAGTCTTCAGTTTTGCGAAGGTAGAAGTGCTTTCTCTGCTAGGAGGTTAGGCGTGGGTGGGAATGGTGCGGCCTGGGGCAGAGAAGTGCTGGATTCCCTAATTCTGGAGTGAAGGAGGGCTCTGGTCATACCCTTTCTATAGAGCTGGTCCCTGAGCTAGCCCTCGTGGTCTCCCCATCCTACCTGCAGTGACGTAGGTAAGACGGCTTGCTTTGGCGTAGGATACTTGGGAGGGGGACAGCTAGGCTAAGGTGCTTCCCTTCCTCTGCTGCTTCCATCTTCTTCTCTCCGCTGCCTTACTTTCTCTTTAGGGCAGATTGCCCATTTCTTGCATGGGCCTACAGGTGTTTGCCTTCAGCCCTCCTTTTGCGGCACAGCTCTTGAGTGCTGTCAGTGTTCACCGTTTATGGTCAAACCTGGTTATGATCGAACTGGTCAGCTGTGGTTGTGGAGTGTTTCGGCATTTTTCTCTGCCTAATAATAAATCCTGCCTAAATTTCACCTGCCTAATAATAAATCCTTCATTATCAAGCCCTTCTTTTGCCTTCTTCATGAAAGACGGAAGGGGTTAGTACCCAGCAGCCAGGCTTTGGGACTACTCTTGTTGGCATCTGCTGGTGAGGGCCTTTCATAGCTCCAAACCAGAGGACGTGGAGTGGATGGAGCCTTGCCAGCCCATCCGGGTCATGGTTCTGGTCTGATGACTGGAAGAAGAGAGACAAGCAGGCTTTCCCCAAACTGCCCCAGACCAAGGGTTGATGTGCCAGGCAGCTGCTCTCCCTTGGCCTCTCCTCGTTTGCCCCAGTCCATCTTGGTTTGCCGGACTGCAGTCCGAGGGGCGAGGGGCAGGCGCTGTGGACAGTTGGCTGGCAAGGGGCTGAACTTCTGTAGGCTCACTGGGCTCTCCTGGGGGAGAGGGCGGACCTGGCCACACTTGTTTCTGCAGCCAGGACCATACCTCTGGCCTTCAGGCTCTGCACTGGCTTCTTTAGAGTGCCTGTTTCCTGGTGTGGAGCTATGTATATGGGGAAACGTATGTATATATAGTGTGCTTCCTTCTGTTTTCAGATGTCTTCAGATATTCTGAAATACCTGATAGCTGGTAAATTCAAGAATCTGAACGAAACATGTTTTTTTTCCAAATACAATAAATTTTTTTGTGGAGCACAAATAAACTTAGGCAAGGCACTCTCCCCGATTTTCCCTTTCTGACTAGATTTTCACAGGGACAGCAGGATTAACTCTTGTCATAAGGGCCTTGCTTGCCAAATTACAGATTCTGTTCCAAGGAATAGGAGAACTCAAGTAGTTGAAAGAAAAAGAGTGTAAAATTTTGCATATTTAAAAAAAAAAAACCAAAACCTTTACTTTGGTGGCTACTGCAGAAATAGCAAGACCATTTTGACTGGTTGAACACCAGCACAGTTTGCCCAGAGAGGTTGTGGCGTCTCCATCCTTGGAGATATTAAAAACCCAGGTGGACGTGGTCCTGGGCAACCTGCTCCAGGTGACCCTGCTTGAGCGGGGGGATGGACTAGACAGTCTCCAGAGGTGCCTTCCAGCCTCAGCCATTCTGTGACTGAAACTTCCTGAAGTTCATCTTGAGATGGGCGGTCTCATATGGAGAATTGCAGTTCACTTGGTTACAGATGAGTGAAGTAAAAAATAGTTTAAGATAGATTCATTTAATAGGAAGCGTAGAGCACACTTTAAAAATAAGCTGGTCTGCCAGGCTTGCCCGTAACAAATTCAGGGGAGTCAATAAAAATGTTATGAATTTGTACCAAAATAACGGAGAACAAATCTTACTACTTCTGTCTGCACAAACAACTTAAGCTGCTCTGTATCTTTAAAAAGTGCCCTAAATGCATTTTCCGTGCAGACATCGAAATTGTGAGCTTACTTAGAACCAGAATTTGTGCTCTCACCTTTGCACATAAGGGGCCAATGCTCAGGATCATTGCTTTTGATCCCATAGAAAGAGTCATATGGGCATAAAAAGTAGCCAGGACTTGGCTGCTGTTTCGGAGTAATTTTCTGATCATGTTTTGCTCGTAGGAATGGCAGTGTAAAAAGCCAAATTTACGTAAGCAAACTACTCTATGAACCCTTGCCCTCCCCTCTCCCTTGACCTTTGCTGCCCAGTTTGGCTCCCAGAGCTCTTACAGAGATCTCGTTCTTGGGCTACGTGTCTCTCCAGCAAGAAACCCAAGTTCTGAAAGCAAGAAAGTGGTGGAATTGCAGCCACAAAACCTGAACTCAAGCAAACAATCTTCCCTCTCCCATTACTACTACCCCTACTCGTGGGGCAGCCCTGTGGGGACCAATGTGGACGCTGACTGGCAGCCAAGGCATGTACCAGACATCTCCTTACCTTTGCTCGTAGCTCGAGCTCATCCACAAGTGGCAGCTGAAAATTCATGCCTATAATATAAGTTCACGTTAGTTTAACCCATGTTTTGCAACAACATTGCAGGCTGCCTTTTTTCTAAAAGCTTTCTGTTTCTCAATATTTTTTACATATTTTATTTCCTCAACTTATGAGGACTAGCAGGAAGGCTTGTCAGCAGTTTACCTTGGAGATGGAAGGCAAAGGGGAAGTGGATTGCTGACAGGATATTGCTCGCTGTCCGGGCAAGCGTAACGTGCAATAAGACAAAAAGCTTGGACTGCCCTTTGTGAAGTTCACCTCCAAGCCAAGTTATAACTTGAGCTCAGTCTCTTCAAAACATGTCTGTGTAGATATAGCTGTAGTCCATTTTGATGATCATAAGTCTGCAGCTGAATTAATTAATTGATGGTGCAAGAAAGATATTTAAAGGCAGACCTTTACCACTCATAAGTCCAGACCTACAAGATCAAATCTACAGTCTGAATTTTTTTTTAATGTTTTGTTGCTAAGGATTTCCTGATACATCATGCCTAATCTTGTCAATATTTCTTTAGATCTTGCTCCTTTAAATAGCTTTAGATGAGTGGAACATCCTGTACGTTTGCAAAGATCTCCTGAAGTCAGTGAAAGCCGTTTGCGAACATGGGCAGCTGAAAGAAGCAAATGCATTGTGTGCCCTGCACAGTTGTAAGCCAGTCTGTGTTTGGGAACTGAGAGTAGTATAGTATTACTGTGTTTGCTTTGGAAAGTAATATAATCTAAAAGAGCTTGAAACAATTTGCAAATTAGGATTGAGAAAACCTCCATGTCATTTTTTCTTCTTTAGTATTTAAACCCAGAAAGAGCAGTAGGCAGGAAGAATTTGAGAGATTCAACCTGGCAGATGTTGCAAGGCATGGGATAGAATAGGACTAAGCTTTCCCTATTGCTGTGTGAAGGTTAAGAGCTGCAATCTCTGTTAGGAGATCCAAATTTCACAACACTTGGGTGATGGTGTAACAGGAAGAAGGGTGTGGGCAAAACTACAGAGCGACATATGAGTAATTCAAGACCTCACCTGTTTTCCCATCTGGAGAGCAGGGCTAAGTGGGGAAAGCAGATGGGCAGATCAGAAGTTACAGTTTAAACACTTACTTTTGCTGAGCTTATCTGTATTGAGGATAATCTTTGGGGATTCGTGTTTGTTGCATGCTTTCTGTGTTTTTGGATGGATGGTTTTTAATTGGGTCAGAAAAAATGTTATCTGGTGTTAGTCCTTTTATATACAATATCAGAATGGCAAATCTGAGCTACTAGGATATAGCCAGCAGATGCCAGCAGTCTTTGTGATACTTTACTGTTAATTTACTCAGGATGTGTTTTCTTCAATAATGTTCCTAGTAGTGAATGAGCTACCTTTTTAATAATATCAAAGAGGTGGAATTACTGTCTCATTTCCATGTGAAAAAGTCTCGGTGAGTATCAAAGGCAGATTATGACCTTAAGTAGTGCCCAGAAGTGATACGTCAGGGAAAAAAAAGTTACGATCCCAGCAATGATTTTTGAAATTCAGTCAACATTATGTATCTTTAATAAATACACATCTTCCTCCAATGTTTGAAATCAGGGGTCGGGACTCCAAAATGAAACTTAGTATACAGCTGAGATTGACTTCAGTGATTATTACTGCCTGAGAAATGAGAAAGGCAAGATTAAAGGTAGGTGATACAAGTTTAGTATTTTCCGAAGTTCAGCAGTTTCATGAGCAAAATGATCTGCTTACAGTATGTTTTTAAGATAGAAATAATTCTATCTCCAGTACTAAATTTGGAATCAGTATACCCAGCCATCTGCATCTGTATATGTCAAGCCTAATATCTTGATTCAGGGAGTAAATTTATACCATGCTCTTTTTTGTTTTTCTTCAGACTTTTGCTATATCACTTGGGGTTTTTTTTCTGATGTAATGTGGAATCTCATCAGTGAATTTTGTTGTATTTCTTGTTTACTGATATCTTTATGAAAAACTTGGCGAAAGTTTGCGAAAACTCCGTATAAGAGTCCTTATACCTTTATATGTCAGTTAGCCAGTGGTATTAATATTTAAAGCAATTAATGCTCTTCCCTTTTTAGTCCAAGCTAATGTCTTCTAGTCAACATTATGTAATTCAAAAACAAAATTAATTCAACAAATATAACAAAACCTACTGAGTTAAGGTGCTGTACTCTTTTATTATCTCTGGATGTGCAGCACAGCACATATTTTTGTATCTTTTGAACATTTTGTAGATAAGTAGCTGAATTTCTGGTAGTAAATGCATTATATTTTTGAGTCAATAAATTTCATTTTCTGTCAACACTTATCTTCAATTAATGTTTCTGCTGAGTTACCCATTGTTAATGAACGATAATTTTATCGCTTTGGTTAACATAAGAAATTGGGACATTATTAGGGTGTTGGCCTTTTTATGTTTCCATAACAGGTTAGCTGCTTTGATCTGGCTGTGTTGACAGTAAAATTGGGTCTTCTGCTTGGACGTGTAGGAGAAATACGTGTTTGGTTAGACCGTTATCAAATTGGAGGAAGTAACTAGAATCGGTAAAGCAAAGACAGGCACAGTAATAATAAAAAAAGAGAGAAAAAATTAAGCAATACAGGGTCATGCAGAACACTGTCGCTTTGCTGATATAATTTATGGCTGCAAACAGAGGTCATGATGTCACGCTGTGGCAATCCCAGCTCTTCTCAGCTTTGTACCATTTTCCTATGGCTCACATAAGCCCAGTCCTAGAACACTGCGTTCCCTTTTGTGTACCCCTTGTTATTTATTATTTTTTCTAACCAGAAGAGATTAAACAGAAGAGAGTTCAGGGAGGAGTTGGAAAAATAATAGAGGGAGTGAAAGGAAAATGACATTAGCAAAGACTGCAAGCTGTCTGTGTATGTGTACTGGCGACACGTGTCTGAATTGCCTGGAAGTAGTTGTAAAGGGTAACTGTAAAAAGTGAAAGTGTGTTTTTAATTTTAACAAAGGGATCTACTTATTAGAAGGGATGGATCTAAGACTTTGGTCCATGTGTGATGGTGTTATCACCTTGGAATTGATCGACAGGAATCTAAGTTGTGTAAAGCACCAGCAGCTGTATAATATGGAATGATACAACTTTGGTAGAATGAGGGATAGGCAGCTACTGATGTATGATCATTTTTGATAGTTGTGACATGTTCTGGTTTTGAACACTAGATAATGCCTTTGACCTAATTTAACTCTAGTATAACAACATTGAGAATATGGACCATTTATATCATGAAAAGAAAAGGAAAATACTCACATTGAAGTATTTCCTATTTTTAGTGTAATATTTTTTCTTAATTAAACATTCACAATAATATAAAGCAAAATACAGCAAAAATAGGATTCTGTTGTATTCGCCTAATGTAGGCGTATGTGATCTTGTAAGCGCCATGTGACATTTTAGATTTTATTTCATTTTCCCTGTAAGCTTCAGACTGGCAGTTAAAGTGCCCTAAAGGGGTCTTTATTCTAGTTGAAGTGCTCTGACTGCACTCATCTTTTCTTCCTTTTCCTTTTCTTTATGGTAGTGTTTTAAGTTTTGAGGATTGTTGGGGAAGAAGTGCCATCCTTTCTATTATGATCATTGGCAGCTAAAGCTACTCGGTGCCTTTTCAATGATCTTGACAATCATCAGTCAGCCAAAAAATGAGGAGTACCTCGTAGAATTGCAGGTTATGTGCACATGTGACCCTGATTCAGAAGTGTAAGTGTCTGTAATTTAAGAAACTTGTAGGACAGGTTGTGTGATCCATTCTGTGGTTGGCCATCTCACTAGCTGTTTGGTTCTTCTGTAAAAAATGCTGTTTAAAATGTTAGGACAACTTTTTAGAAACTTGTGATTTAAAATCACATAATCTCAAAAAACTGAACTGTGAATAACTATATGGAAGTTGTAGATTGGTCAAAGCACGAGAGATTACATTTCAAGACCAAGATGCTAGGAGAAGTACACAGGGAAGAAAGAGGAAAAAGCACCCCTGTCTCCATGTCAAAACTACCAGGTTTGGTATATGTTCCCCTAGTTGCTTGGTACCCCAGCTGGGCAGCACTCCCCAAAATGTGGTGGCCATACTCAAGCTTGAACAGAGGTGTCACGGTAAAACTTCAGTGCTCTTCCCAACTTCCTGAAGAAATCTAACGTGACTATTTCATCCTCATGAAATTTTCAAATATATCCTGGCTTCCTTAATTTCAGAATGTAGCATGTCAAGTAAAGAGCATTAGTCCTAACATTTGGACAACGTCCATTTCAACTTTCAGTCTGGATCTTTTTCTAATACAGCAGTGTTCACAAAGAAAGCAGGTTAGGTGCATGGTTTTTCCTATCTTCGCATAATTCCTTATTGTCCTTAATTTTGATTGTTCTTAAATATTTTATTTATTTTTTTTTAGTCCAGGTTGTTCTGCTTTAGTCCTTACAAGTAAACATTTCAGAAGGTTATATGAAAAGGCGCAGTTACAGTAGAGTATGTTTATGGTCTTTAACTCTTGCTGTCACTCCAGAGCCACCCCTGTCAGCTGCTGAGATGTCACAAGGATCACTAGCTTCCATTTAATTTTTCTTTTAAAACTGCTGATGAGCTTCACAGGTTTCTGGGAGGCTACGCACAATGGCTGGGAGCAAACTGTTGTAGGCAAAGTCCTTACAGGTGAATGGTGTTTTGAATGGACATGATATAAGCATATTTTTCATAATCTTCATTCTGCCATCATACTCCCCAGAGGAACTTTTGGAGCCTAATGGTGAACTTAGAAACTTATAAGGTAGCATTAGAAATAAGGTGCATATGGAAGTAGTAATAATGAAGGGGAGAGTGTTTGACCGCCGTCAGTGATTGTCTGGAGATGAATTCCCCAACAGTAAAGTCTCAAAGTGCTAGGAAGTTGTCAGATAACATATAGTAAAAATGAGCAGTTTACCTGCATGTTATAATTACAGCGTTAGATTTGCAGTACTGCTTTCCTGCCCAACTGCCAATACGTAGCGTTTCAATGGTCTGAGTTGTTTATAAGGATAGTGTAGTAACCCATCAAGAATGACAAAATTACCATGGTGTGTTTGTGTTGTGTCATTCAAATAAAAATCCCTCTTCCATTTGTTCCTGCATATATTTAAGACTGCATTTACCTGTTTGTGTGTCTGTAAATGGTGCTTTACAGTCATATGAAAAGAGATACAGTCCTTCTAACGTATTTTTATCTAATTATGGCTATTTTCTATAGCTTCTCTGATTTTTAACACTTTATTAGGAAAAATGCATGTAAGTGATTCAATTTTCAGTGCTGTCTGTTTACCCACGTTAAAAATTATTCTTTAACTCTGTGTGTTTGCTTTTTTAAGGATATCATGACTCATTATTTACTCATGGGTAATCATCTTTAGTAAACAGTGCATCTTGTGAGAGCTAATACAGAGCTTCGTGTGTATCAGTTAGAAGAGACCCTTCGATTCAAAAGTTCCTGCCAGCTGTCACCCCCACAGCTAATATCACCTCATAACATAGAGCTAGTCACAAAATACCAAACATAATGTTTGTGTTTAGAGAAACAGGAAAGCTTGCAAATAAACCAGAACTGAATAACATGTATGACTTCAGGGCTGCAGCAAAATATACCCAGGCATATAATACTACAGATTTCTATTTTGTGTCTGATATCTTACTGCTATGTTTGGTGGTATTTTATACTTTTTCAATTAATGAGAGCAAAAAACCGGCATGATAAAATAACTGAAACCTGTCCTTTTTCTGTTATGAGGAGAAAATATACTTTGTCTCTATTACCAGTTACTTTCCTTAAAACGATATCCTAGGTTTAGATTTTGAATCATTCCCTGGCTGACTAAGTGATGACTCTCTTCTTTTGTTTCCTATTTATAAAAGAAGTGAAAAGATTTAGCTCATGAATTTTTCATGTAGACTACAGACGTACTCTTTGGGGCCAAATGCTGTCCTCAGTTACGAGTCAGTGTCGCCGGTTAGCTGCCTGAGTCAATGGCAGCGTTGTGAATGTATTTCAGCGTAGTACTGAGACTTAAATGTTTTGTTTCTATCGTGCATAAGATATCATCGTGGGGGTAAGAATTAAGCAGATGATAGATAAACTGATTATAAAAATAGATAGGAAATAGAGGTTCATTTTCCAGTCCAACATGCTGCTGCCAGTACTGAAGCAAGAGTAAAACCATTACTCACTGCCCTGCGGGTGCTGCACCCTGCAATGAATGAGTACCATATTTTTAAATATCCAGTAACATCATGAAAAACTGAAGTCGAAGCAGAAGTTCAGATCTTAATTAGTGAAACTGCCTTTCCTCCTTCGGCGCTGCGAGCCAGAAAAATCTAACTATATTTTAAACTTTCCGAAATGGACTTTGCCTCTTCACTTAGGATCTGCCTGTGAAACCAAGAGTGAGGAAAGGTCTAGTAGAGGAGGCAGCTTTACGTGCCTTCATCGCCTCGTTTCACGTTGGTAACATCCCTCCAAAGTTTTACTTTGAGGGCAGCCCTTACCCCTGTGTTCTTTCAGCCTCCAAGATTTTCTGTACTTTGAAGTTAAAAACCAAGTTAACCTTTGACCAAGAATTTCAAAATCACCTGATGGAAAGCCCTTCCCTTTCTGCTGCCTGATAAATGAAAAACTCTCCTCTGCTTATAGGACTGAAAACGCCTCCGTAGAAAAGAGCTGAGGCTTTATTAATTCTGAATTGCAGTTTTTCTGGATGATTCTTTTTAGGAGGAGGCATCCCCGTTAAGTGTTTGAAGCTCTTCCTTGCTTTTTGACCTGGAGAATAGAAAACTGGGCAAAAATAATTAGAAGGAAAAATGTTAGTAGCGGTACCGTGATGTGAGGAGCTTACCCACAGGTGGGGTCTGCTGGGTAAATACAAGATTGCTCTCAGCCTTAGTAGCTTGAGACCTGTCTGAAATAAACGAAGAAAGCAAACCCAAAGAAAACTGAATGGAAATACAGCCCCTCCATGTTTTTTGTGCTGTAATGAGGAAAAAATTCCCCTTGCGCTGAGACAGCTGAAGGTTGTTTTTTCCCATTGCTTGTCTCATTCAGCATCTATTTTCTGAAAAAGGGCAGAGCGTCGGCTGTTGCTGGTTTCGCAGTCCTCTCCAGCCAGTGGGCATAGGCAGTCTTCTCAGCCCCTGTACAAAATCTCAATGGAAGACAGAGAGCATTGTCTGGTATAGGGTAGATGGTATATTTTATATTTGAAATTCCAGTTACTGCTCCTTGCGTGAGCATCATGAGATTTCTGAGTGAGTTTGTTAGTGGTTTCATGGATTTCTGTCCTCCTTGTGTAATGCTTTTCCAAACTGTCTTCTGAGCCTGTCATTGGGAAGCTCACAGGCGCGCTCATGTGCTCTCCTCTGTCTGCGGAAGGGATTTGTGTCAGGGGAGAGCTGGGCATCGGTACTGCCTAGGTAAGGCACCGTGGGGTGCTCAGTGAGCTAGCACAGCGGCTGCCACTGTCTTACATCCACCCCAGTGCCCCTGCAAGAAGGCTTCACACGGAGGCGGCTTTCCATCAGACGCACGTGGTAGCATCACCGGCACGGTTCGGCAAATGTGCAGTTCTTCGAGAGAGAGGGAGATTTCCAGGCCGCATCACGGTCTGCAGAGCTGGTCAAGTGGTCGGTGTCTCTCTTGCACCCATAGGTAGCCCAGCAAGCTCTGCAGCGCTGTCTGTGCTTATATGCTGTATGCTCATGCCTCAGATTGGGAAAGCCAGAGATACGGCTCTGAAAGCATCGGCGTAGGACGGTTTTAGTACCCTTTCAGGAGGCGATAATGTACCTGGAACGGACATTCTGTCTAATGCAGACAGGGTTGTTTATTGTGGGATACACAGTGTGGGAAGGCAGGCATGACATGAACTGTCTGTTACTATCAGAGTAATGCAAGATAGGTCTTTTAAGAGAAATCATAAGCATGTTTGGCATATATACACAATAAAGTGTCTCCTGTAAGACTCATTCTTCCAGTGTTGCCTAATCAATTTGGTACATTGTTTTTGAAGGTTTGATTTCTTTTATGCCTTGCGTCTCCTTCTGGTACTCAGATGTCTGGCTGATGAGGTCTTTTGATGCTATGTGCTGTATTTATAGCCCTTATAAACTTGTCTTGCAAAATCACTAGATTTTAATCACTCGCTTCTTTGAGTACTGAATCCTAAATATGCAGACTTGTTGGCACTTAGAGCACTTTATTTGTCTATCAAAATACATTAAAAACAAGTCAGTCTATTGGAGCTGGCTATCTTGAAAGGGTTAGGATTAAGATATCCGCTTTACCCAGTGGCAACACTGAGGTGGATAACAGTAGATAGATGGACAGAAAGATTGGGAAAGAATTAACTATTAATTTAAGTATCTTGAGGTTATAAACTGATGTTTTACCAGAGCAGGTCTGTCATCTGTTTTGGTCTTTCTATGGGCAGTTCCTGATCTCTCTAAGTCTGCTGCTGAATGCCATTTTGAGAATTTTTTCAAGGATAATTGCTGCCACAAAGGTAAATATTCTCATGTTCTGTGTGACGCCTGGGTTATAAAAATGGTGATATCTCTAACTACACATTTCCTTGCTTTTTCACTTTTTTCCTGAAATTTAGAAAAAGAGGTGTTAGGGAATGACACTGGTAAAATGGATTGACCGTCCTTGATTTTTGAAATCTCAGCTTTTCTTTGTGGAATTTCCTGGATTTTTCTTTACCTTTTAAATTATTTTCTGTGGAGAGTTAAACTTCTCAGAGAGGTTGTTAGACATAGAGTATGAGCCATGCTAACTAAACAAATAACATTTCCTGTTGAAGCCTGTCTGAATTGATGTCTGCATGGCAACATAAACACAGAATGGAAGGAGACATCAGTTTTAGAAAGAATCTCAAGAATCTGATAAGTCCCCCTTCTTTTGCTCCTAAAATATCTTAAAAATGGAGAGAAAGCTGATGAGACACTGTGCTGGAGATAGGCAATATACTGTATAAAAGCAAAAGTTTAGCTTTCAGCTTACATAATAGACAAGGAAATGTCACTGCAGATGATACTATAATCTTGTCTATATACTACATACTGTTATGCTGAATGCTTGTCTATTAAAAGCGATTGAGTTTTTTTCCTGCTGTGCTGGCATATAGAGCTGCTGTCTTCTGTGCTATAGCGTTAAACCAACACCATTTCAGCTACGTTGAATTTTTTTTTCCCCCGGAAGTCTATGTCTGTCAGTCACTTTACAGAACTTGCTAGGAATTACGAATATAAAAGTTGTGCGACGAGGAAGCGGGCTGCTGTCCCACCGATCTCTGCTTTCCAGTGTCTTTTCATGTGAATGCAGGATTTTGTGCTGTGCAACAGAAGCAATCGTACATAAACTCAGGGAAAAGCAGAATTTAAGAGTTTTGAAATGTCAATTCTTCAAGCCTTGTGCGGGCAAAGTGCTACTTATGATAGTTTTGCTGGGTAAGTTTTTGGGGATTTTGACCCTTAGCATTTATATTCAGTGATAGAAATATGGTAGATTTGGTTTAAAGTCCCAGAGGCACAGTGCTTGAAATGGGCTGATGTGGCATACATACCACCACATCAAAAAAGTAGACAAGCTTTTGTTACCGCTATTTTGATTTTTCTTCTGAAATACAGGCAGAAGTTGTTTAAATTGTGAGAAATCTAAAATATGATTTTTTTCTCTCATTTAAGAAAGAGGCTTATTTTTGTGTTTTGGATTTTTTTTTAACTTGTCAGTTGAAAATCTCTGCTGTGATGTTTTGTTTTGTTTTAGGAAAGAAACCAACCAAAGTGGGCTTTTCATTTTCTCCATTTTATGATGCTACTCTGATAATAGTTATGGAATTTATTTTTTGCTGGTTTTTGATACTAGGTACAGGATCTTAAATTTTCAAAAGTGACTCATGATTTGGCGTAAGGCCATTTTAGAGTGCATAACCTAAAACATCCGAAAGATAGTGTTCAGTTGTTACTGGGAACAAGGTTCCATTAAAGACATTTCAGTTTGCCAGCGAAATGCCCAGGCATCCAAAATCACCACTCATATGTGCAAATATAGCTTATTAGATTTCCTTTCAGGCTGTGATTGAAAGCTTTTCATAATTTGAAAAAGTTAGAAGATTAAAAGCAAACAAATTTTTACATCTATCTGTAATTACATAATACAATGTGATGTGATGATATTATAATTTATGATATAATGTCATTTATTATAAAACAATTGCATTATTGCCTGTATGCTTGCAAAGAGAAGGCAAGCAGGAATAACTGACGGCTAGACAGCGTGTTAGATTTTGCTAATTTGTATACTACAGTCAGGCAGATGGTGTAGTTGCATAGCTATAAGCTATTATGATCTTGGTTTCCTAAACTCTAGACAATTCTAGCTGGATAATAGGATCCTCTGTAATTTTCTCTTTACAGTTCTTACAACACTGACTGATTTAGTGGCTATTTCTCCTTTTTTGCTTTTGGTGATGGAGCTGCTACGAGCAGGTGATTAGGCAACAGCAAACATCAGTTTGTCAGTCTGTGATTCCTTGGGGCTGTAGTGGGGGGAGGCAGCAGGAAAGAAGTTGCTGAGTGGCCTGACACAAAAGAAATGGGTAAATCTTACAGAGCAAAATGTAAGACCTAGCAAGGGTTCTCCAAACAGCAGCACCAACATCAAAAGTGCCATTGAATGACAATTTATATATCAATAGGAAAAAGCAGAGTGCTGTGTGCTGCCAAGGAGACATTTTTCAGATTTTTGTCATCAGTAAATACCTGCGAGGATAATCTGAATCAGTACCTTGTCACCAGAATACATCTACGAAGACAGTCCGTAAGCATGAGCTTGTTGGTGTGTTTCATTCGCAAACACTGGCCCTTTCTCTTCACTGCTAAAACAATGGGGAAAATTATTTGAACATCATAAATAAAAAGGTCTGATTTCAAATAGATGAGCCTATCACAGTCATCTTTTGTGTTTACAGCATCATTTCAGCATAGCACAAAATGAGAAATTAAAAAAATTATTTAGGAGTTCACCATGGACGCATCCTATGGGACAGGTTTACAGTTCATTGTTTGAGTGAAGAAACCAGGTAAAAAACGTAAGGAAATCTAAAATGGTTCCATGGAACAGGGAGATGTTCATCAAAATAAACTGATAATAACTGTCAGCATTCGGTGGAAGACATGTTCATAGTTAATCATTTTGATTCTTCATTGGTGAGGAAACCACAGAATATTCTGTCCAAGTTGTTAAAGATGCCATCCAAAATGCCGTCCAAGATTTTGATTAAAACAGCGTATGCCTTTTGCACAATGAGGTGTTTGGCTGGATCTAATTAACAATGAACAATTGGAACCACGGGAGAACAAAATAAAATAATGATTCAGATAAGTTATAGAGCTTTTCCATTACATAGTCCATATGACTGATCCCAAATACGAAAGTCATAGATCGATCTTGAAATAAAAAAAACAAACAATGTTGAAATATTATATGGAACAAAAGCTCTTCTGGTTTGTAAAATGAAAAATGCAGATTGCTACTCCATTGTAGCTTAGCTGCAATATTCAGTTGCTTTGTCATATTGTACTTCTGATGCATTTGCAGAAGAGAATTCCTTCCTCATAAGCAGGAAGCAAAACAAGTATGAAAGCCTTTTCTGAACAAATTAGAGAAAAGAGAAAGTAGGATATTTTGTGTCCAATATTGCCTATGGGCATGGAATCGTGCATCAGAGTGATCAGGCTGGAAGACTATGAACCTCTGCCTCTCCCCTGTATTCTCTCCGGGTTGCTTCTCTGCCCCTCTCCTCTACCAGCAGGCTTTTCACCACCAACTCTATGCTGACGTGGAAGGAGAGTGGAGGTGATGCTACCCTTTCCTCCCTCCTGTCAAATCAGGACCACTCAGCCCCCTTGTGCCATGGGTTTGCTGCACGTGCCTCGTACCACTTTATTTCTCCCTGCGCATTCCTGTCGCACTGCCTTCCTGCAGCCCTGTCTGGTTCAGGGATCCGTGCCAGAAGTCAGAACATTATAATTAATATATTAAAAAAAAGGTTCTATATGGGAGACATATTACTCGTGGTATTGATGTCTGTTGCATTGGATCTGGATTTCTCTTGACCGTCTAATTAATTGTAGTGCCAGTCTCCATCAAAGCAATTAATGATAAACTAGTGGGTTTTTAATCATATATAGCACTAGCAACTGTTTTGGTGTGTTGAAGGGTAACCTTAAAAATCCAATACATACCTTTGCATGCTACTGCCCACCAATAATTATTTACAAAACTTAAACTATGATAATGAATCACTGATCTTAGAGGTTTGGGAAAGCAATTCCAGTTTTATTTACTATAGTTTCTTGAATAACAGTCAGATTCTCCCATATTAGTTTAACAATAAGCCAGTAGGATCAAAAGGATCTCAGGATAACTTGATACAAAATGTTTTGACTTTGTGATTCCCAGCTCAATGTTTTATTGTGAGGAGATGTAGAAATCTTCCTGACTTAAGAACAGAAATTGTGCTAGCCATCGATAACTAAATAAAGAATGTGCACCATATTGTAAAGTAACGTCTCAGCTATGTTCTGCTCATGGAATATATTGAAGTGAAACCTAACATCCTCTTTAATTCAGACAGTGGGTTGCTTGAAGTCGTCTTTGCTTTTGCGTTTCTCTAGTCTTGGGACAAGCCGGCTGGCAGTTTGCTTCAGAGTATCCTCAGACACAGCTGTAACTGGTACAGGTCCCCTGGGGAATGCCGTGCAGCCAGCCACAGGTCTCTGGTGCGCAGGGAGCGCCTGTCCTCAGGAGGCTGCTGGTGAAACAGGAGATCCAAAATACTGGCTGCATCCGCCATGGGTCGGGGCATCCCACTCCTGTGTGTCCAGGTGCCTTTCTTGACCAGATGGACCAGCGCAAAGGCAAGAACGTGGTCTTTTTCCTCGGTGGTGTGTTACTCGTCTGATGCAGTGTCGTTCACGTGCCAGTGGCCTGATCTGTAGCTGGAGTGGGCTCATCGGTCAGTTGTTCTGCTCGTGCTCATCGTGCAACCGTGCGGCTGCCCGGCGTCGGCTGGTGGGGACTGCAGGCACCACCTTTTGGTCTCTGCTCCCGTTTCGCTGCCAAGACTTGCAGCAGCTGACATGCTTTGGCTGGTTGCTGGAGTACATCATCTACCTTTAGCGTGGTTTATTGCTTTGGGCTCAAAGTTTGCTCTGCTCATTTATCATCATTTGCTAACCGTAAAACAGGTATATGCTACCAACTTCAGCTTACGTAGGACAGCTTGGCAGAGTCTGCAGGCATCCTTTAGGGATGACATGCCTTTAAAATCCCTTTCATGGTAATGTTATAAAAGGGTCCTTAGTGTAAGTGGTGATAATGCTCAGAGGATTTCTTAAAAAAAATGTTTTGCGTATAGTATTTCTTTTAATATATCCTTATGCATAAACCCTCTCAGTATAATTACAGCTTTGTAAATCCCCATTATTTGTTCTCTGTTTGTAACAAAGGAAGTCTGTTGAGTTACAACTGCAAATACCTCATAAACCCAGCAACTGAGTATTATCTGTGATACGCTGAGGGGAAAAAACAAGCAAATACCACTGTCTTTCTAAAAACACAGAAATGTAAATGAAGCCTGTTTTATGGAGCATCCAAAATACGGAAAATACCACTTTCCCCTTTCCTGCTAGTTGTGCATTCAGAAGTTTTCAATGTGCATGATTGCAGTTTTGAATTTCAGTACTCCGATAGATTTTTTTTTTCGATCTCCTTTAGTAGAAATAAACATAAAAGGCAATTACAACAGATTGGCTTTGATACATTACTACATAGCTACTAAACAAACGTCTAAATCTGTCAGTTTGTCTCTTAGTCGGAGTTTAGCCCAATTCCACCTTTCAAAAAAACCTGGATCTTCAGCATGCTTGACCTTAGCTCCGGAAAATAAAGCAAATACCATTTCTTAAGGCTTTTATCCTGTTAGCTTAGCCAGAAAATGTTGATTCAACAATATTTTGAATTTAGTCATAGCTGGTTATCACTAGCAAATGATGTCATTGTCACTAGCAGTGTTTACCACCACCTCTCCACAAATGATGAAGAGAAGTTAGGCAGCTGCAGACACTACTTAAATGTAACTGTTTTTCAGTGAAGATTTATATTTGCTGTATATACTGGGCATAGGGAGACATCTTCCAAAGCCCTTCTTAGAAATCCCTGTTTCTGTTTCATTTTCTATTTCTTCTATAGGCAACCAAACCTGCCGTTTGAAAAACACTTCCCAGTGGAATTGCTGGCCTGATGATTATACAGTGGTGTTGTACAAATCTTTGCTGTACCATAAATAAGAAGAAATTACTCTCCTCTCTAAGGTTGCTTTCACTGACTTTCAAATGCCAGATTTCCATTTTATTTATTCTTAAGGTATTTTTCATAGCTTTCAAATTGTATGCAGAGCTTAAGGACATATTCCTTGCTCAAATCATGCAGTCTGTGCCACAGTTCTGAACTGCATTGGGACAATTTACTGGGACATGTGCTATACATGGGACTTAAATGAGGGCACATGCCATACAGGTAGAAAAAAACAGAAGAAACAAATGTAACAAAAAAAGATCTTAAAATCAAAGATAAAGCAGTTAACTAGTACTACAGTTCACCGTAATTTTTTTTTCCACATTAGATGCATGTATTAAACCTCTGCTTTCACAGAATTTTCTTGCTTTAATTTTGGATGGAATTACCATGAGAGCTGCATTCCAGTGTGCAGATATGGTTGTCATCCACCATCCCAAGCAGAACATGGCACCACCAACTTAGTTACTAGAAAAAGTATTGGGGAAAAAATATGCATTCTGGATGTATCATGAGTTGGAGGCAGCCAGGCTTTAAGCTCTGGCATGTGTTGGGTTGGGACTGGCACCCTGGAAAAGATAACATAACAAAGGCTGTCATGTTTTATTCCAAGACTCGATGACATTCGCTGACTGGGGATATTGTGCAGCAATGTTTACTGTACATTCATCCTTGAAGATACTAGCCTTTTTAATTCTGCCATCCCATAGGGGGCATGCCCATGTAGGGGCAATTAAGACAACCATAATTGTTCTCATGTCGGTGGGGTGATTATAAGCAGAAAAATACATGCTTTCTGATACAAAGTTTGAAGGTCCAAGTCTTACCTCTGCTGTAGTTTATGCTTACTCTGACATAGGGACAGTGAGTAAAATCAGGCATCTGGTGTAAAACAGTCTGAATCAAAGGATGAAGTGTCTCACCTTGTTTTGGCTGTCTCAGCTTGTCTGCTCTCTGGATTCCTCGTCAGTAAGCTGGAGGAGGAGAGGAGAAAATTCCAGGGTGCTGTTTGCACCACCAGTCTCAGAAGTGGTGACTTCCACCAATAACTGCAGTATATGGTTAAACACATGTGGGATGAATACCCCTGAGTTCCCAAAACTTTCCATTTCACCACCCTCATACGTTGCATTTAAAGCTCAAAGGTTCCCCTCAGATTTGACTATTGTTAGTTTTTTGTGAAGTTTTGGGCAATACTCAGAAAAGTGGTGAACATTGATAGTTCAAAAATAAGTGTGAAGGCTTGTTTTCAACATCCTGATGCCTTTCGTAATTGGGTTTTTGATCCTAAGTGAGGTTTTTAAGCCTAAGGTGAATGGAAGGTTTCTCATTGACTACAACATGCATCGTTGCGCTTCTGGTGGCACTGGGCCGGGCCCTACAGAGATGACGTCCTTAAATACCTTTCAGAGGGAGATAATGATTGGTTTCAGGGTGTATGATTATGTTACGCACAGAGAGAATAGCTGCCCTTTTCTGAGATCTGCTTAGTTCTCTTGAATTCTATGAATCCCTACTTTACAATAATACATTAGCTTTTCCTTTTAATGGCACAAATAATGTATTTTTTAAAAAGAGTAGAGAAATAAGTATGAGGATTTGCAACAATTATTTTTGGTGCAGTTTTTATTTTAAAAGTAAATTAATTTATCTTTGTTTTTAAGTCAAGGAAAATTGTGACATTAACATTCATAATGTAAATAAAATGTACTGTAATAGAACTGGAAGGTCTACTAGCCAAAGTACATTTTAATGTTGTTAATTCTTCATTAAAACAGAGAATTGTAATGGAAATGCTGGCAAAACAGGACTATAGACTTTACTGCCTGTGGACTCACCATTTGCTGGAGAGGATAATAGCTTCTGGACAGCGTATTCGTAGCATTTTCAGTAAAGCAGCTGTGAGTTTTTAGCTCTTTAGGATGGTCTGAACAAAGATACAGCAGTAGCGATGATGATTTTTGTTTCCTCGTTATTCCACCTCTGAACAGTTGGGTCAAGCTACCTGGCTGAAATTTAAGACTTCTTAGAACCAGAAGGAGGACTAGCTTCCAAAAAATCATTGAACTTTATGATCTCTATGACAGCCAGTCATCAAGAGCAGTAATAAATGGTGGGTGAAGAAAGAGGAACGTGCCTGCGGATTCAGCACTTCTTTGGGGAGAAGGACAGACATGAGACAGGGGCTCTGTGACTGGTCATGCTGGTGGGGCAGCAGAACACGGACCACATATTCCTCTTGCAGTTGGCAGTTATGTGTAGGCATGTATAGCTGTGGGTGGGGTTATATCCCGTTTTTTGGCAACGATGGTTAATTTTTAATCTGTACGTATGCTTTATGTGGAACTATTTTGTGTGTTTTCTGCCTTCCAGCTATGATCTTGTCTTTGCTGTCCAATCTAAACATGGGCTTTCTTCTAGCCTTTTATCCTGCAGAGAGCATATACCCGCATGATAATTATGATTAGCATTGTGCTGGTAGTAAACATTCTCAGGATGCATCTGTAGGTCCCGGAGTTTACACTGTGCACACAGGCCTATCTACTGCCTTGCCGCACCTGCAGAGAATGAGTCTCCCTAAGGAAGCACCAAACAATCCAAGGCACGCTGTGTAGAGTTTCAGAAATGAAAATGCCTGTCACAGATTAGACTTTGGCATGCTGCAGTCACGGCTTTTCACTCTACGAAGTGCATGGCACAACTTGCTAACTACTGCAAGTGCTGGAACTGTGAAATCAAATGGCCTTGAGTCAAGACTGGTGGGGCAGGAAGAATTAAATTACGTTTCTATGCCAGCAGAGTTCCTTGCATCTTGAGGAAGAACTTTGCTGAGGGAGGTCAGTGAGATTTTCCCTGTTGGTTTTTTTGTTCTAAGTTTGGTGTTGGTTTTTTTTGTTGGTTTTGTTTGTTTGTTTGTTTGTTTTTGTGGTTTTTTTTTTCACTGATGTACATTTTAATTCTTACTGGGAGCTGCTAAACAGCAGAACTGAAAGCCAAACTTACTGGAGTGGCTTTAGGAATGAATTTATCTCCTGGTTGGGATTCTTGGTCCCCAACCCCTTTCTTTTTCCTTCCTTGGCTCTAATGGAGTGAGAACTTGGTGGCTTTTCCAGGCCTGACTGGCTTTCTGTGATCTTTTGTGAAGAAGGAAGTTGTAGTTGCTTTGCTCAGTCAGTCTCATTGTGGACCTCTGAACATCAGAGCATCCTGCGGGGACTACAGAAATAAACTGAAGCAAATTCTGGGGTGATGGTGAATCTGTCTGGAAGACTGAATAGATTTGCATCTTTTGGTAACTTTAAAGAATTTCCCCCCTAGTTGTTTCTTTCTAAATGAAGATGTCTGTGTTGGATTTCAGGAGCCTAAAAGTAATTCTTGATAGGATGAATGAGATTTTGTTGGATAATAATATATGTATAAGAAGAAAAATAGTGCCCTCATCCCTAATATGATATCTGTTCAAAGACTTAGGCAGAATATGTAACTTATATCTAAATTTTGTCAAGTGCACCTGGATGCTTTTTTGCCTACTGTGTACTGGATAAGTGCGGAATCATTTGGAAATAACTTGTTTTAGCTAATTGGGTGTATTCATTATAGGGATCAAACCCATGTTTTGGTTAATGGCAAGATAGGTTGCTGTATCTTCAGCTTTGCAATTTCTGCTAAACAGCATACAACAGAAAAGATGAAATAATAATGACTGAAACAAAAAGGAACACTTTTATGTGTACAACTCCATGCAGTCAAGAATTTTCTGAGTCTTGTAAAGGAGGAAGTTTTCATCTACATCTGTTCTGCTGTCTAATCAGTTTGGCAGTATTAGCTTTCTGTGGTTCGACTGGAGTCGGTGGTGAGTCTTCTTTAAGAAGACTCATGAACAGCATCAGTAGCAAAGTACATTGTTAAAACAATCTCTATCGGTAGGTTTTTTTAGTGTTAGTTTTAGTACTTACAAAATGGTTCGTAAGGAGTTGTTCTGAAAAAGGTGGAGCTTGCAAAAGGATTTATGATTTATTTTGTATCTGAATTGAAAGGATAATGGTAAATTCCTTGTTGAAATTACAGAGCCTTTTGTCACTGAGTGTGGACAGTTGTCTGCTTAGTTTAACTTAATTGTATTGATGTGCTTTTGAGGCAGACTGCTAGAATCCCTCCAGAGTGCATCCAAAATTAACACATTTGGTGACTGTACAGTTTTTACTGTAAAGAGGCATATGTTTAGAAAAATGACACATCTGAATATTGCAATGAAAATGTCTTCTCTTTTTTTTGGTGGAGATCTTCCCCTCCATCTAAGCAAGGAGGTCATTAAGCATGAAAGCAGTGCAAGCAGTTAACAGGAAAGATCATATTTTTATGTGAAAGCAAAGAGCCCACGTGAAACTCTTTGCCAAGATGTCAGAGGCAGGTAAGGCAGGAAACCTGACAAGTCTTCTGCAGGGACCGTTGAACGCTTGGAGCCTCACTTACTCAGTGTGGTTTCAGGCACGCTGGGGTGGAGGTTATCTCCACTTGCGTAGAAGCCAGATCATCTGAAGATAGAAGCTTCCTGCTACCTGATGGAGAACAATAATGGGCCCTTCTTTCTCTAGGATGTGGTCCTCTTGGACAAATGGTGTCTACTGACACCATCAAGCTAGGCAGGCAGCAGGGCCTGTGAAAATGTATGATGGGAGGTGCTCATGGCCCTCCTTATAGCTTGTCCTGTTATCAACAGCTAGATCAGATAAGGGAAACTTATGCAAACTGTTTCTTTAAGCATGCTAGGATTTTTTTTTCTGAGAGTCATAAACCCTGCCAAAGTCAGCTTTCATTCTTCTTTTAAAAGTACGTAGGATGAGTTAAATATGCTTCAAAGCAGCCTGTGCTGTGAGTGTTTCTAGCATAGAAATACTTCGCTTCAAAAGCTGTGGATCTTGTCACAAGTCCAGGATGACTTTTAGTCATCTTCAGACTTGCCCCTATACCTGCTTTGTGGTTAAAACAGGCTATCCTCTAAGATATTCCTTTCCCTTCCCACAACGAACCATTCTGGTCCCATAAACTTTGTGCTCTTGACCGCTGTAGTATTGGGACAGGTGAGTAATAAAGAATCAGAGACATAATATGTCCTCAGTTGCACTCTGGCTAGCTTCAATGGGCGTTTTGCATGAGAAAAGTAAGACGGATTTGGCTCTTGCTGTAATAAATCCCACTCAATCCTATTGAAACCTTGTGTAGCATCCAGTGATACAATACCTACTGGTTCTGTCCCTTGATTCCTGCATGCAAAACCTTCCTTAAGTTACCTCTCATGGGTGACCCACACCTAAAGCCAGATGGGTAAATGTGAAGTAATCTGGTGCTGATGCATGTTTTAATAGCTGATTATCAGAAAGAGCTGTAGAAAATTAAACCTATGAGGTTTTTATATATTTTACTAAGTAATGAAATGACCTTATAGTTATTCCTCTTCCTTTAAAGGTATACATGTGCAGACACTCCACTGTGGGAAATCAGTCATTGCAAATGTCAGCTCTGATAATCTGATTGATAAAAATGAGATCTCATGCCTTTTCTCAAAATGGATGGTTAACCTAATGAATTTCTGCACTTCAGAAGTCTCTTTTTAAGTTTACCTGTTCCATTGCTGAAATAGGCTCATTTTATAGGTCTCATAAAATACCAGGTGAACATACTCTAAGGGGAGAGGCACTTCTACTATTCACTTAAGCTTTGCTTCCTTCAGATTGACAGATTCACAGCCATTCCTAGAAGACTCTGTTATTAACCCCTTTGTCCCCCCAAACACAGTATTTTCATTGTAGAGCAGAGAATTCATCTCTTCAACCATTGATCACATGCTTTGAGGCCAAGCTTCGAATTCGTCCTTGGCAAAGATGAACAAGGTCTCTCCTTGTTCTCCCTTCATCTGTAAATTTCTAACCATACTGACTGATGGCTAATGAAGTGTACAGGAAGTGCTAGAGGTTGAGGTGCTTTGCCTGTGACTCAGCATGCTTTTCTCTGCTTTTCAACAAATACTACTAATAATTGTCAGATTTTATTAGAGTTGGCTTTTTGTTTTCTGTTTCATCCTGTGTATCATGCTAATTTGGAAAATGAAGTAAGATAAAGTGTGATTCTGTTCTTGCATATATTAGTGGCAAAAAATTCCCGTTTAACTTCAGAGTTACCAGAATCCAATTCCCAGTTATAATGCTGATGCCTGCAAATAGTTCTCCTCGGTTGTAGAGGACTGAACAAAAGTCAGAAAGAAATGAAAGGTTAATTAATATTTTTGCAGGCCTCAAAATTCATTGATTGTTCTGAGTCATGCCGGAACTTTTTCAGAATAGTCTTAAAACTTTTTTGTTTTTTGGATTTCGTGATGTACGTTGGTACGCTATTGGCAAATGTGCCATTTAGAATGGCTTAGTTGAAGCAGATGTTTAATGAAATGGCTTGATGCTTTCATTCTTCTACAACCACTGCTGACCCTACCTGTTTGGGGATTGAGCAGAACATAGCTGCTTTTAAAAAAAACTTCCAGGCTGGGAAACTCTTCGAATGGGCATACTGCAATGCAAGTCCATCTTATAATAGAAAATATCAAGTGTCCAATAAAAATAATAGCAATACAAATACTGGTCATAAAGTACTGCTTGCAGTGAAAATAAACCTATAAAGTGTGCCTAATCAGCCTGCAGTTTAGGTGATGAATTGACTAGATCAGTTGTTTGTATTGATATTTCCAAAGCATTTGAAATGTTTGTTCAGAACAGCTGGTTAAGATAGTAAATAAATAAAGGCCTCCACCCCAGAGTGCTGAGAATGATTAACTCTCCAAAATAATGGAGATATATTTCAGTTATGTAAAAAGAACCCCATAGTTTTGGTGTTAATTGAAGTGAAACTAAAATAATAACTTCAGAAAGTACGTTTTACCGAATGGATCTTTAATATAGATTTCTTTACTCTTTTCAGTGAAAGAACAGAAAATGAAGCTCTAATAAGGTAAGATTTTTTTTATTCCACTTTAGTAAGATATTCGAGTTAACTGGGGGTAATTTTTAACAAATATGCTCAGCATTTCACAGTAGATCCTAGACATTGTGTGGGCCAGTATGTCAAAGCACAAAAAGGACAGGAGACAGTATTGTGGAATGAGTGTAATATTTGACTATTTTTTATTGTTACTAAGCCACTGTTTGGTCTTTTAATCAAAATAAGATACCTGCATAGATTTGTAAACTTCTTTTTGCCTATAAGGAATTTACAGGTAATTATTTTTCAGCAGACTCAGTAGTTTTCACTACTCAAGTCAATTAAAATCTTCACTTATAAGGAGAACTTTTTTGCAGTTTGAAAATGAAATATTAGAGTATATGCTGATAAAATAAGTAGCTTTGTAGCAAATTTTTCATTTTTGAGATGTGGTGGTGGGAGTTTATGAGTTATGTAGTTAAATAAATGTATCTGTAGAGGAGGAGTGAACTCTTCTAGGAGTGAATATTTCCTCTTCTTCACGTAACATGATTCAGGCTGCATTCTGGAAATGGATTCTCTATGCATCTGCTAGATAAGCAAAAGGCAGAAGAAGGTCTTTCAATACATTACCAACAGCAAAGGATGTTAAAAAAGGGATTTTTATTTCTTTCATTGCTAGTGAGGATGCTGACATTCATGTGCTGTGTTATCTAGAAAATGAAGCAGCTATGTCAACATAACCAAGTGTACAATAGCAAGTTGTTCTGAACAGGCAGCTGCAGTATGAACCTGTTCAGAGCATTACAGAAATACATAATTACTTTTCAGTCACAGGTAATAGTTTCAATTTTAATAGCCATTCACACGATACCGAGGAAGGGAAGTGTTGTTGGTTACTGTTTTCCTTTCCTCCCATATTTGCCTGTTTTGGTTTTTATCGGTGGTTAAAGTAAAAGCTTGCAGAGTTGTTAGTTGGATTTTGTGCACCTATTTCAAGTCAAATGCCTTCCAAATGGAAGTGTGATTAAAAGGAATGTTTTTTAAACCTGCTGACATCTTAAACCAGTAAAAGTTGATACAGCTACATAAACTGTGTTCCTGATTTGCAGACGGGCATCCTTGGAATAAGGAAGAGGGAGGCTAAAAAAAAAATCAGTTAAGCTATGCAAAATGTAAACTGTTTGAAACCACAAGTGAGTAGAAATGTGAAATATTAATGGAAAAAACTGAAGTGTTGTGAAAAAGTAATGAGGTGTCATATCACATTTTTTTGTTGTGGAAAATTTTAAAGTGATGTTGTAAATAGCAGACAATCTAGCTTTGCATATTCTTGCTTTGTATTAGTACATGGAGAGTATGTGCATGTATTTGCAGTTACAAAGGTGTATGCATATATAATATATCTCCAAGACAGGAAGATGCTGCTGTTCTGCACCAAATCAGTGTGAAGGACTGAAAGCCCTTCTGGAAGAGGGCTAAGAAAGCTAAGGAACTTTATAATGTGTTGAGAACCACATGGGTAGTACAGGGATTTAGTAAATGCCAGAAGAAATTCTAGTTCTGAGCAGTCTTTGTACACTGATCTCATCGGCGTCCGTGATTCAGGGAGGACACAAGTCCTCCTTCTGTCTCCTTACCAGGATTCAGCCATAGAAGAACTGGGCAAACGTTGCAAAAACGAATTAAGCTCTCTCTGTTTGTAGTTGATCACCTAACACAAGAGAGCCTTATGTGGAGCCTCGGAATGCTACAGTAATATAAATGTCTAAGTAATATGCCTAAGTAATATAGCATGACAGCAGTTGTGGAAATGTACTCATTTCGTTTCCGAGAGTCACAACTGGAAGTATTTTAGGGTACATATTGCTCACTCCTGGATTTCTGCCTTGGCAGTGCCTGCAGAAGTACTGGGTCATTCTGTTAGCAGGATTTTTATGTGATTTTGACATGTGAGTAGTAGAAAACCACCTGCCATCAGCCACCTATTTCTTTATGAGTTCACTATAGTATTTAGTAACTACCGATCCGGTTTGAGCTAGAATTTATCGGTTAGTTAAGAATGAAACTCTGCAGATCACAGTGCTATTTATCCCAAATTTCCAGATCTTACAAGTGAGTGACTGCTATGAAAGCTGGAAAAGCTTGTTAAAGAAGATGCTTGGTGCCTTCCCCTCGCACTTGAATTGACTTTTCTCTTCTAGTCTCTATAGTCAAAAGCTATCTCTACTAATCACCGCAGCTGCTGTGCGTTGGATTCAGGAATCCCTGTTTTGATTTGCCAAGCAGGCAAACTATTTATCTCGGGTAAGAGAGTTTTGAGGTGTGATGTGGTTAGTATCTAAAAATATCTATGTAGGGAGATAGGATAGGGCTCCAACAGACAAAAACACAGCAAGATAAGCAAGAGGAGTTCACTTTGGAAATATGATACTGTAGGTGTAATTAACCATTGGAAACGCTTAGAAAGGAATGTGGTAGATCACTTGGAGTAATTAAATCAAGATTGGATCTCCTTCTGAAATATCTTCTAGTAGAGTTACGAGTTCTTGTGCTTTGTAAAGAAATTGCTGTGTGAGGTATGACGGCCTGTGCCAGGCAGGAAGTCAGACCAGATTATCGTTAAGAGTTCCTTCAGGCCTTTTAAATCCACATCTCCACCAACAAAGGCTTTTATGTGGTACAGGCAGCCACAGGATTTCCAGAGTCAGAGCTGGAGCAGGTCACTCTTGTTTCAGTGGTGAAAGGCTGAAAAGTCTTCGAGCAGATCCGCGAAGAAATGCGGTGGTGGGTACGGCGCCACTGAGTTTGCAGGTTTTGTGTGCTGCAGTGATACATACTCGTACGGAGCCAATTTCTGCTCTTGTCTGATCAGTCCGTAGACACATCTTTCTGCATGATCTTCTATTATTTCTCCTGATTTACTTAGTAGCTTGCATTTTGTATTGAGTTCACTGAAAGTAGTAATTTATCTATGATATTTATTGAATCCCTTCTGTGGTATAACTAAAGTCCTGAATGAATTCAGAATTTTCTTCAGTTATTCAGTGAGCACGATGCCATCATCTTTAACATAGGATCTTCTATAGCCAATCTTAATATCCACATGAGTAGAAAGGGCAGGGTAGATTTTTAGCAGGTTATGTAGAATTCCTAGTATAAAATAATCTGCTTTCCCCAAAACTGAAAATGTAATAACTTGTATGTTTGCTCTGGGACCTGCACTGGATACTGAGAGTGGAGGACACTTGTCTTTCAGTTTTCATCAACTACAGGGAAGTGCATCCTTGTTTTACTGGGTAAGAGGCAGCAGATCCTTTTCATAGAAAACACATAAAAATGATTGATCAAAAAAGTAATTTTATACTAGAAGAAACATAAAACAGTGTTGAACAAGAATAGCCCTGACTCCTTTTTGTTACTTTGATAGACTCATTAATTTCAAAGTCCAAAATTAATCAGGAGTTACTGTGCAAAATCTTGCAAATGGAAAAATCCATCAACTTGAGCTCAGAATTATGTCATCCTACTGCACTTACGTAGCATAGCTTCTGTTGCAGGAATGTACAATGTAACTCCACAGTAGTATGACAGGAGCAATAGCTAAGAGTTGTGCTGGCCGTATGTGTGCATAAAAAATTATTCAGGAGAGTTTTCAGGTAATGCCGGCTCTCTTGAAAGACCTGTGAAAAAACTCTTCTGTAAAACTTTAAGAAACTAGAGCTATCCTGGGTAATTCGAGGGTGAGCGCAGGCATATCAGAGGATTTTGTGTTCCAGAATACCTGATACCCAACCTGCCGGCAGGCGGTGGGCACTTGGTACCTGGCTTGTCGTTCCCTATACTCTCACCATCCCTACGGCTCTCCCTCCCTGGACTAACGTGTACATATGGTTTACACATGGCAGTCTAAACCTGAATTGGGAAAATTATTAGACTAAAACAATAGGAAAACTAAAGTAGAGGAGAGAAATACCCTTGTGTTTGATAACCCAAAGTAAGGTGGCTGAGATAAGTAAGTCTGTGTCCCTGCACATGGAGGCTACACCTGCTTTCATGGACATCCAAGAAAAAGAGAAAGGTGAGGGAGGGCAAGAGGCTGAAAAAGGATAAAAAAAGGTTAATTACCCTTGCTAGTAGGTAAGGGATTCGCGGCTGTGGTGAAGTGGAAAGGAGAGAAGACTTTGGTTAGCCAGGAGTCAAACATGTTTGGCTGGTTGCTGTGAAATAACAGTTGTGATTTTTCAGTATGAAGTTTCTTATACACCATCTCTCTTGAAAATATATTACGTACCTCTGGTTTTCACAAATTCCTGATAGCCATAATACTGACTGTGGAGAGTATTTAAAAACAAACTTCAGGATATCTTTTTTTCATATGTTTTTGCTACCACTGAGTCACTCTTAATGGATACTTCAGTTCTGAAAAGGAGTGGAGGAGGCTGTGCCACAGAAGAAAATTGCTGTCTCCATTAGTAAATGTATTTGAGCCATCAAATTGCTGCTGTTTTCTTCCGTGTGAAAGCTCGTGGCTAGGTCATTTAATGTAAAGGAAAACAGTCTTTCGTACAACAGAAGAAACGCCTCTACTGGACAGTGGTGCACAAGGCTGCAAGATTGCTTTTGGTTATCGCTGAGAGCTTCCGTGGCATTTCTTTCTTTTCAGGCAATGCTGTAAAAGCACTCAAGATGACAAAAAGGAGGAATTGTATTGAGGTCTGGGGAGTTCCTTTGGCTGGTTTCCAATGCACTGCTAGTTCCGAATTTGTTATTTATATTGAAGCACTGCATTTGCTTTAAAAGCTCAGTTTTACTGCATTTAAAAGCTATTGAATCTTATTTCCTGCACTTTGTTTACTTAATAATCCCTATACAAGAATCCATGATTTTGTCGGGGTAACTTGCTGTTTTCTTCCAAGAAATAAATACACCTTTTTTTTATTTTTTTAAATTCACGTGCTGGGTTGGAGCACAGTTTGGTGTGAAGAAGTACCCTGGTGCTTATACTGTGCTCGCAATGTCTGCTCAGATGAGAGTTAAGCGTGCTGTGCTCGTGTTACATAACTTTGCAAAAAGTGTCGATTCAGGGAAATTCGGCTGCTGTGAGAGAGCGGGAGCATGGGGAATGTTCTCTCCCGCTTAATGGAAATGTGGCTTTTGGTGACTAGTACATTTAAAAAATAGCAGATTGTGTGTATGCGCTCATTGATGGAGTCCAGCTTGAACATCACGATGATGTTCAGGGCAGCAGGTCCTGCTGTTTGCTGCAGCCCTGGGAGGATGGATGTGGCTCCGGTAGCAGCAGGCTGGTATGGCACGTTGTGTGGCTGCTACCAGAAGGGATTTGCAGCCAGACAGTGTTTTGTTTTGAGTAACCTTTAGAAGACTGCTTCTGAAAAATTGTCAGGTTGGCCAAACAGATCAATTCCCGTCAGTGGGAGAGACAGCTGTTCATTTGGCTACTTCTGCTTCGTTTGGCTGTGTGGGTCGTCCCACTGAACCGAGTGGGCTCCTAAGACCTACCTGTGGAGAAGAGAGGCAGGTAGGACAACGTGCACTGTGTCAGAAGTTCTGTTCGTCTTTTGGCATTGCGGAAATGGCCCTGCCTTCTGGATGTGGTGGAGGGGTAGGTTGCTAGTCTAATTTCTCTACCTTTTGCTGTTTTGCACATAGCCCCTCTATTCCAGCTCTGAGGGACCCTGTTTACTACAGAATATTTCAGATTACTCTACCCTGCTACTAGCACTACCCAAAGCTTCCTCCCCCAATATATATTACTGTGAAAATATGGGTAAGAAGGTAAATTAAAGGTTGGGAAACTCAGTGTTGGCTGAATATCATTAGTCCTAGTCTCTCTAAGCAACAGATATCCATCCTCTGCCTTTTTGCCTACTTTAAGAGTCTGAGACTCCATAGAAAGCCTGTTTAGAAGCTGCTACAGATCTTAGTGGTGTTAGCTAGATTTGCTTCTAGGTCATTGTCATTCAGCAGCATCCCCAGAGCAAGCTTTGGTTCTGTTGTTTCAATTTTCTCATCTGTGGCTTTAATCCAGTGCTCTTTCTTTAATCACATCCTATGTACACTTGTCCTTTGAGTCCCACAGCTGTCCCCCTCTCCAAGTTTAGGGTCTCAGTTGTTTGTACTGTTGTGCAGGAGACTCTGTGAATGATTTAATTTTGTCAGTTGAGGTAAACAGACAGTAAAAACATACGCCGCAGCACAAAATGTTCTCTAATCACTTATTTGACAAGTGCAGTTTAATTATTTAGCATAGCTTGTAGAAGTAATGAAGTCCTAGTAACATGAGACTTAACACTCTCCTATTAATTTTTCCCTGAGAGGTGGGAAAAGACTGCTATATTTTTGTGTGCGAACTGAGAGTGTGCAAACTAATGAGATTTGACTGAGAATACGTAGAAGGGGCTGGAACCTTTCAGTGCTTCTTAATAGTTTCGCTAATAGGTAGTAAATCCAAGAGCATCCCACAGTTAGACAAGATTCTGCCTGTGTTGGCAAACCAGAAGATGCCGTCTGATGCTTTGCCAAAACAAAACAGAGTTTTCTTGGCCCAGCTGTATTTTTATTGAATGTGTAACTTAGTAAGAGGAAAAGCTGTAAGTCACAGCCTTGCTGAAGAGGTCTCATTCAAAATAATTTTCTGTAGCATGATAGATTTCATGTTGCTACAAAATAAGTATTTAATAAGTGCTAATATTTTTGATTCCCTCAGGCAGTGAGAGATGTAGAAGTTCTAACTTTTTACTCAAGTAAGTGCAAATGCAATGTAGTAGGAAGTTCAAAGTAAAATGCATGTATATCCTAGAGTTTTTTTTTAAATAGATTTTAGGTGCAGCCAGCCAGGACTGATGGCTGATTTTGTTCCTGACAAAGAACAGTTTATCTCTAAGTTAAAAAGCCCCCCTCCCCCAAAAAAGGAAAAGAACCCAAAAAGATAAACGTAAACCAAACTGCAAGCCAGCATGCCTGTTTGATTGATTTGAGTTTTATGGTGAACTAGATCAGTTAAAATTACATTGAAAAAAAAAGAAGAAATACAGCCTCAAATGCTTTGCTTTTCAGTCGCAAAGCTGCCTCAACCATGCCAGCCCAACTCAGTGACTGAAGGGGGGATGGTCTAGTGACTCTCCAGAGTCGCACTTGCTGGTTAGTTTCTAATTCCTTGATCTTATGTGATATACTGGCCTCTTTATTCAGGGGCTTCACTTGTGTAGTACAAAAGGATACTGTGCGCAGGGAATGTTTCTTATCTGAGCTGCTCTGTGAAGAGCAGCGTCAGAGTTTGGCCCTTGGAGGGCACGAGCTCTGTGTGGGCTCTGGGTACCGCTGAAGTCAGAGTGTGGCTGGGGGGTCAGAGACAGCTTCCTACGAAAGCTGCAGCTCCCGTGATCCTCATCAGACAGGAGGACGGGAGACAAGGACTTAAATTTCTAGCTCCTCCTGTGTTTTCACTTGGGATGATTTTGTTTGCAGAGGGAGCAAGGACTAAATGGAGTCTACTGTATTTTTCCTTCAAATGTGAACTGCTGACTGAGGCTCCTTCTGCTGTTTTCCCTTTCTACTCAAGAGTCAATGAGAGCTCTTCCCCGGTACTTTATGGGCAGACCTGTATTTGTAATGAATCAGTCTTGAGACAGTTGTCATGCTTGCCTTTAAGAAAACTTTCAGGACACAGCTGCTCATTAATGCGCTCTCTTTTGATCTGTTAGAAACTCGTTCGCATCCTTCTAGCCATCAGCATCTTTCGTTGTCCTTTCACAAATGAATTTAAAAACCAGTCATCCCTTCTTTGATTTAATAATCACAGAAAAAAAACCAGAGGTAAAGGTAAAATAATGAAATTTCAGGGAGGGAAATTGTATGTTCTGAACTTAGACTTGAAGTGCATGTGCACCTCACAGAAAGGCAGCAGGTTTCCATAAAGGACATCGAGAAACCAAGGAAAATGTTCTCTGCCACGTCTGACTGTCACCACGGAAAAGATGTACTGAATTTTAGCTGATTTTGAGGATGTCAGGTTAAAAAGTGTCATAGTCCTTTAGTTATAGTAGATGTGTAGTACTGAGAGACAATCTTATTGAGCAGTTATGACAAGTTTTGACATTTCTGACTTCCTTTATATTAAGATGCTAACCATACACACCATTAGTCTCACCCCCTGATTGGGGCTGATTCAGAAAGCCTTACTTTTCACAGTTACAGAGCAGGTTTGTAAAATGTAAAGACATACAGTATAATAAAAAATTCAATGTAGAGCCACTTTAAAATACAGTGACAGTACTAACCCATCAAGATTTCTGGATAAGTAGCCACAATGCAGATGTTCACTAGCTCTGAATTTCTTGAAATATAGGAAGTTGTGTTTTTTCTGGCCAAAATTCCATTTCTGAAAATGAACTGATTGGAAAATACTGGGATTTATAGGAAGAGCTCCAGCTTGGCTGGCAGCAAAAGCTAAGTGAAAATGGCAGGGAGTGCTCGCTTCTTTCAGCAACCTGTCCTCAGTGGGAAAATGGCAGGCTGACCCTGGTGGATTCCCGTTCTGCATGGGCGGATTCGATGTTCTGTGTTTCCAAAAGTAGTCTAAAGGTAAAGCTTTCATGTGTAGGAAGAGACAGAGGTTAGACACGAGACTGCTTTAAAATGTATTAGCATTCATAATTCTGTTTAAATTTTATTATTCCTTGCTTCCTTGAAATAAAATTAAAACAGAACCTGCAGTGATTTCTTGTTCTTATGGGATCCTAAATACTGGTTCTGATTGGCATAGTATCGCACTCATTGTATCAAACCTTTTAGATCCTGTTAACTTTTTCTGCCTTCCTTAGAATGCCAGTACAGTTTGCTCCAGCTAATTCTTAAATTAAGTGGAAATTACACAAACAGGAGTTGTTTGAAGCTGCAGAATGATTTTACACTCATGCTTATGCAATCAGCTAGAGCTGCACAGCTGACCAGAAAACAGTCCTTAATTCACAATTCCAGCCTGTTTTTCACTTCAGCGGCTTTTTAAACTTCCCTCTAGTCGTTACGCATCATTTTATGTGGTTTAACTGAAATTCTGAGAAGAGAAAGGAAAATGAACCATGGACATGAAGAAATGTGCAAGGACAGATGAAGAGAGAGGTTTCATGTAGGAGAGGGGCATGGAGAAAGCAGTGCTGTAAGAATGATTTGATCAAAATGCTTGGGATGGTAAAGTGGCATATAGGAAAAATTAGATTAACTGAGAAAGAATGCGTGTCAGGAGAAATGCGATTTATTGGACTGGAAAAGTCTTACTCAAGGACAGCAAGTGGCATAATTTTCCAAAGAAAGTGTCCCTGTTCTTTGGGAATTGAAAACTTGATTGAATAAACACTACAAAATACCACTATAAAACCTGCACTTTTAGAGGTGAGCACTCTCTGAGCAGAAAGCCTTTTCTACCTCTGTATTCTGATTTGCTTGAGACAGCTCTCTCAGTCTGGTTCAGACTCGGGATAAAACCATAAGGTATGTTTTCTCTCCTCTCTCTCTTTTTCCCCTAAATGTTATTATACTGCACCTTGGCTCTGTCCACATAGGCTGGAGCAGACTGTGTTGTAACTTGCTTTAGCTGCCGCTGAATTTAACAGCTTTTGGCTTTGTAAGCAATGCCTTAGGAGAACTCTTGCTCATCTGTTCCCTGAGCCAAAGGAAAACTCCTCCAGTAGCTTTCCCAGTGTTTTCTCTGGCTGGAACACATAGTTACCAATTGCTAGGTGAAGATACACTATCTTTAATCATCTTTTATTTTTGTATTTTCGGTTTGTCCAGCTGACATATTCTAAGACATCCACTTTGACTAGAATGGTGAAAGAGCCCTTTCACAATGGATTTTTTTTTTTTCTTTTCCCTGTACCCCATGTAATTAAATTCTCCCACTGGTGGGAAAAATGCTTTTCCTTGATGTAAATGTGTGGCAACTAGTTGAATACTGAACCAGTCACTCGCATTTCCCTGTTAAGCATACTTCTTCAAATATTTTTCATAACAAAAGGATTTATCTTTGGAATCTTGTTCAGAAATTTCTTTACATGGGTTTCCTAGCCCTTCACGATTGGCTCTCAGGAAATCTGATCCTATTGGCATTTAATCTGTTGCTAGAAATGTGTCTACCGGGAACTACTTAAATAGGATCACAATAAACATTCGGATTATATTTTGCAAGTACAAATCATTAGCAGATATGTGCATATTTATTTGTTGAATTTCAACTTCCACTTCAGGTTAGATGACACATAAACAATTATACAGCACCTCTGGCAAAGAATTGGTCTAAAAAGCAAGTCGAAGCAACACGGGGAATTCAGAGGAAGATTTCTAAAGTTTTAGAAGGAACTGTGAAAGTCTTGCACTTTGTTTTATCTCCATAAATTTTATATCAAGTATGGAATTAATGATGTAGGCTTTCACTCTGATATATCTTCTTTTTTATTTTACTCTAATATATCTTTCTAAAAAATGTTCATGGCAGCACTGGTTAGAGTCAGGCATTGCACCTTGGTCTGCATCGTTAAGGGAAAAAATGACCCTAATTTAAAGCCAGCTAAAAGATTCCTGTTTTTTTGCCAGGGTCCGTGGAGCAGTCTCCACATTGTACGTTATAACAGAGGCCACAGATAAATGTGATCTGCCAGAAAGGTGTTAATAGGTTTTCTGCAGCTAGTTCAGGTGAGGCTGGTGCAGCCAGGTGAAGTGTGAGACCTGGTGTACCACCAACCTGACTGGTGGTGATACACTGTTAGAGACTCAGGGACATTTTCTGGCAAGAAATGTCTAGCAGTTTCAGACTTCATGGTGGTTTTATGATGATTTGGGGGGGAAAAAACCCTTCAAACTCATTTTCACTTATGTCCTAACTCAGTTTTGGGCCGAGGTCTGCCAAGGTCAGTAGGCCAAGTACAACAGCATGCTTTGGTGACCTAGCAGAGGAAATACCTGTTTGGATGTATTCTTGGCCTGCTTCGTTTTAGGAAAATCCCTGTGGAAATTATAAGAGAAAATTAATGTAATTAATTATAATTAGTATAGTGTTTATAGTGGATACACATTCCAAAATCTTTAACAACAGTGAAGGATATTTCATAGCTTTCAGGAACTGTAGATTTACAGGAGCAATTAGATCATTTAGGCCAATCCAAATATCTTTTGAACGTGGTATTTACTGTCCATTTGCGTCTTTGAAAGTCCTCCCAGTTATTGACAATTTAATTTGATGCCTGGGTGCTTGTTTACATGAAAGCATCAGCATACTCTTTCTGTTTGTGTCTCAGTGAGCCTTATTTACTTAGCAGCATTGCTGGAGATAAACTAAAGCATTAAGAGAACAAGGCTTTCCTGCAGTTTATTGCTTCTCCTTTCTTGCACATGTGGATGTGCAGGAAAGCCTTGCACTGAAACTGATAAACTCCCAGTTCTCAAGACAAAGTGCTATTTTTATTATATAACAAAAAAGTTCAGATGACACTCTGCTTTGTACTCTGTTCTTACACATCCACATGGCTTTTGAAGGTCTGTCCTTATTATTTGTCCTACAAAATCTGTGTCATTTCAATGGAAAAGACCAATAAAGTGCAGTTTAGATTGTATGATCCAACTCCTTAATATGGTTTCACACTTTGATGGGAATAATCAAACGTTGGAGTCTGTACTTTGATTTGTCACAAGATATCCGTGTTAAATCCTTGAACTATATTTTCTTTTTAGCCACATGCTTCTGCAATCATTTCCAATTTTGCAGAAAACTCCAATAATTATCTTCTATATCTGAGGTTCATGTAAACTTCCCCCCCGCCCCATTTCACAAACATGAGGAGTTACCTCTTAGCACCTAGCCTCTTATCAGAAAATGAAGATTATCTGAACTGGGCTTATTGATCTCTGACATTAAATTCCTCCTGCAACTTCTTTCATTTTCTTCTATTTGGCTAGGGATCCGTTTTTCTTTGAGTTGCAGTAAAGCTTCATGTACAAGAATTCCTGCCCTACATTGTAATTACTCTTCCTTCTTTTCCTTTCACTGATGTTTGCAGGACTTATTTGCAGTTGTCAGTGGATTAAACTTCTTGTAGATGGAGGATGTGAAGGAGGTTTTCTGCCTTTGGTCACAACTGAAACCTTTCACCTAAGAGAGCTTAGACTGGGCAGATAACTGCCTTTCAGATGTGGCCAAAAATTTAAAAAGTCAATGGCCAGAGGAAGCTAGTATTTAATGAAAATTTAGAGTCTGGATGGGTTTTGTCTGGGCTACTTATTTTTCCTTGAAGGCAGAGATAAGGATGGATGTGCAATAGTGCAGCACTGGATGAAGGATATTAGAGAAGACACTGAGACTGGATGCAGGAATGGAAGGAGATTTACTTTCTTCAGTGTTACCTGATAGAATCTATTTTTACATAGAAGCATCACCTGACAGAAGTCAGGAGGGAGAATATCCAAGTAGTTTAGATGCAGCTAGAGGCAGGGAGCTGAAGACATGAGGGAAGAGAAGAAGCAGTTGAGGTGATCTGAATGCACAGCTGTATATAAAAATAGTAGTTGGAAGGGAGACATCTTTGAGGCAGCTGACCACAGATGCGTGTAGCTATAATCACAGCATAGAGGCTGGCACTAATTGGTGATGGAGAAATCAAGTGAAAGACTGATTTGTTATGATGGAGAACTCAGGAGAAAAAGGGAGAAACAGATGACAACAAAGAAGAAGAGTGGCACCAGAAGAAATGAAGGTAGGATGGAGATAACTAGAGACTTGAGGCTGAGGAGGAACAAGGGGGAAGGAAATAAAAGATAGTTGGGCAGCAGCAGGGGAAAAAGGAAAAAAAAACCCATGAAGATCTGGGATTCCTAGCAGAATGAGGAAGATGCAGATGTGTGTATCTGAAGACTCCTTTTCTTTAGGTGGAAAGACACATCAGTCAGCAGACCTTAGCTAGGGGAAAGAGCAGTGTTTTGTTTTCCAGGAGCAAAGAAACACCATATGGACATAAAGCTAAAAACAGTCCTGAAGAAGAAACTTGAAACAAAGACCTCAGCATCCCTGTTGGAACAAAACAAAGATTAATATGTCAAGCCAGAGAAAAGTCTCCTAAAAAGCTGTGGCTGGTGTGGTATCAGTAGAATTATTTTGATCTCTGAGAAGGAAGGTGAGAGAATGACAAGCTAATGAAGATCTACAAATAGTCATGAAGAACACGGGGTCGTGCAGGCATTAAGAGGTCTTCATGCAATGGCCATGTCTGCACTAGTAAATTAAATGGTGCTAGGAAGCATTCCCAGCCCCTGGAAATCAATTGTCTGTACTGTTAACTGTCCCTGGCCTAGTTTTGGTTTATATTTATCGGAACTCATCTGAACTATTCCCAGGTAAAGTTTGAAAGTTATCTTGGGATTATTCCTAGTAGGCAGCTTGGAAGCAGCCACCCTGTTTTGGGGGGTGAGAGAGTTTAATAGCATGGCACCTTTCTGTGCCAGTTGGCTCAACAGTCTTGGGCATGTTTATTTTGCTTGTAGAAATATAGCTGTAAATGGCTCAGTAGATGCAACCCCTTGGAAACTTAGGACATCGACTGTCTTGGGTGCAAGCTGTGACAGGCAGTGAATGTGATTTCTTCTTAAAAAAGGTTACTGAACTGAGATGTTGATGTGCTCTCTCAGATTTCGTTTTGATGTAGCATGAGGACATTATAGAAGAGTTGGTCATACCAAATGAGCTTGGATGAAGCACGCATGTAATTGTTTCCATTTAAATTTAATACAAGCATAAGCAAACATAGGTCCATAAATAATGCTCTTTCTCACAGAAGAAGAGGCTGTGAAATTAAGGAAACAAGGTAGTGAGGTTGGTAGGTAGTTAAGTTGGCTGGACTAAAAAGCCTAGACATTTAAAAGTACAGAAAATATTTTAAAAAGTACTTGAAACTTGTATCAAAACAAGGCAAACCTCCAGACCTAAATGGATAAGTAATGTGGCCCTTGGAAAGATAAATATGGATCTAGAATGGAATAGGGGTAATGTGAAGGTGATGGAGGCATGGAAATTTTACGGTCGTTGTAGAAAAATGTACAAAATGAAATTTCATGGGTTGCACTGTATATAATTCTGGGTTTTGAATTCAAGAATGATTTAAACTAGAACACATACAGACAGAAAAGCATTTCTGAGAGCCTGTATCTTAGCAGAATAGGCTAGCAAAGTAAAACCTGAGGCATGATAAGGTAGTTCTTAATAAATACATCAGGGAAAGGACTGCTAGACAAGAAAGCTAGCTAATTAAGCTAAACAGTGTTGACACATGAGCAAAGCTAATAACAGATTTCAGTTTTAGCAGAAAGCAGTCAATTGACTCTGAAACTAAGTTAGATCATCCAGGTTACTAGAGAAGCAGCATGCATCTTAACTCGCGTTTTCTAAATGGGTTCATGAATGTGATCTGTTCGTAACCAGATGCGCAGTCGATGTTTTCTGAGGAACTTCAGAGATGTACAAGAGGATTTGCTCTTTGCCTTCAAATGCCTTAGCTTCTGAAGAGCCAAATGCAACATTTTTGGAAAGGACTCTGCAGGGTATTTCAGCGGTTCTCCTCCAGCATATCATCAGTCTTTCAGCAGTCATCCCACTCCCACGGATCCTTTCCTCTTCAATTCTGCCCTTTAGATTTGCTCTGTCGTGAGTTTATGTTGCATAGGTTCTTCATGGCCCTGCCATCACAGGTGCTGCGCTGGTGTCCTAAATGACATTAAGTGTTCAGCTCTTTGGGAAATCAAGCCCACACAGCAAATTCATCTGAAAGAGTTTATCTCCAGGCAATGTAAGTTGTGTCAAACTGTTGCATTAGTTTTTTAATGGTGTGCTGTGTTGCTGGAGCAGGATTTCATGGAGAGCATTCAAAATGTGCATATTTTGTTTATGTGTGGCTGAACTTGAATGTGAGGTGATAATAATAACCCCAAATTGTGACAGAAATTAATTTTAATGTCTTTTTTATTTCTGTTGGCCTTTACATGTTTCTATAAATACTGTGTAGTTGAATGAATACCAGACTGATGAATGTGGAAGCCCGCCTGTCAGTGTCTCAAAGGGAAAGCTTTCAAATATAAATAGCCTTAAAAGTATAAATAGCAAAATCTCTATACTGTATTTATCACTGACCACTTTCTTTTTTCCTTTCATTGCGTCTCCTGTTTTATTTTGACTTAAAACTTACTTAAAATAGTTTCCCTGCTTTCCTGTTGGCGATTAGAAGGCCACTCTGGAATCCAAGTGATTTCTAAGCCAGATGGTGAGAAAAGTGTTGCTTACTCAAGCAGTGTGAGCTTGAAGTCTTGTCTGTCCAGGCCTTCTTTACTGAAGCATCAGCTTTGTCTGTTTGGTTGATTTCACGTACAAACTCTTGAGTTGGTTTCAGAATGTGATTCCAGCATTTTTCAGGACCTCCAGTTCTTCTTACATTGATGTTATTCCATGTCCCCCTCATAAGTTTGTAGCTCTGGTTTTAGCTAACTTACTAAAGTCAATACTCTTCACAAATGTCACTATGTTGGCAGCCATAACATTTTTTAATTTTTTTTTTTAATTCCACGAATTCTAGAATGTGGATGTGCTAGTGATCACCTCAGCTGCACACAAAGTAATAACCTGCACACAGGTTTAAATTTTGAAGGCTCTTGGGCCTTAGCTTGACTTCCCTGTTACAACCACAGCCTACTGTCCACTTACCATTTGTGCTGTTACATCCTTTTCCTCTTTTGTATGTGTTAATAAATACATCATTTTAAAGTAGGGTTGAATCTACCATGAGCCACACTGCTGTTAGGTAAGGTTTGCAGGCCAAAGCTGATCTTGCAGCACTGCTTGCTTGAAGAGGCTGCAAATGCATCACTTGGTTCTTTTCTCCTAAACTATCTCAAGAAAGGGAAGTAAGTCTCAGCAAGGACCGGCTGGTTATCTATGCACTGCTGTGCTCGTTTTGGCTGGGATAGAGTTAATTTTCTTCATAGTAGCTAGTATGGGCTATGTTTTGGATTTGTGCTGGAAACAGTGTTGATAATACAGGGATGTTTTCGTTATTGCTGAGCAGTGCTTACACAGAATCAAGGCCTTTGCTGCTTCTCACCCCACCCCACCAGCGAGTAGGCTGGGGGTGCACAAGAAGCTGGGAGGGGACACAGCTGGGACAGCTGACCCCAACTGACCAAAGGGGTATTCCATACCATATGACGTCATGCTCAGCATATCAAGCTGGAGGAAGAAGAAGAAGGAAGGGGGGAATATTGGGAGCGATGGTATTTTGTCTTCCCAAGTAACCGTTATGCGTGATGGAGCCCTGCTTTCCTGGAGATGGCTGAACACCTGCCTGCCGATGGGAAGTGGTGAATGAGTTCCTTGTTTTGCTTTGCTTGTGTGCGGGCTTTTGCTTTACCTATTAAACTGTCTTTATCTCAACCCACGAGTTTTCTCACTTTTACCCTTCCGATGCTCTCCGCCATCCCAGCGGGGGGGAGGTGAGCAAATGGCTGTGTGGTGCTTAGTTGCCGGCTAGGGTTAAACCACGACAATTGCTTTAACCATTTCTGCCTCAAAATGGCAGGGCAAGATGAAGTAGTTATGTGGGAGCTTCACTCAGGAGTGATGCTTACCAGACAGCAGCATGGTCAGCGCAGTAGCTGGGAGCGAGGATCCATTCTGGAGGATTCTTAGAAAAGGTTTGTATGGAGGGCATGAGGTCTTGGAGCACAGCAGGACTGTGCCTGCTACTTGTAGCTCCGCTGCATGGTCTCATGACACAGGTACTGACAGTCAGCAGCAGCTCCTCATGAGCATGAGACCAAGTGCAGCGTCACCCAGATTCCTTACTGGGGTGCTTTGAAGGTGCCATCGGAGTCTAAGGTTCCCGTGGGAGCATCTGCTGTGCCCCATGGCTGCTTGGGCACTGTGACTGGACAGTGTAGAAACACAGTTATTTAAGGCAAATAAGGTCACAGTTGGTTCCTTGTATCTCTGACTGCATGCTTTGGTCTCAGCTTGAAACGCTGCTGTGGGAAGGAAGAGGAAGGAAGCAAGATGGGAAGTCTTACAGCAGAGAAGTAGGAAGCAAGTGGACTGTTGTTGTGTCTACATCAACAGCAGCAGCAGGCTCCCTGGCACTTCAGTGGCAGCAGCGATTCCCTCTAATACCAAGAGAAATGCCTTCTCCCATGCCACTTTACCCCAGCAGCCAGGAGATATATCTGTACGGATGGATGAGCCGGGCCCAGTATGCACGTCAGCCATACTAAGGTCTTTGCTTCTGTTTCTTGCGATGTTGGTGGAGTCCCAAGAGCAGTGGATCTGGGAACTAAAAGTCATTAGGCTGAGAGATGATGTTCCTGTCTCTGCCCAAGCCTTTGCTACTGTAGTCACTCCCATGAGACCACTTGTACCTTGAACTTCTTGCAGCTGTGGAGGGGCAAAGAAAGGAGCAGAAATGTGTTCTGCAGCTGCCTTTGAGAGGTACAGGAGGCATTGCCATTAGTCAGTTAGGAAATCCCTGAAATGGCCAGCTGCTGCTCGTAGAATAAAGCTGTTTTCCTGCCCTCGTCAGGGGGGAATATTTTTTCTGCCAGTAGACCGTCATGGAGATGCCTCAGCTTTACATCCGAGCAGATTGCTAATGTATCCAGGCAATGACAGGTAAAATGGTCTGTGTTCATGTCACTCCGAGACTTTGGAGAATTGTGGGAACATTTAATCATCGATCTTTATATTTATGCTTCAAGGCATGCCAGCGTCTGCAAGCTTTTTGTTAGTTTTAAATGTGATTTGCGTATTTTTATTTTTATACAGCGCCTTGGGATGCTTACTGTAGAAGGCTCTTAAAATAGGTGTAACTTAATGTGCTGTTCAGACTTCTCATTAATCTGCTTGTCTTCACTCTTACCCAGAGGTAAAATACAAAGCCTACAGAGTGAGGAGTTTGGAATAAAATGATAGAAAATGGGACTCTGAAATAAAGACATTTAGCACTGAGGACTCAAACTAGCAGTGGAGGAAACAGAACAGGATGTTCAGAAAGTCCAAGCCCTTTGGCATGAGTTAAGGAGCTTGGAAAATAAGCAGGGCTACAGTGAATCTGTGAAACAATGTTTGTCTTCCTAAACTGAATGCTGGAAAGCGTCCATTTCACACTTCGCCTTTGCCAGCGCCCTGATATCTATTGTAGCACTCATCTTTTGGCCTCTTTATTTTCAGAGAAACATTTGACTTTGTGTTTAGAAGTTATTTGTGCTTCCTGCTTTCTTGTGGCGCGAACATGATTGTGTTGTGGCTACGGGACTAAAATTTGGAGTCTTAGTCTTTGGTCCTGCTATACTGCCCTGTTTCTGATGTTTGTATTTCAACTGCAGTGATGGGCTTGAAAGACTCCACTTCCACTTTGCTTCACCAAGGCTGTGTCTGCATTGGTAAATTCATCAGGGCCAGGACTCGTATCTTATGATTGTCCATATTGTTTAATTTCTAGCACATTCCATGACATGGTTCTGGCTTGTGCCAACTAGCACACTCCCAGATGACACCTGTGGCATGATGGCGTGGGAGAGGGACTGTTCTCAGCAGGCATTATTGAAAAGGTAACCGTGTTTTGCAGGGGAAAAGAGTGTAGAGATGCGGATTTGAGCTGGCTGTGCAATTTACCCACAAGCTTCTGGATCTTGGTGCATTTTATACACTAGACCAGTCTCTCTTGGGCTTAGCGTTTGAGGAGGATGCAGAAATACAAGCTTTTGCTTCCTAACTGCATCGCTAGCGCTGTTATCTGCAACAATATCAAGCCACCTCCTCTTCCTCCCCTTGGGCCGTCTGCTCAGGCTTACAGCACCACTTCTGTAGCGCTAAGATCTTTCCTCTTTGAATAAGAGTCAGGTTAGGGGCACAACTGAAGTTTTACGTCAAGCTAGCAACACAACAAAACCAAACCTTGTGAGCTTGAGTGAGCTTTCTAGAGTGGTCTTCCATCGTGCAGCTCATTTGCAAGCACAGGTACAACAGTAGCTCACAAAGCCAGTGTTGTCACAGGCCCACAACAGCAAGTTAGAGAAATAGTTACTGTTCTGGTATCTGTATATTTACTTACCACACAGGGCCATGGTAATTGCACATACAGATCATACATTTGCTTGCACACATGGATTTTTTTTGAACTTCACACCTATAGTTCACTCTTCAGGCTTTGTTTCTAACAGTTTACTTGAAAATAGGTAGTGTTTACTTGCCTCTGTGGGATTTCTAGTTTGTAAAGATCTCTGCAGTTCTCTGTTGGAAGGGATCATTGAATTCCTGAGCACTGCTGATGCTTTGGCTGAATGTGTTCTTCCAAAAATTTTTTGTATAAGATATACCTATATATGCAATATTCTTTATAATCCTTGGTTGCTCTCTTTCTGACTTTGTTTTCTGTTGTCTGAGTTTTTAGTTGCAAATGGAGACATTATTAAAACCATAGTCTTCCTCACTCACCGTTGAAAGTATTTTTTCGTCTAGGTAGTACATGGTATACTAGTAGGATGTACATCACTAGTAGCTGTAGGCTGCACAGACTTGTTTTTTTGTCTTGAAAATGATAGGATTGGCTGCACAGTGAACATGTATTTAGCATCAAGATTTAAGCTCCTGAGCCGATTCCATTGCTCTGGAGCAGCAATGGAAGAAACCGCTGCTGAGTCATTGCACTAACCAGTATAGCTTTTCTTCATCATGATGCTCTGTGTACAGCGCTGTTATCGTGAGGATTGGAAACACTGAGCACAAAGGATTTTGTTGTGTCAGTGCTAGGTGAAATGATGTTTTTACAAGCTGGTTTGGTGGGCAGTTTTCTTTTGAGGCTAGTGAGGGCCATGATGGTAACAGTCACGCAGAAATTGTTATGAAAAAGAAAAGGTTTAGGGAGGTGCAGAGCCTCATATATAAACTATGTTTACAGTTGTTGCCAGTCTATGCACTGATCTCAGTATTTATTAGCTGAAGAGACTGAAAAGTCAATCTGGAAGGGATTGTGCTGACTACAAGTTTTTGTAGCCTTTGCTGGTGCCAGCTGCAAAAATAGACAAATCCGGCTGCAGTGGAAGGGCGTGATGGGGCAGCTCCAGCCCGACTGCTACCCCGGGGGCGTTTTGGAGGCTTTGGCTGGGAGCCATGAAACGCATCTCCCAGGGGAGGACTGCACTGCAAACAGACCTTGCCCTTCCCTATCAGTGAATTCCTTTGGCAGTAGGCTGGCACCAGAACACCTAAAAATATTTATGATAAAGCTGCAATGATTTTTCCCCTTTTTGAGATGAGGATGGGGTTTGCGTTGTGTTCATTGATTCATATCTCACATATGACTCTTTCAAAAGGTCTCGTTATAGCAGCCATTCATTAGTGGTGGCACTGTACCTGGCTGAAGGCCAGGTAAAAACATGTTTCTCAATTTCTCACTCTTATATGGCCTAAACCAAACACTAACAGCTCCCCATTGACTTAAGTGGCTGTTGGTTGGATCAAGCCACTCTGTTGTAGGAAACAGAGTTGTTGGAGGAGTAGCTCCTATTTTTCCTTGGAGTTTAGCTTTCTTAAAGAGCAGGAGAAGAACTGAAAGGTCCTCTGCACCCCAACCCACAAGAATACCTTTGAAATAGGATATATGTTTTACACAAATAAAGAGATTAGCATTAGGAGTAACTTGGAGGTAATAAAATAAGCCTTTATGAATGCTTCAGAGTACTTCCTCTTTTCCCACCGAATTATGGTCCTTGGCAGCTTGGTCAACTCATTGCGTAGGAAATGTCTTTGTGGGAAGGGGTTAATACACAGGGAGAAGAGTCTGCTGAACAAAGCAAGCTCTCTGCTGCAAACTAAGAGTTTAAAAAAATTAAAATTACTTCATCTGTCGTCCTTTTGCATTTTCTTAAATTGAGTTCATCTTTTGAAATGAATCTTTCCTGTTCATTTTATTTACTTACTTCACATAGGAAGGGGAAGATATTGGGATCGTAAATAAGAAGTCTCAATAAGGGCCAATCTCTGCGTCAGGCAGAAATTGGACCACAGCAAGTGTAGGTAGACCAGTGTTAGTTCACATGAACTATAATGACACTTCAATTGTTGCTGAACTAAGTATGCAGGTCGATGGGTAGGTCCCTCCATTCCATGCTAGAGCTCATACTGCTGTATGATTTAGTGCTTTTAGGACCTGCAGTAGCAAGATTAAAGTTGGTGCTGCTTTGCCTACCTAGCTCCTTCCTGAATGCAGGGGAAAAATACTTGAGAAATCCTGAGCACACAGAAAACAATGAGAGATCCACACTCATCTTGTTGCAGTGATTTTTGGGCTTTTCTACACTTCCCTGCGGGACAAATTGCTGTGTTGCCTCAGTTTCATTAGTGTTGTTCAGACATCAGTTATTCAGTCCCTACCCTTGCACAAGTGCCAAAAATCACAGATGTGGAAATGTTGGACATTGTGATTTTTCAGTGTTCGTGACAAAAAGGCAGTTGGCTTCAGAGATCAGAGGCATCTTTGAATAAGAAAAAACTCTTTAAGTGTATGCTTTTTTTGTAAAGGCAATTGCTCATTCAGAAGACCACAGTCAAGTGCAAGCACCCTCAGCTGGAACCCTCGTCCCTCTGCTGCAGTGTGGTCTTGCTCCTGTTTAGAGTTGATGGGGTTGTTTGAGCCACTGCAGCTCATTAGTCAGGGTTTTCATCAGCTGCTGAATTTTAGTTGTTTTCTGGAGTTTGCTCCCTTAAAAATATGTTAGCGATCAGTAGAAAAACAACTGAAATAAGAAGTGTCGGACTTGTTTTCTTTTTTAGGTACTATATGGTTCTATAACAAATAAAGGGTATAGATTATTTCTTTTTATTCAAACAAATAATTTGCAACAGCTGGAAAGGAAGGGGAACAGCCATGAGCTGAAAATAAAATTTCCAGCATAATTCCGTGTACGTTGTCGGGGAATCATTCCCATGCAACCCAGCAATGGCACAAGAGATTTCAGGGATTATGTTCAGATTAAATGTCAACAAGAGCTGAGCCTTGGCAGCATGCCAGGAAGGTCATATGAGGAAAGTCCCAAACTTTTACACTCAAATAAAAATGTGTTCCGCTTAATACCCATAATATGCTGCAAATGTTAATACAGCTAATGACTTGGGTTAAGAAATCTCATCATAACTTGATTTTTTTAAATTATTTTTTTTAATTTAGATTCAGGACTTTTTGCTGCTTTTTGGTATTTAAGACTTTGTCAGTAATTTTATTTGGGGGTTGTGCCTCTACTGTAGAAATTTTTTCTTAGTAGCACGACATAAAGAAATATTAGTCTAAAACTTCTACAAGTGCTAAAACTTCAAAATTTTCATTTTCAAGTTACACATAAATGGAATGATAACTTGCTAATACTTCCACAAGGATTATTATTTCACAGAAACATCCCTGTTATTTCTAAGATGAAGCTAAGATGCTGTAATTCCATGGCATTTATGGGAGAATACTTTATTATTGGGAGGGAATGAGAAAATAGATACAAATACATAGTTGCGAATTGCTCTTTCTTTTTATTTATCTGTGGCTGGTCTGTGCCATTCCAAAATACCTGTGGAATTATGAAGGAATATGCTGACAGTCTTGTACTGCATTGAGAATGTCTTCTTTTGGTTTAATCTGATCTCTGTTTACAGTAGATTGGTTTTAACTATGAAAGGACGTTCTTACTCTGAGGGATATCTACACATGGAGTTGTATGGCCTTAGTTATACCACTTGAAATAAACACTGTTTTAATCTACTTGCCATCTCTGAAAAAAGCTGAAACTATTTCAAAATTGATTTTTTAAATCCCTTAAGTACTCTAAATGTGATCCTACTACTGCATACAATTAAGGGTATATGATGCTTTTTTATGTATCATTTAATTTGCTTCCTCGCACTAAACCCTGCAGTGGTGTGAGGACACCTTCCTGATGCCCTTCATGGGCATCGAGTTTTACTGAGAGACTTTCATGAGACTGTTTTTGGATGCAACCAACATACTGAATCAAACCACAGCTGTTGGATTTGGTTTGCCAGTGAGCTTCAATATATGCTGCATTGCTCCAAAATTGCCTCATGTAAATGGGAACAAAACTTGGAGTCATTAGCCAAAGCAGCTGATGATTCTGTGGATTCAGGACTCCACCTTTCATTTCTAATTATATATACATCCCACATTTGTAAACCTGATTTTAGGTATACTGTATGGATGTAAGTACATATTTATATACACATGTATACATCTGTGTGTAAACATATGTGTGTATGTGCATGCTGAAGTTTGTTTTCCCCTTCCTCCTCCTGTCTCTCTCCACCTTGCCTGCTACAGTGAGGCACAAGGCGGGGGAGAAAACTGTTTTAGCTGACTAAGGCCAACATTGCCATGAGAGGGTCTTGTCATGGTTTAACCCCAGCTGGCAACTAAGCACCACACAGCTGCTCACTCAAGCCCCCCCGCTGGGATGGGGGAGAGCATCGGAAGGGTAAAAGTGAGAAAACTCGTGGGTTGAGATAAAGACAGTTTAATAGGTAAAGCAAAAGCCCCGCACACAAGCAAAGCAAAACAAGGAACTCATTCACCACTTCCCATCGGCAGGCAGGTGTTCAGCCATCTCCAGGAAAGCAGGGCTCCATCACGCATAACGGTTACTTGGGAAGACAAAATGCCATCACTCCCAATGTTCCCCCCTTCCTTCTTCTTCCCCCAGCTTGATATGCTGAGCATGATGTCATATGGTATGGAATATCCCTTGGGTCAGTTGGGGTCAGCTGTCCCGGCTGTGTCCCCTCCCAACTTCTTGTGCACCCCCAGCCTACTCGCTGGTGGGGTGGGGTGAGAAGCAGCAAAGGCCTTGGTTCTGTGTAAGCACTGCTCAGCAATAACGAAAACATCCCTGTATTATCAACACTGTTTCCAGCACAAATCCAAAACATAGTCTCATACTAGCTACTATGAAGAAAATTAACTCTATCCCAGCCGAAACCAGCGTAGTCTACAAACTGATCTGCAGTTTATTAAGCATGGAGGTTGGGAGATAGCAATTAGAACTGTCAGATTCTGGAAAGGGTCCCAATGATAACGGTGGGGTCAAAAATCGAACTGAAAAATACCAGGAGACGTGGCTGCCTGCAGCAGCAGGACACTAGGCTGGGTGACCTGGGTCCTGACGCAGAGGTGCTGCTGAGTTTTGCAGTTCGACAGATTCAATCTGTTTGTTCTTTATGAAGGATATGGCATGCAACCCTCAACATGTCAACACTTCTTTAAAGTGCAGATTTAAGAAAGTGCAGATTTAAGAAATTGCAGTTTAGAAGTCAGTCCTTTAAATACTATGAATAAATAAGGTAAATTCATAAATTATTTTAATAAATTCAAACACCTTATGTTGTACCACTTATTTGTCCTGAATTATAAAATTGATAGGATTTTTTCCATTACTTTTACTAGACCTTTATTTAAACTAGTCTATGGAATTTTACCATCCTACAGCCCGAGACACAAAGTAATAAATCAACCCTTATTTCCTTATTTGTTTGAAGCTAATGTGACAACAAATAGTCTGTTAGCATACATTATTTCTTTGTACTACAAAATATGCAGATAATTCAATGATTATACTTTTATCTCTATAATATTTTAAAAACATGATACAACATGTTTCTCCGATAAATTGAGTCACATAAAAGCAGCTTCACATCTACATAATGCTTTTACAAAACACTCCCTCTATTTCAAGTTAAAATGTTTGTTCAGCTTGGGAATATGCTCATAAAGAAACTTCATTTACCTTCTTAAGAAACATTTGTGTGTTCTCTTAAGTTTCAGATTTTTTTTTTTTAAATAATCATTTTATCACTTTCTGTACTCCTGCCTGCCCGGGACTGGCAAAGGTTTGGTAAGTTACGGTGCTGCTGAGTTCTGCAGTTTAATTGAGTTGGTTTCTGGTTTATGAAGGATGCAGTTTGACTCCCTTGCACTTTTTTTTCCCCTTCTGTGAATATTTTCTGTAACTGGATGTTTGTTTTCTAGTATTAATCCTTCGTGGCTTGACAGTGACAGTTTTCCCTCTGAAGCCAGCAGAACCATCAAAACCGGTGTTACCCCAGCAGGGTTCATCCAGCTTCGTACCTGTGCAGCGCTGTACCGCCAGCATTTATTTAAGCAGGATTGTTTTAAGGGACTGCGAGGTCTTTTGGCTTGGCAGCCACGCAAAAATGGTGCAGCCTTACTCTGCATGTGTCGCTGCATCCTGGTACCTTGCTCAGAAAGGCGGGTGTTGCCGTGCCCGTGGTGCTCACGAGGACTGCGAAGGCAGGTGCGCTGCTTGGTACCTGTGTGCTGGGGTGACCTGTATGTGCTGGCCACCCAGCCTGGGTTCCTCCGGGCACAGGTCAATGCTAGTTGAGTATTGAGTACTTAGGACTGCGTAAGGTTGCATCGGTTGTATCCTGAATTACTTGAAGTGTTTTATCCTAATGTGAAAAGCAAAATATGCTAGGGAGTAGTAGGTATGTCTCCCCCTTTCCCAAAGAACGGAAAGATAAGCACATAATGATAGAAGAATTAATTTCCTCTTAACTCTACAGCTCTGGCTGTACTCTCAAGGTTTTCTCTTTATAAAACCACATAGCATTACTTAGCATCTATTTGCTGGGTGAAATAGCCAGGTGTGCTTTGTGTTTAAGCAAGTGATTGTAGCCTGAAACATTGCTTCAGACGCTTCATGAGTCAGATAATTCACGATTGCAATACCGGGATTATTCATGGCAGGCTCCTCATTGTGACAATGATCCTTTGTTTGAAGTCTGCATTTCATGTGTTACACTTCCGATTTGCAGATTGCTTCTCTACTGGAAGACATCATTGCAGCAGGGAATTGAAAGTGAAGGTCAGTGCTGCTAAATTCAGGATGTTACTCAGTGCTGGAAATAATTGGGAAGGTTCATAGTTGAGTTAAAAGCTTTAATAATGACTTTCATTAAGATGATACTGCTTCCTATTGTTCCTGAGGTTGGTTTTTTATTTGTTTTTTAGTGTGTTGTCTTTTGGTTTTGTTTTTTTTAACTCTATCTGCTGAGTAGAACTGGCTAAATACTGCCAAGAGCATTTCGTTACTCATGACCGTGTAAGAGGTGTTGTCTCTTGATAGTGGCAGTCCTTTATGTACACATAATTTTGTTTAAGGCAAGGAAGAAAAACCCAGTGTTTCTTTAGTGTTTGGATTCAACTTAATTTTAACATTTACCTATAATCTTATTTTTTTTAATAAAATGATGCTTGTTTCCATAAAATAACTGCTATCAAGTCCCTATGTTACAAGGTGATTATCTCCCACGGCAAGGTGATTACGCTTTGTGCTGGAACTGTGACCAGAGTGTTGTCGGCTTAGGGAGTGTTTCTACTAGCGTATGGCTAGGATTTGTCTCCTGTACAAATGGGTGGTCAGGCTGAAACCACAGCGTGTTGTGCTCCAGACCTTTCCCTCGAGGGAAGCGTCCCTGTGTGATCTTCCTCTGCCTGGTGTGCAGAGCAGCTGGGGCGCTCGTCCCTGGCGAGGCAGGCTGGGGAGCAGTTGGTACCGGAGTCTTCCTCCTCTTGCGGCATCCCACAAAGTTTGCAGGCAGGTCTGGTGGCTGCACGGAGAGGAGGTAACCTCTGCCACTGCTGGAAAGATGATGATGATGAGTCAGTGATGACGGCTGTACACAGTATTCCTGCTTCCCTTTGGGAAAAGGGAGAGGCCATCCCAGCGCGGGGCCAGCACTTCAGAGGGAATCGCCAGAGCTGTTTGCTGCAGTAGAAGTCTAAAATAACTGTGTTTCCCATGGGGGGTGTCAGCAGCTTGTAACGAAAACACAGAGCAAGCTCGGTTCCTGAAAAGCACATCTGAAACTAAAATAGTCCTTTTGTTTTTAATTCTTTGATGCCAGATTTTATCCTTGGAGCTCAGAGATTTCCTGATGTTTTCATTTGAAAATGTACTGTTTCATGCAAGGTGAACATGGCTTAAAATAAATCCAGTGCAAGCATTGCAGGGACTCTGTGCTGTGCTTGGGCATGTGATTTTTAATTTTTTACCCCAATTAATTACTTCACGTATTCTACAGGAGAAGATTGTTTAGGTTGTCTGTTAGCTATGAATTTTCAGCCCAGTGTAAATTTGAATTCCAGGTCATTTTGTTGCAAGTTAGCATAATATTTATACACTCACTTTCAGTGATAAAAAAGGAGCAGTTAATTGTTTGACAGGAAGAATAAAGCATTTGACTACTCAGTATTGTGTGGGGCGTTATGACAGATTTCTTTTGATTGTGCGGCATTCAAATTATACATCAGTAAGGTAACATGACATTGTTATCTGTCTGCACTTCTACAAGCAATTTCATTATTTTAATAAAAATTTACAGTGATCTGAAAGCTACTTTTATATAGTAATAATTATACACAAATGATTTTGTATATTGTTATACAGATCTACATTTTCTGCATCCTATAGCAAGAGATAGACTACTATTACTCTTGAGATACTTACCAGGTAATTGAATATAAAAATTGAATTTTTTGCTGAAGGTTTTGGTGATCTCTGAAGGTATTGAGATTTTAGCCATTTCAGTTGCAGCTGGCAAAAATGCTTTCGCTGAAATGGAGATCAATTTTTTAAGACTTCTTTATTTACAAATGAGATTAATGGGAACACAACTTAATGATATTGTTTGCCCTAAACAGTTAAAGGGTCAGTGTTTACTGATTACCTTTTCCGTACATCTAGATCAGGGCTGTTTAAATTGCAGGCTTTCCTCTAGATTTGGACTGTGAGTATATTTGACCTTGCTATGACTACAGGAAGTTTCTTAGATGTTGTTGGAAATGTGGCACTTGCTGGTTTTTCCATTATCTTGGAGAGTGGATTCACCATTCCTAGTTGTGAAGATTGTGCACGACTCTCTGATGGCCAAGAAGATGCAGATCGAGTGCACTACAAATAGCTGAACAGACCTTAGTAAATTAACTGAGTAATGCAGATTAATGTAGTGTTATCTTGTTGTTTAGTGCAAAAGATTATTTTTTGAATGAAAGGCAAAAAAATTTAAACTGTAGGATCCTGTTCTTGGTGAACTCCTTGATATGGCAGTTTTATTTACAAAAAAAATCCTGGTATATTTCAGGAGAAATAACTTCTATGAAAGTGTATCAAACCTTTGGTTTTGTGATTAGAACTTAGTTACCTAGTTTAATAGGTATTCATTTATTTTTTACTATGCTATGCTTGAGGAAGCCCTAAGGATCTTAGGTTGGTTGTAAGCATTATGAATGTCAGAAAATATATTGGGAGTCAGGGGGAGTGACTTCTGACATTGTCCTCCCTTTGTAAAAGTGCAAAATGAGAAATAATTATATTGTGACTATAATGATATGTGTAAGCTGTAATTCTAGAGATAGGAGAAGATCTCCTTGGAGTTACTAAGTATCAAATTTCAGTTGTCTTATTTCTTCTTATGTTTTGAGAAGTTCACAGATTTGCATTTGCAGTTTTATAGCAAATACTAGATTTGAAACTCTTTTCAGCAGGACCACTAACACCATTACTGCATGTTCACAACAGAGCAAAAATCTTGAAAAGAAATTCCTCTCATTTTCAGTTTCCATGAAACTCTTAAAAGGAACAGTTATGTGAAAATATTTTCTTAAAATTGACAGCGCCATTCAAAAATGGCATTGTTAGCCTACTTGTTATCCTACTTGTTAGCTGAAGCACTACCAGATAATGATGATTCTTAGACCCGTGATTATTCATTGCTAAATTTTTTAATAATGCCACTATTTTATTCTCTTACTGTAGCTCTCCAAAGCAATCTATGTATTGCAAGGCAGTCTGCTCAGGTTTTCTCTTTTACCACCATAGTGTGCTTCATTTTTTATTTTTTTTAATTACTGTATGGAAAAGGACATGGAATTTTAATATACAGCCTTACTAGGGAGTAAGGAGGAGAATAAGATAGATTAGCCCTAAAAGCAAAAGGCAAAATGAAGTCTAAAATCTAAGTAAAGCTCTGAACTGGACTGAACTTTGAAATTTTTATCTAGATCAGTAACGATTTCCTCTGTGAGCACTGTAGAAAAAGAAAATCTGGAATTATTTGCCTAAGGTTGAAGCATATCATTACTAGAGATATGTCACTGCTACCTGTGGACCATTCAGTGGTCAATATGTAATAATCATCTTATTCTTTGTAGTGGTCAGTTTATTTGTATCAAAATTTGCTCCTTAAGATCTTCACAAATGCTGAGGAAAGAGATTTGTTTTTTTTTTTTAATGTGGTGAAATTAAAAAAAAAAAAAGAGCGCTACCACGAAAACTTTTTTAGTATACTTTTAGAAGAGCTTCCTTACACGCATGCTTTTAGCAATGCTTTACCCAAAAGCATCTTTTCCACTTCTCTCATTTTTTGTCAGTGTCCCGCAATAACTAGACCTCAAGGGCGTCTTCACTTCCTTCCTACCTTCTCCTGGGTTTGGGGTTATTCCTCCCATACACAGAGACATCAAAATACTTGTCTAGTGAAGTGTCTGTTCTCAAGACCTCTGGAAATCAGCCTTGCCCTGAGACTGAATTGGTCCATTGTTCAGCTTAGCACTAAATAAACAAAACATCTTCATGCTTAGTAGGAATGGAAATGTATTTCCATGCTCATGAACTTCTACAGAGAGGTCCGTTTGCTCAATCTTCAATGTAACAACATTGTGACACAATTTCTGGATGCCAAGCATCACTGTTTGCCATTACCAGAAGAATTTAGAACGCATGTGGTAAAGGCCGTTACACCACACTATAATAAGGGTATATTTCACTATATTCTTATATCTGAATAATTCTGACTTTGAACAAGTGATGGTACCATATTTCCGTACCATACTGGTGAAATATTTAAAGTTACAAATGTGAAGAGGGGCTGTTCCAACTAGTTTGGCCAGGAGACAACATTAGTAAGTCTACCGCATGTACACACCCTTCTTAATCATTGAAAATTTCGTAAGGAATTTTTGGCTTAGTGCAAGAGCATGGCTGTAGAGCTGGAGTAACTGACCTTCGAAGCTGAGGAAGACCTTGAAATCTATCTGGCGGATTATCTTCTGTACACCACAGAGATGGCCTGAATCAAAACTTTACCTGCCAGGAGGTTTCAGAACAATGAGTAAAAGCAAACTGAATGCAGTTTTTGAACTTTTAGTCTTGATTTATTTTATTAAACTATTGTACTTGGAAAGATACTGGCCAGTCCATTTACAACAGCACCAAAGTGTGCATTGATCAAGGCAGATATCTTGGTAGGCAGAGTCACACAAACCTTTTGGAAGCATCCTTTCATCTAGTGGTGCGGTGTGTGTGGAATCCCCCAGAGGTTACTGTCATTAACTACTCCCACGAGACTTCTAACGGAGAATGCTTTTCAACACGAGATCTCAGTCATGAAGCGTGCCTTTAATTGATTGCAGTCTCATGTTTGGGAATGTAACTAATGTCTCGGTTCAGCTGCTGCACGCTGATGCCCAGTGATACTTGAGATGTCGCAGAGGGTGTCCCACTTGGCCTCCAGCAGTGGCTCTAGAAGGGTGTCTCCTGTGGGAGATATCCCCTAATGTTGGGGTGGTACCTGGAAAGAGGCAGTACAGTTTGGTAAGCCTTGTGTTATTTAAATTCATCTGAGAATTTGGGGTTTTTTCCATTTTCATCCCTTTGCCTTTGTTATAAATAAGACTTAAATGTTTATGTAAAAGGGGACCAGATTGACAGCAAAGATATCAGCCACTTCTCACAAGAAAAGAAGCGTTAGTCTTCGTCTTCATCTCATGTAGTAACAGCCAAATGACCAAAACTTAGTATTTTTTCTTTAGTCTTTTTGACGTGGAGATTAGCAAGTCATAAAATGTCTTTTACTTTGGCTGGTGATCTCCTCATTATAAAATTGAAGGCTACTTAGGGCAGTTCAGTGAAGCTTGCAATGCATTTCCTTTTGGATGAGAGCCAGAGTATTCCAGCATGGTCGTTCTGACACAGTTGGTATGTGTATAAAACAGGTGTCTACATGTCTGTAATAAATCTAGTTATGCTGATAAATCTGAACAGATAAGTTAAAAGTATGTGTTACAGTGAACAAGGCTGGTAATTTACCATGTCAATAAAACAAAATATAAGCAGCATTTCTGTAATGTGTGTAATGTACAGTAATACAGTAATGTAATGGCTCCATTGTGTGAGCCATTTTTAAATTCCTGTTCAAGATGTTCTTGATCCAGATGTTCATATATTTTCTTTTATCGCTAGCTGTCTTTCAGATAAAATCTGCAAAACTGATCTCTTCTTGCTTACAGTGGTATCAGCCAGTCAGGTTAACCAGCAACAGTCCATGACAAAGAGTGTAAAATTAATGAGGAAATGGAGAACTGAATCATACACATTAAAAATATATGTAGTAAACTAAAATCATCAATAGGGTTGCATTACCAGAGAGTCACTTTTCCAGGTGATGTTGCAGTCTATTCTTTGAAATCAAGAAAGCTTTTTAATCCTACCCGTATCACTTACATCAGACTGTTGCTAGTTAAGTTACTAAGATTCAGTAATGTCTCAGGTGTTCTGGAAATCTTAGAGAAACGGACTGGCCATTTTACTGCAATGAGTTTCATCATTAGCATTGTGAGGTTTTGGGCTTTTTTTATACATTTGCTTACAAATTTTTAAAGTCTCAGTCCTTATTTCAGATTAACGCTCCGTAGGATTGACCTAATGATCACCACATTCGTTTGGAGTCCTGTGACCTCCAGAGAAAGGCAGAGGATCTTCAATGTTTTGTAAAGCTCAGGAACAGCTGAAAAAAATTTAAGCTCAAATGCTATAACCTCCATGATTACCGTTACTGAATTAAAAAGTGAGGCTTTACAAGGAGACAGTTATACTGCATTTACTAGTTGGCAAAAGTTCTTCTAAGACCCGAAGGGTATGCTGTAGTTTGGACTCTGTTCCTCAAGTGCCTGAGGCATTCGAAGGGTTACCTCCAACTCTGGGAAGAACTAGCAGCTGTGACCAAAAATTTCAAAGATGCAGAGAGAACCGCCACAGAAAGTCCTGGATTGTCTATCGATTTGGGATTTTCCTTAAAGGCTGGATGCCTTTAAGGAAAGTGTGCTGAAGTTGAAGATCAGTTAGTCAGGATCTGTGGATGAGTATCTATATAGTATAACTATATCTGTATAGTATATCTATATTGTATCTATATATGCAGGATCTATATATGAGTTGATAATTTAAGGGGTTGTGCTGGTTTTGGCTGGGATAGAGTTAATTTTCTCCATAGTAGCTAGTATGGGCTATGTTTTGGATTTGTGCTGAAACACTGTTGATAATACAGGGATGTTTTCGTTGTTGCTGAGCAGTGCTTACACAGAATCAAGGCCTTTGCTGCTTCTCACCCCACCCCACCAGCGAGTAGGCTGGGGGTGCACAAGAAGCTGGGAGGGGACACAGCTGGGACAGCTGACCCCAACTGACCAAAGGGATATTCCATACCATATGACATCATTCTCAGCATATCAAGCTGGGGGAAGAAGAAGGAAGGGGGGAACGTTGGGAGTGATGGCATTTTGTCTTCCCAAGTAACCATTACAAGTGATGGAGCCCTGCTTTCCTGGAGATGGCTGAACACCTGCCTGCCGATGGGAAGTGATGAATGAGTTCCTTGTTTTGCTTTGCTTGTGTGCGGGGCTTTTGCTTTACCTATTAAACTGTCTTTATCTTAACCCACGAGTTTTCTCACTTTTACCCTTCTGATGCTCTCCCCCATCCCAGTGGGGGGGAGTGAGTGAGCGAGCGGCTGTGTGGTGCTTAGGTACCAGCTGGGGTTAAACCACGACAGGGGCGTGGCTTGCATAACACGTTAAATGATAATCCAATCCCTCGTTCCTTTAAACGCTCTGTTTGGAAAAGTCCAATATCCCTAAGAGGCCACCTGGATGTGAGTGGATAAATGGGATCGTAGCAGGCTCTTTTCCCCTCTCTAGGATGGTCTTTGCACATGAGCCCTGAGAATAAGTCTGACCCTGCGCAGACTTATCCTAAATGTCTTTGCGCAGGGGAGTGCATACATTGCTCCTGTTGCCTCCCTTCCTCCTCAGGATACCCAGCTAGAGCTAAGGGTAGCTTAGGTGAATTAACAGCTTTTTCACTTTATTTTCAGACTACTTTGATCATCCTGAGTTTAAGAGTGTAAATTCCCCTTGGGGTCTGTCTGAGCTGCCAGATGAGAGTGAGGGGGTGGTTCAGTGCATCATCTGAGAAAGTAGATATATGAATCCTCTTCAAACTGGGAATACCATTTCAAGTAAAGCACTTCTTCTATGTGTCCTGATGCAATGATAGTTAATTGTAGAATCTAGTTCTCTTAGCTGTGTATTGTGGGGAGTCTGCAGATCTAAATTCAAACTTCTCAAGAGCATTAGGATCTGTAGATAAAAGGCTCAATGCACATGCAAAACACTGTGAGAACAATTCGTGCATTGTGCTTAGGTTCAGCTGTAATTACATTTTGTGACCAAGAGGAGGAAGGAAGCGTGATTTACAGTGTTGGGATTTGTGATTCTTTTCATGAGTTTTGGCACTGCAACAGTATTGGGGCTCTTTTACTGTGTACTGCAAATCTTTCACAGACGAGAGTAGCAAGGATGAAAGCAAGAAAACCATGATATTGATGACCATGCATGTAAGAGAGTTGTGTGATAATCCATTCTAAATCAAATGATGATATACAATAAATAAACACCTACCACAAAGAAAAAAGCATTGGGATGTCTACGCTTGGATGAAAAAGAAAAGTGAAATACCCTTTCTGTAATACTGCATTTCCCTTGATTGTCATATGTATAAATTGAAAATAATTGCACCTAAATCAGTGAAATTAGATTACAGCTCAACAAAAGATGGGAATTAACTCCTGCCTCTTGTTTACTCGAGACCTGAAAAGTTCCAGTACACGTTTTGAAGGCAGTGTATGTTGTGGTCTCACCATACCTGGCATTAATGTGAATAGTTAAGAAATTGAAATGAATAGAAAGTGTCTAAATAGCAATGAGTTACAGATCTGATCAGGAGGAAGAGAGCTCGTGTGAATCGGGTTCCTGCACTGGGAGCTGTAGGGTTACCAGTCTTCAGACATATGTGGGTGATAGTTCTGAGAACAGGTTCTAGTTTAAAGCAAACACTGGCATAGAGGTAATCTTTGTCTGATGGCTCCATCCTTTCCACCTGGTAACAGAAAGTAGTATATTTAGACAAGCAGTTATTTGTCATAGTTTTTATGTGTGTTTGCATGCACAGGATGATTTAGACTTTTATATATAAAATATGTGTAAATCAATGTACAAGTTTATGTATTGGTTCTTGGGCTTTTTGTGAAATCTTAAGTACCAAGTTATAAAACTATTAAAATATTTTTTCTTGCAGAATTAATGTTAAACTCTATACTTACTACCAAGTCAACATGTAAAATAAACGAAACACTCGTACAAACATTCTGCTTACCATTTCTAGGCTCAGAAAAGTCTGAGTTTTTATTGCCTGTCTCGGCCAATGTATAATTTCCACTGCTGAAGAAGGTTGATTTGTTGTGCAAAAGTTGATGATTCTAATTAATCTACCTGAGGTGTTTTCCTGAGTCTCTGCCCAGTCAGTGTGGTGTTGACGTGGGGGTAGGTGACCAAGCCTTAGATGCCTGAACTTCTTGCAGTAAACCTCAAAAGCTTGCACAGGGTGCATCAGAACATGGGTGCAGTATGCAGTGGATGTTATGTTTGTAGTATCTTGGACCTTATTTGAATAAAAATATTGGAGGCTTTACGTCTTACAGATTGAAAATGAGTGGAATGAATGAAGAATTGGACCGGAGTTGAATTAATTGTTCCAACACCAGCTTTCAAGTGAGGCTGGATTGAAATTACCCTGCTTCTGATTTAGAATTGGAAGAGTTTTTAGAAACCAAAACTAAACAGAAACAGAGGATCAAAAGTTACCATCTGGTTCATGGAGACCAATCCTATGCTTTTGGCAACATCCACTGCATATATTCTCCGTAGTAATATGACCAATGTAAAAAGAGTTTGTCACCGTATACTAATGTCTTGTGCTTGCATGGATACAACCTCTAGGCTGCAGGTACATCTGTAAAACAGTGACATGGACAGCAAATATGACACAGACCAGATTAAGGAAGGAACAAAACAGATTTTATTGATGATATCTCCAGTATTCAGAAAGAATTGCACCCTTTTTTGTCACTGTGAAATACATGCAATACTAGCAAGACCCTTCACGCTAGCCTTGCCTTGTGATTTTTTTCAGTGATGATGCACGCTCTTTTGCACCAGAAGGGAAAGAAGCTAATTAAGTCCTTTTCAAATACACGTGAAATACCCAATAAATAAAATCTTCTAAGAGTGCTGCTTGAGGTTATAGAGTTCATCTGTCAGCCTCAGAAGAAAATTCCACTTGTAATCCCAGCACAATGAGTGGTTTATGTTATGTGCATAGCACAGGTATCATAATAGTTTTCCTTCTCTTGATATATTGGTAATTTACTGAATAGTGGCATGAGGTACTGATTTGTTTTATGGCTGTCTAAGAACATAGTATAGTGTTAATGCTTGATATTCTTCAGACTGAAATGGTTTGGATGCCTTCTATGTTTTATTGAGGCCTAGTGCTATATTTAAATGCGTTTTACCTTACTGATTTATCAGCTTTTCATAACCATATCTGAATTGTCTCAAATACCCTCCTATCCCAAATCATTCAGTCTGTGTTGTAGTCCCTCAGACACCAAGTCCTGACAGCTGCCTGTCCTGTATGATCATCTGTGCTTTTATTCTCTGACGGAAAGTGTAATTAGAGAACAATCATTTAGCTTTTGGGTTGACATACACTTCAGACTTACTACAATACTCTTCTCTTTTCATCTGCTGCTGTTGTCTTATCCAAGTATTATAAATAACTCTTACTTCTCTCCAGTTAACCTCCCAGCTCTCTCAGAGGTGGAATGCTGTGTCCATTAGCCGTATAAAAACTTGTTGTCTAGGAGGGGAAAAGAAGACTTATTTCTCTTAGTCAGCCTAGTGTGGGAATTTGGAGAGACAGAATGTAATTAATTATCAAGCTTGAATTTTGGCCAAGGCTCTATTAGACTGAGAGTTACAGTTTATGAATTTCTTTCATTCTTGTGATGATAGGAGGAGCAGGAGGGAGACAAGAGAGTGGGGTTTTATGCTAACATAGAGAGTTTGGACTCTTGCTGTGGCAACGTGTTCAGTTGTCACCGTTTTAAGCTGGACTGCTTTATGTGGCTGTGGCAGGAGGATGGGGGGTAGCACAGCTTCGAATGAAATTATTTGCAGGGGAAAAAATGGTTAATTATACATAAATCAAGCTCACAAAAAACAACCAGAGCATGAAAGAGCTACAGTGCATGCCCTCTGCCTTTCACAGACCGTTTCCAATTCACTTGGTGCTTTGTGTTGCTTTTCTGAGGCAATTCTTTTCAATTTATGTGCATCAACACACAGTTTGTCATAATTTGTTGATGGTAACTTTTGGGCCAGATCTAGCAAGTCCCTAGTAGGCTGTTTAGCAATTAGATCAAATATAAATCAAGCAGTTGCAGTATAAGTTATATTATAAGGATATTTTATTTGATTCCCCTGCTAGCTCTAGAGTTAATTTTTGTAGGGAAGAAATGACGACAGTGACAAGTATTAAGACTGAATGCATCCAGAATTGGGGGGGAGGAGAAGCTATGTATCCACTGAGGCCACTCTTCTGCCATGTTATTGGGAGCGTATGCCACATCAGCCAGCGCTAACAGGAGTCGTTTCATGCAATGGAGAAACGGGCCTGGGGAGCCTGGGGAGCAGATCTGTCTTTGACAAATACATCTCTTGTGAAGTTTCAGTTGTGTTCCTTTTCATCACCAAAATTCTTCAAATGTTATCTAACAGTTTACATTAAAATGGTGGAAGAAAATTATTCACTAATAACGTAACTTTTTTGAATCTCTTGTTTTTATGTATTTGTCTTCTTAAATGCATGGTATGCAAAGTCCCACTATGTTTCTGTTCTTAATTAATAAGAAAAATGTAATTCACAGAGAATTAGATCTGATTTTCTTCTATCTCTAAGGAAATGCTTGCATTCTGAAAAGGTTGTAGCACTGTGCTGTGTAACGGTTCTGCTGTCCTTGTAAAACGAGAGGTACTTCATCCTGTTAAAATTAGAACTACTTAAGAGACACCTCAATTATTATGAAATCGCAAATCATCTCTCTCCAGGGAGAAGGTGATTTTCTTCGCTGAAGGAAAGCTGGCATTAATAAGCACATAATCGATGAAAATAGTGTTGTCATAATGGATATTGAAGTTTGTATCTGTGGGAATAAATGATATTGTACGGGGTAGGAAGAAAAGCAGGGTCCAACTGCACAGCCAGCATTCCTTTTCATCTTCTGCCTTTTAGACTTAATTCATCGTATAACCAGCTAGTTGTGGAAAGTGGAATTCACTGCTGAAAGAAGAACAGGTGAACAACATAGAAAGTGAGCTGAAGATTGAACGGAAAAAAAAAAAGATATTATAATCAGTAATTTAAATTAATACATTTCTGTGTATATTTCTAAGTATAATCTCTGGGTACAACCTTGAACCCCCAGTCACAGAAAGTTTTCTGCCTTATTTCATTCCATTTCGACTCCGGACCCTGTTGTAGTTGCATGTGCAATGCCCGCTCTGTCTTGAGCAACCAACACAAGGAAGGTAAATGATTAACCAATGCTTGCAGTTCCTTTCTGGCTGTTGCTCAAAAATCACTGCAGACATCAGTGAAAACCTTCAGAAATTCTCCTGTGCTGAGGCAGAGTACCCGTCCCACTCGCCTGCCTGCAGAGCACAGCAGTTCAGGGCTTCCCTGTCTTTGCGGCTGCCTTCTGGCAGGGTGACCTTGGGTGCACTGGCATGTTGCAGCCGTGGTGGAGCGAACACGCCGGAGCTGGGTCTGAGCTGTGGCTGCTCCGAAGACAGGGGCGCGGGGATTTTTGCCCACACCGACTCTATGCTGCTGCTACAGCTGGGTAGTAGGTGGCTAAGGAGGTGTGTGCTGGGCTACACAGTAGCTATAGAGTAAACACACTGTTTGTCTTTCCAAAGGGTTTTGTTTAACGTTTTGTTCTCAGCCATGATTGGTAGCCCCAGTGTCCTCTCCTCGGGACTGCTGAAATGAAGTTGTCGATAGCTGGATTTGTAAGGAGACAGGGAAGATTTTCAAAGGCATACATTTCCTTAAAAAACTCAGTCAGAACTATCTGCCTGATTGCCATTTGAGGTACTTCAAATAGCCTTTCTCATTTTTTTATATTTAGGTTTCTAATGATGGAAACAGGGGGGTAAGTTTATATACCCTTTAAAAAAAGGGATCTTCTGATAAAACAGAGGTTTATTTCTGACTGCAGTTATGGGGATATTTAGAGTGTAAATAACAGGATACCTGCATGGAGGCACCTAAATATTTAGGAACAGCATATTATAGTCGGTATGTAGGAACATTAGCTTTGCATTGTCCATTTCTGAATTATCATGTTATGATATCCTTTTAAGTGCATTTTATTCTTATTTAAGTGCTGTACGCACACAACACAGAGTTTGCAAAGTCAAGTGCTGTACCCCACCCGTGACCCTGTCTGGCTGTTTCTTTTCATCGTAAACTCATTATCCAAGTCACTTCAGTCAGCTAATTAAATCCTCTTCTTTTTAACCTCTTCTTCAGGGGATCCTACTCTCTGTTCTCTGCGTAAGTGGTCTATATGGGCCAGGTATACCTTCTTTCTCCTCCTCTTTTCAGCAGGTTTTCCCCCCAGGAGCGTGGATCAGCCTGGTCCTGCTCTCGGCACTGCCTGACCTCCATCCCGGGCTGTGGCACAGGCAGCAGCAATGGCAGGGAAGGCATCTCACCTTCCTGTCCTCGTGTGAGGATGGTGTTTGTCAGCGGTACCTGGCATTAAACCCTGTATCCAGCACCTCTCATGAGTTTGCAGAGGTTTGGAGTGTCATCAGATTGGAACTGGTTTTAACTGGCCTGGCAAAAGCCGCTTCCCTGACTAAAATGCACCTTCTGCCTGTTTAAAACAAGAAGGATATTTGAATTCTTAAACAAGGAGCTACCAGATACTGTTTTCTCATTGTAAAACAATGTCTTTTTTTCCTGGCTTTTATCTTGGAAATCACTGAACAGTTTTGGCTGATGTAGGAAAAAAATAGCCTGAGGCACACATCCAACGTGGAAAGTTTCAGCCCAAACAATTAGTCTGGCAAAATTATAAGCAAGTGAAAATCGGATCTTATGGGAAGTATTGGATAATCCTTAGTAACAGGCTGTGTCACCGTTCCCACCTATGTGTATTGAATTTGCAAGAACACTTTCTTTTCAACATGCATGCAACTTGCACCCACTCTTACCCAGTGCATTCTGCTGAAATGCATATCACTTAATTAAATAATCCACTTAACGTGCATAAGGATCACTCTGTCTTAATGTGACTGCAGCTAATCGCATGTGTTGTTAAACCTGTTAATTGCTTATCATCTATTTGCCTAGTCTGAGTTTTATAACAGCAAACAGAGGACCAAATGCTCAGTGTCCTTTATAACTATTACTACTAGACATACTAGAATAATTATAAAATTTTTGTCCATCCTCAGAAATGTACAGTAAATTTATCATATAGAAGGTCAGTAATTGAAATGCTATTGTGACATAGAAAGCTGTCTTGCAATTAATGATTCAGGAAAACAATAACTTAGTGAAAAGCCTTCAGTCTTCATTCTTCTAATACATAATTTTGGTCATTTCTATATTGCGTTGTTCTCGGTGAGAGGTAGAGGAAGGCTTTGGCTGAATGTTCTCTACCCCTAGCGAAGAGACTGTTGTATTTTCATTACGTTTGCCTCACATAATCATTCACTGTTAATTTCAAAGAGGCTTTGATATTTCTCTGTGTGTGTGTGTCCTAAACAATAAGCTGATCCAAAATGAAACATGTTTTATTGCCTTCTGACCTTACACACAGCAATTCCTTGTGGAAAACAGCATATGAATCTGGGTGTTAACTGCAGCTTGAGTACAGATAACTTTCCTCCTGTGTACGGTGCCTGTATTCCTAGGCAAGATCGATGATCTGGTCAAGTGAGGCTTTTTTGTTTGGATGGCCTCTCTTGCCCCCATTCCTTATAATCATTTTTTTCCTATATTCAGGTATGCTTCCCAAACCAACTCAATCTTTGTGGAGAGGTCACGGTATTTACTGTGGCCACGGGTTGGCGATGCGCTGCATCTAGCCTTAGTACTCCTAAGACCAGATTGAAAATGCCGGGGTGCTATGGCAAAAGCAGCAGTAAGCATGAATGCCTTTCTTTCAGCTTGTTTGTTCTGATGGGTTCACGTTGTGCCACCGGGACAAGTCTGGTGTTGGGGATGCTGGGGCAGGAAGGTTGAAACTTCCCAGGGAAACATGGAGAAGGAAGGTGGTGTGCAGAGAACACTGCCTTAAAGCTTATAATTCTCAGAGGAGCTGTCTGCAGGAGTGCTGTAGGCGTGGAGGAATGATGATCTCAGGAGATCACTCTGGCTGCACCCTGGGATGTATACCCATTTATGGGAAGAGTCTTCTCACAATGTAGGTAGAGCTGTATAAATTTGAGTGGCCTAACTGAACCCAGAAAATCATTGACCAGCATTAAACAGTTTGATTTGGGACTTTGAGTCCAGGAACCTCTGCTACTTAGTTCTCTCGTAGACATAGTACATATTTGCTGCTTAGAGCACATAGGAGGGAAAGGATTAAAAGAAAAAAAGTAAGCAAAGCATTTGGAAATTTAGTATCTGTGCACAGCACATAGGATCAAAGCCTGCTAGAAACCCTTTGTGAGAGAAAGGATGTGCAGTTCAAATGGTAATTTGTTGTTTGGGCAAGTTCGTTTGGAAGAAGAAAGGTGGTTGGCTGAATCTTCAGGTGATCATGGTGAGAGTGGTGATGGTTACTTTTCTGGTTCTGCTCACTGTCCTGGCTTGGCCAATTTTTCCTCCTCTGCTAGTCTTTTCAAGGTGGGTAGAGCCAAGGATGATTTTGCCCAGTACGATGGCACCATGGCTTGCAGTCAATTCTAGAGTAAGGGAAAATGACGGAAGAAAGAACAAGGAGGCGGCGGTGGTGGGGTGGGGAGAGAAGAAGAGAGAGTACAGTGGTACTGTACTATTTTGTGGGAACAAAGGATCATACGTTAGGGGAGAAGCTGGCTCTCGTGTGCATTGAGATCTGCACCACACATGCTGATGTGCGGATCATGGCCGGTGACCTCATCCATGTGCAGGTCTGGATATCGCAGTGGTTAAGGTTTGCCAGCCAAGGACTGACTCTCTGGAGGAAAGTGAAGGCTCTGCTATTTTTGGCAGAGAATCCCCGCTCTTTGTGGAGTCACTTGGAGGCTTGTGAAGACCGTGAATCTTACAGTCTTTTCTGTTGCAGGGCTTTAAAAAGTGGATGGCAGATGGAATAAGTTCATCTTCTGGTTATTTCATTCCTCAGCTAAACCTGCTTTCTATTTGTGCCTGTGTGAGCTCACTCATTTGCATTCCTGTACTGTGCTCTCTCTTTCTTTTTTCTTTTTTTTTTCCTGGACTATCTTATTATAGAGTCCCCCAAATCCAATAGCCTGCTAAGTCCGTTCAGACACAGAGGAGTGGTGATACCTGTTCCATGTGCAGGCTGATGGGAATGTCAGTGCTCCTGTGGAAAGGGTCGTGACAGTCTGGATCAGCGATTTAAGTCTAGGCTGAAGCCTCTGTCCCTGCAGGTGCTCTCAGCTGGATGCAGGGTCATCAAGGTGTCTTATCTGAACTAGAACTTTGACCGTAACTCAACCTTTCCGTGCAGGGAAAGGCGTGCTAACAGGAACCAAACAGACCGCTCTTTCCCAGCAGTGCTACCCAGCCCTGCCCAGGACATGCCAAGGCCTCATAAACATCTTATGCTTGCTCTTAACATAGTTCTGGGATGGCAGTGGTTGGTATTTCCATTTAGAGTGACTGATTTTTAGGTTCCTTTAACAGTTCTGCATCTAGCAGTCCTTGCTACAGCATACTGTAAATATATATGAAACTTTCCTGTGGTCCCCACAGCTCTGCAGTAAAGGTAGAACTGTCGACCCCAAGAGATAGAGCATTTTCCCATAAATTCTTTGCCCCATCGGTTTTCAAATGAACTGATAATGGAGGAGGGGGAGGATGAAGGGAAAGAATAGCATAATAAAACTCCTCTGTTGCATCACTTACAATTCTCAAAGAATGTTTATAAAAATTGATGTTGCTTCTCTTCAAGCTGCTGGGGGGCACAAGTCTTTAGTTGATTAAATCCTCATTTTTGGATATTTTTTTTTTTCCAGCAAGGCCTCTTAAATGTCTTTGTGGTGTTACATGTGTCTAGTGTCATTTTACGAGCTAACATAATTGGACATGTTTTGCGTATTTTAGGTATATACTAGATAAGCAAATAATAATGGGAAACATGAAAGTATTGTTCAAATTAGGAATTAAAAGTTCATGTAATCTAAATGTGAGCCACATGAATCTGAATTGTCTGACTAGTGTAGATCATGCAATTGGGAAAATAATGGAAAGGAAACCTAAGTACATGTTAAATACCATCCAGATACTACATTTGGTTATTCTGGATAAAGCAGAATATTATCTAAAGTTCCGTATGTTTTCTTGTGGTCATCCTTTCCCGTCTTAGGAGGGCAATCAAGATAAAGTAAGATCTGTGAGCTGCCATTTTCCCCACTAGCTGTAAAAAAGTTATTCTGGTAATTTGTTCTTGAGCAGGTGAATGTGGCTGTTCTTATTGTAGTCCTAATTTTCATTTTGAATAGAGATACTAATCTGGCAAGCTGTACTTGATTTGTGTTTCAAAAAAAAAACAACAACCAACTGGTGGAATATCTATAGGCCAGATAGGAATAATTTTATCTAAAGATGCTAGCTCCTTTAATAACAAGTCATCCCTTCTCCTCAGTGTAGTTTATCCTACTGCTTTTTTGTTCCATTTCGACTCCACTGCGGGCTGGTATCCTGAGAAGATCTCCATTCCTTGCACTTTGTGTCTGACCTCCCAACAGTAGTACTTGTTTACCTAGAGAGATAATTGTTTTCCGGAGAGCATCCAGCTGATAACTAATAGGAAAAAGGGGCCTAATGAAAAAGTAAGTTATCTCCTGTTAGTTGATCTGTGTCATTTGATAAAACTAATTAGGTAATAAAAGCCTGCTTCTGAACTCCTCCCTTTAATTTTGGCATGGTGAAATGTACTTCTTGGCACCTCACTCTTTCCTCATAAAGACAGCCTTCAGTTGACAAACAACATTAATCCAAAAGAAAACAAGCCAGTTCACGCATCCTCTCTTGATATATCCCTGTGCCAGAACAAAATAGTTCCTAACAAATTATTTGTACCAAAGATAGTGACATAACCCTGGCTCTGTTTTAGAGTTTTGCAAATGTTTGCAGAGCATCTCAAGAGGCCAGGCTAAAAATACTCAATGAAACCATTCAGCATTCTACTAAAAGCATTTTGTTTCCTAGGACTTTCCTCCCATCTGAAAATGCCCTCCCACAGCTGTATTACGTTTATTAGAAGGTGATGCAGGTATAAGGTAGGAACATCACATTTCATATTTTATTTTAAAATCTAGCCTAATTTTCAGGTTTCCTTTTTAGATTATGTACTTGTTTTGTTAAAAAGAAATCTCAATGGAATGAAAGTTTATTATGAGCTTCAGGTTGAAGTATACCCATCCAATGAGAAAGAGGCTGATCAGATTATCCTTCATGAAAGTTTTCAGTTTGAAGGTTTGAGGTGTCATGACATGCAGCAGTTCAAAGACAAATAGCAAAGAATTGCCATTCCTATATGGCTGACGGCCTCTGCTACATCCTAATGAGGTAGAAATTGCCTGAGGACGCTGGTGGATTTTTCTCTTGATTGCTGCATGTGTGCACCCCAGGAGAAGGAAGGTCTCAGAGCTTCCTTTGAGAAGAATATGGACTATGCTCTGCTCAGATGTGAGATCTGTAGAAATCACTGTAGTCATCTTCTGTATATGGTGCTCCAGAACCTGGAGGAGGAACATGTCCAGGATCCTCAAGGTTCCAAACATCCAGCCCACCAGAAATTGGAGGGAAACAATTGTCCAGGTTTCAGATGTTTTAGAAGCAGCAATCAGTTCATGGAGGGAGGACCAAAGGTAGGCATCTAGCTTGGCTGATGCTACACATGACCTACCCAGACTCATACGGGGTCTGGAGCAGCCAGTGGAGGCCAGGCAGGATACCTGAGGTCATGTGTGGACAACTGAACTGAACTCTTACGTAGTCTTGGTCTCTATCGCAGCACGATTTCAGCCCAGAGAAAATCTATCAAAGCCAGTGAAATTAGACAAGCAGAAGGATCTCATCAGAATCTGGCCTGTGTTTTACACTCAGAAATGTCATCTCTCTTAAAAGAGTGGCTTCTGCGTGTTCATTTTTCAGTGTTAAATGCAGCCAGCACTTTGGTCAGGTCTGAAGAAGTGTTTTGATATTAGTTGCATATTTACTGTGCGCTGGATTTACTTCTATGTCAGAAATATGTACCGTGGGGATGTTCAGAATCCATTGTGCTCGCAGAGATTTGGAGTACTACATCTTCAGGGATGCAAGAGCCCCAAAATAGCAGCATATGAAATTTTAAAATCAGTGGTATGATAAACTTGGATAGTACCAGGATGTGTTTATAAGTGAATCATGTGATAAATTAGGGGAGTGATAGTGAGATGCAGGTATAGCAATAAGGAGTGACTGTTTTAAAATGAAAGAAAAATTCAAGTTTGTACTTTCGTTTGTCCTAATTAGATTCAGAAAAACGTTTGACTTGCTTTCTGCCCCTGAACATTTTTTTCGTATCTTCTCTAGATGCACTTAAAGCCAACTCTGACTCAGGGGCATTTAGCTAAGATGCCTGAAATGGTTATTATCCTCTGGAGCTGCTGCTTTTCCTATCGGGAACACTCCTGAGCTATTGCGGTTTATAACCTACCATAATGTCAGCTAAAACTTTTGGCTATTTTGACTAACATACCTTGTATCTCAAGCAGATTTGATTCTGCATTTCTAGCATTAAACATAAAAGCTTTCCAAGCAGATGCCAGTTACCACTGCTAGTGAATTGAAAGCATGGACTAGCCTGCCATTGTGTCAAATCTGATAATTGCTTTTTACTCATAAGCAGCTCTGGAAATCCAAACGACCAAGCCTGTTTATCCTGTGTGTTTTCATGTAATGTACTGTTCATTTTCACTTCAGGTAGTTTCTCAGCCCTCCTGGCTGAAATTCAGTGCCATGAGAAGACCCTATCAAAGCCTTGCATGAATTGTTCCAGTGCTGTGCTTAGTGGTGCATCAGTGAATTGTATCCTGCGTGGCGTGACGTATAGGTTACTGTGAACAAATTCTCCAGGATTATAGATTTGCTGAGAAGTAGTGTTGAGAGTCTCCATACTTATAGGCAGCTCTGTGGTGCCCGGCAGCATGACACCCATTTCCCCCCAGGATCCCTTCCCTGTCTGGGCTGTGTGCTGCCCGCCCCCGCCACAAGCGAGGATGTGGAGCAGTGCCAGAGGTGCTCTTGCCAGCAGGGTTATGGGCTCTTTCTGGCCTGACCCCAAAACAAGGGCACAGATAAGGAGCAGAGGAGGCTACAGCCTGGTTTTGAATGGAGTTGCTGTTGGTTTCTCTGCCTCGGCTCAATGTTTAGCCGTGGTCTCTGCAGCGCTGTCAAGGTCTGGTCCATGGCAAGGGAGAGAGACTGCTCGGCTTTTACAGCTGCAGTCCTGTCGTAGGCACTGCAAAAATAAATGAAGAGGTGCTGTTGAGCGGGAGCGCTGCTCTGGGTGTCCTGGCAGGAGACAGCATAGCACCTCTGCTGCTTTTTTGGCTGGGCAGGGCGAGAGAGCTCCCCTGCCCGCTGCCCGTTTGTGCTTGCCAACAGATGCTGCCTGTGCAACCGATGAGATAAGCAAACCTCTCCATCCCCACCCTCACATGCGAAGGCAATGCACTTTAATATAACATGTCCTTTTCGTTGCATATTAAAACTAAGCTGTTAACATATTGTGGATTAAACCATTAACATCCATATTTTTGCTCATATAGGGTCCACAAACCCTATCTATATATGGGATTAATAGTGCATAGCTGTAGGTGTTATCAGTGAACAAGGCGAGCTGTGTCCTTACTAGCTAGCAGCCATGCAGCTTCTCCTGAATTCACGAGAAATCCTTCCACAGTGTGTAAGCAGTTGCAGTGACTTTTGCAGGATTTCTTCTACGGCAGGGATTGCTGTTGTGACACTAGATTCTTTTCAGGTTCGACCAAATTGTGCTTAGGTGAGGCAATTATTGTAATTTTTTTCTGAATGAACACATCAGAGAAATGCCTAAACCCAGTAGAAGATTTTAAAGGGAAAAACCCAGCCTTATTTCACTGCCGCACTAGAGTGAGCTTTGCTGACAATTCAGCAGTGGATGACATTTTACAGTGCTTTTGTCTGGTGCTAAAAAAAAAGTTTTCTAATGTATGCCAAAGTTACATGGAATACATATAAGAGGTAAAATTGAGCATACCTCTTGCAAAGGAAAATTAAAATTGGAAGGAAAATATACTAAATTGCGGTGCGAGTGAGATATGACAGTGACTTTCTTCTATGCAAAGTTTAAGATAGAAGGTGAAAAATGCTAAAAGCTAAATAATAGCTAGCGCTAGTAAACAGTATTTGTCTTCAAAGGGCCATAGGGATTTTCATGAATTTCAAAAGATCCATAAGAGGAAGGGATGATTTGGCTTGACTTACAGATACTGCAGCCGAAGCAAAGAAGTTAAGTAACTGTCCATAGCAAAGCCAAAACGAAATCTGACTCAGGTATTCCTGGTGTTTTGCCTTGTTCTCTGTTGCTTGACTGTCAAGGCAGACTGACACCAAAATGTCAGGAAGGTCTACAAGTTCTTCTTGATTTTTTTTTTTTTTTTTTTTTAAAACTCGTTTAGCAACTTTGGTTCTCTCTAACAGACATCGTTTATACCACAGTTGCATAAAAGTGGTTTGAGCATGTCTGCTTCCAAATATATTTTATTTTTAGAAACTGCAGAATTTTCCCCTGTTCTTACCATTTCCTGTGGTTTTACTCTGGAGCGCGATGGATGAAGAAGGCTATTTGTGTGATTAAGGTATGAGAATAGAGATTGTACGTCCTGGGTTTACAGATGCAAGTCAGATGTGATGGTCAGTCCCTTAAGCATACTAACAACAAGTGAACTCCCTCATCTGTAAAAGAATATTTGTCTTATTAGAAGTGTGTAGAAGAAGTGAGGCTGCATTGAGATTTGAAAAGCCCTGTGGGATCCGTGTAGGAAAGTGTCCGTAGAAGTGACGTTAAATTAGTGAGAGTGTAGAAACAGTACGTTCACCTGGAGTAAGCAGTGAGAGAATTAAGCTAAACAGGAACAAGACACACTGGAATGAGTGTTGACACATGGAGTTAATTGAGAACAATTAAGTCTGTGTGTAGACAAGATCTACATAGCCCATTTGAACTGCATGGTATTATGTGAGTAAAGGATGCAGGATTAGACCCATTGTTTACAGATTTACCTAATGCTTTAAACTATTTGGATGAATGGTGTTACACAAATGTTAGTCATAATTATTATTTAATTATGACCACATGTTTACTTTGCACATAGTCCTATGCTTAATATGTAGGAAAGCCAGGATAATATTGCAGCTTCAGTGTGTGAGCTACTGTTTGCCAAGCAGCGTTTTGCTAATGGCTTCCCCTTTCGTGTGATGAAAACGCCTTCCTGGACTGTGAAGTTGCACTGGTTGTGATATGTAATAGGCAAATAGCTTTCATAAAAGTACCTTCAGCTAGAACATCTTGAAACAGATGCATCTGAGATAGAATGCTAACTTATTAAAATTAATGCTATTAAATGTGCTGCTTATGTATCATTTCAAAATATCTGAGATGCCAGTACTTCATTCTGGTTACATTCAGAGTGCAGAAAGCAAATTTCATAGTATGATTCATAAGATCAGGAGTGCTACAGAATTTCTATAATTCATGTGTTGCTACTTGCATTTGCATTTAAATGTTTAAACTGTTATAAAATTTCAGATTCTTTAAACTTTAATCTAGATTTTTCACTTCTAAGCAGAATGAAGTTACTCCTTCTTTAACTCTGTGTTTTGAGGTTTTCCTTTGCTCAGATCTTCCATTTCAGATACTGTGGAAAGCTTAAGATAAGTTTGAGTGGCTACAGATATAAACAAGGAAAAGAGCTTAGTGGGGTTTTTTAATCTTTTCATTTTTGTCCTTTTTTTAAGGAACCTGATAAGAAATATAATTCTGAGGGGTGTATAGTATATCCTAGGTTGCAAGAGATGGGATGCTGTTCTATCCTTTTTACTAAGTTAATGCTTTTTTAAGTGACTAAAGATAATGGAGAATGTAAGCCTTTTCTTTAGAATGCTTTTAGTGCTTTGAATGGAGATATCTCAGTCCCTCCGCACGCAGCATTTTACAATAATTGTTGGTGCTACTGAGAGGGGAAAAAGACCTCTCTTGAGCACAGGCTGTGCACATGGACTTCCATGAGGGATCAACCTCGTTAATTCAAGAAATACTAGTCTTTCCTTTGACCCAATACAGGAATCTTCTGATTCCTGACTCTCTCAATCCCTGAATCCTATATAGTGATTGCAGCTCATATTTTTCTCATTGTTTAAGGCACTTGTTTTTTCCTGTGGGCCTCCCCTGACATGCTTGCCCCTCGGTAGATGAGCTTGTGAACCCTGCTCACCAGCATGTAGGAGATGATCCATGAGTCTCCTGGCCGTGTCAGGCTTACGGTGACATGACACTTACCATGTGCACCAAAAAAGCATGTGTTTCTTCTATGTTTCTGTACTTCAGTTGTCCTGAACGCCAGGTTGCTTTGGGCGGAAATGACTTTTCCAATACATTTAAAAAAAAAAATTAAAATAATAATTTAGAATAAGTGTATGTTTTCTAAGGGGAAAAGGGGAGACATGCTGATTCCTGTAGGAGAGAAGAAACTTTTTTAAAAGTCCTAGGTGTTCCGAGTTTACTTAAACTTTCTTTCACACTAAAAGACATTCTGTTCTAGATGACTGTTTCTACTTGAAAACAAAGTATTTCGGTAGAGGTAATTTACGTTTTATTTGAAAAAGATTTCTGAAAGGAAGCTTGCTTTTAAGAACCCATTTTGCCCGTTCAATTTATTATTTTGGTATAGAAATGAAGGTAAAAATAATTTCTGAATGCAGTTTCCTTGCGAGGGCTTGAGTTTCTGCCCAAGGCTCAAGCATTCCTTTGCCGCCTTCTTGTGTTTTTCCAGCCCTGCCATACGATTGAATGTTTGAATATTGTAGTGTCAACAGCTCCTTGTATTTTCACTTGATACAGTTGAGCAAAAGTTTTGACATTCAGCTGAAATGTTTGAGGAGCCATTACCAGCATAATTCTGCTGCTTAAGTAAATCTCATCTTGGTGCTTGAAATCTAAATGGATTAATATTTTTAATGTCTTGTTTACAATGCTGCCTATGAAAGCCTGTATTTGTCTACTTGCCAACCTTCCTTCTTGGCCAGGAACTGTTCTGGCCTGAATCTCCACGCTGGGCTCCCATCCATTTTCCTTGAGTCTCTCTGGTTCCCTCCCTTTTCCTCAGGGGCTCTCTGGAAGATTGTCAGAAGGGCTTTAATTTCTTGAGCAAGTCAGCTTTTTTTGACTCCTAAATATTTCTGCCCCAGCCCTGAATTTCAGAGTTTGCCAGCCAACCACAGATGGCTTGCCCTGGTGGTGTTACAAAAAAACACATATTTTCTCAGGTTTTGATGAAAACAAACCTAAAAACAAACCAGTGTTAGCTTTGCGAGTGGGCAGAAAAAGATGGTTAAGAAAAAAGAAGCTTGCACTGTGTGTGTCTTGACAAGGTGCCCAGCAGTCATGGTGGAGTAAAGGTGAGCTAGTAGATAACTCCTAATGTAGATTATATACATTATAGCATACTACAGTATTTTACCAGCAGAGCCATACTAGCTGGGAATGCCAAAAAAAAAAAAAAATCCAAAATCCACAAAAAAACACAAGCCAAAATTGTGCAGTCTGGTGGCATTGGCTTACATACGATTGCTGAGGGTCTTCAGGGCTAGGCAGGCTCTTAGAGGAGAGTCAGGAGACTTGCTGAGTGTGACATAAGCCCAAGTGCTAAAGCAGCAAGTTATTAGAAAGTAGAAACCAGGGGTGTATGATATCAGACTACATTATGGTAAAATTATGCAGCTGTAGGTATGGTGAACCCTCACTTCTGAGCAGGCCAGCAAATCCTCACTAGTGGTTATTTTGATATGTGATACCCTGATGCTAATCTAAGGAGTTGAATGCAAAACCAAAGAAACCCCAGCAACAATAACAACCCTTAGCCAAGTGAGGAGCACTTGGCAGTGCTCGCTGCCTTCTTAGAAACAGAGAGTGAGCATGAGCTAACTCAGTGACAGGGTGCAAGGCTCACGTAGAGGGATGGACGGATCTTTGCACGGTCCCCTGAATCAAGTACATGTGGAAGGAAGAGGTGGCGTCTCCGCATCGCAAGACTGAGACCGGTAATCAAACAGCCCGCCCAAAGCAACAAAAATTTCTGCTTGGTCTGTCTTCGAATAAGGTGGGGGTTTGCTGCCCGGTCTGGTGTTAGAGGGGAGTGCAGCAGGGTGGCAGCCCTGGGGCAAAGCCTGGCCGGAGATCCGTTTCGCCTGCCTGCCCGTGCCCTCGGACAGGCAGGAGCTGCCGCGACCCCACGGTGGAGGAGCAGCCGCGTTGCCCCCTGCCATCAGCACGGCGCTGGCCTGCCTCCTGCCCATCCCCTCCCTCGGGAGCTGGGCTCGAGCCTCCCGGGCAGGGTCCTCCTGCGCTGGAGATGTGAAGACGAAGGCGCAGATGAGAGGAGACAGCTGAACCCCTACGTTCCTGCCCACGAGGGACTTCAGGCGGGGGACAGCCGTACCCCAGGAGTGAGTGAGTGAGTGAATGCATGTTTGTGCGTGTAAGATGCTGATTTCCAAAGAGATTTTAATTTCTGGTTCTTAACATGCCATTTAGTTTTGAAAACATGGTATTACTCAAAATGAGATAGATTGATGAGACAAAATAATCTTGACAATCTTTCATTACAGATACACAAGATATATGAGTATCGTTAATGTTGTATAGACTAGCGTGTCTGGCACTAAAAAATTATAAAAGAAGTATAAATAGCAGGGATAAGGAAAAAGGAAATTTGGATTTAATATGTGAAGCAGCCAAGTGTTTGGCTGCCCTTCATCAATTATCGATCATTCTCCCTGCTGTTCAGAAATTATTTGGAGTCGAGGATTCTCAGGATTTTTTTTTTTTTTAAAGTCTCCTTGCCTTTCTCAGACATCAGGATTACAAGATGAATGTGCAAACATGAATGTGTGAGTCAGGAAACATGGCAGCGGAGGTGGCTGCGTGAGCGAGGCTGTAGGTAAACAGAAATAAAGTTAATTGGCAGTTTTCTTGTATAGCACGGGCAGCTGAAGTCCTTCTCACTGGAAGAAATTTTCTTTTCCCATTATCCTTCAGCATTCTCTTGGAGGGATTGTCTCAAGGGAAGTGAGTGAGTCAGAAAATATGCCAAGTTCATGTCACGGCTGTTTCGGCATTTCTTTCTCTTGCTGGCCTCCAGGAGCTTTATTGGCAAGTGTTTTTAAAGGAAATGTTGGCACAGGAAGGCCTTATTGTTTATGTCATGAAAGTCTCTTGGCGTCTTCTGCCTTGTTATTTTCTCCCTTAAATGGGGAAATTAGGAGTGGGGGGGACTGAGAAAGGAAAAGAGGAGAGAAGCAGAGTATTAACTTCCAGACTGTTGAGGGTTGCTACCAAAACTGTTCTCCCTACTTCAGGATGTATCTTGGTGAGTTCTCTCTTTTCTTTTTCTCCGTTGCTGCTTTGCAGGCTCTGCTGCAGCCAGTGGATCGATTTCTAAATGTATGTTTCCTCTTCATGCTTTTCAAGATGTGGCATTTAGAGAGCTTTTTGAAAGAGAGAAGCCAGCAGTTTCCTGGTGGGCTCTCCTCTGCCAGAACAAGGCAGGGAGAGGCAAACGCAGAGCCCAGCCGGGGTCAGATCGCTGCCACCTTCTCACATGCGGAGCAGGGCTCTGTGATGGGCTGTTGAGGACGTTTCATTAAATTCTTTTCAGAATTCTTTCTGTGTAAGGTTTGCATACAAAATACAACGTGATTTACAGGAAAAAAAAATTGGGAAGTTCTGTGGAGCAGATGTGGTGGGTACGGACAGGAACAATAGCGAGACGCTGCACGGTCAGAAATGCTGCTCTTTGAAAACTAAAGCAGAAAGCAAAAGTATTCATTTAAATGTATACACATTCTTAAAAAAAAAACCAACCCAACCCCCCTCTCAAACTTATTCGTATGCACTTAGGCAATTTTGGCATAACATAAAAGCACACAAAAAAAGAATTATGTCCAGTGCAGCAATAAAAGTTGCTGTAACCTGTTACCCTCAAATTAGGTGAGAGTTGTGAAGTCTCTGAGGATGCTGTTAAAGAATTAAATGTTAACATTTCAAAGAATGTTTCAGTATTTAATATTTTGTGATTTTTGAAAGGAAAAAGTTAATTCTCTGCTTGTGATATGTCATGGCAGAAAGTCTGTTTCTAAACCAAGTTTGTTTTTATCTATGATATTTGCCTCTGATATGTATGTGTGCAGCTCAAAGATACAGGATGAAAAATTCTTTCAGGTTAACGTAGCAAAGATATGCATTGATGTACAAAAAGAGCAAAACCCTATTTCTTCTGGATTTGTTACCAGTAGCAAAAAAAAAAAAAAAAATTAAGACAAATGCCTATTTTTGTGAGCGGAACATAGAGAAAGTGACATCTAAACCACTTTTCTTTGTACCCAGTTAAACTAAGGATTGTCTGTGGGATTAAATATCTATTTCAAGGCTGTGATGCAGTTTTTGTGATGTCTCTTCAAACACTAAGTATTTGTTGGTACATAATACATCTTTTTATTGTGGCATTTTACTTGCATTTTGGTGATGCTTTTTTGCAATGCTCTTTTTCAAAGGAAAGAGAGATGATTAATCTTGGCTTTTAAAACCTACATTGTTTCACTTTTCAACTCTTTCATGTGTTTTTGTTTTCTGACCTACCTATTTGTGGGTCTATGCAAAATTCTGTAGTGTATAATAGTTTAATTTGTGGAAGCTTTTCCCTCCCCCCTCCTTCCAATTTTGCGCTTTGATTTGCTCAGACCTTGCCTTCACTTTCTTTAAAAATGTATATACAATTGAAGAAAGTTACTTTAGAGTAAAAGTTTTCGTGGAACATGCATTTCTAGACCTGAATATTCTTAGAGCTTGTTTTTTTTTTCAGATTTGGGATCTTGTTCAGACTGTTACAGGAAAAGTAACTGGCTGCCAGCATTAGAATCCAGGGAACTGGAACCTGGATTTTGCTTGGAAAACATCTTTAGGAAAGGTGGCTGTGGCTCTTACATTCCTGCTTTCAAGTATTTTTACCAAGATTGAGCCATAAGAATTATTTTGTAAAATTATAATCATAAAGCCAGGAAAAAATACCCCTTCTAGTAAGCACTAGCTGATCTGTTTATAATTTCTTTGGATGAACATGAATCTGTAACAATATAGTCACTTTTAAAAGGACATCCTAGTTGCATATAGTATGTTGCAAGTGAACCATTTTCAGTATGCTGCAATTGTTATCTAGAATAAGACATAAGCTTTTTCTGTTTTTCTCTGTGTGTCTATACATATATCTGTATCTATGAATATATTCAAATAGTTATAAGTATCTCAAAAGATAAGCACTGTAATACTTATGGGAATATCGCCATGGATTTTTCTTCTGTGTTAGGAATCCTGCATTTCTGTGTTCTAGCAGACAGAAACCTTTGTGCTGTGTTTCTTGCATCTCATGTCATAACATGAGAAAAACCAAACCATAAAACAGGGTGTGAGTAACTGTACTTTGGCCTTTGTCTGCTATCCGCTTTACCAGCCAGCCAAAATTCTTTAGACATGACAGTAAAAGCGCAATATTAAATCATAAGCCTATACCTACCGCTCCAGTGTCAGATACACTGTGACAAAACTGCTTTATCGCTATGCAAGAGCATGAAGTGAAATACCTTAGAGCTCTGTTAACAGAGTGTCACAATGACATTTTAAATGGAAAATTACAATTTTCTGAATGAGAAGTTCAGTTCAAAACCTCTTGGGGTAGATAAGCCTGTGCTAGACCCAGGGGACAGTTCCCTGATGACCCTGTTTTCATTCCTGACAGACTGCTCCGTAGTGAGGTGCCTGGTGTTGCCTAAGCCAGTGGGTAGGACACGCTCCCCGACCTCCGGGAGCCAGTGGCCCTGCGCCCCTCGGCTGTGCCTGGATGTCCCAGGGTTCCCGGCTGCACCTATGTTTCAGCTTCTTGAGAGGCTGCGGGTCCAGGGAGTCCGTGACCCCCGTTCCCCAAACCGAATTTTCTTGAAACTTTGGCTAACGAGACATCAGCAACGAATACAACATCAGCAGGAAGGATTTTTGTCAGATGTGGAGAGAAACTGTGCACAAAACCACCAAACGGTGCACTACACCCCGTTCCCTCTTAGCTGTCCTGCGGGCCACCCCAGGCTGGCTGCTGCCGCGGTGTCCTCCTCCTCCTCCTCCTCCCCTGGGCACCTGGCCACAGCTGATGAGTGCTCCAATCTTCCCGGCTTCCCGCTCGAGGGAGATGCCGCCGGACTCTTTTCCCCCGTGTCCGGCTCCCGCCTTGCTGTGGCGCTTGCCAGAACCTGTAGGTTTTTCAGACTTCAGTGTTCCTGTCAAGCTGGGTGAAAGCCATCCAACAGGCAGAAGATACGGGGCAGAGGGAAGGAAGGTGATGGTGGAGTGGTGCACAGCCACTCCAATAAGCCTTATTTCCTTAGGGAACTGCATTGGAAATGTCCTTCTCCTCTGTCCCCTGAAGCTTTGAAGTCACCTGTGAGCTTGGAAGCCCTCAATTTGGGCTGCTCTGCTGGTATTAGGCTTGTTGGTTTCCTTCGCAATGAACTCTAAGAAAACTACCTTCTCCGTTTTTGAGAGCTTTCTCCCCTCTCCCACACCTCCATTCATTTTTATTGCATTGGAGAAAGGAGGAGAGTAAAAACGGATATGGGAAATAATGATCTTGTAAAATATTTTTTCCATAATTCATAAGCATTCCTTTTCTGTCAGCCAGACTCTGTCACATGTGCGTAAAGAGCTGATCGGGATGATGAGTGCTATCAAACCATGGCTACAGTTTAGTGCTGTGGGGTGGAATGAATGGGAACAGGGAGTCAATTATAATTTGGGATTGTGGTGTTCATCGTGCAGGCTAAACAGCATGGCTTAACAGGGAGAGGTCAAAATTCACAAGTCTACCTGGTTCTCCAAGGGAGGCAATGATGTGGGGAAAAAATGTGGTCCGGTTATAATCTACTTGGATTTCCAAAAGTTTTCAATAGTCTTTCCTGGCAGCTTATAAAGAATTAAAGCTGCCGTGCGACGAAAGGGAAACTCCTGTCATGAATTAATAGCAGGTTAAAAGTTAGGAAGCAACAGCGAGTAAATGGTCAAGTTTTACAATGGAGGGAAGTCACCAATGGAGTCCCATAGGCATCAGTCCAAGCGTCTGGGTGGTTCAACATATGGAAAAGGGGGTTAATATTGAAGTAATAAAGCCTGCTGACAGTGCGAGAGTCAACTGAGAAGAGTTGTAGAAGAATCTGACAGTATTGAGAGTGACCAAGTAATAAGATGGCAGAGGAAATTCAGTGACAGTAAATGTTAATATTTTTAAAAGGAGAAGAATTGCGGTCACAGTGGACTTGTGACCACTTAGGGAAAAAGTGGTAGTGTTTAATAGATGCTTTTATAAAGATACCAGCTGAATGCCCATCAGATGTCAAAAACAAACATTGGGAATTTTTAGGAAGGGGACAGAGAAAAATGCTGTATTCTCCATGTTTTACTACATAGGACTGCATCCAAGTGATGCGATCTTTGTTCTGACCTGTGGGATTTTCATGTCTGTAGTGTTAGAGCACATATAACAGCACAATATTTTCCATCCTTAGATGCACCTTTTTCTGACATGATCTAGAAACCCTGTAATACTGAAGAACAAATGAAGATAGACTCATGAAGATAGACAAATGAAGATTCCTTTCTATTTTTCCAATATTAATGCCTATCAATATTGCAACACTTTGATGGAAGGATCTAGCAGTTAATCTTACTGGTAATTAAGGAAGAAAAATAGGAAGAGTGTATCTGAAAAATAAAATTAGTAAAGCCCTATCTGTATGAAATCTCATGCTGGGAAGAACTACAAATGTGAGTAGCTTTATGCTGAACAGAAGCCCTCCTTAATAAATAAGGATAGTTCAGCTGGTTAGTGTTGTGTGTACTTTGCTGTAGCGTGCCTGTCTTACATTATGTTTTATTCCAGGATGTGTTAGTCTCAAAGGACTTTTTGAATGGGTGGATTCAGATGTATGTGCATACAACTGTTACACCTATCAAATCCTGTATTTATTCCTGAGCAATTTTACCCAGTGAAACTTGTGCTTGTAGGTATTAAGCACCAGTATCATGTCCATAAATATGTAAAATTAACCACTTTGCCATAGGTACTTTGCAGGTGCAATAACTGCTCCATATTTTGTATATATTTCAGTTGTTCTCTTAGTTACAAACTTGCACATTAAGTGTGGTACACATACTGCACTTAATGATTTCCACTTTTCCCTTCCCATCCATCTGAAGATTTCAGATATTTAATAGAAGAAAAATGTTCTAATCATGCATTCATGAAGTCATTGGTCTTTGGATCATTTCACTTGTGGTTTTATATGATGTTAAAAGTTCCCAATTTCTAACAAAAAAAATTCGCAAAACTCTTTGTCACCTACAAAAGGCTCGAGATACTGACCAGACTGCTCTTCAGAATTATATAGATGCATTCAAATAGCTTAAAAGATTATTATTGCTTCCCTGATACAAAAAAAGATAGGTCATGCTAATGTTGTTCTAATGTTCATTTAATATATATAGAAGTAATAAGTAATTTTACAATTTACATATATACTCCAATTTCAATAGAAAAAGATTGACGTTGAAGAAAAGCAGAATAAACTTTGATTGATAATCAGTGTGTTTTTTCATGGAAAAAGTAATGCAAAGATTGCCACTGTATAAATAGATTGTGCATAATGAAAGAAAATGTTATTTCTGCATTACTTAATTTCTCATTTTTCTCCCTGACATTTTGAATCAAGCGTTAGTCTGTAGAACAGATTCAAAATATCAGAGGTAAAACAAAAAGCTAAACTTTGTCTTCAGGATGTAGTTTCATTAACTTGATTGGGCATTACTCAGAGCGGATACATTTTTAGCGTATTGCATTTGCATACTGACCTTTTCTGTGCTGTGAATGAAAATTGGTGCTGTGATGTGTTGATTAATCCCGTAAAATAACATTTAAGACTTCATTTAAATATATTTTTAGGTGAACAATAATGACATCTAATCCATTACAAGAATAAAAATGTACATCACAATAATAAAAATAAATCTAGATAGCTTCCAGATAGCTGAAAAAGATGGTCTTGCAAAGCCCAGTCTTATTTGCAGAAATGCTGACTGACAGTGTCTTTAGTAGCTGCCACTAAAGTGCAGAACTGTTGAAAGTTTAACCATCTTATGCAGGATAGATCTAGACATCAGGTCTGAAATGGGGGAATGCATACATTTGCGTGTGTGCACATACTGACAACATTAATTTGGAAAAATGACAGCTAAAAACTTGAGATGGAATAGCTGCTCCAGGTGAGCTACATAAATGGACACTTTTATTCCCCTTTCAATGTGATCTCTACATAGCTTAATTTAAACTGAAAGCAGACTTACTCCAGAGGAAATAATCTGGAATAGTTAATGTGTAGATTGCCCTAAGTAATGACTAAAAAATGTGTACGTAACTACGTTGTCCTGCTGAGGTCCCAGGTGGAGTACCTGCACCAGATAATGAGCAACAGGAGAGAGTCTAGACAAGAGTATCAAGAAATATCAAAGGCTTAGGAAGCTTGAGTTCTAAGTAAAGGTTTAGCGAAGCACAGCTGCTTAGTTTTGCAAAAAGGCAATTGGGAAGACCATGATAATAGTTCTCATGAAACCCATAAAAGTTAGCTGCGAAGAAGAGGGAAAGCCAGCATTGCTTGTGGATATAGCAGGACACTGGAAGTTCAATTTACAGTAAGAGAACTCTGTATTTGGAAAAACACTCTAATTAAAGGAAGAGATCAGCAATAGAAGAGGTTGCTTAGGGTAGGTGTGGCATTTGAAGCGAGCATAAATGGGCCTGGATTTACAAGAGACATACACCAACTAGCAAATCTCCCTTAGTCCCACATGGTGAAGTGTTCACTTTGTCTCATGCAAGACGTGCTATAGTAGTCCCAATAGGTAACCTCTAGTATACCAGAATTTATATAAAACCCTATAAAATGAAAACCCTTTCAAACTTTTCTGTCCTTCACTACTTCACCCTGCACTTATTGCAAATCCTGCTCATGAATTACAGCAGTACCTGGCCTACTAGCACGTCCATATGGACAGATGAAGTAAATCCACCGCTGGATTGGAGCTGATGCCTGCATTGGGGGAGTGAACTTCAGACTTGTTGAAATGCTAAAAGCCCGTTGAAAGCTGCAATTAAGTTCTTAATGCAAGGCTTAAGGATGTTTCATTGCTACACACAAATTGGGGAAATACATGCGGATTGTACTATTTCAGAGAGGTTATTTGGTGTTTAACTTTCTGCTGTGTTTCTTGGAAAGAGGAAGCAAGCTTTCCGTCCTTCACACTCCAACGTTCATTCTGAATGCCGTTTGCTGTACAGCCTACCGTGGCACCTTCTTTAATTAGCACTTGCTGCTTTTCGTCTTCTGAAGAGAATTGTGATAGTGGCAGACTTTGTGTCTTTACTACCAGCGAGATGGGAAAGGCTCCTGTAACTTTTATAACTGATCAGCTGAGACAGTCTGGTTGCCCGTGGTTCCTAATAAGCAGCGCATGACACAGTGCAGAGTATTGGCAAGATTAACGAACCCAGATTTCCTTACCAGCAGACTTACTTGTAATAGCAATATAGAGGAGGAGTGAGAGCGTTAGCACATACTCGGTAATGTAGCATTATACCAAAATGGAAATCCTTTGCAACCAGCCACAGAAATATGCAAAAACCTCAGGTTTATATTTGCAAATTGGAATTCATGCAAATGGTTGTGGACTGACCATTGCTAAAAGACTGAAGCCCTAAAGGGGGAATCCACTATTGACCTTATTTGGGAAAGTATTCCCATGTGGGAAAACAGATCAGAATATGCTCCCCTCCAAAAACGTTCCCAGTTCTCTTGGCAACATCCAAGGATATTTTTTCTTAGTTAAAGTCCCTGACAGTACTTTTGTGACATCTTTAACAGCCCTCCTCATTTTTTAACAAGAAATTATTATCACATAAAACCCCTGAATTAAATAATAGTAATTCTGATGTCTTCTAATCAATGGATTCCTGCTAAGTTTTCCTCCTTATTGGTGAAATTGTTTTCTACATGCTTTTGTTTGGAAAGGTAATGACACTTGCTATGGTTTCTGACTAAGAATTTGCAAATACCAGATTTTCATTTGAAGTTTCTGATTTGGTGATACAAACAGCTCTAAGGAAGTGTAATCTTTTGGGTAATCTTGAAATGGTGAGGACGCAGAGAGACTCATTTGAGTTGAATCACATATTATAACCATTCAAGTCATACTTTGGCAACTAAAGTGTTTAAAAACACCCACTGATTTCTTTACATTTCCTGACTCTTAAGGAAGACCAGAAAGATGAAACATTAGGAGTCTATATGAAAGGGGGATGAAAGAAGACTAACAAACTGAATACACGCTTTATCCTACATTCCTTCAAGGAGCTGAGCACCTGCACACTGGAGGGACCAGTGACTTTATTTGGAGATCAAAATGCTAAGCGCAGTACAGGAGTCCTTTGTAGGTAAATGCATGAAGGTTTTGCTTTGTGACACCTATTTCTCAGAGTCTGAAAGTTATTTCAGGCTTAGTTCTCGGGGTTCCTTATGGCACTTATGCATGAACCCGCTCCAGCTGCCCATAGTGAGAGATGCCTTGGAGAGGAGTAGAAGTTAAGTCCCACCCCTAAGCTAGTGAATTTGGGCTGACAGCGCTCACTTCTGGAGCCAGGCAAGGCAGATCCGTCCCTGTCTCCCGAAAGCAGGAGGAAATGCCCTGTGCACAACAGATGAGGTTTGCAGCACTGAGGCTTTCCTATTCCCGTCTCTCATCTTCTCTGATTTGAACTCCGGCTCTGCGCCTCCTTGCTAGGTAGGTAGCATTGGCCACGGTGGGGGTCTCTCAGTATCCCTGCTGAAGCTGTTCTTCTTTTTATATAAAATACTTAAATATTCCCTGAAACCGCAGAAAGAAAAATGTCAGTCTCTTCTGGGAGAAATCAGTGCAGTGTGGAACTGAAATCAGCCTGGAGTTGTTTTACATGAATTTAAAAAACAGAACAAAACAAAACAAAATATCTATCAGCTGTGAAAGAATACCGAGAGAAACAAATATTCCCCAGCATTAAGTGAGGGTTCATTTGGTGAATACATAAAAATGTAGATTTCTTCAGGAGGTGAATTACATGGTAATACAAATTTTGTAAGATGGAAGAATATTTCAGAAATCAGCTATCCAGTTCCAGAGCAGCTGAGACTTATAAACAATGGGTACTCATAGCCTGGTAAAATTTCAGCTGAAGCCCTTGGTCTCAATCAGTGCATTTGAGTTGTGAGACGGTGCACTAGTGAGGGCTGTGGAATTGCAAATGAGCACCGTGCTCCATCTTCTCCTGGGTGGTGTAGGCAGCTTTCTGCTCTAGGCTGCTGCCTACCTTGCCTGCTGCCTTGAGCTATCTCTGCTTTTCTGTGGAAGAATATAAGCAGTGGGTAGAAGTTCTCTTGAGTTAAATGGGAACAAGATCAGGCTATGATTCAGGATCAGACTGCTTGTCGTTTTTTTGCTTTTGCAAAGTCAAAGTATTTGACAGGTTGGGAATCTCATCTTTATCCAACCCATCTGAAACAGGGAACCGATGATCATTGTAAAGAGGAGCTTCACTTGTGATCATTCTTGTGTACAGCTACCAAATATTGTATGTGGGTCTCAAATAAATTCTGAGTTTTAGATCAAAAACCTGGAGAAGTGTGATTACTGCTGCTAAGAATTATGGAAGGGCATTCGCACATATATTCATCTTGGGTTTTTTAAAGGAAATCAGTGCAAGTTCTTTCCATCTGATTTCATTAATTTAAAAATCTGTTGGGAACTCAATATTTTCTAATAAGAAAAAAAAATGGTTTTACCTGCATGTCAGAAGTTTTCCCCACAGTGCAGTAACAAAACAAACAAAAAAAAAGTATGCAGGTTATTTTATGTTATTTAGCTCGTAAATGTGATTTTTGACACTGCATGTAGGTTGATCTGCTTTCAAACTATTGGCTATTTCAGTGATGCACAAATCCCAACAAATAGAGCTTTTTCTTTAGCAGCTTAAAATCTTATTTCCATTAAAAAATGCACTATGTATAAAACATCCCTCTTCATGAGAGAGCGTTAAAAAAGAATGTATGTTATTGTTAAATATTCTAGTGGGCTGCTAAATGAAACAAGAAAAATGCTGGCAACGGCTAACATCCCAAATCCCAGATTCTTCCTAGGAGTGCCTGGATTCTCCAGTGTTACGCTGCTTTGTGCAACTCTTTGCATTTGTAGCATTTAACAGTGCTTTGCTCAGCTGTAAATGTGCTATGAACGCAGGAGGTGCTATTCAGTGGAGATTCAGTCACTGTCTCTGAGAAAATGGAACAGTTTTTCATTAAAAAAAATCTTGTAGTGAGTAAGAGGCAATATATTTAGTGAAGTTTCTCGGTTTATATCCACTGTAGATGTCTTGGTGTGGAGCCAGTCAGATTTCTTTCTGCAAGCTGGTCTCTGGATTTTATTAAGTCTTCTCCTTAATGAACAAGCCCCTCTTTCTTCTTTTTGTCTATCTCCAGTTGAGAGTTGTAGGACTCCCCTTTTTATTTCTGAGGATATTGAGTCTCATAGATGAATTCTTTTTCCTCTCCAATATCTCACTTCGTGTTTGAAGCAAAACTTTGGAAGCCTAGCCAGCACCCAAAGGCAGCACATCTGTCTGCTGGAAAACTAAGCCTTAGTTATTTCACTCATCAGCATCAGTAGTCTGCACTCTGAGTGGGGGTATTTGGATTTGTATATGTCTGAGGATAATACACTACATACTCTTTTTAAGGATCATTTGTGCAGTATCTAAAGACAGTAATACTTCCAAGGAAAACTCTGTCTGTATGAAACTAACTGAAAAAAAGATCTAAGCATTATTTTAGAAAAGTGCCAGTGGAAAAAAACCCAGACTTGGGTTTTCACCTAGTCCCTATTGTCACAAAAATAACACTTTCAATGTAAGAATGCAGTCATTTCATGTAGCATTTTTGTGAAGAACTATGGGCAATTCAGTTTCATTACCCGCTCTGCCGCTCACTGAATTTGAAGGCGTTAACTCCTTCTTTGGGACTAGGCAAGCAGTGATGTGACTTCGGATGATTTTGCCAGCATACATATGTTGTGTAGAGGCGTATAAAAATAATCATCCCCTTCTAGCCAGTGAAATTATCCTGGCAAAGCACGTAATATGTATGAAGCTATGCCAGTGAAAAAGTGCCACGGCCTCTATTGGTTTAGCTGAAGCCATTTTGGGGAGATGACACGGCGTTGGTGAGAGAGGGTTTCCTTCTGCTGGTGTGCGCATGAGGAGGAGGAGGGTGGGAAGAGGCTGACGCTGTCAGGCCTGGCATGGGCACCACCACGGCAACACCAGATGCTCGATCCATCCACCTCGGATGTTCCCCTGTGCCCATGCCACCCGGTCCTCCCAACCACGCCAGCAGGTCGGCACAGACGGTGTGCTCAGAACAACAGGCTTGGTTGGTTGTTCTGATTTAGGACAACAGGCTGCAGTAGTCAAGGGCATGGCCACCTGATAGATACCCCCAAGCAGCCCCAGTTAACGTTATTTGCATATGCTGTTATCCCTTTCGCCATTTCTTGACCCTCCTTTTTGCTGCCCTTGTACCTTTTTTCCTCCAGTCCAGTCTCCTCCCAAATAAACAACCTGCCCTTAATTGCTTTTTCCCCCCTTGATCCCATTTTTTCCACATTCATCCCTACTTGTTTTTTCAGCCACCGTTGCCTAGGTAATCCTGACCTTAGGTGGCATGATATGTCCTGCTGGCCCTGCACGGTTGTATTCCCCAGCAGGTCCTCTGCCCTCCCCTTCCCTCACCTGTGACACTTGGCCGTTTCTCGCCAAGCTCCCCCTCACCCATCAGTGAAATCCAGCTATCCATCGCTTTTGTTAGCAGCATTGGCAGCGTCGCTCTGCCTGCCTGGCGTCTTCCCCAGGGGTAGGGATTCCCGGTCAGACTACACAGGTGGGTTGGGATCGACATCTCAGATCCTATAGGAATTTTTCAGTGTCGGAAAGAAAGCAGACCTTGGGCACTGCCGTGGGAGCGGGAGAGCGGTGGCTGGAGCATTGCCAGCGGCAGCATGACCTGCGGCCGAGGGCAGTGGCTTGCGTGAAAATGGCAGGCGCGAGCCAATTTGGCAAGATGTCAAAAGGGGAGCTGGGCTCCAGTGCTCGGCAGGCAGACCCTTTTGTCCCTAAAGGTAATGTCCCTAAATGATGTATTCCTGTGGGCAAATATTTTGGGCTCGATTTTGAAAAAGCCGTCTCGTTGCCGGTGTTATTGCTTCCAAAGGGTAGATGTCCAACAACAGACCAACCTCTTTGAAACTGGTGAAGGAAGTACAGTAAATGAGAGGGTGAAGTGAAGGAATAAACTTAGACAGGCAGAGGAAAAGGCTTTCCTTTGTAACATATGAAGGCCTGGCCCCTTGCCCAGACAGACTGTATGAAGTAAGGTAAAAGTTGTATAAAGATTGTAGGAATGACGGTCCCAATAGACTGTATTGAGCCTGCTCAATAAAAATGAGCACACATGAAGAAGTAAGTACAGAATTTGGCATGAGAAGCTCTTCTTCATGTCCTAATCCGTGCTAGAGGAACGTGGTACAAAATAGCTGACGTCAATAGAAAGACTCCCTCTGCTTCAGTGGGCCTTCCAGAAGACCCTTATCTTTTCTCTTACTATCTTAATGCTGGTAGGATGACTAATACAGACAGATATCCTAAAGCTGACAATGACATCTTAAATCTGTCCCGGAGGATCGAACAGAATATTTATTTCTACAGCTGTGCAGGGTTTTCATGAATTGTAGCCCATTACTCTACAAAAAAGTGTAAGGATGAATAAAACCAAAATGAAGAAATACATGTAAAATGTAGTAAAAGGATATATGATTTTAAAAAAGAGAACTGGAAGAGAGACACGTGTTTTGGCTATAGCTGTTCACCACAATAGCTCAGAAATGAAGCCCTGCGTGGTTGTGAATTCCAGCAAATTGATGGACTGTAGTGATGTCAGTTCGTTCAGGAGAGAAGAGATGTCTGTGTTACTAAAGCATTTCCAGTGATCCAGTACTGTCAACTTCAAGCACTCAGGAACTGTGAGTCAGGTCATTACTGGCAACTCTGCTTTTCATTCTGAATTTTTAAGACTTTTTTTTGTTTCGTTTTATTGTCTGTATGTGAGCAAGGACAGCACTTTATAGTCTACTGTACCCTGGACTATAAAGCTGTAGTTTTTGTGCCTGTTCAGAAAATCCTAATAGTATATCAGTCTCACTTTTGAGAGATCTACAAAGATGTCTTTAAAAAACCAAGAAGCTGGTTTTAAAACATACCTCATCCTGTTTCACAGATCTTTTTTTCTATAATTTGGTTAGGATACCTCAAAGAAAATTCTAATTTTAACTCATTATAAATAACTTCTTATGTAAGATTCTTCAGCAACTTCACATACTAAAAAATAAGCCCTCTTTAGAAGCTGGTACATTTTGTGCTTCCTTTATAATCAAACTGCTTTATCGTGCAGACCAAAGTCTCTTAGTCAGTGGATGGCAGAACATGAAAATAAATCTGGGAATCCTGTTCTGATAAAGTTTTCCCATGAAAAGCACAGTTGGTTGCAAATACCTTCCACGGACAATATGAGGTGTTCTCTCATTCTGTCAATATCTTCAGGGTTTTTCTAATTAATCTATTTATCTGCTTTTCATAGTAAAGATACTCGGTTTTGATTCGCACAAAAGAACAACTCAGAAAGCTCCATGCTGCATTTTTTTTTCCACAGAAATTTCACTATGAGCTTTTGCAATCTCCACACATTGTATCTTGGCACAAAACACTACCTCTGCTTATGGTTTGCATCATTAAATATCAGATTGGCTGCTCACTGTGTTTATAGGATACAACAAGAAATAGCCTGTTAAATCTGGCTGGTTGGTAAAACTGGTGTTTGTTGAATCATTGCGCTACTGTGTTCCCACATCATACAGAGAACAAAATCTCATAAAACTAGTAAGCTGTAAAATAGAATTAAAGTCAATGGCAAAGAATATGCCCAAATGTAGTAAATAAATTGAGAATAACTTTTCTGAAGTCTAAAAAAGTGATCCCCAAAACACTGAGAGTAGACCAGAAATGCAGTCTATAAAACTGTTTTGAAGTAAAAAAAGCATGCCAAGCATATATAATATTAATAATAGCAATTCTGATGGCTTATCTGTAGATCTTACTGGCATACTGTTGGAACTGAAGTGAGTATTATCATCTCCACCTTATGGATGAGGAAGCTGGGTTACCGTAAGAATAAATTTGCAACACAGAACATGAAGCAGTGCTGACTTCAATTCCCATTGTAACTCCCAGCTTTAATTATTTTTCTGTGAGCTTCGTTTGTTTCTCTTCATTATACAGAACTTGTTCTTTCAGCACAAGGTAATTTGGATAACACTGAATGTAGATTAGATCCATATATTAATACTTACGAAACTTATTAATTCTAAAATTGCTCTGATAGATTAGCTCCTTCCCATCATTCGATGGGAAGATGCCTACATCCTTAATTTAGATTGGTGTGTCGCTTTTGACACTTAATATTTTACTGCTCAAGATACTATGGAAAGCAGCAGGAAAAGAATGTCTCTGATGTTTTTTTAGCATGTTTCCAGATAAGCCTGGTGGGAAGTATGTGGAATATCACTGTAAGATCATGTATTTCCACTGTCCTTTTCAATATCCATGTGATGCTGCTGAGATAAATCATGGGAAGCCTCAGTATCAGCAATGCAGAGATGACATCCTATTCTGCTTCTCCTGATTGATGCGAGTAGCATAAAAACTGTCTCTGAATGTCTGGCTAAAATCAAACTGCATATTAGTTAAATAGAGATGACGCTAAATGGAGGAATGAAATCCACTGAAAAAGTAGCAATTTCCATCTTGTCTTGCGTTCGGGAGTCATGTTGCTTGTGGCTTCTCCCTTGGCTCTCTTTGGCTTCCTTATTGTCTGCATTTTCAGGGCAATTTTTCCTGAGATAAGCAGAGAGAACTCATCTGGTAACTTGACTTGGATAATCCTCACGTTTGTGTCTTCCATCCCTTACTAGTGCAGTGCATTTACATAGAGCTTTAGAACAGAAAACTCCAATTCTTTGAATCTGTCCAATATGCTGCACCACTGGGAGCACACCCCATTTTATCGCTGTCTTGCCCCTGGGGCTCCATACCAGGTCAGATTCAGTATCTTCCTGCTAACCTTTGAAGTCATGTGTGCTGGGTGTCTTAAAACAAAGTTTTCTTTGAATGGTGATTGCCCCTCCTTGCAGCTATGTTCCTCAAGGATGTGTTCTTCAGATGGCAGACACGCAGGAGCAGTAGACAAAGATTGAGTCATCAGGGCCGTGGCTTTGTCGTTTGGTAGTGGAGCCCCCGGATCTGATATCCTCGGGAATGAAGTGCAGCATCCAGTTTTCCTGTTGCACATTCACACAAACAAAATTAGAAACTAGAACAGAAAGAGAGATCAATTGGCAAATTGGAAAGGAGGAGAAGGGAGAGCGGAGAGAATTATGTTTTAAAAGAAAAGCCTGGCCCATCCCACTAACTCAGGAGAGCAAAGAAACTCGGATTGGTGCCCTGGTGTTACCTCAGTCACATAGCCATCATGAAGCAGTACAGTATTGAGAGTTTAACGAACTTGATAAAGGGAGTGGATAAGATTTCCCCATGTAATTTTTGGTGCGCTCTCTGGGGAAGGTGTGCCTGCTCATACCAGGATTTTGCTTAGGACACTGGGAGGATGCTGCTTCCATACTGACCTCCCTCTGCCCTCTCAGGACCCCTAATGTTACTGCTTTGATAAATACATGCCTTAAGTCCCAAATACTTTACCTCTGCTAGGGGTTGAATGCAGGCAACAGTGAAACTGGAAAGATCAGAGGGTACCAAGCCAAGAGCTGGTAAACCAGGGAAAGCGAAAGAGCTGCAGGTGTCCAACTCACACCTCAGGCGAAGCAGGCGGTGCAGAACAGGGCTTTACAATTGAATTTCCCCTGCTTGTTCTTTCTCTGCCGTTCTCCCGGAGGCTTGGGCTGCTTGTGTGTTGTCTCCAGTGTGGACCTCTGTCTCTGCGCACCTACGCGCAGGCCACCCTCAAAGCTGTCTGCTTCTTTCAGTGGTTTTGTTTTCTCTATCGGTCTAAGCTTCCAGAACACCTGCTCAGAGCCTCATCATCGCAAGATAGGTCACATATGGGTCGTATTAAGATGGGTCATATAATATTAAAGCATATTCAGAATACAGCTGTTAGGAATATCTTTCTGAGTCTTAATTCAGTTCCATTGCTGCATCTTTGCCCCTCTTCCCCTTTTCTAAGCAAATGTAAGCTTTCTGATTGCATCCTTCCTCTCTATATGACAGATTTATCTATTTATTGAGCTTTTGATGGCTTCTTTCTGACAGGCTGTTCTGTCCCTGAAGGCCATCCAAAGGCTCCTCATCAAAAATTTGTTACCACTATGTCTCCCATTCTCCTTTGTGTTGTTCTGCAGTCCCTCATCTTCTTCCTCTGCACCTGTAAGTCTTGTCTCACAGTGGAAGTGCTAGCAAAGTGAATGCAGAGATGGGGTACTCTGCTGAAGTATGGTGCAAAGACAGGGGGGTGGCAAGGTGAGCTCCCCAGGCACACTGGTAGGCGAAGAAGGCATTAGGATGAATGCAGCAGTAGAAATCTGGCAGCAAGAAAATGCTGCACCAGAATCTTCCAGCCATGTGCCGTTTCTTGGTAGCCCATAGCCGAAGGTAAAAATGCATAGATGAGGTAGCAAGCTTCAAAGGTTAATTACAGCTTCCTCACTGGACACAGAGACTGTCTTTTGGAAGGGCTATGTAGATCTTATTAAGATGTGCTCTGTAACCCCCTATAATTTCATATACTTACTTTTTTTCTGGTAGGAGCGGGGAAGAAAATTTTTAACATCTAGACTAATCTTGGATTTTAGTATTGTTAATGAATTCTCAGAGTAAAGTCTATGTGGGAAGTTCAGCTTGCTAAATCTGTCAGCTTTCATATGTGTGGACTTTATTTACTGTTTATTTGACCCATAGTTATGTTTAGGTAACTGAGCAAAGATGTGGACTTGGGTCCTTGCTGGAAATTTATTCTCATGTCTCATCAGTACTAGATTCTTGACTTTATTTAGTACTAAAGGGAAGCCTGCCCTTACGAATTCATATTGCCATTCTCTAGAACATACAGCAAGCACTTTTTAGTGCCTTTCTTCAGCGTATAAGGATCTAAATACAAAAAAAGTTATAATGGATTGTGTTGCCTTCAGGGTTTTTTTTCCCCAGTGCAAGACTTACAATCTTCAAAGGTGTTTCAGAAACCTTCAGAAATTATTCTGACAATTAAAAAGTAATTTCAATGCACGGAGTCATAAATACCCTAGTTTATTACAAAAGGGATGAACCCGTGCTGTGTTCCTCCAGGGTGCCATTTTATGAGACAGGGTGAACCTCATCTCCCTCCCCTTCCCTCCTTGCAGCTGTGGGCTCCTGCCACTTACTTTGTGCCAGCTGCGGTGCTCGCCAGCCGCCTCGCAGGGCTGATTCAGCTCACTCACCCAGCGCAAAGCTAACCCAACAAAAAAGTGGGTGTTTTCTGCAGGGTCAGTGAAGCGAGTCAGGTCACACAAGTGGAAGAAGGGGGCTGTGCTGCAGAGAACAAAATCTTTTCTGTCTATCCTCAGTTTCTCTGGTGTTTTATATGAAGATACTAAAGTGTGTTGACTGTTAGCCCCACACTTAAAACTCCACGTCCCATGTGTTAGGTCTTCTCTAGTCTCTTTATTTGAAGTTCAGCTCTTAATATAAAGTTGTGTTGCATTTCACAGAGTTTTACTGTACAGCACAGTAAGCATTGTGGTGATAGGCATTTTCTAGAACTATTAGCATAATTATTCCTTCATTTAAAATTATTTCAAGAAACAAAATAATTGCCAATGTGATCTATATACAAGGAATAAAAAATGCCCTCCCATATTTGCAGTAAACTTCCGTCCATTAGAAATATGCCATTAGACATTAAAATCAAATCACCTAAGGAAAGCAGCTTAACTCTTCTTTATTTTCAGCAACTTTAGCAGCTTTGCCGAGAGCCACCTGTAACTCAACAGAGTGGTTCAACAGCTCCCCACTCATGACCCCATACAACCATACCAGGAACTAAATAAACCCTACTTACTAGCAATTAAAGTGATTTAATTTAAAACACAATGACAGATGCATAATGGGTTAATTACAAAATAAGTAATTAGCAAATAGGATGGAAAAGGTTAAAAGGTTGTGGACTTTTGTTGTTTGCTTGGGAGAGATAGCAAAATCATCAGTGATTAAACTTTTTCTTTTAATTTCTGGGCCTGATTCTATTATTGTTAGCTGTAAATGAGGCAGCAAACAAGAAGAGAGGTTTAAAAAAAAAAGAAGAAATCACTGCTTTATCAGACATACTGAAAGGCCATTGTTAACACTGAGGCTATGTGATTTGTTTCCAGTCTGCACCCAAAAGTAGGTTTGCATCTATAATATTTGTACTTAACATTAGGATATATGCTGCTTCTGAGAAGAAGTAGTTGTCCTCTCCACTCGCTGCACTGGGGCCCCAATGAGGTCAGGAAAAAGGTTATAAGGAGTAATACAGGTTAGAGCACACCTCTTAGGAAACTCTGCCTGCCTTAAAGAGTAAATAGTGAATTATTTAGTTGGGAATATGCCATAATGTGATTGTTCTCCAAAAAATGAGGATAAAAAGGAATAGGACTTTGAATAGGGTAACTTCTGAGCTGTGAAAATCCTCAGCTGAAATCCAGTTAACTTCATGCAATGCTGGTCATATAGACAGAGCCATTGCAGAGGGTGCAAGCAATTTTCTGTTAAAATAAGCAAAACAAAAGCTTCTACTTCATTTTCACAAGTAGTATTCCTTCTCTCCATGACTCCTGTCTGCCCAAAACCATAAGCAAATGTGCGTTTAGATAGTTTTAATACAGTCATATTTTATGACCACCAGCTTATTGCCAGGTAACTTGAAACTCTTTATTTATTTATAATAATTATAAATATATTTATGTATCTATAAAACATGTGTTTTGTATTTTGAAATTTCAGAGGGGATGTTTGCAGAAAGCTTTCTCCAACTTGAGCCTAATTGTTACTGAAGTCATTGATTTTTTTCTTTTGAAAAATAAGCTTTTGGGTAAACCTCAGAAATAGCAATATGGGCTTCTTCATTTCAAAATATCAATTAAAACCAGGCAGGAATTCTCCTTTTTAAATATAGCTGCCCTCTAACCTAATTACATGTCCACCAGTAACCATTAGCATAATTTAACCAAATTTCCTGTAAGTCACATTCTTCCATCATCCCTTGCTCTCTTTTTGAGCGTGGTTATCATGTGCTCACTTTCCTGTCACTGCGCCAAGCCATAGTTAACTCTCAACTGATATATGTTAGTCCAGCCCCTTAATCATTTAACTTTACTTGTCTGTGCCTCCTTTTCTATTCTTCATACTTATTGTGTCTCTGGTATGCCTTCATCGTGCCTCCAGGGATATTATCTGCCTTACTGCTTGACATAAGGCCTGAACCTACACATCCAGAAATGCACTGTCCCCTTTTGGTGCATATCACACTGTCAATGCCTGTCTGATGCCCATTTCCCTTGAGCTGCTTCTGCAGTGGCAGGCAAAGGCTCCAGGACCACCAGTTCGACTTGTAGAAAGGATCTGCACAGATTTTTAGCCAGTCTTTATCCCCCTACCATAGGTTTTGCTGGCTAGGGATATAGATTTCAGAAAACAACTAACTTCTTGTTCTGGTCCGTTACCTTAATTTTGTTGAAAGTAAGCTTCTTCAAAGTTTTCCCCCAATTATAATTGAATTTAAGCCATACATTTCAGGTTTGGAATCTGTGTTGAACGTTTCGGAATTCAGTGGTTTTGCGATTCAGCTATCAGTTTTTAGGACAAATAGATTCAGGTTTGGAACCTCATCAAGTCACACAATATGCAAAACCCATGAGGCTAAATCCATAGCTGTAACAGCATCTCTGTTTTCTTTTCCAAGGGTTTCTGCAAAGTTCTATATATTTGCACATGTAACTTAAGGCCTGCAATATAGACAATGATTTTTCAGTATTTAGAATTTATTTTTTAAGCTAAGTGGTGACTCTCTGAAGCTCTGGTTAAGAAAAGCAGAAAGCCTAAAGCTGCATTAATTCTGCTGTTCATATCTGAATCCCTGAAAATAGCTCAAACAAATGCCAGTACCAATCTTTAGGGTAATACTTATCCCTATTCAGAGTGACATTTGTAGTTTAGAACATACTCATTTCTGCTTCACTGATCTTTTAGGCACAGCGTATATAAGATGCATTGACAAAATGCATTCTTGTTAACAAGATTCATTGAAGTACCTCCCCTCCTGACTTAGAAAACATTTTTTTTCTTAACCCATTTCATCATGAGGGTGGAAAATCACCAGTTTCGATAAAAGTCTTTGAAATTTAGTATCTTTGGGATTATCTGATGTTAGTCAGTTGTAGAGATTTACTGGGTAATTCAAGACAGCCTTCATCTAATACATGCTTCGCAGTGAGTAATAAGAGAAATTAGCATTGAAGATAAACTGTTCCTTGTTAAAATTGCAGGGAGAACTAATGTTTCCTGAGTTGACAGAACAAAACAGGCAAACAAGAAAAGTTTTACGTCAAAGCTGTTGTCTGAATGAAACTGCTGTAGGCTGGAGAACGAACACGTAAGCCGTGAAGTGTCTCAAAGGCTCTCCAAAAAACACAGGAATAATCACTTAAATACGGGGTCTTTTATATTATCCCTTTTGCTTTTCTGCCATCCTTGGCCCTCCAGGATCCTTGCTTAACTGGATGTTTATGCAAATAGGTAGAGGTCTTTCTGAATTAAGGCCTAAATCTCTAACGATATAAACATCACTTAATGCACAGTTACAGATCAGCTACTCTTTGGCAAAGCTGGCTAGTTTGCACTGTAACGCTTCATGTTAAGAAAGTCCCCCACAGGGAATAAAACGCTGGTTATCAAAATAGTGGCTGAACAGGGCTGCTTCCAGTTCTGTGCTCCTCTCATGCCCTCCTGTGTACACATGTAGTAGGCCAAAGCAAAGTGCTAGAGAGCTGACATTTTTGCAAGGGGATGAAGTAGAGCAGAGGAGGCTACAGCGCGCTATGCGGACAGAGTTTTAAGCCGAATATAAGCAGATTTCTTAGAGCCTTGACATATTAGGGCCAGTCAACAGCTCCACACCGTGATAATAAGTGATTTGAGATACTCTGTAAGTGAGATAATGTTATTCATTTCTGTAAGTACAAGGCAAGAGAGGTGTTACGTACTCAGCTTTCTACTTGATGCCCAGGTGGCTTAAAGGTAATGTTAGTCTTCCCCTGCATACTTTCGATGATACTTATGAGACTGCTTTTCTAGCGTGTTGACGCTACTGGGAAACGGACAGAAATACTAAAACTCTCTTCTTTTTGGCTATGATGAAATCAATTATTATATTTTCCATTAGCTTATAAAAAGACATATTTACCCCAATACAATAAGACATTAAGTTCTGATGAAATAATAAAAACAACTTTTATCTTGCTTTTATCTTGCATTACTTCATTTTGTGGTGCTGTGTCTATTTTTTGTAGATACGTTCAAAACAACAGCTTTATCATTCAGCCTGTCCTGCAAACCATATGCCAGAACCAAAGTCTCACCAGTGTGGGACTATAGGAGGAATGACTTTGTCCATCTAAATTAACTTTGTCCATCCTGCAGTTCTGCTTATTGAAACACAAGTGCTTTCAAAAACCTGTAAAGCAGTGAGGTTACCGTTATAATTTATCAGGCTTATTGTGTGCATATAATAATTTTCTGGCTTTCATGCTGTAAAGAAGCTGCTGATGCCTGCACAGGGCTGAGCACATACCATATTATGGTCTGATCCTGACTGATGCAGAGCATCCATAATCTTGACTTGTTAGTGCTCAGCAATTTTTGGAGCATTTAAGCAGCAAGTTAAAGTAGGAAATTCTGAGCCTAAAAGGTAAAACCAGTACCATATTCAAAAGAGCACAGTTGAGTCTGTGTGAGGAGGAAAGAGTAAAATTACACTGAACTACTGGATGTTCATATTAGAAAGCTCAGTAGCTCCTTGCCTTTTTGATCAAGTGTTTTGGGATAGACTGCAAATGTTTATACAGATAGTGCACTATGGTTTTGATTTTATGCTTTATTGCATGTTTTTGTGTACTTATGAGTTGAATTAGACTAGCAATAAAAAGCATGAGTTGAAAGTCCACTTCTGAGCTTGTGCCTACAAGCCAGTTCTGATGGGGGCTTTTCATTAAATGTATCTAGAAAACTAGATAGATTTTTATTTCTCATACAATGCACAGTTGTTCAGTATGTTTTATAAGGGAGAGAATACTGCTTGCTCATTATATAGGTATCATGTACCATAAGCCATAGCCTAGTACATCTTTCACTAAGTATGTATTAGTACAAAATCCTCTGTACAACTCTGCTCTAAAATACTAATTTTGCTTTGCTGTTAAATATTGAAATGTTAAATATTGAAACAAATTTAAAAGTTCAGTTAGGCATCAATACAGCCTATAGGCTACCTTGTCATTTTTCCTGATGTGGAGTTGCTACTTCGGATTTTTCACTAAAGATGAAGTTAAAAGTGACAGCAACTTTCATGGAGGGATTTTGCAGAACAAAGTGTTCAGAGGACACATCCCGTAATTCATCACCCCCAAGCCAAGATAGCCCCCAATGAAAATAAAAGTGCCATAACTTGAGGGGCTGGCGTCCCAGGGTGATCGGTCTGACTGTGCTGGAGCTTTCCCCTGCCCCCCGTTACAAAACCTATGTGCTCTGCAATCCCGCTCTGCACCCTTCCCTGCTCCCTGCTGCATCCCAGGACCTGGGCAGGCTCCCACCCGCCCCCGGGTCTGCCAGCAGCCCTCCTGTCCTCTCGGTGCAAGGCTCCTCTCCCTGGAGGCAGCCCAGCTCCTGGCAAGCCAGAAATGGCAAGCGTTGTGTAGGAATGTTCTATAAGGGTGCCGGGGATGAGCCAGAGACATCGGGTGTTGCAGGTAGGGTTACAGGAGGGACTTGTGCGGATGAGTCAGGTCGCCCTGTGGCCCTCCTTCTGGCTTTTGAAAGAGGATGTCAGGGGACAGTCTGGTGAAGGACAAGGAGCCGGGTGGCTTGTCAGTGCTTCTGAAAGGTGCAAAATCCCTTTTCCCACCTGTTCCTGCCTTGAGAATAGACAGGAGGCAGCAGTGCTGGTCCTCCCATGCTGCTGGGGCAGCCCCTTGCCGAGTGGGAAGGGAAGCCTGAGGCTCACCAAGAAGCATGCAGTTCACGATGTGGACAGGGACTGGGATTCAAACCACAAAATTACCATGCCCCTGACCTAGGGGAGACTGGCAGCCACCATCTAAACCTGAAGCAACAGAGTAAGGTCAAAAACACCCTCATCCCCTGAGCAGCGCAACCCTTTAATATAGCCATTGGTTAATCCAATGCATTTGTGTGAAGGAGGAGGCACTTGGTGACAGTAGGAGAACGCTTAAACACATTGATTAATGTTAATTGGTTAATCGCCTTTCATTATGGGAAAAGAAAGTAAGTGCAGTAATTGGCAATATGGCTTGACAGTGTTTCTAGATTGAAGACCAAAGCCTGAGAATTAATTCCAAATATCACCTTTTTAGGCCAGAGGAGATGAGTATCCCAAAGATGTCATTTTTTATTTGGGGTAAAATAGGAATATTCTTTTCCTGGTGCAGGGCTGTAGATCTGAAACACAACTCAGTATCAGAATGGAATAAGCATTTTGCTCCTTTTATTTGAGGTATCCAATATGAATGTGAGGACTACCTTGTTAAAAAAAAAAAAGGTAAGGTTGAACTCCAGTGATGGAGAAAGAACACACTGCCTGGTGTGCTTCCTCGGCTCTCTGGCAGGGAGATCATGCGGGGATGTGAGATAGCAACCTCTGAAGTTAGTGCTGCGTGCTCAGGGCTTGTGACTCAGAGCCTTGAGACCTTGGGTAGCTCTTTGTGGGCAAATGAGCGCTCGACACGCAAAAGATAATCTCATGAAGCCTGTTCCCTGTGACATTAGCAAAGCTTAACCATAAAAATTGTGTCACTTCTGGCAAGAAAGAACTTATTCTGCAGTGTCCATGAAGACTCCCAGACATTATTGGCCTGATGTGGTGGAGCCTCGCCTGTGACTCATCTGCCTCCTTCCCATTTGTGCCCGTTCACGTACTTTTGAGTTGTAGACTCTGAGAAAGAACCTGATTTCCTCCAACATCTTCCACATCTATGCCTTCAAGAGGCACTTGCTATAATTAATGTAGACACCACTTACTCTTCTTGCTCACGTAAAGTAACAACTGTGCTGGGCCTTCAGAAGACAGTCAAGGTTTTGGGTGCCAGAATGGATAAATAGTCCTGTACTTTCACAACGTTTCCGTCCATATGCCACATTCCGTAGAAGGAAAAATAGGAAATTAGTTCTGGCATATAAAGTGCAGGGTAAAAGCATCCTTCTGAAAACGTTTCCAATACATTTGGAAAGATTATTAAAATCACCATCAGGTACAAAGCAGGTATTACAAATGGGCTCATTTACTATGTATCTTTTGGCAGTTGCTAAATCAACCTAGTGGAGATGCTGGATGGGTGAGATGCTGTACGTTCACACAGCAACACAAAGACCTGCTCTGAGAAACTTATTTTCTAGGTGAGTGTGAGGAGAAAAAGAAGATGCACACTCTCCATTTTAAACTGTGGGGTACAGGAGGACTGTGCCAAAGCCAGATATGTTAGCGTAATGCTTTAAACAAAAGACTATCTTTTCCTACAGTCATTTCATAATTAGTTTTTTTACACAAGTGACAGCTGCCTTCATGCCAAGTCCTGGTCTCATCAGGGAAAATGGCAAAACTCCCAGGATAGCTAGAATTTTTCTCTTTATACAGAATTCATTGAAGAACTTTGTATTTCTCCTTTTTTTTCCCTCCTTTTTAATAGATTGGCACAAAAACAATAATTTTAGGATTAGTAACTAATTACTTACAGGAGGGGCAGAATTTTTGTTTAAAACACTCAATTGTTTACTTCAAGAGCACTTGTGTGTCACTGAGTCACCAAACCACAATTAAATTCTGGGAAATGGCTTATTGTTGAGGTTCACGGGGTCCCATGACATGGTGGGATGGGTCAGAGTCTGATTTTAATTGGAGGCCTGATCTCAATTTGTATCCTCTTTAATCTTTTGATTGACAGGCTGTGAAGGATTTTGAAGTTCCACAAGATGTCAGTAGCAAAAGAAAGATCTTGCATGGTCGCCCCTGGTTGTGTTGTTTGCACATGGTAAATATCAAGCACAGTATTTGCTTGTCCCTTAAGAGTTTAAGGAGATACTGTCTTTTGTGAAAGGAGCCCAGACGGAGTCTGGGGTGGTTTGCTTGGAAGTAAAGGCAAGGAGATAAAAATACATTGTAACATGTATGCTGGAGGATATTTTACGGGTTCCTGCTGTAAAACTTTCAGTAGGTTTTACTTTGCACTTGCTTTACAAATACAGTAAACATTATGGGGGGCGGGTTTGGGTTTTGGTTTTTTTTTTGGGGGGGTGTGTTTTAATCATGAAGCAATTCTGAATCTTGGAGTAGCAATTAATTTAGTTTAAAGATTTACCAGATATGCCCGGTTAACGTAATGAGGCATAAAGTGATGAAAAGGATAGGGAATACGTTACGGAGAAGATAATAGAGCTGTTAATTCAGAAGGTCGAGATTTGCATGGAAAGAACACACACCCCCCCCACACACACCCGGTGCTGCAGTGCGGACGTGGGTCCGGCGTGCAGCAGTGTGCAGCGCGGGGAGTCTGCCGCGCCCCACGCGGGGAGTCTGCCGCGCCGCGTGGGGCCGAGCCGCCCCCGGCGCTCACGGGCTCTCCCGCTCCCCTCCGGCCTGTTCCCGCGCGGCCGCCAGGCGGCGCCGCCGCACTGCACTGCGCTGCACCGCGCCGCACTGCGCGGCGGCGGGGCCGGCCCGGGGTCGGGGGGGTGTTTGTGAGAAGGGCCGCGCAGCGGGGGAGCACCGCACCCGCCGGCCGTTTTGGGAAGGCGGGCAGGCCGCGGCTGTTCCCCTGCGCCTCACGGGCGGGCAGCCGGCTTTTCCTGGGCGGGGAAGGTGGAAGGCGCTGGCTTCCACCTCGTCTGGAGTGGTGGGACGCGAAGTGGCGCCTGGGGCGAGGGGCCGGGGCAGTGCGGTGCGGGGCCCGCAAAGCGCGGCGGGGGCGTCCCGCCGCCATCTTGTGGAGCCTTTGAAGGGTGTCTGCAAAGCCTCAGGTGTCTGAGCTGCCGTCAGGGTTTTCAGCCCTCGCCGGTGTAGCGCTGGGGGGGTTGATGAGCTTAGGTGAAACTGCGAGGCTGTGTCCCAGATACATTAATTACACGGTACATGTGATTGCTGCAGTTCACCTGCTTTCTCATCCTAGTGTTGTAGTCTGCCTAAATAGAGCAGATGCGCTCGATGTCCTTTCAGCCTGCTGTTGGTGGAGGATATTTATTTCAAGGACAAGGAAGGGAAATGCTCCCTATGTGAGAAGACAGTAGCTGAGAGGAAATACAGGCAGGGCTGTGGCACTGCATGGATGGAGAGAAATAAAAACCAAAAAGTTTGTTAACAAAGTAAAGACCAAAGGACAGTTTCTTAACATAAAATGTCTATCAGGACAATCTAAGAGAGGTTCTGCTTCTCCTATAAAATGTCACTTGCATGCTAACATTAAAAGATACATGTTTCCTGATGATCAAGAGAGTGTGACTGATCCTGGCCTAGTTTTCCACTGGCATTAGTGGGGTCAGTTGTAGGCCTGGGATTTCTTATTTTAAAATTCTAATAAGATCTTGTCTCTGTTCTGGAGTAATGCCTTTAGGATTGTCTCTGCTCGGATTGGATTGTTGGTGCTTAAACTAGGGAGCGAGCCAGGATCATCCAACGGGGCACTGTGTTTTGGGCTGGGATGGCTGAATGAGGGCACACTGCCTGTGATACCTCTGTTTGAAAAACGTTATAGCTAGTATAAATACAGATACAGCTGAAGGATGATGCCATAACTGGTATCAGTAACTTTCTCTCCTGACACAAAATTATCTTACAGGGCTTCGGTCTTTGCTGCCAAACAGGGAAGGAGTATAGTTAATATGTCAGTGTGTATGTATGCACATATAAATAGGGGAGGCAATCTAAATATTAGAACCATGACTTTAGGATGCCAAATCCAGTTCCTCACAGCTGCGGTTATCTCCTTAATAAAATAGAAGATGCCATTGTTCAAAAGTAATGAGCAGATATAAATTAGTTTTCTACCAAATGAGTAAAATTACTATTTACATTTCAAAACTTTGTAAAAGTTGATAGACTGCTGAGTTTCAAATGATTGAAGGAGAATCGGTGTAACTGTAGACAGAGAATTTCTAATTCCTTTGAATCCTCTATTCTTACTGAACCTGAGAGTAATGGGCATGTATCATTAGAAACGGTAAAGTAAAAACCAATTAGCTCCTAAAGTTACATAGTAGACCTAAAGGAACTTCTGAAAAAAATTAAGGGAAAGTGTTCCATGAAGTGGGCAGAAGCATTTTTTTTTTCTGCATCAGTAGCCGCCAGCTTTTTGACCTTGCTTCCAAATCACTGTTACCCACAGCTCCTCCAGTCCACCAGGTTTTGGACCTGACTTGCATTCATTGCCTCGTGCAGTTAAGCAAGGTGCATTGAATTTAATGTGTTAAGCCATGAAACATGGACCGTGGTATTCAAGATTCAAAATGTTCCATCCTGTTTAAATGTTAATGGTATTCTGCAGCTTTGCATTTATGGACGTATTACATGGGGTTTTTTTCCTTTTTTTGGCAGGTGACATTCGTGACGGAAGAAGAATGATTACATATCCGTAACTCCCAGCAGTATGTCAGGTAATCATATTTCATAAGAGCATCTATGCAATATTTCTTGCTTTGCTGGAGTGATTATTATTAAACGTTTACTGCAAAATACTGCTTTAACAAGTTCTGAATGCATTGGTGCTGGGAACTGAAATCTTTCCTCTACCCAGAGCATAGAGATGTGGGGCACATGGTAATCTTCCCCAACATTTTTCGGCTGAAACTCTCATCCTCCTTGGTTTTCCTTTAGAAACAAAGTTGTGTTTTGTTCTAAACACACATTCCAACTTCAATATTTCTGCTGAAACTGCCAGTACAGTGTCAGTTTCTGCTGAGTACATTGGCCTAAGTTATTTTGTAACGTGGACATACCCCCTGAGGTTCAAAGTGAGACAATCAAATTCATTTTACATAGATTACCAAGTACTCTTCAGATAATAATTGACTAGGTCTGCAGGTGGGCAGAGTTGAAATGACCATTAACCATTTTAAGTCTGCTTAACCATCTTATCCCTGCCAGTTGCAAAGCATTTGAAGGCTATATATAAATCAGCTGTGACAAAAAACCCATATATTCTAATCCCAGAACAGGGTGTCTAAAAAGATATACTTATTACATGGAGATCATATAGAAAGCCAGAGAATTTCAGACTTCCAGAATTTGTTTTAGTATTCATCAAATTGCATAAGAAAAGAAAATGTTCTGCTGATACTGTTTGTCAATGTGTATTTCGAGAGCCAAATGCCGTAAATGGGACCTTTTAAAAGCTTGTTTGTAAAATGCAGCATGTGCTACATAGGGAAAATCATAACAAACAAGACTGAATTCCTAGTGTTATGCTCAAGGGACAGTTTATTTTTACTGACTGGGCAGATCAAATATCCTTTCCTTTCCCCTAGAAGCCTCCCATCCTTTTGTATTGGCCAGCAAGGGGTAACAGCTGCATTCACCAACAAAGCTGGTCTTTTAAGTTTAGGGTCCTAGATACGAGGTAAAGAGTAAAATTAATGGGGAGAAACAGAGTATTATTTAAATGCATACTTTCATAGTAAAATGTATTATTTGATAATATGCAAAGATATGTCATTTGACTTCTGTTTTTATGGTTTCTTTGCTGTCCATTGAAGCAGAGGTTAGGCACAGACAAATATAAGATGGAGGCAGAGGGCATCGAGGCTTTTCGTGGAATGAAGTGGAATACTTGACCCTTGGTTGGAGTGTCAGGCTCTGGATTAGCATCACTGCCACATGAGGACCGGGAAGGAGTTAGTATCCTTAGACTACATTGGCAGGGCCCACTAGAGTGTTTTTGCATTCTTCTGCAGGCATTCTAGGCATGATAATTTCATTTAGCAAATACCCGTTTTGGAAGAATTTAAAGCATTGACATGTAACTCAGCCTCTCCAGCTCTCTGTTGTGCTCTCTTCTGTCTCATGTTAAACTGTGCTTTTTGACCTTTTACTACAGAGCTTGATTTTGCTGTGGTTTTGGAGGGAGCAATTAGTAGCTTGTGCTATGTGATGGCAAGAGATGGGGAGGGAAATGCAGTGTACCCACTTCATCCTCATCTTATCTGTTCAGAGTGTAGCTTCCTGTGGAGGGGGGTTTTATGGAGAATTCCCACTAGCAGTCTAACCAGACCTGTCTCCTTGGACTTCTCCCTGGCAGGGCAGCTCTGCTAAGCTCAGTGAAACACAAAGCCTAATTGGAAGGATCTACATTTTCTGCATTTCTTTTGAAAGAAGTGGGCAGAACAAATATGTGCAAAGAAAACAATCGCCAGGCGAAAAAAAATGTTCATTGCGGAAGATGACTGTTGGTACAGCTGTAGATGTCCAGCACTTTTCATTATGAGCAGTTAATATTGTCTGTTTCTTATTATAGGAATGAAATTCCCTACATGAGTGTGAATGTGAAAAGAAGCATGGATGAAATAAAAATCTTTCAAACTCTATAAAAACTGCATAAATACCACCATCCAGAGCCAGACAGGACTCCTTTCCTAATAAGTGAAAATGAAAGCTTAGATTCTGTTAGTGAGTCACTGGAATACGAGAGCAGAATCTAATCCAAAACCAAACCAGTTGCCTAAAATAATAGGCTGTATTATTCTTATTTTTTGATAGATAATTTCTCTGCCCATATGTTACATTTCTACTGTGGTAAAAATTTTCCTCTTGTAGGCACTGCCCAAAAGCCTCCAGTTTCTAGTGCAACCTAGAGAAGTTTTTCTGACAGAAGATTGTAGAATTTGGCCTTTGGTAGTAAAGTTAGGCTTTACCACATTTTGCAGTTGCCCTAGGAAAAATATTTTGACTATTTTGACATCTCAGCTTTAAAAACACGTACTGGTGTGATTATTTTATGGCACACGTCTGTAATTGTATGTGCTTATAGCTTTTAATAAAGAGTTCAAGTTTTCCGAAATTATTTTGGGAACTTCAAAGTTATGGGTAACATGGAAGGATTTCAGAAGTGTAGAAGCCCTTACTTAAAAGTGAATAAAATGAAAAATAAAAAGCAAAAGGAATGCACCAGGTACAATTTTTGCATGCAAAAAGATAAACTTGAAAGGCAAATGTTGAGTTAGTGAAGTCCAAACTACTCTTCCTTTTTCTTAGAATGCAGTCAAAATAGAGTTCACACAACAATACAGATGGAGCTAATGAACACCTAATATTGGGTACTTGATGACATTAGAAGCTGTCAAGTGAAAAGCTGGACCTACAGGTTTTGTAAACACTGCTTGTCAGTATACTTTTGCGACTCTGCCAGTTCTGAGTGTCAAAACTTGCCTAACCAGTTTTATGTACACATAACTCAGACGATGACCAAGCATCGAGATAAAGGGATGCTTCTGGAGAGGGAGAGCTGGGCATAATACATCTTGCGGTTGAGTACTAAGTCAGAGACAGACGCATTCTGTTCTCATAAACTGAAGCTTGGTACATCCCTAAAATAAATAGTTTTCAGATGAGTGATCACACACATAAATGTAACAAAGCAAATCCGAAAGTTTAGCTTTCCTGTTTTGAAACCTGATTTTTTTAAATGTTCGTTGTCTTTATGGTAAATGCTGCAGCAGAGCTGATGCTTTTAAAGAACAACATCAAAAATGCATTTAGGGAATGTAAGTAAAATATATTTGGGTTTTTTTTAAATAGAAATAAGTGGAAAATGACTGATTGGATGCTCCCCCCATAGCTCATCAGCAGCTTTACAGTTGGCACCAGCAATTAATGTCCACAGAGTAATACCTGGGGAACAAAGTTATAAGCATTTTAAAAATTAGTACTATCTTAGCAATAACTACAAGTCTTTCTGCCATACATTTGCACAATAGAATAGAAAAATTTAAGAGTTGGAAAGTATTATTTTCTCATTGAGAAGAGAGTACTTTCAAATAAATAAGTACATAACATAGTTCATTAAAAAATTCTGACTGTTTAAATACTGTAGTGAAGCTTCTGGCTTTAGCATCACTATTCACTGGCAATAATGATTATTCACTGGCAATAATCTATCATTGAAAGCTTCCTTCTGTACATTTTCTCCCAAAATGCAGGACAAGCCCTGAGACAGATCTTCATCTTACTCCATTTACTGGAGTGAGAACTGAAGAAGGAATTCAAGAATGGGTTCTAAAAACCAGGAAATAGTATTTGTAGAATACAGTAAATCTCATTAATTTCACCTTCATGGCAGATGAAGATCGAACGTAAAGAATGTAACAGCGGTGTCAGTGAAGTCTGCAGCAGCTCTTTCACTGACTTCAGTAAGGCCAGGATTTTACTCTGCTTTTACTTGGAGTTTCATAATCGACTCAGACATTGTGCTTCTACTCTCAAACATTCACACTGTTCTATTTGGTAATGACTGTAAAGTTAGATCAAGATAGGAATTATAATAAAATTAAGTGCTTACATTAGGGAATATAAATGTCATAAATGCATATTTTCAGTAAGTAGAATTTAATATGCAGCATTTCTTGTAACAGGTCACTCATTTGGAGAAGAAAGTGAATCAGCTTTTGTGCAACAAATCCATTTGAAAAACAGTGTCTCCAAGGGTGTTGCATGTAGTTTCCAAGAACTGGGAAAAGTAATAGGATAGGAGAGGTACCACCTATTCTTCATGAGTCTTTTCACTGTAATGCTCATTACCCTGTGAACTTGCCATTAATTCAGATGGAGAATAGTTTATTGTGTAACATCAGTTGAGAAATTATTTCTCCTGAATTTCTATAATGATTCTCCTAGGATAATTTAATTTGACATACATCGCTGTCTGACACTTCTTGTCTGCCAGACCATGATAAAATCCGACTAATTCAAGTGTATTATTTCTTTTAAGTAATGGACTTTTTAGAAGGACAGTAAATACTTTAATATAAGGTTTTGTTACGCCAGGATTCAGCAGCTTTGTAATGAGCTTTTGGGGATTTTCAAAAGGTTAACAAGATTTATATTGTGGGATGTTTTTGCATGAAGCTATGAATCACTCCATGATGGCTCTTATTACTTAGAAGCGTATTTTTGAATATGCAGTTAAAAATATCACACTTGGTAAGTTCTAGGTTACAGACATTCTGGTTTAATTTTAACTTTTTTGTTTTAAACTTTAATGTTTTAAAAAGTGCTTTCAAAAAGTGCTATATAAATACAAAAGTTTCAAAAGGCAAGTAGTCTGTATAACATTTTGTAATGTTTCAATTTTTTATGCAATTCTTTAATAATGTGTTGGGGTTTTCTTTCCCGTCATGGGGGGAAAAAAGGCTCTCTAAAGAGTGTTTTTTTCTTAAGGAGAAACATGAAGATCTTATGTCTATGTGTTTCTAAAGGTGTTTAAGTTTGGTATTTACAACTCATGGATACCTGCTATATTTTCCAGATAAGGTACACACATTTTTAAAAAAAATTGGATCTGGTTAGATTTCACAAAGAAAAGAAAAAACAAAGACTTATTTTTTTAGCTTTGCAACATCTGCTAGCCATTTTCTTAAGTATGTTTCATTATGTTAGTGCTGATATTTTTTTCCTTTTTTTTTTCGATAATCCATCAGTATACTTAATCCCTTTCTATGGTAATTTTATTTAAACCAGAGCTGCTGCTTTTTGTTAACTCATCTTTCTGAAATTTATTTCTCATGGGAGCAGACTGTTGTGTTTGAAATTTTGAGTATCATTCTTAGACTGTGTAACACTATTTTTCACTGCTGCCATCAGTTAGAAGGAGTGCATAGTGTTGTCAATATAAAACATACTTGTTAATTTCACAGGCAAAAACCTGTTAAAATAGTTAATTAAAAAAGCCAGTGTCCTTATGTTTCTTCTGTCTTCTCTGCTGGCCTGAAAATAAAACACTTTCCTTTGCTGTGCTTGCCACAGGAGTTGCAGCCTGCCATTTTATGGTCTTCATAAGCCTGACTACAGACTGGTGTTCAGTTCTTCTGATGACTGTGTGTCAGAGCAATGAACTTACACTACTTGTCCTTGATATGCAGTCCTATATGTAGAGAGGACTGTAATTTTTTTGTGCCAAATGTAAAACTGTGGATGAACTATAGAAAAGCTACTATCCAATCAGGCATTTTCCAGTTATTTCCATATAAACAAAGTACCTTTTACATTCCCTAAATGCATTTCTGATTATGTTCTTTGAAAGCATCAGATTTGCTACAGCTTTTATCATAAAAGAAGACAAATGTTTAAGGAAATGTTTAAAGGTTGCAAAACATGAAGGCCAGACTTTCATATCTGCTTTGTTATATATGTGATCACATGTCTGAAAACTGTTTAGACCTGTACCAAGCTTCAGTTTATTTCAAGTTTTAAAGAATTCTCTCCTCACATCCCAGTTTGTCTTTCTTTCTGAAGAAGCCTTTGACTGCATTATTTGGGCAAACTTTATTTGTTTATTTATTGGTTTTTGTCTTTCACAAATTATATGTTTGTCAAGACTGCTAGTTTTAGTACGTCTTTTTTTACCTGGCCATTGTTCAAACCTCAATCCTTGAACAGGAGGTGTTATTTCAAGATACAGGGTATCTCTTTAAGCAATTCTAGAACTAAAATAGCTTGACCTGTTTCATCATCTTGAAAAAACAAAGAGCTTCAATTATGTGCACATATCCCCAGGATTTGCTGTTAGTAAACAGTGGCCAAATATACTGTCCATTCCTCAGTAGGGAGGGGTGTAAGGTCTAATGTGGGATTGAGGAAGGACCATGTGAACTGATTTGAAAGCTCATGGCGAAAGCAGTACGCAGAATCAGGATTTTACAAAACGGTGGTAGTGATTTGAAGTGATTTGTGGAAGTGATTTGAGTGATTTCCCAAATGGTTTCACTGTACCTTACACTTTTTTAAAGATTTTATGGTATTTTGATCCCTAATCTGGAAATGGTGTTTTAGTTTCTCACTTTTTTTTTAGTAGGTGCCCAAGCATTAACAGAATTATGTAACTTAATATGAAGAGAGTAAAAATCCATTAACATTCCCATATTCACACAAGCAGTAGTGTGCAAAATGAGTCGTGGAGAGGTGGATCGCTGTGTGTTGGGCATCAAATTAATCTTGGTTTAAAACAAACGGAGGGAGGTGGTTCTGCACATTAAAGGGAGACAGATACTGGAACTCCGTGCCAAAGGGTGTTGTGAATGCAAGAACTGTATGCAAGGGGAGACTGGGCTGCACTTCAAAGAGAGATCCCTTGGGTATTAGTACAGTTTAGGTAGGCTACAGGGGCTCAGGCAATCCGTTGGGCTGACAAGTAGCTGGGGATTGGGAGACTGTTGGTGGAAACTCTCATACATGCTTGCTTTGTTCTTACTCTTCCCTGGGTGTCCGCTTATGGCTCCTGTTGGAGAACAGTAACCAGGCGAGCCCTGTGGTTTGAACAGAGCTGCCATGCTCAGGTATACCTTGTTCTCAGAAAAACTCCCTCCCATGTGTTGTACAGAACTATGAGAGTGTCAAATGCATTTAGCATCTATGTGACTGTATTGGTTAATGTCACGTTTCGAGTTCCATTGTGTATCCCAGTATCTCACTGCTTTTTCCCGTATAGCTTTGGTCATTCGTTTCTTTCAGTATTTTTATTGTATCTGTAGCTGTCACAAGATTCCATATTCAGGTACACAACTCCTGTTCATTTCTCTAAGGAGAGGGTTTTGGATAGCTCTTTACATACCAAAACCCTGAACCATTTGCTTCTCTGTGCTCAGAACCTGCCTCTGGTTAACTTACAGATGAGCTGTCACGTTCTTCTGGATATTCTTTTTCTCTGATTGATTTTTTCTTATTTTAGAAATTTGAGCATAGTGTCAAGCCCAGGTTCTTGATGAGTAAGTATATGTCTAGTATTACTTTAACAGTTAATAGAAATTCAGTGTGTTTTTAAAAAGTGATTACACTGGTTCACACTGAGGAGCTCATTAAGGTATCTGTCAGCAAGAACAAGGATAAAGCTATTACACTGTATATTGCAAGTTTCTTAATGTTACCTTTTCTTACACATTAAAAACTCTCTACAAAGTTTATTGTAATATCTCTGCACTCTTCTTTCATGATGATGTAATCTTTGTCCAAAAGATTGTTTGAAAATACTGAAATTTAATTTATATTGAAAGCCATATTCTAAAATGTAGTATTTCAATATTTTATAATATTGCCATTGTTAAAGCGAGTAGCAGTACAACAATCCTGGATTAAATAATCCTGGCTCTGTTTATTTCCACAAGCATACACATACCCACATGTTTCTGAAATGCTGGAAACCACCTAGTGGTTTCAGTAGACTAGTTCCACCTGCTAGAGTCCTTTTCTCTCATTGTACAATTTTTTCTTATAGTCACTGTCATTTTTACATTTTAAAATTTAGGAAAGAAATCACATGTTCTCAAAGGTTTTATTTAGCACATTATATGAAGGCAGGGTTTGCATATTTATAAAGAAGAATCTGGCTAGTCTGGATTAGCTGTGCGTGCTCCATCCTGCTTATTCAAGGATCACACGAACCTAGTTTAAAAGTTGAGAAACTCAATTGTGAAGTATTTCCCTGTTTGATAAGGAAGAATAAGAAGAAGATGCTATGGTGTTATTTGGGAGAAAAGGGAAGGAAGGGAAAAGAGAAAGGAGAGGGGAAGAGGAGAGGAGAAGCAAAATAAAGGAAAGAAAAGAAAATGCTGTGAACTGGCTGCAACATTAATGAGAAGAAATGAAACCTTAGCCTTGTCTGGCACAGATAGTTTTATCATTCCCAGCACAAACGCACGTGAAAACTTTACATGCTTTTACTTACAGTTACTTTGTGTGCTTTAAAATGCTTGTACAAAATGTGAATTGGGTTTTAGTTTTTCTGGGGAGATGTCCTTTCATTGTAGCTTGCTTGCTTTTTTTTCTTAAGTCATTAAGTAAAAATCATCTAGTGTTACTGGCCTGGGTCCATACAAAGCTAGGCTGCTTGATCAACCTACTATGCACCCCTCAGTCCTAATCCTGATTACATTTGCCTTAGCTGATCTCTCTGAAGCCAACCCACTTCAATGTCCTTAGATGCTTGCATACTTCAGTGTTTAAAAAAACAGTCAGTAAAGTGCTGTTGCTCTTGCTGCTCTGTTTTCAGTAAACTTCAAATACGAGAAGAGGCAAAACTTTATATAAGAATTGCTTTTGTCAATCTTTTGTTTTGCAATCAAGTAAGTTAATGACAATTCAGAGACTGCTAATAGATTCACCTACTGCTACTGTTCTGATCAGCTACAAGTTGAAATTCTTACAGGCTGTGAGCTGTTTTGGAATGTAAAATAACTTTTTGTTGTGAGAGGAAGTGTCTTTGTAACTGTAAAAATAGCAATCCTCTGACATCCCAGAACTGTTGATTTACCTTTTGCCTCAAAACTAAGTGATAGCCTGTTGCTGAGGGTGAAACAGAAATGTTTGCACTCCCCCAAAAAGTGCGAGCAATGTAGTCTCTGAGGAGCAGGGACTGATTGTCTGTGTGGTCACACAGCAGCTTTCATCACCAACGGATCTAGCTGTCAACTGGAGCTACTGCTGTATAAAGCAGTAATAGTAATAACGGTAATACAAATGCCAGCCTTGAGTGTAACAGGGCAGATCCCAAGCTAGGAAAAATGGGTGTAGCTCTTGGGGCGCAGCAGGGAGGATTTAATGCGGTGCCTCTAGGGTTGTTGTGGTGAGCACAGGGAACAGGCGCTCTTTTCAGTGTGCCTTTTGGTCCTGTGCTGTGCACTCTTGAGTTTTTGTCAGGGTCAAAGTTCAGGATAGGTACACAGCTCATTCCAGCAAGAAACGCCGTCCTCCTGGCTGGCTGGCTACCACCGCCCGTCTTTCTGGAAGAAACAAGTTATGACTTCCTTCTCTTGAGATGCACTAAAGAGGGGAGAGGCTTTTTGTATCTCTGCCTTTACCACTGTTGGCAGATACTAGTAGAGAAGTAAGGGAAAAAGCGTATAACTGAGATGAAAGCAAATGAATTGTTCCATTGTTTTTATAGTCCTTTATATACTGACATTCAGGTAACACTGCATATCTGAGAACAGGCCAACCTTTACAGTCACCCATTACGAGTCTTTGTCTTGGCCTGTAAAAAACAACTTCTGAGGGATTCTCCTTGCCTGTCCTTTTAGTTCAGCTCAGTGGGCACTTCATCTGCTAAAACTTTTCTGCTTCTATAAAACAAACTTACCTTTAAAGACACTCTGATGGGAACTTGAGAATGCCTTTTGAACTGCTGACTGCTCAGATGCCAGTTATTGCTACGATGTGCTGCTTTTATATCTCTGAAATTACTTGATGATTCCTTTACTTATGTTGACAAGAAGAGCTCTAGGTCCTCCTTATTAGTCCCTCTTTACTCTGAGATAGGGCCTGTGGTTTTAGTCGTGATTCATCCCAGTAGGCTGTACTGCTTTCTGCCTTGATTATAGCCATTTTAACCATAGCTAGAGGGAGAGAGAGGGATGCTTCTCTTACAATTAGGAAGCTCAGACAAAATTATATTATCATCCTTTATCAAGGGTTTTGGTTTGACAAAACCAAGAGCAGATGTAGGAGATTTAAACTGCATTCTCTGTTGCAAAAAAAAAAAAAAAAAAGAAAAAAGCTTTTGAAAAATTCAGGCAAGATATGTTAGAACAAAAGGAGTAGAATAAATAATGTAGTCCTGTAGTGAAACTGTAATTTAACATTTTAATAAACTGAATGGTAATTTAGGACATACATATCTGCTGCGCCACAGTATAGGAAGTCTAAGAAAAGGAGACAAAATATGAGACCCCTCAGTGGTAGTTCCTTACAACTTAATCCTTGTCTAGCAAAATTTGAATGTAAAATGTCCCTGGTGACTGAAGGGAATTTGTGAAATAAAGTGGAAGCTTGTAAAATTAAGTAAACTGTTGCTAACATAGGAGTCAAAATAGTGAGACAAATTTCAGAGGGAACTAAAAGGAAAAGAGAGGATAAAGCTGCTTGATGTTAGGTTAGCCTTTGTAAACTCTGCCTGGGCAAATTCCAAATGATGGAAGCTATAATACAGTTTCTTCTCATAGTTTAAATGTGTCTAGAATCATATTTTAAAATCCCACAGATACTTTGCAAACACAGAAATTGGGAAATATGTTTTAATTTTATTTTTTATGTTAAGGAGGGTTTTAGAGTTCCTTGCTAAAGTTAAAAATCTTGTGAGCCTTCTATGACATCCTCTCTGCATCCTTGGGGAACAAAAGTTTTACCATTGTGGCAAGTGTATGTTTTTTAATTAAAATCAAAGATAAAGCAAATCCTCTTAGGCTAAAAGACAGCAAAGATGACCTTTAATATCAAAGATAAATTTGGGAAAAAGATACAGAAGTTTTTGCCTAACAAGATTGAACAGCTTGGATTATGAATCACTGATCTCATTTCCAGGACTAGTAGCAAGAACTGAGTAACTGAGGATATAATTGACTTTTTTAAACAAGGTCGAGAATTGTGTGGGGTCATTGGAGTGCTCAAGAAATCAACAAAGCATAGAAGTATCCATTTATAAGTGAATTATAGAAATGCCTGTATTTTTTATATATATATATATATTGCACATGCCTGACTCTTGCATTTATATAAAGATGCAATATTATTCATGCAGGGAGGTAACTAGAACGTGAAGGAAGACAAGGAAGAGGAGAGTAGCCTTGTACTGAAGGGTATGTTGTCTGAGGTTACACAAAGCCTGGTGGATGGGTGGGTTATAGTGCACAGTTCCTCTCCGTGCCAAGAAGAGTAAAGTGGCCAAGTTCTGTTCAGATCTTACAGGGAAGTTCTGTGCAGCTCCCAGAGGGTCTTACCAGAACAATCCAGTCTCTCCCTCTGAGCTTAAATTTATTATGAAGTCTAGAAGATATAAAAGTATTCAAATTATGTAAAAAAGTTTTATATTCTGTTCTTTTACTTTTTTAAAATTGCCTAGTATTTTCTGGGTTACTTTCACTGTTCTATTTTAAATCTGGTTATCCTCCTAACAAGTGATATTCTCTTGCCATATTACCTGCATTTAGAGTTAGTTTTTAATTTTACTAAGAAAATCAAGTCTGAACTAGGAGCAGATCTGTAAAGCCAGAAGTAAGTAGGTAAGTGCAAATTGTGTAATTAACTTACCTGCCCTATGCATTGAAGTCTGTGATGCCAGGTAGTTTCTCATACAAATCCATGTTATTGATGTCCAGCTGAGATATAGCGAGTAGAAGGAATGGACCTTTAATTTCGAATATCAGGTGAGCTTACACTCCCAGCAGAAAAAAAGGTATTAATTTACATTTAAAATTAAATAAGATATTGAGGAAAGCTATATATACTATCAGGGATATACTAACATAGGATAACAGTATTTAATACTAACCATAATTAAGTCTTCTGAATATGTCCTGTGTTCCACTTAAGAGAAGTCTTAAGACAAAACTTTCAGAAACAGCAATAGTATGATAGATCTGGTAACTGAAATCCAAAGTTATTTTTAATCATTTTTATCAGGAAATTACTGACTTAGTATGCTCTTACTAATACGTATATGGATTACTTTACTGAGTGAAATGTATGTAAAATTAACTCTTAGGTCCATTAAAATAGCAGAATCTTACTATGATTAAAACCACAGTGGATATCAGTCATCAAATGTCTGGAATTTGCTCTTTTCTATATGCAAGTTAGAAAGCTATTTTGTATTTGAATTTTGATACATATAATATAAAATAAAATAATTTCTTTAAATGTGGAATATCATCTCTGATGTGTCGTTTTTATAGCATTTAGTTTTGCTACCCAAAAATAGAAAATGGGCTGTATTTAGTTTTACAGATTTATCAACTAGTGGTATCTCAGTTTCTTCTCTATCAAAGAATAAATAAATTTGCTTAATCATTATGACTAATTAGATCAAATCATGCCGCTTTAGTATTGTTCATTATGTACACTGGACTCAAATGTCCATACTCCTGTGATAAAATTAGTGTCTCTGATACTCCACTGTGACCACAACTAGAGAAAGGCAGTAGGTAGCAAAAGCGGAACTGCTAAGCATGCCCACATAAGAATGTCACACTTAGGTAACAGAGTGTCCCTCAGGTCAGCCTACGATAAGAGCAAAGTCAAACAAGGCTGAATCCTTGATGTTTTGTGTTTTAAGTATCTGAAAATTGTTCACGACCAGCCTCGACCTACAAGACCTCAAATGATCATATGAGCAAGGCAATAAATTGGTGGTAACTTGCCCTGAGGCCCATGTTGTAGTCGTGATGTTGTGAAAGTTACATCTAGCAATAGCCTGTCCGTGTAGATCTGCCTACTTGTTCAGGCTTCACAGACGGGAAAATTTTATATTTACTTGTACCGAAGGGGAACTATGGTGGCTGAATGGGCATGGCTGAAAGGCTCTGCATCATATCAGTGCGGTCAAGTGGAGATGCACGGGAATACCACGGCATCGGGAGAGCTGGGGAACCACTTGCTTTCCAAAACTCCACACCTGAGCAAGATTTTGGCAATGCCAACAGTTTGTAGCCCTGCAGTATTTGCCAAACATCCAGGACGTGGCCTCCTGTCATGGGACAGACTGATTCACCTTCCTGACAGAAATCAGAAATGGAATGTAGTGGGCATAGTGGAAAACCGTTTGGGTAGGAAAAGACGCTCTAAAAATTATGATATCCAGAGGAATGGACAGCAGCTTTCGCAATGTCGACATGCTTCACCTTGGACTAGCACAATTTTACAGCCAGGCCGTACAAAAGCAAACTTTCAAGTCATGTCAAGTGCCCAGGAGTACCAAAAAGAAGAAAAAAAGTGTAAAGGTAACTGGCATTATTATGCAGAGCACAGCAAATGCTGTATTTAAAAAAAAAAAAACAACAACCAAAAACAAACCAGGTTGTTACATCTTTGTTTATAGTCAGGGGTTTGGCCATTGGTAAAAGCATTATTATGTGGGAGGTGTTTTCTTGTTACCAATTTTTTTAATTTTAATTATTTCTTTTTCAGCAGGGATAATTGTGATTTTTAGTATTCCTTTTTATTCAATTTAATAGCTTTGTGAAGAGCCCTGATGACAATGTGATGAGTACTTACTGGGGTTTTCTGTGTGATACCTAATATAAAATAACATCTATTCCTTTAGCCTGTTAAAAATTTGTCTCTCTCTCTATGGTCTTGATAAGCTGATCAAAAAACTTTTCTGAATCTGGCCTTTTTAAATAAAGCATGTCCTTGATACATTAAAAATGCAAAGGCAAATGAAAGCATTCTTTTACTACTTTCAGGGTGTTCATCTCTCACCTGTGACTGTGGTGTTTGCCTTTTCTTCTTTATTATTATTAACCATCCCCAAAGCCTCAGTAAGTGCACATACACAACTCAAATAAATGGGACTTCTTGTTATGAACATTCTTTGACTCAGTAGTCAGGAGAATTAACCATTTTCTTTCAGGTAGCTTTTTTTGTTCACATCAGCACAGCATTGAAGGAATTCCTTTTAAGAATCACAGTTGCTTAGGTATTAGCACAAATTTAGTGCTTAAGTTATTTTTATTCCTTTTTAAACTGGGATAAATAGTTCTTCATTGTTCTTCGCCTAAAAAATAGTTACTACATATTGGGAGGGAGGGACTACAAGTTGTTTTCTTTTACTTAAGTCTTGCGTCACTCCAGGAAGTAAGATTACAGTGTCAGGCAGGATATCACCTCATGAAAAAGTTAAACTGGTCTAAGTACCTGATTTCTTTAGATTTAGTTGCTCTTTACCTCAGAATGCCTCTTTGCTGACAGATGTCAGGTGTTGATCGCTTTAACGTCTTACTAAGGGCTGTCAGGAGGCTGCCAAACCCAGACAGTCCCACCCAAGAGTCTGTTAATTATGTTGTGTCAAGCTACATTAGCTAGCTTTCTGCTCGGTTTTATTTTTGAACAAATGGAACTTTTTACCTTGAAGTTTTCATGCAGAGTTGGGGTAGGGAATGACTCAGAAAAGGTACATGTTTTAAGTATTGGCGGTTACTTTCTCAAGAGATAAGCTGTGTAATTAACTGATGTCTGCTGACAGGGTCTTCCAATTATGAGATATGGGGAGACTTAACAAATTGGGTTGTCTGGGTCACAGGTCTATAATTACTCTTAGCAATATTTGCTCACAGACCATCTTAAAAGTTGTCAAACACTATTCAAGAATTTTGTTAGCCAGTTTGTTGGCAAACCTCTCAAGGAGCAAATGCTTTCTGACAAGACCGTGTGCTACCTACATGTGTCATGAATAGTGCAAGGAAACTAGTGCAAGAAAAAGCAAGCATGAACCCTGGAAGAGTCTTGATCATGAAAGAGCAAGCTCCATTCTCTTTTAACCAAATTTATTCAAGGTGTCAAATATTTTCAGAGAGAACTGGATTTGTAGTGAATCTGAACATTTAAATATAAACTATGACATTCTTTGTTATCCAAACAGACTAATGAGTCTGAAGTGTTTCAATAAAAGGCACATCACACTGGCATTTTATGAGTCACGTACAAATTTAGTGGCATGTCATAACCGAGGTACAGCGGGTTTCGTGAGAGAAGCAGTTTTAGAGAAAGAACTAACTTAATACATGTTGAGAAAAGAGGTGTGCTATTGTGTAAGGAAGATTTTCCTCAGGTTTAAACCAGGGGCACCTAGTTTGAAGCTTGCTGCATCTGTTGCAAACCCAAAGAAATTATTTTATGCCAGAAAGCTTCAGCTTTTTTTCCCTCAACTGTATCACTTGCTATAATAAATATACTGTAGACAAAATGACAGTTTTTAATGTCTTTGATTCTACTGAGACATACTCCAGGAACTGTCAAATGCTATTGTAACTTTACAGCACTACAATTCCATAATTCTACATACTTTATGATTTATTCACAAGTAGAGTTTTCAAAATAAGATAAATACTGTATAGAGTTAGTTTTCTGTTCCTGTAAGTGCTCGATATTATTTTGGATTCTGATGTTTGAGGTTTTCTTAGTTTAATCTATAACAGTAAGTTTGCGTAGTCATATTTTTGAGGGACCATTTTGAGTTTCTGATCATAATACGTAAAGTGAATGAATAAGGTAGTGCAAATACATACATTAAAGAGAGGTGGTAACTCATCATGCGGGCACAGAGATAGCTGTATTTGACAAATGATGTGTGTTGCAAAAGCCACATTAGTACTTCTGCTCAAAAGCTGTTATAGTTTTCAGTGTATTTTCTTTATGATACGAAAAGATAGGGACTGTCTGGGATGTGTCCCATCTTATGTGGTATGAGTCCTGAAAGTGCAGATTTGTGTTCTCCTTGAAGAGCAGTGATCTGATTTTTTTTTCCCCATAACCTTCATCAGAGGTGGCTGAGAGAATGCAGGCAACAAGAAAATCTATAAATAGGAAATATAACAGTTATTTTGTAACATGTAAAAATATATATTATAAAACTAGGAGCTGGTGTAATGCAAGTGTACATAACTGTTAAGAGTTCAGAAAGGTATGTTTAATCCTTGCAACTACATGTTCAAATGTGCAAAACTTTTTGACCAAATACTGGATTTTTATTCATCTGTATGCATAAAGTGTGAACACAACCAACGTAAGATCCTTCCATTTGGTCCTTTAGAAGCGGCACTCTGCCCTGGCTAATTGGAATGCTCTGCAATACCTCCCACGTACTGACACTGCCGAATCTTTTAGAAGTGGCATGTAGAGGCCCTAACTGCAGCATTGAGGTAGCCAGGACTCTAGACCAGGGGTGCACAGTTTGGGAACAGTCAGGAGAATATGACTCTTGCAGGTAATATGCCACCTGCACATTCACGCAGATAGCAGAGGTACACAACAGAGTGGATTGCGCTGAATGACACTTCTTTTTTGTGTGTCGGGGATCTCGGTTGGTTGGGGTGTGCCGTCGGGAGGATCATCCACAGGAGTACTGCCTTGCCTTGACATTTCTGTGGGTTCCTTTTGGTGGGTTTTGTCACTGAGTTAAGTCACAAGAGAAGTGCAGCTTAGGGGGGCATTTGATTGTTCATAATTAAAAGTTTTAGTCAGAATTTTTAAAACGGGAGTTGATGAAGAGCTGCATGGTCTAGTGTAAGGCAGTCTCTCCTGCAGACACCTCCTTTCAGGCGTTTTCGGCCTGACTTCTGGCCACCCAGTGTAACATCACTGACTGCACTACACTGACTTCTGATTTACACCAGGGTGAGTATTTCAAAACCTTGGGGGCATTCCAGACTCATGTTCAGCAAGTAATTTCTGCCTTTTTTAACAATGAACTGACACCTCAGACTGTGAAGGGTTCAAACTTTGGATCATCTTTTGCTGCAGTATCAAAGTTTCTGTTTTATCACTGGCTTGTTTGCTCGCACCAGAGGTTTTATTCTGTTAGTGATTAATTTCCATGTGTTCACATAATCAGACACTTGTGAACTAATAAAATTCCAAGTGCCATACTACATTGCTGAAGGCAATGAAAGCTCAACATGACATGATTTAGAGACTCTAATATTCAAATCAGAATACAAGACAAAGAAAAGCTGTTAATATTATTTTCTACTCCACTTTCAGACTTTCGATAAAGACCCCATCTGATTGTCTTATCAGATGATTTAATTCAAAGTGATACATGAAAGGGACCTGCAGGATTGGACCCTGAGAGATTAAAATGAAAATATTTTAGGAATATTTCAGTTTTAATAAGGATGTTAAATCTTTGCTGTGTTTTTTGAACTGATTTGTTTCCAAGGGAACAACAATCTGCACTGCTATAAACCTCTTTAATGTTAGCACAGTACAGGTAAGGAACCCCCATTCCCTGGCAGTGTTTATAATTCTTTTTTTTTGTCAGAAAAGGCTCTCATGCGTTTTTCTTTCTCTCCTCATTCTTCACAGTTTCATGGAATTTAATTTCCTTGCAGTATTACAGTAATTCTGACAAAAGTAGTACATATGACACATTTCTAAGCATTATTGACATAGCAATAGAAAATAAGAAATGTTTGAGGGATTTATTTTGGAACAGAAAGTAAGCCACAGGCTGTGCCACATCGAGTTACCATATCCTCAGGTGCCATCCTGGCTGGGATGGCTCTGTCTACACATGGTCTGAATTCTGTTTAGTTTTTCAGTAACAAACCTAAATCAAATCGGGAGGGAAAGAACAAGAGAAGAGAAAATTCGTAGGAATTTTGACTCATCCGGCAAAACAAAGCCACATGGGGAAAAATTCACACTAAGAATTTAAAGCCTAGTTCTCCAAAGCTTTTCTGGGTGGTGTAAAAGTATCTAGGTATCCTGCTCTGCTAACCTGTAAAACGCAGCCTCACCTCTGTGCAAGCTCTCACATAAATTCCTGTTAGCTGTAGAGGAGATTGTTTTGTGGTAAATGAACAACGCACATATTGCACTTGTGGAATGTTTCCTTTCTGGGGAGTGTGGAGAAGTAAGCTCGGCAGGTTGTATGTGTTACATTTGTATGTACTACAGTATTACCAACCGATCACATAAATGGGTATGGTTTGGGGGTTTCTGTGTAAACAACTATTGAAGAGTCTCTTAGGAAACACGGGCATGTTTTTATGAAGTGCTGAACATCCATTCTTGAAAAATCGGATCTTGCCAAAGACATGCTTTTTATCACAGACAAAATCACTGTTTGTAAAATCTAAATCATGGGCCTGAGCTAAAATGAAGATTAACTTTTATTGTGTGCTTTTTCACATTGTATTTCACAATGCTATTTGTTGAGTTAGATCTTTGGTAAAAACAGCATGGCGAATGAGAGTTCATTTGTGTTTTAATTCTGGGATTTCTGTAACTATTAGTGCTCTTAATGAAGTAAGATGTTAGTTTAAATTGTCAGAGTTTTAGCAGAATAAGTTCATTTTGGAAGCAACTTACTGACTTCAGTAGAATTCATCTTGATAGAGTTCATTTTGACTTATCAAATGTATCATTATTTTGTGAGCAAGTTAGTAAGAAATGTGCATTAAAGATGGTTCTTTTATAGTTAGAGGGGAAAAAAAAAATAATCCAAGCATGAATTTTAACTTCTCTGATCCTCAGAAGCACTTATCCTGAATTCTGTTAGCCTGCACATTAGATACTAATTGGCAATGGTTCTTATTTAGATAGGTTAGTTACGGTTGTATGTTGGAAGGGAGAACATTTCTCCGTCGGCTCTTGCGTTAGACTGAAACATTAAACAATATCGGATGGGGAGAAATATGTACATGTCATGCCCAGTTCTTACCTATTTCACTGAACTTTTGAGGACCATTTAGGTGTATGTTCATCAAGGTTGTTAGATGTATACTTAAGATCCTAGATGAAAAAGGCCAACCTGCATGGTAATTTTGGCAATCCTGTAGATTGTTTAAAATGAGTGACATAAGAAAACTAAGACCTCATTATCAAATCAGTAATAATGCTTCCTAATACATAAGAACAGACATTAAAGAGGGATATCTTCTTGTTACTCACTTCACAAGTTTTACCATATTTTAGCTGTGCTGTAAAGAAAAAACGTACTTTGCCTAGTAAAAAACAAATAGCAGCTAATATAAGTTAAAAATAAAATAATTTCTTTTAGATGAAAAAAGAATGGCTGATTAAACAAGGTATATTAACCGTATTGAGGTTTGGGGTGCATTAAGCAATTATAAGATCATACAGTTTTTCTTGTAGTGGCATTGATGTGTTCAAAGCTCGTAGGTGAGCCAAAACGAGCAAAAACCCCTCCTTACTCAGTCTGTTGTTGAAAAAGATACACTTCTAAAAGTACTTCATTACTGAAACATAAAAGATAACAAAGCAGAATAGCAAAGCAATTAGCTTATCGATAATATGTAAGCAGTGTTCTTTTTGCTGATTATATTATTTTGAACTTTCCCACCTGTTGAACTCAATAGAAATTACCTCCCCAAATCGCTGAAGTTTAGAAAAGCTGCTTTCCCATAAATGCATTACCAGGCAGTGGGGAGGATTGTGTATATGTGGAAGGCTGGGGAGATTCATGCATGTAATTCTGTAAAACAAAATCAATAAAGCTGATGACAGATTAAGTTGCTAAATTTTGTAAAACTAGACTACTGTTTGGGTCATCAGCACAGCACTATTGGATTTTCTATGGTTTAATGCTGAAAAACAGGATTATTGATTTTAGGATTTTCAGCGTATCCCCTCTGGGAGTTCTTAAGCAGTCTTTATAATGCTTCACACTTAAGTTGACAACTACAGTGACATAACTGTGTCCTCGCCTTAGTAATCATTTTCTAATCATATTGGAAAAGGCTGGAAATGGTTTATAAAATGATTATTCCAGACAAACGGGGGAACAGGAGGGTTGTCGGGACGTCACTTCTTTGTCTGGTGGTCATTGCTACCTGCCTGCCATCTTCCCTTGGAATTAACTTACAGTCACAGATTAAGACCTTTGACTGTCATAAATCTGCTTCCCAATATGTTTGACTGGCAGGGGAGTTCACAAGCTGTCTCAATATAAATAGGATTTTAGCACATCAGGTGCTGCTCCAAAGTAAAACGGGCTATTTTGCAGTCGACTTTGTTGGTGTATATTCATTGCTCCTCTCCCGTTGCATGTGTATGCATGCCTGCGTGTGTATGCATGTGTGTGTGTACGTAAAGTAGAAGCTGAGATAGGGTAACAAAATGAACTACTGTATGCAAGAAATATATGAAGTGCACCCAGCTGCTGGTAGCAATTGCTACATGCAGTCCACTGATTATTGCACATATATCGAAGATAATCAGGGTTACAGCAGTTGTGATGCTCAGGTCCTGCACAGTAACAACATATATATGGAACAGGCCTGGGCGGTGAATCAGCCTTATACCTGTAGTTACCCTGGAAACGTGTTTAAAAGCGAGTACTCTGACATGGACATGGCCCTGAATCAGTACAACCAACCTGAATATTTCACTGAAGAAAAACCTACTTTTTCTCAAGTGCAGTCGCCATCGTACTCTCAGAAGAAAGGTAGGGGCAATTTATTTAAATAACAAAAAAAAAAATCTCTGTTTTTGTTTTTGTTTTGCTTTAAACTTACAGTTGCATCAGTTGGCTCAGATACATCTTTGAATGTGAAGGCTGCCTGTTCAAAATTGAAAGCAGCAGTAACATAGGTTGCTAGGTGATTGTAAGATTTGTGAGCGATGAGGATTTCCAAGCACTTTTTCTTCATCTGTGAAAGACATCTGCAAATATATTGCTTGTTTTCTGCTTTCGGGGGCTATTAAGTTCATTTGCTGTTCACCAGTGAGCTAGATAAGAAAGTTTCTCTTCTGAAATGTCGTCATTATATATTCTGCATCTTAAAGCTGTGTTTCTGGTTACATACAAACAATTTGTGTGAGTCCTCGTTATCAGTAAATGTGAACTCTGTTTACTCAGCAACTCGGGCAAAATATTTTGCAAATAGAACTGTAAATGTGTATGGGAAAATGATTACATTTAGTAGAGTTACTGTCTTTTAAGTGAAAACCATGTAGTTTCTGCTTATGCAAAGCAAAAAAGACTGAAAATTCAAGAATATATCTATGCAAGAAAGACTATTCTGCATCCAAAAAGTTGATCTAATCAATATGTTTGTGAGAGATAATCAGAGTGCAATATCTGCTTCCTCATGGTTAAATCATTGCCTGTTTTTAGAATTTATTCTTTTGCTTTCAAGTAAGCAAAGCAGATTCAAAAAGAGCCCAAAATATCAACAAACACTTGGAAATGTTTTCGGTGTTATTTGTTCTGAACTCAGACAAGCAAACTGACGCATACAGAGTATACGTTCTGTGTGTTTCTTTAAAATCACATTATTAAAGAATAAAAATACACAGTCTGTTGTACCAACATAATGTCCTTTTTCTATTAAGACCAGATTTTCTGTATGCAGTTATCCAAAACCCAGATGAATCTGGTGTAACTAGGTAGATAGAGAAAATACCTTTTACTACTTTTAAAGTGGCTTTGTAGTAAAAAGTACACTGTTTAATCTTATTAACTACCTGGAAAACTGAAATATTTTCCTTTGTGCGGGCAATATTCATTAGCACTTGGTGCAATGAATCTATATTTTCGGTAGGAAAATGTCTTATACTTTGAACAGCATTGTATTTCATAATATTTTTTAAAATCCTGTTCTAGGAAGCTGTAAGAACATGATCAAATTGTAGACTAAATGTAGTTGTGGATAATGCATGTGTTTGTATTGTGCAACATTTTAAATGCTTTTTAAGGCTATTTATCTGCTATTGGGTTTTAACTAATGAATTTGTAACTCTTTGTAGACTCTTCCCATGTCTTATTTTTGGTTAAAGAAAAAGAGTACTCAGGATTAACTTAGAGAAAATAAAGACTTGCTATTGCAAAGTCAGTGAAGGAATAATTTTTTCATAATGTTAAAGGTTATAAATAATAATTGATATACCTAGATCAGAGCTTTAAGTAAGTTGTTTCAGTACTCAGACACCTGACATCTGCTCTGTTTAAAGTTTTTGTACTTGTTTGGTTGAAAGAATAGAGTTGTTTTTAAAAACTGCTTGTCTGCCCTTGTTTTCTACTACCTCAGTTTCACTAAGAAATGGCAGTGAATTTTGGTGTAAGCCGGCTCTCAAGCAGGCTTTAATTGATCATTCACGGAGACTGAGCAACGTGCTTTGGGATTCTTTAGAGCCTTATTACTGTGATAATCAATAAAAAGTTGCCTCCCTTCTGTCAAACCTTTGCAAATGCTGAGTTTGTTAGCAGAAGAGATCTAAACTGTGTGGGACATGTGCATCTTCTCCTTTTTTTTTTTTTTTAATTTCCATCTTTTAAGCAAGCTATCGTAAAACTAACGAATCTTTTAATCCCGTCCTAAGAACAGAAGGCTCTACACAGGGCATGTGTGTCTGTATTGATCCAGAATTGATTTTGGGGGGGACGAGGGAGTTTGTTAGAGAAGCCTTGGTAATAGCCCATTAAAGCAAAATTAAGTCCCTAAGCAGGTGTTCATGTGGAGTCTTGATTGTTGCAGTTGGTACTTCAGTTAGTCCCCTGAAATTTGTAGTAATTTCAATAATACGCTGTTCAAATCTGATTGTACTTTACAGTAGCACATGGAGTCTTTTCCTATCAAAACTTTTGCTAGTTATTAGATGGTTAAAGTCGTCTTTTCTCTCTCGGAAGAAAAAACCATCAACATTTTGTATGCTGAAAAAATTATCATTTATGAAGGGGAGTTTAATTACTTCTCTATATTTATGTCACTTTAAAAGAATTCAGAAAATAACTTTAAAAAACAAGAACCAAAGACCCCAACAATGTGTCACTAAAGGAAAAAAAAAAGTATTTAGAAAGTATAACCAGTTATTCTAAAATATAAGAAAGCACTTCAGCTTCTCCAGTTATTACAGTACATTAAAAACTATTATTTCCTGATTATCTGTCACAAATTCTGATGAAAGACTTGAATTTTAAAGGAAAAAATTGTGCTCCAGAAAATCCAGAGGTGGAGGTGTGGTTTTAGCTTTGCATCTGCTTGTTGCTCTGTTATCTTTTGTGCTGTAGTGTACGCTGTTAAAAGGTAGCAGCACAATATTCATGCAAGAGCTGACAGTTCTATTAAGGAAGCCCTTTTGGACCTGATCCTACCATAGGAGACAAGCAACCAGATACACTTTGTTTTCTACAGGAGGCTGTGAAATCTGATGAGCAGAACAGGGCTCATCATCATGAGAACGAGGTGCTATCCCCAGTTCTGTCCCAGAGAGCTTGAACTGGAATATTTTTCCCCTCTTATGGTGCGGCCGGCCGTGGTGAGCTTGCGGCACTGCACACTGGATGGGTGATGCTCCGGGGGAGCCCGTGCCACCCTACCCTTGCACAGAGGCTGAGCAGATAGGCACAAGTGTCCCTGGATCTCCTCACACCGCCCGTACAGTGAGGAGGAGTACCCAGTGACAGAGTAGAGGTAGTGTAGTCAGGAAAGTACAAAAGAAATATGTACAGAGGTCTGGAAACCTCAGTATCCCCACGTTTGGTGTGTGCGCAGTGTTTTGGCCATTTGGACAACGTGGGAAATAGGTCTGCAAAGTTAAAACCGGGATGTGAGTTGGCTTTCGCTTCCCTTTGCACAGTCATTTCCCGGACAAAGTTAATGAAAGATGCCCGCAAGTGTCTCTGAAGTTAGGCTTTAACTTCAGGCTCTGTGGGGGCGGACCAGAAGCAACCAGAGGCTGCCCCCCAAACCGAGGGTTTGCAGGCAGGAATTCTTGAGTTGAGCTGTAGCAGTGCTGGCTCCTCAGCGCTGTGTCTCGCCTTGCTTCCCAGATACAAGGTGAGGTTAATGCCGTCTTTTTAAGGGTGCTGGGTATGGTGGGAGAATGGGGCTTTGAAAGTTGTTATTGTTGTTATTATTATAATTGGAATTGTCATTATTATTTCTCTTTATGTTTTCTCAGGCAATTTATGTGCAGCTGAGAATACGTACTGTATTGACTGCTAGAGTATGCGACTAAATTAGTCCAAACTGAGTTCTCAGCGGTGTGAAAACGTTAGGGTACTTTCTGAATAGCTAAGAAAATGCAACATGGAGGTTATGTCAAAATGTCTTCTCATCAGTGCAGGGAGTATGTGTGCATATAATCAATTTACAAAAACACTGAGCATTTGTCATCTTGGCCTTTGGAGCCGAGCAGCTCCCAGTATGTTAACAATTATTTGGGGCTTAAAAATTATTAATTTTGCTTTTGACCACCCATCTAAGGGGATAGCACTGATCAGAAAAATTGCATCTTATTCAGCAAATCATTATGCATTTGGAATTACATGTTTCTTTTTTAATAAAAATGTCAGTGGAAAAAGTGGTTTCAGCTCCTTTACTGTAACCTTTCCACAACCAAATGAAGGATGGGAAAGAGAACTAAGTCATACTTTGCTTTTGCATGAGTAGTAAAACTGATGTTCGGCAAGGCTTAGATTTCTAAATAAGTTACTTGCAATACTAAGCTATGGTCTCTAAAAACATTTAAATAATTTTGGGGAAAAAAATTGCATGGTCTGACTCTTACAGTAGTGCATTTTGTACCTGTAGTTGGTAATGGATGCAAGTACAGTACCAATCGCAGCAGTTTAAGCGATAACACAGTTTGGGCTAAAATGTTTTCAGCACATCTGTGCAAAATGCACTACTGTTGATAAGGTTTCTGACTCAGCCCAAAGAACAGGGTTAATACATAGAAAAGTCATTGAGGGAAAAGAGCCTATAAAAAATGTTCCAAATTCTGTCTTTGCAGAATCTCTTGCCAAGTTTTAGTAATTCCATAAATCAAAGAATGTCAACAAAGATCAAAATTGCGGACAAGCAAGCCAGTTAGCTAACAAGAAATGTGTGAATCTGTTTAACAACATTCTCAGTGCTTCCAGGCTCGATGGAGAAATAAGCAATTTTTCTCAGTGGGAGTGATTTAAAGAAAGTGGGAAACAAGGATCAGTGTTATCAGCCCAGCCTTTCAGATCAATATTGATAATAGCACAAACAAGAATCGAGTATGCTTTTTCTCACTCAGCTCTATGCTTTTTCCGATAAACACTCTATTGAAGCTTTTTCTACACAGGCGTGTCAAGGATGATATCTGGATGATTCTTGTAATTTTTTGTAATTTGCAAAGAGTTACAATGTGACTGTGGAATCAGTAGAACAGCAGTATGAATTTTCTTTTCAGTTCTAATACAGTTGGGGATTCTCAAGGTAGTAATTAATTTCATCTTTTTCATTTTCATACTGCAGTGTCTAGTAAGTGAATACGAGCTTACTTGATAAGTCCTAAAATCCTCATTTTAGTGAGTGGTCTCTAGTCATGCAAACCATACCAGATGGGGGAAAGAAAGATTTCAGGGAATATATTTAATACATGACTCTGCCAGTGTACAGTGAAAATCAAAATACTGAGTAATGGTCTTAAAACACAAGTGTCCTTGTGCAATAGCAAAAAATGGCTTTTTCTGCTTGCAAGGTATAAGCCTATGGTGGATCAGGAACAAGCTAATAAGGAACATCTGATTTGACACAGACATAATTTGTTTGCGTCGATGTCACTCATATCCCTGTTCGGTAGTCAAATACGGTTTGGGTCCTAGAATTTTTTAAGGTGTGGTTTAATCCCTAGGCCAGTATTACATTATCTGTACAGACAGAGACCTGGAGATGTAAAGTCTGTGCAACAATACTTTAACAAAACTGAAATCGGTTCTTTGCTTTTCTCAAAACATGCTTTTTTTTTAATATGTGCCAGGTACAGAGGAAAAAAACAGGATCATTTTTCAGGGGTTGTTTTCATTTAAATAGCTTTCTTTGCCTTGTTGCGGGGAGTGGGGTGGGGAGGTGGGGCAAGAATAGCCATCGAGTGTCTCATTTGTGTCTCTCCAATCTGTTACACTGTGCAGGGTCACATATACTGCTTTAAGGTGTCATTCCTGCAAATGGTAATTTGAGAGTGTGGACATACAGCATTAATGAAACAGAGTACCTCAGATGGCTGCATAGGTTAGCAGATCTCATTCTGTCCTTGCAGCTGCTGGGGCAAACTCACTGCGCATTTTCCTATCGAAGGGAATTGTTTCTTGCCATACCTCTACAAAGCTACAGTTACGATTTAAAAGATATTGTAAATCACCATCAAGATTGGTTATAATGGATTATACAACATATTCTTCTAGATAGGGGCAACTGGTCCTGCTGAGTACTTAGCCTTGCCAAGACAGTAAGATTAGGCGGACTGGCAGGTGGGAGTCTGGGGAGCAAAGGAGTTACTTTAGGCTGCAGGGGAAACACCAGACATGGCAGGTCAAGGTCATTCATTGGTGTTCTCCACTCAAAGCAAAGATCCAAGGAGGGCATTGGGATGAACAATGTCAAGTCATACTTGACAGATAGTTAACTTTGAGGATCATATGGGATGCACCAAATGATAGTCCATGAGGATGCTAGAAAACAGCAGACAGAGGCTTGAAAGACCAAGGAACAATATTGGTATTGTACAGTTCAGTGAGATTGGTGTTGCTTTTGAACGGTTCCTCTTAGCTATTTATTTAGTAGGTTTTGACCAAGAAATAAAGGATGAAATTTGAACACCAGAAATAGGAACCTACCCAGTGTTCCCATGAGATTTGTCATCAGACATTCTTCTTTCGTAAGAGAGCACCTGGGTTACTCTCATCTGCTTCTTCCACACAGTTACTATTTTTCGTACAGAGTTATTAAACACATAAGATGCCAAAGTACTTGCTGATGTGAGAGACAAGTCCCTATTAGTCTGCCCCTCCTCTTTTTTCCCCAAGTGCTGCAAGGAGTAAGAGAAGTCTGTTGCTCTGCTTCTTCCCCATACCATCCAACAGACAACTCTGCTGCCATCCACAGCTTCCCCAAGAATCTCCATTGCACTGTTCATAGCTTCCATGCTGGCACCAAGTTTAGAAAAACACTGTTGAATTTCCTCCTGCTAATATTGTTTCTAACTGAGTAGCAGCAAAAATGCACTGAGGCTGCTTATCTGCACATCTTACAAATGAAATTGCATTGAATTTATACAGAGGTCAGACTGGATATTTGCGACTACTAGAAATTATTTACAGTGGATGTTACGGTTTGTAAGAACTGAATGTAAGTCCCTTATTCCTCTTGGCATGATGTCTGTTTGTCTGAATTGTATCTTTTTAAAATACTCCTGACAGTCCAATTTTCCTACTTTCTAGCAGTTTCTGACCCCATTAGCTGTTGGAAGGAGGGTTAAAAATATACAAAAGTGTGGATATCACTCTCAGCTTTGTAATAGAAAAAAGATGTTTATTGCACACTTTTATTGCCAATGATTTCTTGGGATAAGAGTTTTCTATCCATGTGTCCTGTTGAATCAGTAGAAGAGTTCAAAGTGTGTGCTTACCTTGTGACATGGGCACAATCCTGCAAAAGTGATGAACATAATATTTAACATTTAAGTAGCTTAAATAGCTGGCACTTAACATTTCCAATGCAGCAAAATTGGGAATGTGGTTGCATGTAAGGATGCCGTTTTTAATTTCTGACTAGGAGTGCCTGTAGGAGATTTGTCTTTTCTGCCAGATCGGAAACTGTTTCCTGGGTTGGATGAAGTCACGGAACTGCGAGCAGGAGATGAACACCAGTGGTCACATGTGCAAGCTACTGTATATATTTAAGGAAGCGGTTTAGACAAGTGGTCTCCTGCTCCTCCAATAGAACAAAGCTGCCATTACATGAGCAGTGCTAACCAGATTATATACTTAATGAAATATCAAGGCATTTAATTCAGAAGTAATTCTTGAGGAAGCAAACCAGGGATACTGAATTTTAGAGGACATAGTTTGTGCTATGCCAAGTCTGCGTTTCATGAATAGCACTAACCAGCAATAACAAGAAGCCATTAGGCAAATTCTGCATCCCTTTGCTGACTCTGCTGTCTCCTGTATCAGCTCCATGTTGTGTATGTGTTGCATGTGCAGAGGCAGGTGTGAGCAAAAGGGGGGCAGGATGGAGATAATAGCCTCTGCTAATCCCCTACTGGCATAATGTCCATTAGGAGTCACTGATGTAAATTAGAGTCGAAACCCTGCTGTCTCTCTTCCCTCAAGGTCATAGAACCAGCTCCACGTGTCCACCAGTCTTTATCCAAGCACAACTTGTTCATCATGGAGAAATGTAACCTGAATGTAAATCTGATCTTTTGCTGTATTATAGACTGGTATGATACATCAGTAAGATCTCAGCTCATTCCCCCACTCCCCTTTAAGATGCCAGTAGGAGTATTGGCAAACCTGAGATGCAGGTACCCGGGCACGGCTTCAGAGTGCTCCTGCTTCCCAGCATTACAGAAGAGGGATATATGTTCCTCTCTAACTTGAGGTTCTCATAATTATGCTCAAACTAGACATATGAAGTAGACCATTGTCCTGGTTTCGGCTGGGGTGGAGTTAATTTTCTTCCTAGTAGCTGGTATACTGCAGTGTTTTGGATTTAATAGGAAAATAATGGTGATAACACACTGATGTTTTTAGTTGTTGCTAAGTAGTGTTTATACTAAGTAAAGGATTTTTTAGCTTCTCATGCCCAGCCAGCAAGAAGGCTGGAGGGGCACAAGAAGCTGGGAGGGGACACAGCCAGGACAGCTGACCCAAACTGGCCAAAGGAATATTCCATACCATATGACATCATGCCCAGTATATAAACTGGGGGGCGGATCGCTGCTCGGGAACTGACTGGGCATCAGTTAGCGAGTGGTGAGCAGTTGCATTGTGCATCACTTGTTTTGTATATTCTAATTCTTTTATTATTATTGTTGTCATTTTTTAAATTGTTATTATAATTATTATTATTTTCTTCCTTTTCTGTCCTATTAAACTGTCTTTATCTCAACCCACGAGTTTTACTTTTTTCCGATTCTCTCCCCCATCCCACTGGGTGGGGGGAGTGAGCGAGCGGCTGCGTGGTGCTTAGTTGCCGGCTGGGGTTAAACCATGACAACCGTACAAATACTTCCTGCCTTCTTCCTTCTTTACTTTCTCCTAATCCACTCACCAGCCCCCAGAAAGTTCAAGTATTTTAAGCTCAGTTAATTTCAAGTATTTTCTCTCTGATTTGGGCTTTTCTTTCTGGAGAACTTCTGGCAAGCGTAGCCTTAGGAAGGCACTCTCATTTAAGCTGTCTGTTACTGAGCTGACCCTCTGTCACGTTAGTCACAGGAAGATGACAGCCACCCCTCTTGCAGCATCCTCCAACAGCTTTCTGCTGCCCTGCGTCTTGTTGCTGGTTGCCCTCCATGTGACTGTGGTGTGCCAAGTCCCTGAGCTGTACCGAGCCATACTGGTGTGAGAGCTGCATAAAGACAGCAAGCTTGGAGTCTGGTCTAACATGTGGTGCTACAGATGGGTTCAGCAAGCCAGTGGCAAGGGATAATGTTACCGGCAGCCACATCCAAAGGACTCTCCCTCATTGCACTCATAAATTGCACTCAGCCAGTTGGCAGATGGTGCAAAACTGGGAGGAGTGGCTGGTAAACCAGATGGGTGTGCTGCCATTCAGAGCAACCTAGGCAGGCTGGAGAAATGGGATGAGAGGAATCTCTTGAAGTTCATCAAAGGGAAATGCCAAATCCTGCACTGGGGGACGAATAATAAATGCAGCAGTACAGGCTGGGTCCTGGCCAGCTGGAAAGCGCTTTGCATTGAAGTACTTGGGGGGTTCCTGGTAGGCAGCAAGTTGAACATGAGCCAGCAGCGTGTCCTTGAGGCAAGGAAGGTCAATGGCGTCCTGGTCTGCATTAGGAATATCATCACCAGCAGGTTGAGGGAGGTGATCCTTCCCCTCTGCTCAGCTCTGGTGAAACCCATCTGCAGTGTTGGGTCCAGTTCTGGGCTCCCCAATACAAGAAAGACATGGACATATTGGAGCGAGTCCAGCAAAGGGCCACAAAGATGATGAAGGGACTGGAGCATCTGTTGTATGAGGAGAGACTGAGAGAGCTGGGACTGTTCAGCCTGGAGCAGAGAAGGCTCAAGGAGGGGTCTTATCAATGTGTATAAATACCTGATCCCCCATCAGGTAGAAGGCAGAGCCAGACTCTTCTCAGCGGTGCCCAGTGACAGGACAAGAGGCAATGAGCACAAATAGAAATACAGGGAATTCCTTCTGAAGAAAATAAAATAATCTTTTCTTTTCACTATGAGGGTGACCGAGCACTTGCACAGATTGCCCAGAAAGGTTGTGGAGTCTCCATCCTTGGAGATACTCAAAAGCCATCTGGACATAGTCCTGGGCAACTGGCTCTAGGTGGCCCTCCTTGAGCAGGGGGGTTGGACCAGATGACCTCCAGAGGTGCCTTCCAACCTCAGCCATTCTGGGATTCTGTGAAATACTTACTACACTTTAATAATCTTTTGCGGTTACAGAAATAGCTGCACTTTCCTCCCTCCCCTCAAAGTGAATCTGAGATCTCTGTGTTACATCTGTACAGAGAGATTTTTCAGAAGGAAAAGTTATGTACCATGACTCCATTAATTATGAGTCATGGGAACACTTACTTTGAAAGGTTTGTATTTTACCCTGTTTAAAAGTTCTCTTTAGTTTAGAATTACTTTTTGGTTGCCATCAGAATTGTTTTGGGTTTTTGCTCAAATTGAAAATATGTTTATGTTATCAAAACAAATGTCATCGTGGGAAAAGCACGAAGCATTGCCAATGTTTTTCATAGCAGTAGTATTTGATTTCACTTGTTGGGTGCCTGGTAAACCACTTCAGAAGAGAAAATGTCATTCTCACACGTGCACATACGCACACACACACATATTTGAATGCCCACATATTTTACCCTAAATTCGGGCTATATTAAATGTTCCTGTGGAACACGCCCAGGTCAGGTATGATCAATACAGCTTGGGCTATCTGTTGCTGGTACTTCTCTAACCATTCCTGTGGAGCTGTTTTGAAACAAACGCTCTCTCAGTAAATATTTCTTACTACCAGGTCCCTGAGTCACCCTGCAACCTGGGATCTCATCTTCACTATACAAGTATATCGGGTTTTTTGTGAAACAGAAAAGAGAAATATATTGTATGTCTCGCTGTTGTTTTATTTTTCCACATCAAGGCCTTTGAGGTAAAAATAAATATATTTATTTTTCTGAGGTAGTATTTCACTCAGGAGAGAGCAGTCATGTTCCAACTTCTCTGTCTTGACCAGTAGATGCTGAAACAGTCTGAAAAGTAGAAGATATTATAGACTATGTTTAAAGAAGTCTGTAACATAGTGTGAGCTTTTTATTCAGGCAATTCAGTGCGTTCGGAAGTATGGGGCTGGTAGACAAGATCTGCAGTGGATTTTAATATAATATTTTTATATCAAATGTATCATATCATTTTATATCGAGTTTACATGCCACATCCTCTTTTTCTTTGCAGGGTATATACCCAGTTACTTAGACAAGGATGAGCTATGTGTAGTATGTGGGGACAAAGCCACCGGATATCATTATCGCTGCATCACTTGTGAAGGTTGCAAGGTAAATGGCACAGTGGGAAGGTGGGAATCAGAAATAGCTCTCCAGCTCCTCCATTATACAGACTTCCTGAACTGTGCTGTCAAATAAAACAAAGACAGATTAGAAGCGAATAAGAACATCCAGTACTGATGATAAGCCGTATCTGGCTATGCCGCTGCTCTTCATATGCATAAGGAATATAGTTAATTTTTGCAGTGTTTGCTTCTGAAAAGAAAATGAGAAATTTAGATTTTTGTTGTTGCTGTTTAACTGTTAGCTTTTACATTTCTATTTTTTAATGTTTCTTTGGCCATGTTCTCAGCCAGTGTACATCAGCATACTCCCAGGAACTCCAGTGAAGCTGTTTATGCAATAGCTGAGATTCTCCCTATGCCCATGAAGAGTCTGTAGCGATTAACAGTGTTCCAGTGCCTCTCATTGTCACTGTGAAGAAGCAAAAATCAAAATCCTTTCCACATGCTCATACAACAGTAACATCCATCACTTTGGGAAGCATTGAAGCCCAGTTCAAACAGTTTCAAAAAGATTTTGACTTCTTTAACTTAAGCATATTGAAATGTGCTTTCAGCCCTAAATTGCATCTCCAAAGCTACATGAAAAATTGAAAAAGAGATTGCTTTGGGCAAGTAAATAAAAAATTGAGTAACACAATCAGGCACATCTTACATAAAATTGCCTGAATAGCTTAAGATCCTGTAAGAAAGCTATTCTTTCCTGCAGAAAATAAAAAAATGATTGTTTTTCTAAACAAATGGGACCACACATGTCATGGACTAGTGTCATGGGGCTAAGCCACAAAAGTCGTATTCTGTTCATCCCCGAAGTCTGGAATATTTGGATCTGAGATTTTGGGTTTGGATTGGCTTTAGAGCCCCACATCACAGTAACTCTTGTGTTGAAGTAGTTCCTTCAGTTGTACAGCATTGCCCTAAGTTACATTTATGAAATGCACAAAGACTTAAATATCCTATATATAGCAGATTTGTGGTAATATTCATAATGGTTTTATACACATACATACATAATATGTATGAAAAAATATTTATTTCTGAAAAAAACTGTGGAACTGAACAAGTGATTCTTACACATTTGCATCCCATATACCAGATGATAACAATACATAAAATGTATAAATATGACTTAATTCAGATATAATGAGAAGTAAGCGACACTGTGGCATTATGAAATATATTTTGCTCCCAGCTGAACAGCTATATCTCTCGCCAGCTTTCCTACTAAGGTTTTTGTTACTCCAGCTGAAGTATTTCTTTTTATGTCTACCAGCTATTTTAAAGATGTAGCATACAAAATCTACTTTGTCTTCAGATACAGTTCTTCTGTCTGATGTACAGTTTAAAATAATGCTTATGTGCACAAGGAACTGAGCTAACAATTTGCAGAAAGTAGTTAATTTCTTTCTCTTGCTTATAGTTGGCTTACAAACAGACGGTTTTGTTCTGTTTTGATTCGATTTGTTGTTCTTCTTGCAAATGTATTCATTGTACAAGATAGGGTTTTTTGTGTGGACAGTTTCAACCCATGCTTTGGAGGATCTGCATGCACACTTCAAGTTGTATGATTTATCAGCAAAGTTATATGTAATCAATTCTCAATGAATTTGACACTTACTAGTTGCTTCCATTCAAAATCACTTTAATTTTGTAACAACATTAATCAGGGCTGACAGCCAAAAATTTGCTTTGGCAAGTGCTTTCATGAACAAAGCATCCTCACTCATGATTTCTGAAGAGTAAATTGTAAGGAATTTAAACACAAATAAACCTACAGTGAGTTCTGACGTCACTGAAAAGTTTCTCCAGACTGTACCCGTTGCATCTATTGCTATTTAGGTGCATAGTAAAGGAATTCGGGAAAAGAGTAGTTGCCTTACAATAAAATGTGCTTTCTTGATGAAAATAACACTTCTGTGATGAAGTGTTTGGACAAATATAGAGAGCAGCTTCCTTATCACATTGTATCTAGAGATCATCAAAGAGTTTTTTTGCAAAAAGTTTCTGAGAAATGCAAAGAAATGGGAAGATGGAATGTCCTGGTCCCAACACAGGTGGTGAAGAACCTTGCCGTTGTAAAGCTAGAGCTACGTTAAGTCCCATGCAAGGTTTGGAAAACAGAAGTTCAGTACCACTTCCTGAGATTCATCAGAGATTTTTCCATCTCTTGCTGTAACTAGAGATTACCCCATGTCCCTGGTTGTCCAGAGCCATCTTTGATCTTCAAGGAGGAGAGGAGCAGGTCCTGTCTCTAGGAATTCGTCACAGGGTTGAGAGTGGATCCAAATCCAGTTGTTGGGTAGATGAGAGTTTGAGACCTGATCCAAACGCCACATAAGGACATCTTGCCTGTGATTTCCTGGATTTTGGCTCAACACAACAGGTCCCAGTCTTGCAAAGGCTCACACACATGCTTTATGCAACTCAGTTTAATTGAGATTTCAGGTCTTAACGTTATTAAGGAAGAAAGAGTTGTACTCTTAGCTCGAGCTGGATCTTGTAAGGTAAAACTCTAATGAGGACAAGGCTCTTTATTTTCTTCGCTGGAGTTAGGAGCTCAAGCTGAAATACAGACTTATCTGTACATCTTAATTCAACATTCTGTGTTAAAAGAAATTATACGCTGCTATAAGATTTTACCAGGTGTTATTTAACATGATTAAAAACAGACCTTTCACCTACTGAAGTGAAGAGACTATTCATTAGATAAAATCTCACCTGAAGAGGCTATTCATCAGGTAAAATCTCACTCGAATTTTGCCATTATTTTCACTGAAACAAAAGCCATTCTCAATGGCCTCAGTCAAACAGGACCAGGGTCACAGTGTGTTCTCTATGTCAAGGTGGTCCCAAGCTGCATTGCTGAATGTAGACGGTCACAAACAATGGTGAAACGTGAAATTAAAGTGAAGTCTAAATTTCTTGCTTTACAGCGTATCTTGTCCATATCTTGCAGTCTTGGGAAGTTTATCCAGCTCTTGCAGAAGTCAATGAGAAAAGTCATGTTGAAATTAGTACCAGGATTAGGTCCGTAATGTTCAGAGATAAGTTGTATCTGATTTCTTTACCTAAGGCCAGGGTCTATGGGGTGTATAAATCAATGAATTTAGTGGAGCTACATTAGTGTGCATAAGCTTAGGATCTGACCTCATATCCATGTTGCAATTGGCAATACAGATGTATATTATGATAGATAGATAGATAGATACATAGACAGATAGATAGATAGATAGAATGGATTTATATACAGAGGGATCTTTATTGGTGATGTTTGTTTTGAATACAGAGGTCTGTGGTAAATACAAATCAAATCCTCTTCTCAGAAATACAGATAATTTTAAAATTATGGATTCATTATTTAGAACCAAACACAAAGATTGTGTAAATTGTGTTTGCAGGATTCTTAGTCTTGCCCAGATTGGTTGGTTGGTTATTTGGCTTTGATGGAAAGAAAGGAGTAGAACTGTTTGTTCTTAGCACATACACACCACCATTGTTACTATTTGCAGAAGCTGCTCTTTAATTAAAAGTATGTATATGCCTCTTAATGTCGCTCGAAATGATTATGTAATTTAGAAAGGGGCTCAAAATAAACTCTGTAGTTCAAATACAAAAAAATTTAACACACAGAAACATGAGACTTCAAGAAGACATGTAGACAGTATTTGTCCCTCAAGACAGTATTACTTATGCCTTTACTTACCTAAGATGTCTATATGTTTTTAATTTTTAAGGAGGAAATGCTTCTTGAAACTCAGAAAAGAAATGCCATACACTATAAAACTGGTTTGTTCTTTTCCTCTTTGAGAGTTTCATGGAATGAAGTGTGTTATCTTGCATACTTAGGTACATTCCTACCAAACCAAAGTGGCTCCCAATTTGAAAAAAATTGCACAATGCTAATGCTTTCCAACGTATTTATTTATTGCACTTCTTAGGGTTTTTTTAGAAGAACCATTCAGAAAAACCTCCATCCAACCTATTCCTGTAAATATGAAGGAAAATGTGTGATAGACAAAGTAACAAGAAATCAGTGCCAGGAATGTCGCTTCAAAAAATGTATCTTTGTTGGCATGGCAACAGATTGTAAGTATATTTTTCTGGTTTTCTTTGTTTTCTTTTCTTTTTTTTTTTTTTTAAATGCTTGAAGTATGTTGATTGGTGAAGATTGTTAAAGTAGAGCAGAACTGCCAGCACTTTTTTGTTCTTAATAATTTGTACCGGGGAATTATGCTCATTGCATCAAACCACTTTCATAGAGCTGTAATTTTTTGTTTATCCTTCAGCAGACTGCACCTTCTCCTGGCCTTACCAGGCTGAGTAACAGTAGGAATGTTCACTCTTTGGAGGAGAGGAGGGAGAAATGCATCTGGATGGACACTTTGCTCGAGAAAAAAACATCTTGTTTAGAAAATTCTGGAGGATGTGAAATTGAATGTCGTTGTATGAGTCATCCTGCAGTTGTTTGTTTTATTTTTAGCCCTGAAGAAGTTATCTACTGCAAAGAATTCAACTCTCATTCTAAAGAACTAGAAAATATGGCTGTAAGATTAACCCTTAGGGATCTTCTTTCCCTGCCGTTGCACAGGGATTTACACCGATAACTTCAATTAGTGCAAATGGGAGGAAGTCACGTAAATCCCCCTGTGCATTAATGTTAATGGTTGTTGCCGGTGTAATCCTCTGCAGAAGAACTGACAGGAAAACAGGCCCAATAAACAACAGAAAAATATTCTAACTTAGTATTTTTCATTGTTAATGTAACGTGTAACAGTGCCTTCTGTCTAGAGGGAAATAGAAGATGTGACACAGTTTCGTTTTAGCCAGGTAGACCTTCGGGAGAGGGGCTGGATAACCCTGGCTCACCAGTTCGCATCCAGCCCAGTCTGACACAGCAGGCAGTGGTGAGCAGCGGCCAGGTAGCGGCTGTACAGAGTGAGAAGTTTCTCTTGAGTCTGGTTCTGACCAGGAGGTGCCATTACCATAAAGCTGCTATGGCCTTTGCGGGCTGCAGCTACGTTACGCACCAAAGGAGCTGTCACTGAGCACGGCAGACAGGCCAGCTGTTCTCCCAGCTCGAGAAGGGGTTCTCCCACCTTCGGGTTAAAACGTGTGAACAGAAGCGTGTAAGCAGGGCTTTCGTTGCTCCTGCCTGCCTGCCACCAGTTGTCAATCAGAATGGTCCTCCTCTGCAAAAGTGGGCCAGTCTGTTTAAATGGCCTATTCACGTTTGCGTGCAAAATGGGATAAAACCTTCAGTGGTGGTCAGAGATGGTGCAGCCCCGGGGCCTGTGTGTCTGGCATCACTGGAAACAGGAGGGCTCTAGGGAAATGCCACAGAACAGCACCATTTGTAGGGCTTAAGAAAAGAGCCGAAGGCAGATTGTTTCTGATCATGTCATGCAACAGGTAGTTGAGCCTCTTGTGAACAAGTACTCTCACTTTCTTAAATCCACGTTACCTTCTGCTGGCTTACAAGAACACATTCTACACAATTCAGAGCAGTGAGCTTGCTGATACTACTTGAAAGAAAACAAAAGTGCGTCTTTCCCAACATGGATTACTCCAAGTCCGTTATAGGAGCACTTTCTTTGAGTCCTCACAAAGCTTTTACATATTAGTTTTATTGGTGGAATAAGCCACTGAAGGCAACGGCGGTGTACAAAACGTTACCAGAAGGGTAAGTCATTCTTTGCAATCCAGGCTTCTGAGAAAATGAAATTTGGAGGGAGAAATAAGAGAACTGTGTCAACTGTGGGTCTTACCAAAGTACTTCTTTACTGATTAGTTAAGGTGTTTGTAATCAATTAGTACCATAGAAAAGACCAAAGTTCAGACAGCCTTAAGAGCTTCCTGCCATTTTGGTATGCTTTTTCCCCTGCTAGTGGTGTTGGATGACAGCAAGCGGTTGGCAAAGAGGAAGCTGATAGAAGAAAATAGAGAGAAGAGACGTCGGGAGGAGCTGCAGAAAACCATTGGGCACAAACCAGAGCCAACGGATGAGGAATGGGAGCTCATCAAAATTGTTACTGAAGCACATGTGGCCACCAATGCACAAGGAAGCCACTGGAAGCAGAAAAGGAAATTTCTGGTAAGGACTGTAGCCTTTTACACTGCTCTTGGAGCCAGGTTCCTTTCTTTCTTCTGAAGTCCCTTCCCAACATTGCAACCCCAAAGAGGGTATATCTGCCAGTGCATTGACATTTCTGAAAAAAGGATATTTTTTATAGTTACTACTTGCTTATTCTTGCCTGAAGCTCGGTGTTTGATCAGACCATGTATTTCAAAAGATAAACAGCGTGTTGCTAAGTTAAGGCTTACCCAGCTGGATACTTCTAATGTGCTATGATAAGAAAAAGTAGAAAAATTGTTTCACTCCTGATTAACAACAGTAGCAGTCTATAAAGCATACCATATCTTTTTTTATATATTATATCTAGGGATAGTTGTCTTTATTAGGGACTAGCATGCAACATATTGTAAGTATTAAAACAATGTAAAGTTTTAGGGGAAAGCTGATATTTTTTATTAATAACTCTTGTTTTTTGCTTCCTTGTTCCAAAGTGAACACATTAATTAAAATAAATTTGGCAAAGAAAAATGAATTTCAATGAAAGCAGGATGATACATACACTATAGCATTGGGATTGCAGACTACAAGACAACTTAAGTTTTCAGCCTATAACTAAGGATCAGAAAATAAATGATGATTTGTGATGCTCAGCCTTAGAAAAGGATTTATTTGATTTTTCTAAATCAATTTTTAAAGGAAGTAAGTGCAGAATGCAAAATGCTTATACAGCACAAAAGAGGGATTATAGACTGCATTTCAGGAATACACAGGGGTCTTTAACAGTCTGTGTATACCAAATCAGATAGAGAATACTCATTTTTTGCAAGCCTAGGCTCCTGCTGCCTAATTCACCATGGGAATCTCAACCCACTGTTAAATTGCTAAGAAAAATTATATATTTAAACCAGCTGATCCCTTTTATAATGTTTTGTTAATTCCAGTGGCACTGTCTAAATTTCTATATGAATGGCTGCATGTTCGTAGTAGCATGCAGTCAGGAAACCACAGCCAGTGATCGCTGGCAAGAAGCAACAGAGCACTTCCCAGTGGTGCTGCGCAGCAAGGTTTGCGGCGCTGGTTTTAGCAGACCAAGAAGCAGCTGCAACAGTGTGTTTGGTTGCTTACACGGGAGTGCTGTTCTTTGGGTATCGCCTGGTTTGGGATAAAGCATGGGGAGCTTGAGGTTGGGGCTGGGAATGAGTACACTGCACCACGTAAAATGTGGTCGTTGAGGGACTTCAGGCTCTGGAGACGGTCACAGCGGAGGGGGAGCCTCCAGCAAAGGGTGCCCAGAGGCATGGCATGAAGTGCTGTAACAACAGGGCTATTGGGAGAGGGGACAGATGGGGCAGAGGCAGGGGTGGCAGCTGTAATGGGCGGTTCAGAAACCAGCTGTGACTTCCACAGCTGGTTCCTAGGTCAGACCAAACTGCTCTCGATGCTCCCTTGCTTCAGGGCCTCCTGGTTCTTTGCAGTGCTCACATGCTGAAGCCCAGTGGTTTCAAGGCAAGCGTAGGAAGCTCACTGACACCTTGCAGTGAGCACAGAAGGGAAAGCCCGGGATGGCATGCCAACCCCAGGTGGAGGGCTTTGAAAGCCCCTGCCACAAGCTGTTGAAGAGCAAGAGGAGCTGACCACATGCCCCAGGAGCTGTGCGTCGGTCCTTAGGCAGCTGAGGCTGGTTCTTCAACAGCAGGAGCTCCTTTGAGGTCTGGACCTCTTTTCCTGCTGAGGTGAGTTAGGTGGCAAGGGCTCTCCAGTTGCATGCCCTTCTGGAGCATGTTAGCTTTAGCTAGCGATACTGACTTCTTTTGCCTTTCCCAAGAAAATGCTATGTTCTTTCTTTTTCTCCCTAACAATGTTATGCATGGTTTTAAGCATTTGGTCTTCTTGCTTGGAAGTGATGAAGGTTGTTTATCATGAGCACTCAGACAATGTGGTTTAGTTGCCCAAGATTCAAGGAGGCAGGGAGCCTAGAACTGGGATTATTTGAGTTTTTTAGTCAGAATCGTCAGATAATTGAGCCCAGTCCTCTTCATTGTTCCTTTACAATTGGTGCTTGCTTTATTAACGCATTGCTGAGTTTTTTCTTGAAAGAAGTTAGATTTGGATTCAGGTTGGTGACAGAGCTGTGGAAGGATCTTTTATGATGCGTTGCTTTAAAAAAACTGCCAAGCACAAGTTTTCATTATAGACAGCACTTTCAGCACCTCCCCTGTTCAAGTGCCCTTATGTAATTGTCATGAAGTCCATCAGTCTTAAAGGCCTTCTTCTCTGGGTTTTATCCATTTTTTGAGTCTCTAATGTGAACAAAATGGAACCTCTGCATGGTGGTTGGCAGGTCTTTTACAACCGCAAAACCACACTTAGCAAACAGAACAGCTTTGATATGCCTGTTTTTAAAATACACGGTAACATTGACGAGCTGTCAAAAAATCAGGTTGAAGTGCGGTTGGAATAAAAAAACACTCATCGCAAATTCTGCTTGAAACCATTTCATTGTATATCCCTATTGAAATCCTCAAGATATGATTTTTTTTCTCTTTTGGAGAAGCCTTGGACTGAAGTCATGCAGAAGGTGATTTTCAACCAAAATTTTACCCAGACAAGTTCAAATTCTAGTCACTTTATCCAGACTAGCTTTGTGTTAGCCCATTCTTAGTCATCATTGTTTTAGCCTAGTTTTGGAAACGGGCCTTGGCAGTTGCCTGGAGCTCTGTGATACTAGGCAATCTGTTCTGGGGAAGATTTCAGAACTTCAAGTAGGTGAAAGAGCCCAATTCTGCAAATTTCTCAGCATCTTCTCGGGGGTAACAAGTCACCTCAGCTCCCTTCACTTTTAGAGAAACTTGAGCGTTCTCAGCACCTCTAAGAATCAAGAACATGCCTATATATTTAAGCAAAAAATGCATATGCTACACCCACAAAATACTCAGATACAGGCACAAGGAAGAAACTGCATGTGCACAAAAATACAGCTGCCCACACAGGATGGGTAGCGGCATGCCAGTCACCCATTTCTCTGTGCCGTCACCTCTTTCACAAATGCCTTACAAACAAATTCGCATTTTGTGGTGTAATGGGCATTACTTATAAAGTGAATAGTGTTAGTTTTTATTTTGGCATATCTTCCATCGCCAAGCAGGACTTTTTAGAGTATAAAATAATTGTTCTAAGATAGATTGCTCCTTTAAATATCTTTGTTTATATCCTTAGCCAGAAGATATTGGGCAGGCACCAATAGTTAATGCCCCAGAAGGTGGGAAAGTGGATTTAGAAGCCTTCAGCCAGTTTACAAAAATTATCACACCAGCGATTACAAGAGTGGTGGATTTTGCCAAAAAGTTGCCTATGTTTTGTGAGGTAAGAAGACTTCCTTGCACTCTTTATTTATATGCCTGTTGTTAAAAGCTGTTCAAAATACTCCTGGCATGGAACTAAAAAAATTCACTATGTTTAAAATGAGAAAAATTAAAGAGACTCAAAATAGATGGGACTAGAGTCATCTGGATTTTTATGAGTTTTCTTTTTCCTGTGATTACTGAAATCCTGATTTTGTTCATCTAGAAGTCATCATGGTTCATTAGGGACTCGAATGTGTCTTTAGAGGTGGCCTTGAACAAAGCAAATGAACAAAAAGAGACTGTCTAGAAGCATCTTTGATACGTTTAATCAGATCTTCCAGCATACACTTCCCTCTGTGCTTTCTGGCTCCTTGGCAGGTACAGTATTGTGGAGTTGGGTCTACGCAGTAACAAGTTCTTCAAATTCAGGAAAGCATCCCTATCCAGGAATGGCACTTGCCTCATTGTGTTCCCTAGGCATGCTTTTCCTGAACGGGGAGGTTGTGCTTAAAAAAGTCTGTAAAAGTAATGGATTGTCATTCCAGGTAGATACTCACGTGTAAAATATACAGTAAATAGACTCAAATAGACTTGGTTGCATATTAGGCATACAGAGGCCCTAGGCTGATCTCATTTACACCAAGGTATCGTTTTTATCGAAGGAGCAGATGGAATGGCTGATGATATTTTTTTCCTAACTTAAAAAATGTTATCATCAGAACTGCAGCCTGAAATAATATTTCAGTCTTAATAATTTTAATAATTTTAATGATTTTAAGTCTTGTGAGTCCCTTAGGATCCACAACCATGGGATTTTTAACATGGAAATATCCCCAATCCAGCCGTGGAAGGATGCCTGCCTGCTCACCCACACTGCAGAGCAACATTTGACTCTGCTGGTGAAATGCCAAGTGAATGACATTCAAAATGGGAGTGACCATGGTCAATGAGTTCATTGGGCTCCCTAACTCGGGAACAGTGTTTCTTCCTAATAACTAAACATCAGTCAGGAAGGAAGTTTAAGGCAGCCATAGCATTTTACTCTTCTGTGGCTGGCAGCTTTTCTTTAAGGTCAGTCAAGGAGAGCTATTTATGTCCTCTGGCACCTACAGAACAAGAAGAGGTAAATATCAATAGTTGGCATAGTGTAAATAGCTCTCCCTGGCTAACCTCAGCATTGGCTCCATCAGCCAAGAAAGCATGAAATAGTGGCCAAGCATGAAGATTTTAAAATACAAGGAATGTGTCCATAGATCAAGAGGCCCTTGCAGCATTCAGTGTCTGAGGGAATCTGTCTTCTCTGATTTGTTGTTTGTTGGTGGGAAGTTGCAGTGACATACGAAGGTAGTCTTTTTAATTTAGAAAGCTTTGCCAGTCACACACAGACTGCAGTGCCCATCTGACATCTCCTGCCCCTCCTGGCTACCGTGGGCCCACTTGTGTCAGAGCCAGGCAGGAAGTATGGCTGAAGAAGTCGAGGCGTCATTGGGCATGACCCCTGTAGGTTATGCAGCTCAGCTAGGACAGGCTTTGTTTACAGCTGAGCCACTGTGTAAACCTGACACCCATATACAGCAAGGTCTGATGGCAGAGTGAGGGACAACTCCTTGTGAACACAAAGGAATAGGACAGCCATCCTCTGAGTTGTCATATAGCTCCTGCTGTAGCGTAAAGAAAATGACAAAGATTTGCTCCTTTTTGAAGGGGCGCCGTCCTGTTAACTTTATTTCAGTTACGGTTTTTAACCCATATCTTTTTCTTAGAAGCAACACTGTGTGGGCTGTAGATTTGTTTATGAGAAAAAGCCCTCTTTTCTCCCATAGGACCTGCAGAGCATTTAAACATTATCTCAGTTCTTAGCTTCCACAGAGGCTCAGGCTGAGTGTGTAGTAAATCTCTACGAAGGAGGGGCATGGCAAAGAACATCCATGGCCACTTATATATTTACGGCTACTTTTCCTTCTTTCTCTCTTCTTTGGACACATGCACAAGCCAGCGAAGCACTGTGAGTGCCCAGCTTACTTTGTGTGCATCCATTGGCCCATGCCTCAAAGCAAGAATCTAATCCTAGAGTAACTGAAGTATAATGAAAACTTCATTTACTTCTCAGCATTTCTGCTGTTGTTTTCTTCTTGCACTTCTTTCTGCTTAGAAGATGAAGATTGAGGAGCATTTAATCAGTTTGATGTGAGTTTAAGTGTCACAGGCATCAGTGGTTCCACGTTGGGTGAAGCTGCGTAAATACCCTTCTAGGTAGCTCAGCTCAGCTCAGTTCCGTGGTGCTGCATTACACGTGTGCTGGCTGTTAGTACATCCTGCCAAGGTGAGCACCTCAGGTTCCTGCCTTTTGCTTTTTCTCCCTGCAGAGAGAGAAGGAAAGGACATGTGGCAGATAATCAGTCACATTTGTTGACCCCACTCCTGGAAGGTGGTCTGGTAGCAACGCTCAAGTGATGAACGTAGGTAGCATTGAAACCTGCGTAGCTGGGAGCAGAACTGACGTTCAAGCCCTGTGTCTTTGGTAACTGCTGCTACTGGAAGATGAGACCTCAGGCTTGGCATCTGTGAAACGGATGTCCTGTGTATCCTTCAGAATTAGGAAAGCAGGTGAAGGACAGGCATAGTCAGATCACCACTACCATAAAGAAGTTTTAAGAAGGTTCAAGTAGGAAGAGAAATTCTTCTTGGTTTAATGGCTCACAAATAAAACAGCTGAAGCATCACGATATATCTTCCCTGCTGTTATCTGTTTCTTTTCCACCATTCTTCCTTCTCCTTAGTCTTTTTTTCTTCATTTCTCTTTTCTTCTCCCTTCTCCTTTCCTTTCTTTCATGTCCCTTTTTTCTCTGCAGTTACCTGTTCCGATAGCTCTTCATGGTTGCTCTCACATATCTCCTTTCCTTTCTTCTCTGCTCTGCTCCTCTCTCCTCTTTTCTTCTCTCTCTTCTCTTCTCTTCTCTTCTCTTCTCTTCTCTTCTCTTCTCTTCTCTTCTCTTCTCTTCTCTTCTCTTCTCTTCTCTTCTCTTCTCTTCTCTTCTCTTCTCTTCTCTTCTCTTCTCTTCTCTTCTCTTCCCTTCCCTTCCCTTCCCTTCCCTTCCCTTCCCTTCCCTTCCCTTCCCTTCCCTTCCCTTCCTTCCCTTCCCTTCCCTTCCCTTCCCTTCCCTTCCCTTCCCTTCCCTTCCCTTCCCTTCCCTTCCCTTCCCTTCCCTTCCCTTCCCTTCCCTTTTCCGCTCCGCTCCTCTCCTCTCCTCTCCTCTCCTCTCCTCTCCTCTCCTCTCCTCTCCTCTCCTCTCTTCTCTTCTCTTCTCTTCTCCTCTCTTCTCTCTTCTCTTTTCTCTTTCCTCTTTCCTCTTTTAAAATTTTATTCTTATTTCTTACTCTGTTTCTTTCCCTACTTCAGTCTCAGCAGCCAAATGGTGGCATTGTTGTTGGGTAGCGAGACTGCTGCTGTGCCTGTGCAGCCTTCCCCACTGCTGCTGAGCTGAGTGTGATCTGCAGAGAAAGTGACTTGCCCTGAACAGGATGAGTCATTTTTCTTGTGCATCAAACACTTCACACCTGAAGTTGGCATTGCTGGAAAAATAGCTGCATGATTCAACTCCTTTTTCTTACTGTGGCTAGCTTTGTGCTTAAAACTCTAACAGGGAACTGCTTTCCACTTGCATTAGGTAACTGTCTGGCATCCACTCTACATCATTTTACACCAAATCAATGTATTTGCTTTGCAAGTACAGAGTTGCCACGTCAACCTATAGTTGGTGGGGATTTTTTCATTTTGAATTGCAAATCAGGTAAATATAATAACTTTATTTGAATCAGAAATGGGTGGAATTTTGCATCCTTTCAAGCCAAGTAGAAATGACTTGATTTTTCATATATGTGACCTTTGCTGTTCATTTAGTGACAGTCTCAAAATAGTCTTGGTGGTTTTTGCTATCATTGAATTACCTATGAAAACATAAAGACATGCTTTACAGAACACATTCTCCTAATGTGTCAGCATCCTGGTTATACTTTATAAATACAGAACCTACCTCCACCGATTTGGACAGCTTACCTTTTTTAATGTCGTGGAAAAGACGTGTCTAGCCACATGCCCTGAAGATCACGGCATATGCACCAGTGTAAAAGCTGGAGCTATACCATAGATTTTCTGTCTGTCCAGCAATAATGTAGGGAGTCTAGGGAGATCAGCCTTACTAGGCTAAATATAGCTTAAGAAGTTCTCTGTTGTTTAAATGGGCAGCGAGAATTAAAAGTACACGCCCCACTGATTGAGGTATCTCTTCTAGGTACAAAAATTTGTCTCATTCCTTTTATTTAAAAAGCAGTCCACTCTTACAGACCCACCCAAATGTCTCTTTTCCTCTGGTCAGGTAAGAAATAAGCATGGCTGGCAGTGACTTTAACCAGGATGGCTGAGGTCTGTACCAGCCCCAATTATAGTTTATTCTGTTAGGCTAAGTTGTAAGCTGAGGGAGCTCAGGAGTAGAAGAGAGAAGGGTAAACAGCTGAGAACAGTGACCACTTCAGCCATCTCAGTTAGATCCACCCCTTACGGGAGACAAAACCAATAGTATATGTTACCACCAACCTGGCACCTGACAGGTCTGCTTCACCCTTCACACTTTGTGAAATGTTCTGCAAAATGGAAAGCTACGTTCTTAAGGTTTATTGGGCTTAATTTTGTAATGCTCCCACAAACTGAGCGGTCCCACGGAGAGCAGCACTTCTGCAAGTTGGGTCACTTCACCTCAGCATCTGAACTAGCTTGGTTTGCTTTGAGTGTCTTGCCCAGGACCACTTGCCTACAGCTGTGTCATCACTAGATTTCCTAAGGGTGTGTGGGGATGTTAACCTGCTGGCAGATTCTGAAAGCAGGAATGCGAGTCTTGGAGGTTTGTGCGGTGCAGTCGGTCAGCAGCGTGTTTGGAGGGTGGCTGCGCTATGCGAGGTAGTGTCCTGGGGTGTGAACTGCGACTTCATGCTCATGGATTTATTGTAGTTGTAAAACCAACTCAGTTTGGAAAACGTATCTTTTTCTTTACCATTTATAATTTCTGCAGCTGCCATGTGAAGACCAGATCATCCTTCTGAAAGGCTGCTGTATGGAGATAATGTCCCTCCGAGCAGCAGTTCGCTATGACCCCGAGAGTGAGACTTTAACACTAAACGGGGAGATGGCGGTGACAAGGGGCCAGCTGAAAAATGGGGGTCTTGGCGTAGTGTCTGATGCCATTTTTGACCTGGGCATGTCTCTTTCTTCATTTAACCTGGATGACACCGAGGTTGCCCTTCTTCAGGCTGTTCTGCTCATGTCATCAGGTGAGAACAGAAATATATTGGGACCCCAACCATTTTGAAACTCTTTAGTCTTTGTCACAAGCCTCTTTTTAAAAGAAATAGGGTATGTTAGATCTTGTAGTGCTGACTAGAGTAATGTGGGAGAAATTTTCTCTCAAAATCCCGATGCAACTTAGAATTAGTTTGGTGAGCACTAGGAAAAAAATTCAGGGTATTCCAAGAGATGGGCATAAAAGTGGCTTTGGTAACACACCATGCTCAGTTGAGTACTTAGGGAGGAGGCAGGGATGATAATCAGAAAGAAATCAGATCTGGTTCTGAGCCAATTTGCCTTGAATGAAAAACTGATAATTTAGCAACAGTTGTCCTTACAATAAGTTCCCTCTTCCCCCAGGTACTGTCCTGCACTGGACGGGAAGTACAGTTCATACACGTTTCCATCAGTCTTATATGACTTAGTTTGACCTGCCATCTTGTTTTCCTGCTTACCAGCACCACCGCTTGCTAAGGAGCATTTGAGGGCTGTGCTGTTTCCCGACACTGGGACCATTTGCAACTGGTCTCTTGGTGGCGTGATACAGAAGCAGCACAGACCACTTCGTATGATTTCCAAAGAGTTTCTAACCTTCTCAAATCGAGCATGTTTTCAAATATGTTTCCACTGACTCTGCCAGCCCAAAGAGGAAATTCCATTCTTGGGCAGTGGCAGATTTGGCAAGATTTTGTTTTAAGACCACTTTGAAGATTGGGCACTGAATAACAATACACAGACAAGTGATTTACAAGCATTAACTGCGTCGGAGACAGAAAGGTTTCCACATGAATCACAACATGGCAACAGACCTTCCCAATCAAAACATTTTGATTTCTTTTTAGTTCCCTACACAGTGATACATGAATAAGGGTTTCAGAAGGCAGTTCAGAGGACCTGCTTTCCTAGAAGTATCTCCTGAAGAGTGACTTGTGAAAGGAGCTTTCCCAGTGCCTATCTGGGTGCCAGTTGAGACAATCGGCCAAACTTTTGGCCTTTGTTGTTCCTTGGTGCTCCGTAACAGTTTCCTTTGCAGCTCACCTGTGGATCAAAGCTTGATCAAAGCATTGGTCAGACTGTAGAGAAACAGACAGGGAAGAACTGTAATTTAGATATCTGACAAGGAAATTTTTTGGGTTCTTTATTAGTTGTTTTACAGAAAGGTATAGACAGAGCCTTAGCTGAGATCAGGGATCTGTTGCTCTAGTCACTGTAAGGAAACACTTCCCAAACAGCTAAATGGGCAAAGCAGGCAAAGGATGAAGGAAGGATTATCTCCTTGTTTTAACAGGGATAGTAGTGATAAGTGAGGTGGCCAGGGTCACAGAATTTGTTTGTGGCAGAGCCAGATGTCCTTGGTCTCCCTCCTTTCTTTCCTAACGACAGAATCGCCCTATTTTTCCTAATTTATGATCAGGAATTTGTTAAAGTAAATAAGTAATAACGATAATTCTGCTTCTTTGTATCTACAGATCGCCCAGGCCTTGTTTGCGTCGAGAGGATAGAAAAGTGTCAAGAGGGTTTCCTCCTGGCATTCGAACACTACATTAATTACAGAAAACATCATGTTGCACACTTTTGGCCAAAACTGCTGATGAAAGTGACAGACCTGCGAATGATCGGAGCCTGCCATGCCAGCCGCTTCCTGCACATGAAGGTGGAGTGCCCCACAGAACTCTTCCCTCCGTTGTTCCTGGAAGTGTTTGAGGATTAGAGAGACTGGAGCGGTTCTCCGCACCCCCGTCGCACTACTGGCTGTCATTTCATCCCGTTGCCCGGCTCTTCTCACCTCTGTTTGTTCTTCTTCTTCTTTCGTGCTCTTCTGTTTCTTGAGGCGGGGTTGGGTTTTTGTTTGGGTTTTCTTTTGGGGTTGCTGGGGGGCAGTTGTATACACATGGATGAAAACATCCCTTTAATGCGGGTACTTGTGACTATTGCAATTTGTTCTTCAGTCCTTTGATGTGAATGCTTTGACAGCTTAACAGTGAAAATACAAACAGACCAATCTCATTCACCAGCACTTGCGTGGTCACCAGCTCACACACATCATTGCTTGGAAAATATGGGAGAGAAATTGAAGTGGCAGAAAATAAATTGGCCTCCAAGTTAAAACAGCTATTGTTAATTTGACCCTGGCAATTCTGTCTAGTATTACCTCATCTTGCAGGGCACAAGTGACCAATGCATGAGATGAAATTTCTCGTCTTCATCTTTGTTTCTATTGTAACAGTCACCATTATGATCTAGGATCTTCATCATCGTCATGATTCCATCATTATCTGAGGATTGTTCCAGTAGATACAGTTTAACTGTGCCCCATAAATCAAGTACTTAAAATAATGCAGAGTGTTAGAAGGGACTGACTCATTTTTTTCCATGTGTATAAGAAAGTAAGATCCTTCAGTTCTTACTACATTTGAACTCCAGGTAACTTCACTGGAAGGTCTGTTGGAGTAAGGAGGGGAATTTGATCCTCTAAGGTGCTTTTCCTGAGAGTGGAGAGGTCTGCTTTTTCTGAGGTGTGTGGAAAATTTGTCACTCTGAAGGAGAAGGCTCTCTGTCAGGATATCAGGCTTCCCTCAGAGTTATTCAGGGATATGACTGCTTACAGAATGAGGACAAGGAGAACGAAACATACGGGGTGACCTTCAGATGGGACAGAAACCAGCTGTGTTATTGACGACACTCAAGACTGTACAGCTTTATCCCAGTAATACAAATAGTGTTGCTTGGCAGTAATCTTTTGGTTTATATATATATATAAAGTTTATATGCACGTATATATATAATTTTATATATATATAATTACAAATCTTCAGCAGATGTCTTAAACATATTTCCATATTTTTATCTTCTCTCTCTCCTTCTCTCACCCTCTCCTGTGCGTGTGTGTGTTTATGTGTGTTGATCAGCTACGTTCTCCCTCCTTGGTGTCTGTGTGTGTTTTGTTTGGCTAGATTCTCTCTTGATTCCTTTAATTTATTTCCACTAACTGCACTAGCAGGAACCGAACTGAGCAATGACAGGATGTCCTGCTGCCGAAATCTGCAAGCCAGTACTCACAGTCCTGGAATGTTTGGAGGCCGGTGATGAGGGCATTATAGGTAGAGGTTCCTCTCTGTCATCCATCTCCATTCAGGGGTGTTGTCCCTAGCTTTCATAAACTTGATATTAAACCATTCTCTGAATTTATGAGATATATCAAAAAGCATCCTTCTGTTCTTCCTGGGAACCAGAGACTTAGTTCACATATTTTGCACTTCCTCATCCCCCACATTCTTTCATGTTGTGCATTCGTTTGTACCACTTTCTTTCTCTGCTATTTATTGATATATTTGCCTGGCAAGTCAGTGGGCATTGTTAGGGTGGATGTGTTGACTTTCAAAGCTCATGGCCCATATCGAAACCCATATGTTATGTGTTTATCCCCTCATGAAAACATGATACTCAGGAAATCTTACCTTGTAGGTGGAACACAGCATGTGTGTGTCAGGGGTTAAATTCTTTCCACCCCTCTTTCCCTACATCATTGATAAAGCATTTGGAGTGCTATTGGCTATGTTTTCAGGGATGTGGAATCTTGTTCTCCCTGTTCTTTGATACCAGATGCACCTGTGATGAGTTGTGAGCACTGATGTTATCACTTAGGGGTTTGTACCCATAATTTTGTGAGAACATAAAACACAATGGGGTGTTTAGGTTTTTTTTGCAGGTAGCAAGGAAGACAGACCATTGGAAATTTGTTCTTAAATGTTTGCTGAAGTTGAAGAACCTCTCTTGTCGGCTGTGTTTGCTCCATCTCGAAGCATATGTGTTAACAACATCAGTCTCTATCCAAATTCCTTGTAGAGCACTATGTCTGGGGGACAAGGAGTTAGAAACTTTCTAGCTTTTTGGAACAAGAGGCCAGGCAACGCGATGAACTCACATGTACTCGTGCAGAATCTCAGATGAGCAGCATCCATAGTCAGTGAAGAGTGCTAGACATCTGATTTGGGGGTGGCTTGATAGGGAACTGATAGCATACAGGGAAAGCAAAAAACTAGCTGATCCATTACTTGCATCTATACCCACAATGGCTTGCAAAGAAAAGAGAAATGTGCATGTCTTCTGGAGTTCTGTTCTGCTATGGATCTGAGCATGGAGTTCCTCCTGAAGCCAGTGGAAGTATCTCACCTGTTTGCTAAATATGAGCTTGAGTTAGCCTACAAGCTTTTGACTGTGCTGTGGATGGGACCCAGGAGAAAAACCATCATGTGTCTCCTAGCAGTATTCACAGTGATCTCACTACAAGGTCCATGTTGCTTCAAGTATTTTTCAGAGCTACAGTTCCTGGAGTAGTGCTGCTGCTTGAGAGGTTCAGTCTGTCACTAAGGTCAACAATTCTTATCCTTTGGGCTATAAAGAAAATCAGTAGCCTAAATGTTAATTATTTAGGTGGGAAGTCACTACCCAACAGTGACTTAGCTCGTAACTATTGGAGCCCTCATAACTGGCTTTTGAAATTGTCAGGACTGCATTAATCAAAAAATAAATAAAGATCAGAGGTTAGAAAAAAATGTGAGAGTTACTGGATTGACTTGGGGAAGCAGCAAGAGATGAAAGAACTTGAAATGCCCTGGACAGAACTGCAGTTTGAGACAGTGCTGAGAATTAACACTTTGCAGACTGGCTGCTGTAAAAATCATTGCTCATACAGGAACTTGTCCCCCAAGGTCTACCGTGGCAAGTTACAAAGTTCTAAAATGGCCTGCATAAATGGATGTCCAAATTCAGACACGTAAGCTGCGTCTAGGCATCCAAGCTAATGGCCTGACTTCCCAAGATGCTGATGCAGTTTGGAGTTGTGCTTAATCGGGGTTCAGAAAATCAGGCCTCCTTCCTTAGGTGATTGCAGACGGAGTGAAGTGCCTAAGGTCAGGCAACCAACTTTGACAGGTTCGGCAGTGCTCTAAGCAGAAAGGACATATGTCAACGTACTTTTCTAGCTTTTTAGATTAAGTTGGAGTCTGGCACTGATTAACAGAGGGGGATTAGTAGTATTCCTCAATTGAAAACTAAGACCAAGCTCTTAGTTTGACAGATTTGATGTACTGACATCTAATGGCCTCTGATCTCCTACGAGTCTTACTTTGTGTGACTTCATTGACTTCCTCAGTATGACTTCTGATTTCTGTGATCACGAGAGCAAAACTAGATCACGTGAGGATGCTCTTGCGGACTCTTACCAGTGGATACTGACCTTAGTTCTGCAAAGACATACTTGCTTTTAAATATCAGTGGTCTCAAGCCATTGTAGGATTGAGCCACTGGATTGACCATCTGAGTGGCAGACATCAGTACTGCAGTCAGCACCCTTTGTAGTAACTGGCCTTCTGAGTGAAATAACAAACGTGCACTTTCCAGTGCAGTCCAGAGTCTCCTTTCTGATGGTGCCACGTAACTCTCATGTTTGCTTTGTGATCTACGTGTGGATCTTACATAGAAGATTCTTCCTGTCAAACCTGATTGTCACCGTTCATGGTTTTGCCCTGAGTAACATGTGCATTTAGATATTCATTTCATGTGTAATCTCAGTTAAGTTATGGTATTTATAATGACATATATAGTGCGTGATAATTATTTTTGTTTACATTCTGCCAAAATGTAGACGTTAGAGTTAGACCTCCAAAGTCCAAAATCATCCTTGAGCAGACTGCTTGCTTCTTCAGAGGCAGGCATCAGAAAGAGGAAAAAACTGTCCAGAAAGACCATTTATATCAGAAATCTGCCAAGACAGGGCTGTTGATCACAAGCGGAGCATGTCATTGCTAGTGATGTATTTTTATGCTATGGAACTCTAACCTGTATGTGTCATATTGACTTCTTGCTGCATGAATCATAAATTATAAAAATCAGTCTTACGGTTTTGAGATGTAGCCAGCATTCCTAAGGCTAAACCTTTTTCATTGACGGAATCAAAATCCACAACCAAGGAACGTATTCCTCTCACTGTGAGAGCAATTGAAAGTGTTCAACATTTATCTTTTCACAAAGGAAGAGGCGACAGGACCTCTTAATGTGTCTTGTTATTGTGATCATCTGGAAATGATTGCCAGACGTTTCCTTTTGATATAGCAATGAAGTGATCCGTATTTAAATTTTATAGAGAGAATTTTATTCTAGTGTGATAGAGATTTATTTTCCACTTAAAGACTCAAAACGGTGTGAGCACATTTTTTTACTATGGTATATTTTTGCTTTAAAATTAAAAACAAAAAAAAAAAGGTTTGGCCTTATCACAAAGTTTTAGTGTGTCGTATAGATGTTAGCAAATGCAAAGAGTATGCATTATTTGTCTGTATCCACATTGACTGATATCGCCTTCAAAAAGCAATATTGTGCAGGTAATAAGTTGTTTGTGACTGTCCATTGCACAGTTTACCTTCTTTAAAAGCTAACCTTGTTTATGCACAAGACAATCAAATGTAAATCTACATCAGCACCCGGGTGTGGATTAAATTTATGTAAATTACTGAGCACAATGTAAAACATTAAAAGACACTTTATTTAATTACACATTTAATGTTGGTAAAGATAGTATCAGGGCATGAACTAGCTGACATACTGTAATTTCTTTTTCTCTTTTCCTACTTCCTTAGCACTCTTCAGTTTTAGTTTGCTCATAAATACATCAAATTAGTCATTCATAATTTTTTTGAAGAGAAGGGTGGTTTGGGTTGTTTATTTGTTTTTATGAAGTTGGTTGGGAGAACTTCTTACTTTGTCTATGAGGTTTGTGGGTTTTGCTTATTTGTTTTATTTTTTTATATCAGTTTCGTGCCCTGAGGGTAAGGCAAACATTACACCGTACGGTAAAAAACAAAGTACCTTGGATGATGTATTTTTTTGCAAACAGTGTTAAGAGTTATGCTAGATTGGTAATATTTTTTCAGCCTAAAATATATTAAAAAAAAATCTGTGATCACAAATGTTTTAAACTATCTAAAGAGAAAATTTGTATATTTGGGGGAAGAAAATAATTTTTACATAGCTTTTGTATGCAGATATTAAAATGTAATTATGAATATAGTGGGCATAGATAACTGTGTAAGCTTGAATTCTAAAAAAGAAAAAGCTTATAACTAAAAAGTGGTCCTGGTGTCTCCGTCTCTTTGTTGCAGGCTCTTTCGTCAGCTCTGTCGCACACTTCCAAGCCGCTGGAATGGGAAAAGTAGGACCCAGAACACAATGTTGTACCGACTCTAACCTGTTGACATTTCTATTCTTCTGCATCCCTTTCATCACCTACCTCATATCTTATCTCCTCTCCTCCCCTCCCTTGGGCACCCAGCCAAAGCTTTTCACTTCCCCACTGTTCACATCAGCCAAACTTAATTCACTCTAGTGAACTGACTCTTGATTTATGTCTCAGTTACATTTTTTAAGGGAACGCCTTTTCTTTCCTTCTCCATTCCCAGTCTAGACGGGGATGGTGTGAGAGGAGCAATAGGCTTCCCGTTTCTTCACACTTTCCATACCTCGGTCTCCTACCTGTTGGAGAAGGTCTCCTCGTTCAGATGTTATCTCTGTTCTCATATTGCTTTGCAGTTTTGATTTCTCCTCCAGTCCTTTCATTCCCCTCAGGAAGAAAAGCAAGACCTAGAGTCTGGATCCAAAATCGCTTCTTGGCCTGCCCCAGTGGGAAACCTATTTAAGGCTGTTGCTTCACGGTGATTTCCACAGGCACGTACTGGCTGACTGCCAGCTCCTGGTCCTGGTCCCCTTCCACGTGAGGCGCTGGGAGCCTTCAGACGGATGCTGAGCTCCCTGACCTCCCTCTGCTTGGCGTCGGTGGGAGCGCCTTCGCCGCACCAGGCTTGGTGTCCCTGGGGAGCGCTGTGCCGGCACCTCGAGGGTTTGTTCCCACTGTTGCCCGTGGGAATGGGGCCTGCCTTCAAAGGCAGAAGCTCCATCTGAGGAGCCTGAGGGAAAGCGTGAAATCCATGCTCTGCCTTAAATTAAATCCCTTCAAGCACTTCAGTTCAGGCACCTGAGTGAGGAAGCCTTGCCAAAGCCGCTGGTGGGATTGCACTGAATTAGCAGTGATGTGGGCTGCTCAGGCCCTCCAGGACCAGCTCTGGAGCAAGGAATTGATTTGCTGCATGACAGCTTGTTTACTCCATGTGAAGAAATAATTCTGCTCCCACGGACCCCAGTGCATTGGCTGTGATGTTTTCCGGCTTCCTTTGTAGTGCTGAAGTCTGTGTTTTTCAAAAAATAGCGTGAGGTCTGTGGAGAGGAGCAGTATTCTGGCAGCCACATGTATTTGCTTCAGTGCATATTTATCACTGCAGAGAAGGACATAAAAGATGGTCAGTTCTTCCCCCAAACACCGGCACTGCCAGCAGGAGTGCGTTCTTGGTCTGTTGTGAGCTACCTCATACATCCTGAGCCTGTTGTTGAACATATAGCTGCAGTTTGTCCTTCCTCTTCGTCACAGTGGGTGAGGGTTTTCTCCCCTTGATAACTGAGCCATGTCTGAAAGATTTTCTCAGTGTGAACTTAGGAGTCTAACAGCCATATGTCTTATACTCATGGTCATGTGTGCTGTTTGGTATTCCCAATAGCATCAATGGTTTCAAAATGAAGCATGTTCATATTAAGAGTGACTGCAGATACACCACCTTTGAAATAAGTAAAGGATAAGTACAAAAGTCTTTCCACGCTATTTATCAGATTGCACCACTCCTTTACAGTTTACCAGGTAGAGAAGACTCCTTTCCAGATTGGATCACAGAGCATCTTTCTCTCCTCTCTCATGCCTATGTCTGGGGGGAGGACTGACCCTGCAGGTACTGACTCAAGCTGCCTTGGTAGGCACAAAGAAAGATGTGCCAGAAAACCCTTTTGCCAGGGTCAAGGAGCAGATTTCAAGAAGAATTAAAAAAAATGAGGAAGCCCCTTTGAATCATTTATGAGAGCTTTGAGACTTCTGAGGTCAAGGAATACTGAAAGACTTGTGGGATCCCTGAGTCAGAGGTGCCAAAGGGAGAAAAAAAGACTCCTAGGTCATCCTGACCTTCTGGTGCCTTGGAAGATCACAAACTTGGAAAAGTGGTACAAGTCCAGTACCCTGCTGTTCAGAACCAGGGTGGCTGCCTACAGGGAAAACAAGACAATCTATAGTGGATTGTGTTTGGAAAACAGAGTGTAAAGAATTAGAAAAGGACATCAGCTAATCAAAAGCAAAACCACGAAAGAGTCATTTCCCAAATGCTATTGGAATTTGAATTTGCAAGAGGCTGTCTCAGTGGGTATGGAGGTAGCTTCAAGCAGTGTCTCTCTGAACAGAAATGCTCTAGTTGCAAGAAATAAAAGCAGTTTGGCAAAATCCAAACAAAAGTGGTATTTAAAGGGCAAAAAGTATGTGTTATGTGTAGCTGCAAGGTCTTTGATATCTCCTTGCTCAGAGGTAGGAGCAAAAAGAGGAAGAAGTTGTCTTTGCTGGAATAACTGTAGAGGCAGAAAGCTTCACTGCCTGATGTAATGTTTAAAATGGAAATGAAAGCTTGGGCATACCTTAGTGTGTATATAAAGTTGCAGCAGGAGTTGGCTAGGGCTGAAAACACGTCCAAAGTGAAATCTCAAAGACATAGTCTCCACTCTAAGGAGCAGGAGCCCAGGAAAATAAAAAGTTAGAAAGTCAAAGACCTGAAAAAAAACACAAATACAGCAATATATGATGATGAAACAGTTCCTGGTAAGTGGATAAAGCACTAAAAAAAATCAAGATGATGAAAGCAAGCAAAGCAAAGCAAAGCAAAGGAGGAAGGAAGGAAAAGGAAAGAAAGAGAAAAGAAAGAGAAAAAAGAAAAGAAAGATAAAAGAAAGAAAGGAAAGAAAAAGATAAAAAAGGAAAGAAAGAGCAAGGAAAGAAAGAGAAAGGAAAGAAAGAAAAAGGAAAGAAAAAGAAAAAAGAAAAGAAAAAGAAAGAAAGAGAGAAAGAAAAAGAAAGAAGAACGAAAAGAAAGAAAAAGAAAAAGAGGAAACAACACTATTAGAAGAACAGAGAGATCGGAACAAAATGCGTGCCCAGGGGTGAGCAATTCAATGTGCACAAGGACTTCACATGGTCCAGACAATCCTAGATTTGTTTGCTTGTGATGAAAACATGCATGCTGGCTTTAGATCATTATTCTCTCTCTCCAGAATTAGCCTTCCTGGGAAAAGGCAAAGGGTAATGTAAGCTAACCTTGCACCTTGGATCAGTGTTTACTAAGGTGTAAGAGAGCAGCTCCGATAACTGCAAGTAATGGGCTTTGCAGCTTTGTCAAAGAGCGTGGCTCTGACCACGTGTTGCATCAGGGCCTGCTTAGCCAGTGCGCTCTGAGGAGCAGTGCTGTCAAAACTGTAAGGAAGATACGGAGAGAGGCTGAAGGGTCAAATATCATCTCCTGCTTTTGCACTACTAAATTACAGGCTAGCATCCTTCAAGCTGGGACCCTTACTTGATGAAGAGTGAAGTATGTTGAGTTCTTGTGTAGCCAAATTTAAAAAACAAAGCTGGAAATAATTAATGGGTCTGAGAGGCCAAATCTTGTGCCCCCTGAAGTCAGAGCTGTAGATAATGGCAAAAGGTGAGAGCCAGGCTGTGATCTTGGTGAAGTTGTTCCTTGCTCCTGTGAAGTGTAGGAGAGACTACAGGTACCATCAGTTGCTTTCACAAAAGGCACAAGAATGTGTTTGGCAACTATGACACAAAAATGTAATCCACAATTTAAAAACAGCACATCTTGGCGAAGCAGGTCAGAATCAGTGAATGTGAGCAGCAGAGAGCCTACAAGATGCAAAACGATGAACATCCCAGAGGACTGAGTCAGAGAGGGGCTGGGAACATCTAACTCAATACGTCTGTGTTGCCAGGAGTTCCTTTACTTCTTCTGGGCAGGAATAACTGTCCTCTTCAAACACTCAGAGGAGTCTGACAGGCATCAGCTGCCAGCGTCTCCCCCTTCCTTCCTCGCCCTCTGCCAACAGCGGGTGAAGGTTTTGCCTTGGAGCTCCCCTCCTGCATCCCCTGGGTCCCCTCAGGCTGAGCACATGGGGTTTATCAGGGCAGCCTCTAACGTGACAGTCTTTGCCACCTCTCCCCATCTCTCAGCAGAGGTCTCCTGTGCTCCCACCACTGGTATCTGCAGACCAGAAGACACAATCTTCTGCTAGCCTCTTTGGGCCCTTCTTCACACTCTCCTTTTCAGACCCATTTGCAGGAGATATTGCTCTGGGCTGGAGAGACCAGCTGGGCCAGAGCGCCTGTGCTGTCCCCAGTGAGAGCCCAGGCTGGCTGCCCTCTCCTGTGGTGAGCCCCTGCTCTCTGGGCAGGCATGAAGCCTTGCTCTGTGACGACTGCATCTCCTGATGGAGAGCACAGGGCTTGGACCTTAGTACTGGATGCAAACCTTGAGGTATGTGGGGCCATGCAGGGCCTGATCCTGCATCTCTCCACCCCAACACCCACCCCCCACAACAAGAAAGACGGTGTCGACAAGCCAGTCTGCAAAGCAGAGTGGGAATGGTCTTGCCCATCACTCCCAAGGAAGAGTTCAGCGAAGTTGCTCTTACCCTGTCTCCTTCCTGGCATGGCTCGTGCCTCCGTGCTGCCTCGGCAGCCTTCCTCCAACTTGCGCACCAGGAGAAATGGGGCAGCCCAAACTAAATCTCTTCTGCAGATTTATCCGTGGCATGAGCAGTCCTTGAGCCAGCTGGTAAATTCCTGTGGGCTGGAGGGAGACAAAGTGTGTTGCTGGAAGGAGCAATAGGCCTTTAACCCTTCATGGCCGGGTTGCCTGGCTTGGATGTCCTGTAGCTCGTGTCAGTCTCGCCCTTTCACTGCTGTGCTCCTCCTGCCTAAGAAACAAGCGGGGCAGCTTTGCCTGCCTGCTGTCTGACAGCGGTGGGGACGTTTGCAGGGGCTTCCAGAAGATGTCAGAGCAGGGCTGCAAGAGCAGTGTGCAGCAAAAAGGCACTTGAGATGGATGGCAATGAGTGTGGAGAAAGGACTACAGCCAGCACTTGGGTTGTGCATATCGGGTTTGAAAAGCCAAGTTAAACAGTTCTGTCCCAGCCTTGACTCTGCTGACCGTGAGGACAAGAGCTGCTCTGGCCAAGCTGCAGGAGCCTGCTTTCAGGGAAAGCAGTGGCTGACGGTGTGCTGGAGGCTCCTGCTACAACTGCCAAGTGTCATTTTCTTGTCTCCATGATGCCCAAGTTGCCTTTCAAATGGAAAAGTTGGTGCTGGAAGTGCAAGTCACTGCTCTGTAGTGGCACTTGAGGCAAGTGAGAAGTGACCCGTGCTCCCCAGCCACCAAGTGCTCTCCATGGTCAGATCCAGAGGCATGGGGGGCTGACACCGTCACTTCAGTGCAAAGAGTGCAGTCCTTCACTGCAGTCTGGATGACTCTGGTTGTCCAAGCTGAAGCCTGGTTCTTGGTTTTTTTCCATAAGTCTGGGCATTTCCTCCCTGTGACCCAAGTGCCCCTCACCAAACACGCTTTGGTCACGAGGCTGTGCAGAGCAAATGCATTGCCGAGCTCCCCGAGGCACCAAACGTACTTTTGCTCTTTTGATCCTGTCCATACAGATGTAGCCTGAGGTACTCCAGTGTGACCACAGAGAGCAGGACACGACCTGCATTTGGCTGTGCCCTGCTGATGGGTAAGAGTTGGACCATTTTCTCTGTGTGTGCCTTGAGGAGCTGGAGATGTGGGGCATGTGATAGATGGTGAGCCTCTCTGAGAGGTATGCCAGTGAAGCTGCCACAGCACCCAGAAGCTTTAACCTTCTCCTGGCACATTCAAGGTTGCTATGAACTCATACAGCCCAGGCCTCTGCAGTGCAGTGCTGATTCATGCTAACCAAGGCCCTGGCTCTGCTGCAGGTCCAAAAAAAGCCAGGGCATGCCTGTGGGAAGGAAACGCCAACCTCAAGCTGCTTGACCAAACAGAGAGCAGAGGGACACAGTGGGCAGCTAATGACTGTTGTGCAACACCTTGCCAAGTAGCTGTGCCCGCCGGTGGTTTGGCTAGCGGTAGCTGACAGAGGCCAGCTGACTTATTGCCAGCCAGGCATGAAGGCTGAGATCCCAATCTGCAGCAGGAGAGGCTGAACAGAGGTGTCCAAGCTGCTGTTGCTGGAGGAGCAGGAAGAGGGAGTGGGCCACCAGCTCCAAGAGAGTGTCTAAGGATGACAAAATTTAGACACTCTCTCGCTAGATATGTGAGGTGGAGAAGTAGCCAATGCCCCAAATGTTTCAGAAGAGACTGAGCACAAGGAGATGAGCAATGGGCTTTGCCAGGGTGCTGAGAGCTACGGCTCATGGTTAAGCACTTCAGGCTGTCCTCAGGGGGTCTGACTTAGGTCTTAGTACTGAAAAAAAGTGGTGGGGCAAGGAGGATAGCTTGGTCTCCTGAGTCCCAGAGCACACACCAAAGCTGCTGGCCTCTCCTTCCCAAAGTGAGCTCTTTGCTCTCTGTGTCCACACTCCTGGGTCTAGCCCTGAGGCTCCCCCGTGGGATGGAGCAGCTGAGCACGCTCTCCTCTGGCACAGCCAGGTCCCTCAGAGGGGAAGCCCATCTTTGTGACTGCCTGGACAGTGAACAAGGTGCTTTTCCATTCAGTCAGCGGCTGCTTTATCTATTGTGTGCAGATCATCTCAGTCCTAAACGCCGTTCTCTTCCAGAGTTAAATCTGTCAGGAGGGGAGGGTTTCTCTGCCACTGCCAGGTCACTACCTGTCTTGCAGCATGGTGAGAGAGCATCTGACAAGAGGCACCCAAGTAGAGTCTCTACCAGATAGTCCTGGAGAGCCCACCAAGCTGGTGTGTGTGACAGCACCAGGCTCCACCTGATGCTCTGCAGGAGACACGGCAGCCTGCAACTCTCAGAGGAAATGCTTTTCTCTGCCCAGTACATCCTGCTCCTTTCCTGTACCCCAGCCTTCGCAGCACGGGAGAACAAACAGGTCCTCAGCTCCCCTAAATGCCCTGTGAAGGCAGGTCCTGTCATCAGTCATGCATTTCAGTGCGGCATGTGTGCAGAAGAGATGTACCCCAGAGGCATGAGCCTTCCCTGGAAGTCCTGCTGACACCAGAGATGGGATGAGGGGCAGCAGGACAGACTTATACTCACCGGGTGAAGAACTACAGAGCTGGAGAGATGGTCACAAAGGTCTGCCTGGAGTAAATGGGTAGTGACAACAGGGACAGATCTGCTGCCTCTGAAGCCTGTGTGCAAAGCTCAGGAGAAAAGTATTCTTTGTCAGGAGTCTGTAGTATTAAAATGGGCATCTGGTTGTTATAAAAACCCAGCATTCACTTGTCTGTTCTCAGAAGTATCCTGTCACCCGAGTTTGCAAGTTGTCAATATTGTTGCCAAGACCCAAGGGAGAAATGACAGTCTGCGGAAGAAGCTGTTCTGGCCAGAAGGGAAGGGGTTTGAGCTCCTTGCAGACTCTGTGTTTGCACAACTTTGCACTCAGCACGGGGCTTAAAACCCAAACTGGGCTGATCCATTTCCAGTCTATATCCCCAAAACCCTACGCTGAAAAATAGGTGCTAATTGCCCTTTGAATCAAAGGTCTTCTGGGGCTGACTGGTCATTTTGGGAGCCAAGGACGGCTTCAAGTCCCGGGCTGCCCTGCACTGAGGGCAAGGGAACACATCAGGCTGGGAGTACCTGTGGTGAAATCACCACGTGCCTCGAGCAGCCCGCAGGCGTGCAGCCCAGTGAGCCTGGAGCCCTTGGAGGTGCGCTCCGGCAGTGGCACCGGGGCTTGGCTGCTGGTCTGAACTCAGGGTGGAAAGGGCACACAGAGACCACTTGGGGAGCGAGGCGTGGGATTCTTCTTAATTTCATTTTTATTTAAAGTTCTGTTAAAAAAATCAATAGTGAAATTAAGTAATCATCTGATGTTAATTATACCTCGTCACATTTCTAGCCGTGCTGATCTGATCTGATTTGCCTCTAGCCTTGGCTTCAGACAAGGTGAAAGCACCTACACGCTATTTTTCCCACACATGTTTTTTCCTGAACTGGGCATGATGACAGCGTTTCAACTTCAAAACAAAGCTCACGATCTCCATTTCTTTTTTATGGTGGGAAAGAAGGTGGTATAAGGATTTTAACCAGGAGGTGTCAAGACAAGATAGGTGTCTAGGACAGGACAAGAGGCTGGACTAATAAGCCAGGTTTCAGAATCGCTTTCATGAGCTGTGATGCTGCACTTTTATCCCTCCACAGCTCCAGGAGGCTGATCCCAGTAATATTTTCATCGTCATCACAGGAGTAAATAAGATTTTTTTTCCTTTTTCTGGGCTTCAGAAGAGGCTTAGGAGATGTTTGACTTCCTCAGAGTCAAGATGCTCGACTTCTGCAAAGTCAAGTGAGCCCCTCTCAGCTGTTGACGTTTTGTGTCTGCTGCAGATGAAATTCTCCTCCTGCTCGATGTATATTTTAAGCAGAGAGGTTGATCAGTAAGAGGGAATACTTGTCTGCACTGACCATTTGGCCTTCATTCCTACATGTCACACATACGCACACGCTGACTCCTGGGCATTTTCTTTTTCAGCATGCAGTAGTAGCTCCTGTCCTTGGATCGGAGGTCAGGTGCCAAGGTCTTGTAAGAAGGAGGGCTATTCTGGGTGGATGCCAGCGCTCTCCATAGAATGGAAACTGTGTCACTCTAAAAGTACTGCAAAAACTTACATTCTTTGTGAGAGGGAGCAGATTTTTCCTATTGCACGAGTTAAGGATCAGTTATGAAAACCTTGCTCTTCCCTGCTGTTGCAAGCTGTGGGATAGCTCAGAACTGCATTATTCTTGGACCAGATTTGAAGTAGTCTAGCACTGAACATAAGAGCATATTCTGAGCTTTAATTTGCTTGGCCCTAATTTTAGAAGGTGATGTAATATTATTGTATTAAGAAATCTGCTTGTTGCCTTCCCTCTGAAGTTCTATCGTGTCCCTGAAATGGGTACTGAGTGGTTTGTACTGAATTTTCCCATTTTTTTCCTCTGTCACTTCAGGCCCACTGGACCTAGGGTGCCAGGAAAAATTTTTATATAATGTAAAGTAACTGATGACTAATCATAAGACCCAAGACTTGAAATTGTTTTCATAATTCCCCTTCTTGAAAGGAGAGATGGAAAAAAAAAATCTCCATTTCCCTCCTCTGTGTATATCTCTGCATAAAATGCCTTATCTAATACAGAAATGTATCCTTCTGCTTCTGCACTGGAGCATGAGTATTTTAATTATTTTTAAGTGCAAATATGGTAACTATCAGACGAAAACTACAGCCTGCAACAAGTAAACAGAGAGACGAGTGATAGCTTAAGGTTTATCTAGTTTAAAGAGCTGGCCTAGCTGGTGATGATGGGGTTGGGTTCAGGCCCAAAAGCTGTTCAGAAATCAGGTGGCTGTAGAAAAAAATCTTACTTGCATATAAGAGTCAGCCATTCCCATAATTTATTTCAGTGGAGATCTTTCTGAGTAAAACATCTATTTTTTTTCCTAAAGTGGGCTTAACAGCATTAAGAAGTGATATATTTGTCTAACAATCAATGAGAGAACGTTGGTGTTTTTCACCAGTTTTACAAAGCGCAGCAAATACAGGGAAAGGTTTAAAGTCCCAGTGTTGCTAAACCTTTACCCCTGGAGCTGGGCTTACCCATGACAGCAAGAACTTCTCTTTGGCAAAGTTGAACCTATTGAATTTTGTGTATGGGTTAAACTTCATTGAACAAGCACAAATGGCTGTGCGGAGATTCTGCCTTTGGTTCAAGCCAGTTTACACTCATGAACCAGGTACCAGTTCAAGCTACATTAAAACAAGAGCATGTCTTTTCCCTGGTCACCTCTGCTTGGCTGTGCTGACTGAATGAAACCAGTAAAAGCCTGGCTGAGGTGGCTATTTGCACCCACAAAATGGGTTTCTAAAGTGCTAGCAGGGAAGAACAGTGGTACGACCTTGGCATCATTCACCTCAAAGCATATTGAATTATACAGCTCTGTGGACTGGGACAAGAGTTGTGTCAAGTGTTGGCGAAGAAGTGATGCTTGTATGCTGTGCGTGGTGAGGTCTGCATCGCCTGGACAGCGGGTACAGACCCTAAGGGCACTTGTGTTGCACCTTGCTGCATGGCTCCTGCCTCCAAGCCCATCATCCTGGCCTCCACAGAGAGTCCCATTGCCATCACTAGAGCCGCTGAGGCAGTAAGACACTCACAGAGTGTGCAAAGACACGAATCTGGCCCTACTGTAGTATTTCAAAGATGGTAATTCCTATGACGAAAAAAGGCAATGAGAAGAAACATACAGTTTTATATACAAAGATGCTCAAATAGCATGAAAAGTCAAGCATATACAACAATCCATTTCAAAAAAAAGAGCTACAGAAGACTGAAAATGACCCCATCTGGAAAAACAAAGGAAACAACAGCAACTGGAGGCTGCCCATGATCCCTGCTGGTGATTCACGACAGAAGAGTGTTTCCCTGCCATGATGTGCACCTGAGCAGAGACTGCTGCTGCTTTGAGTCACAGCACCCCACACCACTCAGCCCCTCTGCACAGAGCCTGTGTAAGGGGGCAAAAACCCAAAGGAACTGGGTTTTACAAAACATCTCATTTGGCTGGAAAGCCAACTTTCTAGCTAACCCAGTTTGAAACGTCATGTTCCAACCAGCCCAATGCACAGTCACAAATGAAGATACAAAATAAAGTGGTTTTTACTGAGCCCTGATTTTGTGACAGCAGCCTATAATGCATGCCTAGCATGCTGGGTGCCTGGTCAGGCCATGCCAGCTGTAAAGCAAGGCAGAGTGTTTGCGCCTCAGTTGGTTAAAATGTCAGGACTCTTCCCACATGGAAAGGATGGTGCATTACGCTGTGAATGTTGATTTTGCACCTAGGCAATAAGTGGTAGCTTTTGTGACAGACGCACCGATGAATAGATGCAGGGAGCCATTTATCATCTAAAATGTCTCTGCTGAGAAATACAGCCTGGCTATGAGTCTTGATGCACCAGGATTGCTGTCAGAGCTTCTCTAAGGGCCAGGGTGATTTTAGTCTTATTCTGCACAGAGTTTTTTGAACCACTCCGTGGTTCTTGCAGCACATAGCTGGTGCGGACATGGGTGAGGGAGGTAGGAATTTTTGCTGCCGGAAAATCATATCATATTCACAATACAAATGTCAGTTACACGCTTTGTAACTGGGCCCTGCAGATAGGCTGAGCTTATTCCTTTGAGGAGTCTAGGCAGAGAAGTGCACTGAGAAGCTCAGGTAGTTGTTTCCTTTGGATCTTCATTTGTGACTGCACATTGGGTTGGTTGGAAGATTACATTTCAAACTGGGTTAAGAGAGAAAGCTGGTTTTCCAACTAAATCAGATGTTTTGTAAAAACATTCTTCTTTCCAGTAACTTTCTTGATTCTGCAACTTGGGCATTCTGCTTCAGATACGACGTTGCAGTTTATCCTGGGACTGTAGCATGAGCATGAAAACTGGGAAACAAACACCTTCAGTTGGAACAAAGCAAAAACTGGTTTTGGAAATACAACCATAGGATCTTATGAAGCTTGTTGATGACTGTCTTCCTAGCCAGACTGCCTCTCTTGTTCCTTATGATCTGGCCTCTTTGCACAATGCCAGAAACTGTCAAAGGAGCTCCAAACTCCAAGGACCCCAGCCTGTGCAGCAGAACAGGGACACGTAGCACCCACACCATGTGCTGCTAGAAAGTATCTCTGACATTCCCAATAAAAAAACCTATAGGAGAGAGAGCAATTGAAAGCTTTTCTTTCAACTACCTTCTTTCCCAAAGCACTTTGCCAAAACTGCAAAAAATCACAGAAAGAAGAAAAATCCAGCTAATCTAAACTACAGCAAACCTCAGGACAAGGAGCTTGCCAGACTATATGATGAACAGGATTTAGAAATTGCCTACTTAGATTCACCCTTCTGCCTCCTCTCTGCAGTTGTTTGATTTCACAGGTTTTGCTAGGGAGATTGTAGTTTAAATAGAGGAGCTTTGCCCAAACCAGTAGCAAAAAGTACTGGAGAGCTTCAAGTGAAAAACAGGAAACTTCTACACCACAGGAATCCTGAATGTTCAGTTTAAAGAGGATTCACTGATTGGAAAATGCTAAATATTGACTTGAGGGCAATAAGAATGATAAATGTTCAGGAAAGAGAACATGAGATCAATTTTTCCAAAAAAAGAGAGGAGAGGTAGTCCAGCTAAAAAGCATGTTTTGCCCTTCAGGGAGGGGGGAAATCTAAAATTCTGTGACCGCAAAAACCCTGGGATAAGTGTTTAAGACTTCACAGGCTGAGGAACTCCATTGAATACTAGGCTTTGTGTGGCCTCTAAAGCTTGAAAAGGGATGGTGAAGCTATGCCATAAAGGCCAGAAAATGTCCATTTACGCTCTTCCAAGTACCAGACAGACCCTGCGGAGATGGGAACAGACCTCAAATACCTGTCGCAGCCCCAGTCTTTGCTGCCTCCTCTCCGGACATCCCTCAGAGCTAAGCTGAGGTGTTTGTGGTGGGCAGCAGTGAGCTTTTCTCTCAGCCCCAGGCCGGTGCCCACCTTGCTACTCAGCAGGAGGCTGGCCACGGGTCAGGATGAGGGCTCTGGTTTCCAGGAGCAGAGGCTCCTGCTCAATTCTTGCACAGCCTGGAGGCAAGGATCTGGCATTGTGTTGACTGGGAGGAACACCTTCATCCTCTTCCTGCGGCCAACAAGGTTTGCACTTGGCCCACTTGGTCAAGACGACTAGTATGGACAGGAGTAGCAGGAGGATTAGGGAAAGGAGTGGCTGCCATACTTGATTCCTTCCTGGGTTTTAGAAGACTTTCGAAGTGAGGTTGAAGGTCGGGGCACACAACCATTTCTGAGCTCTCCTGCCCTTTGATGAGCCCACCTGAACCCCCAAACTCAATACCCTGCATGGCCTGACAACACTGACCCCATCCCATCACTGCACCTAAGAGAGACAGAGACAGTTTGGAGTTCCTGCACCACATCCTGGTGTGTTCAGCTCCATGGGACCACACAGAAACATAGTTCATCAACTCCTCCTTTAACAAACTTAAATCTGAAATTGCCACCAAGACACAAACACCTTCCCCAAAAATGTGGGGGAACCCAAACTGGCCCAGGACAAATAGGAGACCTCTCCAGCCTGAACTGCAATTCCATGAGCCTCCCTGGTCTCCATGGCCAATTGTGGGGCTGTTCCTCCCATCCTGGGCACAGATCCCAACCCTGTCCTCAGCTCCAGCCACACATGAGAGGGAGCAAAACCATCAACTTGCTAGTTGAAAATGCTAATTCCTACCTGGCCTGTGCCATCACAGGGCCTCTTTCCAGCTATTCCAGGTATGCAGAACCAATGATCCGTTTTCATCCCACCCCTTCTCCATCTTCTAGCATTAAGAGAGACCATGCTGTCCTTCTGTACATGGGAAAGTCACTTCTTTATTTCACATAGTCCTGTTTATTCTGTTTGATCTGTGTTGATTTTTATTGCTAACTTCATTCTGCTTTTTTATAAAATGTGGTGTGTTCTTTATATGCAGGTGTAACTTTCACTTCTATTTGCTTTCCTCAACAGGGATAATACTGTAGTTTTCAATACTTCATAAAAGTCCTGTTGCTGCCCATAGTAATAAATTAAATTGTTCATCACGTATGGTTTGCTTTTATGATCATGTGCTCATCCACCTTGAAAGAGTGGGATTTATGTAGAAATAATTGAGTAAATTAACTATCGAGGAAACCTTAGGTAGAACTTAATAATGTCCTTAATATGCTTTTGTACTTAAACTTTAGATCTTCAAAGCTGTAACACAAGCAGTTCCTGTTCTTTCTCACCTTTTTGTATGATAGGATAGCACCTGTTACAACCAGACTCTGTGCCAGGCTTGCCAATATCTCAAGAACATGAAAATCACAACCGTCATCTGATCCAGTGTGTCATGGAAGGAGATGCCCTTCCAGGTGGGCACGGGCACTAAACTGCAGTCCCCCAGTGCTCTGGCTTCTCTCCTATTCTCTCTCTCGCCTGTAAGATATACCCATCGACAGACTGCAGACTAAGCCAACCGGCCTTTTCTGGCATGTGGGGTCACTGATCAAAAAAGAGCTCTCTTCTCCTTCTTTTCAATATACTTTGAAGAAAAATAGTAGGCTGGAGCCAATTGATAGTCTGTTCCCAATGTGCGAGATCTGACGGGTCTAAAAAACATACAGAAAGAGCTGGTAAGACTTTGTTTATATGCCAGTCAGGACATGTCCTCAGAAGTAGACCTGTCGTCTAGCCTTATCTCGCTGGTTTGGAGCAATTCAATGCAAAGAAAAAGTATGTAATGAGAAGATACAAAAATGCCAGAGAGCACATGCACTCTCAGTAATAACTCCTGATCATTGAAGATCAAGATGGCAGAGAGTGATGCAAGTTCCTGGAGCTACATTACAGCAGTTACAATGAATATAACACAGAATCCGAAGCCAGGGGAGCTTTCACTAATACCACTTCTTTAATTAAAATGTCCCATACATATGGACAGGAAAAGAAAGAAACATACTGTGGGGAAAGAGTTGCTAATCTCAGCATAGTATAGAGAAGGTGTTTATAGTTTGGCACCCTCTCATTTTTTCCTCTTAGGATGTTCTGTGTTTTACACTGTAACTACATTAGGTCCTTTCTCACTTGTATTAAGAGAATTTAAGAGAGAGATGGAAAAAATGGCAGATATTTTTAAAAAACATATCATCAGTAAAAAGATTGCACAGTTTAGCATCAACAATCTGAACTTCTTTAAACTCTGCAAAACCAGAAAGTGACAGCTTTTGGTTGCATCTTACACATTTGCACATAAATTACCAAATGCATCTCTACTGCACTTCTATTCCAACAAAAGGTAATAACTGTTCCCTCAGCTGGCAAAACCTTTACTTCTCCTTTGCCAGAGTAACTAAAAGCAAAACTGCAAAAATTCTGATTTCTCAAAAGGTTTGTCCCCTGATTCCCGACTTTCTTTCTCCAATGTGCTATTTAAAAATCCTGACTTTGAGACCTTTTTCACAAGCCGCTTGTAAGGCATATTCCATTTGCAGAGTAATCTGGCTCCACCAAGTGACAATTGTTGTCATTGCTAGTCTACACCTGCAGCTAAGATACTACAAATCTGGCACTAGGTACTGCAACAAGCCAGTAACATCGAATTTTCATTGGAGAGCTTTCAACTCCAGTAACCCAAGTCCCTTAGATTATTTCTCTGTAATACCTATGGAACAAATCGTGGTGGGGTAGAAGGGTTGCAGAAAAACAAGCTGTTTCCCACAGACCAATTTCACAGCCTTCCAGATGCTGGGTGAGGTACATATCTCTAGAAATGTGATGGGAACTTGAGGAGAGTGTAGAGATGACCATACTATGTGGCCTTTTTCATACAAAGGTCTGAAAGAACATGCATTGGAAGGCTCAGACAAAGTGGAGAAGCTTGCTGACACATAGCCATGAGGCAGGATGTTCTCATACCTATTCTGCATAACCATTTTTTAAATAAAAGATACTCTGAAAGACATGAGTGAGGACGTTGAAGGCCAGGGACAAACTGTGCACAAGACAGTGAAACAAATTGCTTTGGAAGCCATGTTTATGAACCTACACATGATCTTTTACAAGTATAGAAGTGTGGGGAAAAGTAAATGTGCTCAGACCTGGAACTGTTATGATCAGATGTTGGCATCTGATGCTTTTTCAACATCACTTGTTTCCTAGTCAGTTATAAATTTTAGACAGTAGGATTTCCTTTACTATCATTATTATTTGCTTTTTTATCATTTTGGGTGAGGGAGGCTATGGAAGAGTTGAAGCAACTCACCTTTCTTTAGTCCAGAGTTCTCCTTCAGTGAATAACTAGCAGAGAGACAAACAAAATTGATAGGCAGCACTGACCAAAGACATGCGGGCGAGCTGTGAAATTAGCTGTTGCATACCCATGCATGCAGATCTCAGGTTTCATCATCATCGAGGTCCACTGTACAGATCAGAGACATTTTTGTCTCATTATACCACTGTTCTACTTTGAACTGCTTAATCACCAGGAAAAATGGAGAATAATTAGTGGAGAGCCACATATTTTTAAATTTTTAAAAATTTTAAAATATTTTAGAAAAGTATTTTTAAAACACTATAAATAAAAAAAGGTCTTGATAATTAATATCCTGTTCAGCAGTTACTGGGGAATAGGGGGAAGAAATACTACAAGTCTTTTGGCCATTTACTTACTGAAGTCTTGCTTCAGTCATGCAGGGACAAGGATAGTAAGTGTGTGTAAGTTTATGGGGGGGTGCTTGAGGCATGCTTTGAGTTGAAGGAATTTTGTGTTTGCTTGCTTCTGGCTGCACGTTTTATTACTGCTCTGTAATGGAGAAGGTGAGGGGTCTACTGAACTGATGGATGATTTAAAGATATACACTCCATGGAGGATTTGAAGTGTAAATATAAGTTTTATTGATTTCTGTTTTCCCCTTTGCTCATTATATATAGTAACATTATACATGTTACTATTGTATTGCTAACAATATCAATGTTACTAATTGGTATATGTATTTTTGTAACAGTGCCATGGGATGAGGATACACCTGTGGCATTCTAGATTTTATCTGAACTTAGACCAGTATATGTTAAAGTATTAATAATAAATTTTGCCTGTAATAGAAGAGACAACTGTATCTGACCTATATAATAACCCCTGTATACATTTTCTTCTTTGGAATGTCTTCCATAAATAGATCAAAATGTCTATTCATTTTTACCTACTTATTTACACTAAACTGGTGAATAACTGAAAACATTTTAGAATAAATCTGCACAACAAGAAGACAGTGATACAATTAATGTGGCTGTGATGATTTAGAGCATATGCATTTTACCTTAATGAGACATATGTTGTCTCATATTAGATTAACTCATGCTTGTTTGCTGTTATTGTGAAGACACTGTTTCAGTTGTGAATATGCTAAAGTATATCATTGAAAGAAGAAACACACAAAGTAAAAAAAGAAGTCCAGAAAAATTTCAGCCCCAGGAACTAGAATGATATTCTGTAACTCCAAAGGTAACTGACAGCACCACAGTCCTGCTTGCCATTCACTAACCAGTCCCTCCTTCCATCCAGAGGTGGGAAACATGTAAGTGCCCTTCCAACTAAGGAGAAGAACACAGAGGACACTTTGCAGTATAATTACGTTTGATAAAACACATAACAGTGTACTATATTTACTTTTTTCCTCTATCCTCACACTTTGCACCTTGTTGTATCCCTCACAGTTTTCAACCTATCTCTTGCTTTGATAAAAGTAGTGACATATGGATCATATCTACAATCCTGTCCAAGCTGAGCTACCCTGATGGTTGGTTTTACACCATCGTTGTCGTTGCCTGACGCAGGGCATGAGGCAGCTGAAGTCATGGGAGAGGTATCTTAGCTGAGTTTCTGGAGGACACCCCGCTGCCTGCATCAACAAAAGCTTGCTATGAGTCACCCGTGCATGGTGGCCCTTCTGCCCTGGTCATTCCCTATATGATCAATCACCAAAAATGAGTTGACAAAACCAAATACAGTGGGACTAATCATTTGACCTGACAAAGCCCTTGAAGTTGCTCCTGTTACTGAAATTAGTAGAAATCTTTAAATGATTTTCTATCAAGGACTGTATTACCAATTTCTCTTACAAACATCCAATAGAGATGTTATCATTCCACTTATTTGAAGACTTTGATCATGGAAGCAATCAAAACAACTAATTAACGTTGCATAGGACATTTCAGATCCAACTTCTTGCTTAGATGGGAAAAGCAACTTCCTGACTTAAAAGCACTTCACTTAGACCTCTAGCAGCATGTGTTGGACAACAGCGTGTAGCATCAGTTTCAAACTCTGAGAAGAAGTGTCTGGAATTCTCCCAGAATCACAGCTCTGATTCCTTTAATTTAATGTAACTATATGATGTCACTCTATCCACGTGACTTAGTAAAGTGAGATCAAACCTCAGCTGAGGTTATATCTTTTAATCCTCCACCAACTCCAGTCACTGTAACAACTTTTTTGCCATATGAATACACTTCTGTGCAATAAACTAATCCAGACAAAATACAGCATCATCTTCATACAGAAAAATATTAATCTGCTTACAGTAGAGATTCACTTGAGCTAGAACTATTGACTACTTGGGAAGATTCATTATAAAAGTACTAAATAATACAGAGGAGGTAGCTTGCAGATTAGCTAAACAGTAACAAAGAAATGCAAATGTTTTAAGACATGAGTAATCTGGAAATGAGCACAATTTGGTAACAGTTTGTCAGTACCACTAATACCAGAAGTAAGAAAAAAGTGAAGAGAAATTATTTTTTCTTGGTAAGTATACTTTGGAAAAAAAAGGAGCAGGTAACTAGGACTGCCTTTGGATAGCCAAGAGGAAAGCAATCAAACACAGTTCATTTAATCCTAGTCAGTGTATTAGTGTCAAGCAAATGGATGACTAATGGCTAAAAGACCTTATCAGCATTGCTAGAAACCACTAATTGCTAGCTGGCCAAATGCAAAACATGTTAGCCATAAGTGAGGCAAAGTTTACAGGGAAAAGTATTATTTTGGTTAGACCAGCTGCTGTTTGGCTGGAAAAACTAGAAAGCTTAGTCTAATTGAATTATTAATCAACTAGATAATTTAGAGGCAGCTGTTTGCAGACACGTAAAGATGTCAGTGCCTGTTGTACGGAGGGATATGCCTAACTATTGGGGTCCAAAAGAGTGGAAGGTTTGTGGGGTGTTAGGATGAAGATAATTGTGCAATATCATGAAACCCGTACTGTGTTGAGCACTTGTTCCTTAACATCCAGTAGAGTCCTTTTTCCCCCCAAGCTTGCAGGGCCTTGGAGGCTTTTTGAGGTTTGTTTGGAAGGAGGTTGGTAGATGTTTGTAGGAGCTAGGAAGAATGAGCAAGGGGACAGAAAGGGGCGGGGGGGGAAGGCGGGCAGGGGAAGTGAAGAGAAACTGAAATGCTGTTTTGGCTTTCTGTGACATTATGAACTGAAACAGAAGCTTTAATTATCTAATTTGCTTATCATTTTTCATCCTGAAGCCTAAGAGATTGTGACTCTTTATGGTATCATCTCATATCTCAAAAAGGGATCTTTACACTGGATAATGAAATGTGTTCCCTCAGCAACTTATTTGATGGAAGGAAAGTGAATCCCAACTTTTTCAATGTAAATCAAGAATAAGTTAAATAAAATAAACAGATTTACACCACTGTAAAAGCTATGCAGACAAAGCCAGTGATTTTGAGCTGAAGAAACAAAAACCCCAGAATCTTCCAAGGAGTGGGTACGCATAAATGAATACATAGTGTGACTGCGGTTTCCATTGTCAATCCATAAAAGGCTTTTCCAGTTTGAAATATGTCCCTGCCCATGGCAGGGGTTGGACTAGATGATCTTTATAGGTCCCTTCCAACCTAAACCATTCTATGATTCCATGATCCTATGTTCTGGGTAAGTACCTTTTATTAACCTGTATTTACATTTGAAAATTCTATACAGTACACTTATTTTTCTGATTGGAAAAGAGAAGGAACCCAATGCAGCAGAAATTGTTTGCTGTCCTAAAAATGTTGTTATTCATTAAATTCTACCTTTTTTCCTTGAAGGACTTCCACAACATGCTGCTGGAGATGGTGAAATACTTGGAAGTGAAATGGAGGTTGATAGTAACAGAAATGAGCCTTTTCATTTTATTTCAAAGGTCTGCCAGCAGTCTGACAATGCCATTTCCTTAATGAAAATGGCTCCAGACAAAGGTAAACAAATCTAAGTAGAAATTAGGCATTGTTTCTAAAACATAATTACTGCTTTTGAAGTAATTGTGAAGTAATTTTCACTTATTATCATAAAAAGAGTACATTAATGTCAGTAAAGGATAAACTTTTTGAATGGAGATGCCTAGCAGAACAGAAGAACTTGAAGATGGGCTTTCTTATATCTGCAGTCTATTTTCATTATCTACCAAGCAGTTCAATAGAGACAACTATTGTTCAGTCATGCAATTACTGTTCATATAATCAGCAGCTGTTACAAAGTAAAAGATTTAGAAAACCTCTTTAGAAAAACAGATGTGGCCTGCAGCTAAAATTCCCAAACTGCAGTAGTTTAGAGGAATTCTCAATCAGTAGTCCATTTACAAGTTGTTTTCTGGAGAATGTCTTAAACAAAGATTATTTTGGTTACTACATACTGGGTCATACAATTCTTCCTAGAAAATTCCTATCAGTCTAATTGTTTACAGATTCCAAATATGAACAGAACTCCAAATTTTTTTTGTTTTGTTTTCGATTATAGAGGCATACATCAGATTTTCATCTAGACAAAGTAGTGTCAGAGCTGGAAGATGCTTTTTTGAAGTGAAGAAGAGAGGCCATTTTACAGTATGTTACCAAAAAGCATGTCCACTGGGCATTACTATTCAAAGACGAGAACTCAGGATGTACTTTGTACGTGTGACTTGGCCCACACAAAGACACCTGATTCAACAAGACAGTTTTCTAACTGGGGGGCAATTGGACTTGAAAGTCTAGAGAAGTGCACTGTAGGAAATATAATTCCGGTATTCCAAGATATATCCAGGATGAAGGAACTGGAAGTACAGATTGAGAGATCTTAAAAGGATCGGTGTAAATATTCATTTAATCTCACTTGAAAGTTGCCTCTGACATACAGCTAGGAATTCCTGTCTAGCACCTTCACAGACATTGTCTTTTAAGAGCCACATTTGCCTGAATCATCCTAAGAGCATAATGATACAGCATACCTTACATTTTTGAATAGAAAATTCTAAGCCATTATACAGTGTTGTCAAAAGTGCTTCATCACTGCAGCACTGTGAATGCACATAATTGTCCCGGAAAGTGAAGACCCAGCAGCCCCAAAACTCATGTGAATTGTGCCCTTACTACCTCTCAAGAGGCAAGTATTGAAAGGAAGCTATCTTAGTGCAATTAAGCTGAAAAGTAAGTGCATCAAACTATCTTTAAATGCAGACTTGGAGGGAGAGATATTTAAATATGAAAAATACATTCTTAATTAAAACATTTACAGAAGAATTGGGTAATAGCAATAAAAAAGAGTTCAAGTACAAACAGACTTCCTGCATTGCCAAATGTTGTGTTTCACGGTCTCCTACCTACTGGAGAAGGTCTCCGCGTTCAGATGTTATCTCTGTTCTCATATTCCTTTGCAGTTTTGATTTCTCCTCCGGTCCTTTCATTCCCCTCAGGAAGAAAAGCAAGACCTAGAGTCTGGATCCAAAATCGCTTCTTGGCCTGCCCCAGATGGGAAACCTATTTAAGGCTGTTGCTTCACGGTGATTTCCACAGGCACGTACTGGCTGACTGCCAGCTCCTGGTCCTGGTCCCCTTCCACGTGAGGCGCTGGGAGCCTTCAGACGGATGCTGAGCTCCCTGACCTCCCTCTGCTTGGCGTCGGTGGGAGCGCCTTCGCCGCACCAGGCTTGGTGTCCCTGGGGAGCGCTGTGCCGGCACCTCGAGGGTTTGTTCCCACTGTTGCCCGTGGGAATGGGGCCTGCCTTCAAAGGCAGAAGCTCCATCTGAGGAGCCTGAGGGAAAGCATGAAATCCATGCTCTGCCTTAAATTAAATCCCTTCAAGCACTTCAGTTCAGGCACCTGAGTGAGGAAGCCTTGCCAAAGCCGCTGGTGGGATTGCACTGAATTAGCAGTGATGTGGGCTGCTCAGGCCCTCCAGGACCAGCTCTGGAGCAAGGAATTGATTTGCTGCATGACAGCTTGTTTACTCCATGTGAAGAAATAATTCTGCTCCCACGGACCCCAGTGCATTGGCTGTGATGTTTTCCGGCTTCCTTTGTAGTGGTGAAGTCTATGTTTTTCAAAAAATAGCATGGGGACGTTTGCAGGGGCTTCCAGAAGATGTCAGAGCAGGGCTGCAAGAGCAGTGTGCAGCAAAAAGGCACTTGAGATGGATGGCAATAAGTGTGGAGAAAGGACTACAGCCAGCACTTGGGTTGTGCATATCGGGTTTGAAAAGCCAAGTTAAACAGTTCTGTCCCAGCCTTGACTCTGCTGACCACGAGGACAAGAGCTGCTCTGGCCAAGCTGCAGGAGCCTGCTTTCAGGCAAAGCAGTGGCTGACGGTGTGCTGGAGGCTCCTGCTACAACTGCCAAGTGTCATTTTCTTGTCTCCATGATGCCCAAGTTGCCTTTCAAATGGAAAAGTTGGTGCTGGAAGTGCAAGTCACTGCTCTGTAGTGGCACTTGAGGCAAGTGAGAAGTGACCCGTGCTCCCCAGCCAGCAAGTGATTTGTGATCCATCTCTCCATGGTCAGACCCAGAGGCATGGGGGGCTGACACCATCACTTCAGTGCAAAGAGTGCAGTCCTTCACTGCAGTCTGGATGACTCTGGTTGTCCAAGCTGAAGCCTGGTTCTTGTTTCTTCCATAAGTCTGGGCATTTCCTCCCTGTGACCCAAGTGCCCCTCACCAAACATGCTTTGGCCACGAGGCAAATGCATTGCCAAGCTCCCCAGGGAACCCAGTACTCAGTAGTGCTTTGATCTGGGACATCAGCAACTGCTGTGAGGCTTGGGACATTTCGAAGCCTGGGTTGGTCAGTGGAGCAGAGAGCAGAGGGACACAGTGGGCAGCTAATGACCCGCCGGTGGTTTGGCTAGCAGTAGCTAACATCCCCCAGACTTTTCTGATTGCCCTTTGAATCAAAGGTCTTCTGGGGCTCACTGGTCATTTTGGGAGCCAAGGACGGCTTCAAGTCCCGGGCTGCCCTGCACTGAGGGCAAGGGAACGCATCAGGCTGGGAGTACCTGTGGTGAAATCACCACGTGCCTCGAGCAGCCCGCAGGCGTGCAGCCCAGTGAGCCTGGAGCCCTTGGAGGTGCGCTCCGGCACTGGCACCGGGGCTTGGCTGCTGGTCTGAACTCAGGGTGGAAAGGGCACACAGAGACTACTCAGGGAGCGAGGCGTGGGATTCTTCTTAATTTCATTTTTATTTGAAGTTCTATTAAAAAAATCAATAGTGAAATTAAGCAATCATCCGATGTTAATTATACCTCGTCACATTTCTAGCCGTGCTGATCTGATCTGATTTGCCTCTAGCCTTGGCTTCAGACAGTTGAACGCACCTACACACTCCATTATTCCCACGCATGTGTTTTTTTCCTGAACTGGGCATGATGACAGTCTTTTCAGCTTCAGAACAAAGCTAACAATCTTCCCCATTTTTTCTTTTTTGGTGGGAAAGAAGGCGGTAATAAGGATTTTCACCAGGAGATGTCAAGACAAGGTAGGTGTCTAGGACAGGACAAGAGGCTGGACTAATAAGCCAGGTTTCAGAATAGCTTTCATGATCCAGCAACTGCAGCGCTGCACTTCTACTCAACTAGTGCAGCACGCCAAGCCCAGGAATTATTTCAGGACTACTTTTGCAATTCCCCTGGTTTTACTAAGGAAGTAAAGAAGATTTTCCTTTTTCTGGGCTTCAGAAGAGACTTAGAGGATGTTTGACTTCCACTGGTGAGCCCCTCTCTCTTGAGGTTTGTAACAGCATTGGGAAGGGAGGAATCCCTTTTCGTGGTGTGTCTGTTGCAGAGGAAACACTCTCTCCTGCTTGATGCGGATGTTATGCAGAGATTTATCTATAGGGGAGATACAGATACTTTTCTGTGCTGACCATTTAGCCTTCATTCCTACATCTTACACACAAGCATACCCTGACTCCTGGGCATTTTTTTTCTTAGTGAGGGGCAGTAGCTCCCATATTTGGATTGGAGGTTAGGTGCCAAGGTTTTGTAAAAGAGGGGCCTACTCTGTGTGTATGCCAGTGCTCTCCACAGAACGGAAACCATCCTCACTTGAAAAGCACTGCATTTGCAAAAATTTATGTTCTTTGTCAGACAAGTAAAGTTTATCTGTTTCTTTTACAAAAAGCCTAAGGAAGTAAAAGTATGGATGTTAGTGAAGCCTGACTTTGCCCTTGATGCAAAGCTGTGATTCATGACCAGGAAGCTGGGTGGTTGATCAGTCCATGGCAGCTGTGGAGCAGAGCATTTGCACCTCCATTGTTCAAAATGTTCTTCTCATGTGAAATGGTTGGTTCATTATGCTGTGAATGTTGGTTGCGCACCTATGTAGCATAAACAATAGCTTATGTGACAGGCATACCAATACATTGATGCAGGGAACCATTTATTATGTAAAATCTCCCTGCTGAGAAATACAGCCTGGCTGTGAGTCCTGATGCACCTGGGTTCCTCTCAGAGCTTCTGTAAGGTCCAGGGTGATTTTAGTCCGATTCTGTCCAGACTTTTACATACTGCTCCATGGTTCTTGCAGCACACAGCTAGTGTGGACACCACAGGCTGCCTGAAAATCATGTAGTATTTTTTAAGGCTGCAGGCAGATGACTATGCCCTGACCTGCCTTTAAGCTAACTGAAAGGGACATAAGAAACCGCTGGGCATGACATGAGCAATTGCCAGACATGACAGCTACTGATGTGAGAAGCCAACAAAAGTTACATATAGCGCTGTAAGGAACGGATGGATTTCACAGATGGTTAAAAGTGAATTATGTGAGGAATAACCAGACTTCACAGATAACCGTAAGGGAGGGTTGGGAACCTTCTGGGGAGTGGAATCTTGCAAGGCCTACAGTGCCTATATAAGAGTACCAGTAATGTCATATAAGGTCAAGATTATCTACGTATCATTATCAGAAGTATGGAATTTGGGTATGGATGTAGCCAAACTTGGATTGAGAGGGAAAAAGTAATTAGGGGTGGCTTGTTTATTTGGGAGGAGACTACAGTGGAGAAAGGAGGATCGAAACATGGGAAAAGAGCTAATAGATGTAAATGATGTAATCACAGCTGTCCATGGGTACCTGCCCTTTATCACTACAGCCTGGAGCAGGACAATTAGCCAAACCTGTTGTTCTGATCATACCATGCATGTCTAACTTGTTTCCAGAGTCAGGAGGCCCAGGGTGCATTCAGTTGCCAGCAAGAGAACACCCAGGATGGACAAACAGAGCATCCCAGCATCACCATGTTGGTATCCGTTCCAGGCCTGATGGTATCAACATCTCCCTATCAGCCTAACATCAGTATTCATGATACAAATGTTGATTACATACTTCATAACAGGTTGATTGCCCTGCTTCAAAATGCTGTGTGTGTTTTACTGACTCACATTGGAAAGTTTCTTGTTACTCAGCCAAGGTATAATGGGGAGAGCAATGACAGTCTCCAGGCAGGGTCTGTAGGATGAAACCTGCATTTGTCCCTTTGAGGACTCCAGACACAGAAATGCACTGAGAAGCTCGGATAGTTTTTGTGTTGTTTCCTTTGGATCTTTGTGACTCCAGCTAATCTAAACTACAGCAAACCCCAGGACAAGGAGCTTGCCAGACTATGTGATGAACAGGATTCATTTACCCTTCTGCTTCCTCTCAGCAATCTTTCGATTTCACAAGTTTTGCTAGATTAAATAGAGAAGTTTTTCCCAAGCCAGTAGTAAAAAGTACTAGAGAGCTATAAAAAATTCAAAGTCCTACACCACAAAGATTTTGAACTTCAGCTGAGCACTTCGGTCATACAGCATACCATGTGCTTGGTACGTGTTCATTACTGCACCCAGTATGATGCATTCTCCTTACAGCATGCCATGTCTGGAGTGCTGATCTTGTTTATTGCCTCACTTACCTGTTTGTCACAAAATGAGCATTGAAGGGGGAGGATGGGGCTGTCCTGTCTCAAATATATTGTTTGTAAATGGGAATCTAGGAGTGTAGTTCAGTGAGAGGTTCCTTGAATAGGAGTTTCTTCATGTGTTTCTCATTCAGCTCCTGGGCCTCAGCCACCCCAAGTGAATTCTGCTCCCAGAGCTCCAGCTTCTCTGCCTGCAGTTCTTGAGGCACACTGGGAGGTGAAGTCTGCATCACCTCTTACCCACTTGTCCCTTGTCTCCCTTTGAGTTCTGGCCTGGGTTATGTGGTGCACTATGGTTGCCATTTGGGTATAGAGCCTGTTCAGCATTAATTGAGAATGAGATAAGAAAGGGGTTGATGATGATGGGAACTGGAATTCAGGAGGTCCAAAGTACATTCCCACCTTAGCCAGGGATTCTTTGTGTGATCTTGGGCACGGGTCGCAGGCTAAACTGTCTGCAAAATGGAAGTAACATATCCCTGCCTTCCTGGAGCACTGATGGTATAGAAATAGCACAACAATGAGAGTCATATTTACACCTTTAAGAGCAGCGTAGGACAGCCTGGTCTCTTCCATATGTGTCACAGTGAATGTCACCCTTTGGATACAACATTGTTAGCAAAACTCCCTGCAATTGCCTGAGTCAGCTTTGCTTGTTTGAATGAATTCCTCTGGATGGTGGATTAAATACAGCTCATTTTATCAGGCTTTCCTAGGCTTTCTGACAGGCTAATTAATAGCAGCACTTACAAAGTATTAGTAGGTTTTGCATGGCTCTTATTGTGAAACAATTGTAATGATGAAACATTTTCATCTGAAGACCTGAGGACTGAGTCTATAGGGTGTTAATAAAATTAATTGAACAGAGTGAAAAGAATCTCAGGGAGGGCAAAACCTTTCCTTCTGGCAAGCACAGGTATTTTGCAAGTGAGGTGTGCTGTTCTGACAGAGGAACAGAAGCAATGAAGTAAAAAAGGCTGTTGATTTCCAGGCAGAGAATGGTCTGGTCCTTGTTCTTCAGCCACTTTGTCATGTCTGCAGCAGACAGAAGTGTCTTGAACCCCTCCAGCTGTCCCTTCTCAGTATGCTCCAATCTTACTGGCATGTCTTACTGCCAGGAACGAGCTATGTGGAACAGAAAGTTTGCTCCTGCCTCTGCTACACTTGGTGTTTTTCTTTCACAGGTCAAGTAAAATAAATTCCACCGATATTTTCCCCGTGATTTCTTGGGCTGTTGCATTAATGGGCATGTATTAATGCTGAGGAAGAAACGCTTATAGTACGAGTTGTAGGTTCAGGATATACTTCTCATTACAGTAATTGATGTCTGACAGTGCTGGCAGGATAAGGTCTACAGTTCAGTCTCAGAATGAGTTTATTATTCTGCCATTCAGGAGCTTGGATAAATTGTTGTCACTGGTTTTATCTCAGGAAAAGATTAGCCTCCTCAAGAGACTGGCATCTTCATGCTTGATGTGAGACATAACACATGGAGTTGGAGGAAGGCAAAAATACTACAGGTTGAGTGTTGATGGGAATTGAATGTGTGGCAGCATGGAGCAGTTCTCTGATCTCTACTAGGGTCCTGCAAAGAACAGCAGAATTAATTCTGCCCTGCAAGTACCGGGAAGATGAGGGAGGCATAGCCATTATGAAGAAATGAAGAAGGAAAATGAAACACACCGGAACTGAAAATTATTTTTTTAAAATGCCAGTCTCTTAGGATGCCTGCAATCATGCTTCCTGTCCCTCTCTCTCTTTTTGTGTACCTCTGTTGATTTTACCCTTGCCTCCCATCAATAAGTTTTGACTCTTGGTGTTTTGTAGAGGAATTGAGATCTCAAGAGTGCCTGTCAGGAGGCCTCAAGGTAAAGGAGAGGCCTTGTTCCCCTTACTATGATAAAAGACAAGCTCAGTACTTATTCAACAGAAAGGCTTCCATGTGGGAGGAAGAGAAAAAGGGAGAAAGTGGATGAATGCCCAGATTGCAGAAGTGCTTCAGTTAAAGATTACACGAAGTCACATCTAATTATTATCAACATGCTCAACACTGTTTGCAGCCCATGATATATTCTTATTATCAAATATGAAATATATTCTTCAGCAGCAATTAATAAGGTCCAATAAAATGTATGTAATTCAGTTCTAAGGCTGTTGGAGTGAAAAGATGAAAGTATGAGCTTCTGAAGGGGGAAAAGAATGAGAAGAGGAAAAGCAGGTTAACAAGTTATTTTAAGACTTTAGGCCTCATATTAAATTTGTTATTTACGTTCTTTCTTGATAAGGATGATGAGAGTTGTTTACATTACTTAGGGGTGCCACACCCCAGTGTTACAGGGACTGCCAGGAATTTTTAGAAAAAGAGGGCTTCATGGATGAAGTACACCTCCAAAGGTTCAAACTATTAGCTGTAGGGTATGCTAAGGGGCATGTGATCTGTGGGCTCATGCAGCTGTGTAGTGGTTTTGAGGGATGTGTGGCATCCAAGTGGCAGACTTTGCAGTCTGAAGAGGGATTTGGATGCTTTTGAACTGTATCTAAATATCATTCCTGCACAGTTTTGTGGTTTCGGAAAGTTCAGAGAAACAGTTTACCTTTGAAGACCTTTAAAACCAAAAGTCAGGTGTATTTTTTTCATAATTTACCCCAGCCCTCAAAGTGTTCTAGATATTCTGCAGATAGGTAAGAAGGCCAGGGGGATGATTCAGCAATCTTTATTCACATTAGCAGCCTCAACAGTAAGGCTTGTCTGAAGGATTTATGATCTCCTTAGAGAAGGGCCAGCTAAAGAAAGGAATACAATAAAGTGATGGTGTGGGAAAACTTAGCTGTGTCTCCCTCAGCCAGCATCTTCTGGTTTGATGTCACTTTGCTGTTAATTTTTATATTTATATTTGGCATCATTCTGAAGTGCTTCTTATCACAATGGAAGCACAAATCATGTTAATTAATGAGAGTAGCAGCCAAAAAAAAGGAGCTAGCAATTCTTTGCCATAGTCAAGAGCTCTTGAAAACTTGTCCTTGACGTTGTTTTGGCTGAACAAAAATTAGATGCATAATCACTATTAGACTTGATTGACTTGATCTTTCTTTCTATTACGCCGATGAAAAGTACATGGCAGAAATTCTTAGCCTTGTACAACTACATTGCCACATACACATATTGCTAAATAGCCGAGCATCATCTCCTTGACTTGGCTGTCTATCACTGAGGGCGTTGAAATGTCTGAGGTAGTCCACAATAGCCTTAGCATGATGGAGAAAATGCTCTTCCTGTTGATGTAAAATGTCTGTCAGGAACAGAATTAGGGTATGATGCTGTGAATCACCACAGCTGGAGAACCCATACGTTCAAAACCTTTGGTGACTTCTCATACTCATCTGCAACCATCCAATGAGCATGAATTTAAATAACCCTCTTTCTAACCTCAGATAACAACTCACGCTGCACACTGTGGGATGCTGTACCCCTGGCCACATACCAGCAGCCAGGTTCCAAGAGACCATGAGTCTTCTCCAGTCACAAGTAGACAACAGTGCAGCATATAGATGCCCACCTCAGCAGAGAAGTGTGCAACTAGCTCTCAGCGAAGGCTGCCTTGTGTATCATTAAATTCATAACCTACCAGTCATGCAGTGGTTGCTCCCCTACTCCCCCATACCAGCCAAACATTTCCTTGTGGGCTCAGATCTGACAGTGAAAGAGATATAGAAAATATACCACCAGAGTTTATTCAGTTCCTTCTCCATCTTCAGCTGAGAGAAGATGAAAACATCGTATCTGGCTCACTCACCACCAGCAGCAAAGCAATGCAACTGGCTTAGCAGGGACACATAGTTGTTCTCCTAAGAATAAGAATAAGATGATTCTTATAGCTCCTGGATAAAGCACCTGTTGCAGGAGTGTGGGGTGATTATGGCAATTTAGACCAAACTAGCTAAGTATTAATTTTTCAAATCTTTGCAAATCCTCTTGGAGCTTTTGAGTCATCTTTATATGCAGCCAGAAACTGCCCTCTGAATGTCCAAGGGTGGGAAGGTTGGAGATCAATCTTCTTGACCTTGTGATATACACACCAAAAATCTTTGAGTGGCCAAGAGCCACAGGAGACGTACCGCATCAGAGGTACCACAGAGAGCCAGAAGTAGGGGGAGATGGCAGCAGGTCCCTGTATGTGGGGTGCAGGTGGGCAAAAAGTATGGCAGGGACTCAGAGAGGTTTGGTTTGAAAGCCTCTCTTGGCTTGCTTTATTTTCCAGCTGAAGGAAAAGGCTGTGGTTATCTAGTAATACCAGCACCAGCACAGCCCTGTGACAGACACATGGTATCTTGCTGTGGAAGCCATTTCTGAATTGTAGATCAGTCCCAAGGGCAATATTGGAGTCACAGGGTGACTGAAGGACAGACTTTCCTATCTGTCTGCTACTACTGTTCATCTCAAAGCTGAATCAGGATTATATGTAAACAAGGAAGAAAGTAAACTGGGTTTCCCCAGCAGCAAAAGATGAATGTAGCCTGAAGATTTTAAATGCAAGGCTGGTCCTGAAGATCCATTTACAAACTTTCTTTAAAAGTTTGCCATCGTTCAGAGCTGCTGTCTTGGCATGAGCTACATGGAGCAAAACTGGGTTCTTGCCCTCCTACCTGAACAGATAATCTCTGAGATCTCTAGTACAGTAGCCTGGTGTTGACTCAACAGGTGGAGAAACCGAGATACTTCAAATAGTTGACTCAGCTTAAACAGCTTAAAAGCTATAGCTGAAACAGCTGGGTCTATGGCATTACAGAGCTGTCAGTCACACACTGTTCAGTTCTTGGTACACCGTTTTTCTCGGTCTTATGACCAGTCATCCCTTGATCCTTTTCCCCTCCTTGATCACTTCGGCTTTAGTAAAATACTATCGGTTGCTATTGGGCTTCCCAGACACAAGTCAGCCTCTCAGTGCAAACACAAGAGTTGTCTCTGTTGCTAACTCTTGCCGGTGTCGTGGGGTGGTGGGATGGGAGAGGCTGCAGGGGAATGCGTTCATGAAGGAGGGGGAAGCGGAGCCGATCAGCAACAAGCAGGCAAGTGCCAGTAGGAGGGAAGAAGCTCCAACAGCCCCAAGCCAGGCAACACGAACTGAAGGCGGCAGCCAGACAGGCAGGACACAACGGGATGTTTGGGGGGGTCTGAAGCTGGTTGCACACCTGCCAGCTGGCTACTAGAGGTTTTTTGGCAGGCAGGTGAGGAGGGGTCTGTGTGGAGCTGCTCAGGGAAGGAGTGGATAGATGACTAGAGGTGCTAGAAGATCAGAGCAGAGGTCTCTGCTCTTTGACTAGCAACTGGGTAGAGCAGGAACAAAGTAAGCTGTAGAAGACACAATGCAAACGTAGTTACCTCATCTGGCAAGGATGGGAGGTATTGCTGGATGTGGGACTGCATAGCAGGGACTTGAGAACAGGCACGGCATCGCTGGATTCTTTTCTCTCAGCTAAAGCCCAACCACAGAAGACTCCAGCAGCACCTTGTGGAGTTGGGGCCTGGCATAAGCACGTTAAGAGCTGCTGCTCATGGGAGCAGCAAAAAAAATCCAGGGGGCTGGCTCCGCAGCTCCGATCAGTCACACATGAAGCTCTGTTTAGATCTTCCTACACAACCAAATTAGCTGTGATTAACAAACACTGGCCATTTCTAGCATCACTGACTAGACTTGCTGTTAATTAAAAAAGGGTATGGAGAGGGGAAAAAAGTTATCCTGCTCCCCCCTGTGCCTCTTCTCTGTCTTTGCTTTATTCTCACTCTCTTGCTGGCAGTCTTCATGCCCTGTCTCCCAGCAGTGACAGAAAGGTTACATGATTCTATTAGGACTGGTTTGTCTTACAGGACAGACATCATCCCCCTGGGAAACTTAGGAATTGCTAGCGCTGCAAGTTCATGCCTGCATGCCCGCAGTTGATGGTCTCCATCAAGTCCCAGGTGCCTGGAACCATGTTAGAGTGTGTGTGTGTGGGGGGGGTGAGCGTGCACGTGTGTGCATGTGCACGTGTGTGTGCACGCCCACATGCCTGCACTCACACAGTGGCTGGTCAGGGGGAATCTCTGTGTTTAAACATGAAAAAAGTTAAGTTGTGAGCCCTCCTGGTTTGGGAAGGAAAAAAAAGAAACTCAGAAAAAGATGGATCCTAATACACAGCTGAAAAAAAAATCAACAACAAAAAAAGGAGGAAAATTAAAGGTATCTGGTATTATTATTTTCAGGCCCCAGATTGAGCTGAAGCATAGAGGCTGGTGTTGAGCCCCATTCTGTAAAGGGCTGCTTGCTCTTAAGGCTCATGCCCTTATCTTTCTCCCCCTGGAAGAAACTGTAGCTGCGAGGGGAGATGTGGGGCAGGAACAGTGGGCAAAGGCAGAGACTATACAGAGAAATCACTTCGCTACACAGGCTCTAAAGCTGCGGCATCCCTCCCTCCAAGTGCCCAGCACCAAGAGGGGTTCAGTAGACTACGTTGTAGTCCCGATTATGCCTAGCAGTGATTTAAGGCTCTTCCCATCTTTTAATTCCCTCCTGCTGCCTTGCCCTCTTCCAAGGCCTGTGCCATAAGCACAGTGCCTGTTTGCGGGGCTGATGCTCTCCCCAGCTCCAATGCAGAGGCTGCAGTGAGAAATGGCTGTGCATCACTGAGCAGCTGGAAGCAGTTATTAACTGAATTTGGCATCTGAGCTGAACTATGAATGCATCTGGGTGGCTTGAATTGTTCTTAATTATATTTTTGTTTTATTGTTTTCATTTCGAGCTGTGCTCTACCACTACTCTCTGTATATCTCTGTGCTGTACATTTTCTTTGCTTCCAGCCCGGGGTAGTTGCTCCTTGTCGTGCTGTGTTTGCCATTTTAATTTTTTATCATCTCAGTTACTTTCTTTTCTTTTCCCCTTTTGATTATTTGGTTATGTCATTCCCATTTGTCCTGACATTTCAATAAATTCACTGCTACATTATCTTTGTCCCTAGAGCTGCAGTTTATCCTTCTCTTCTAATGTCTCTGTCTCAAACCTGGATATAAACTGTTTATTTTTTCTTAACAGCTTCCCTTTTGGGCTGAGGAGCAAACAGCAGCAGAGAGCAGCCCTGCCGCAGACAGCAGTGTGCTGTGCTGCAATCCTGGTGCCAGAGTGCCCCCTTCCAGAAACACTGGCGAATAACACAGCTCCTCTTCCTTAGGGGAGGAAGAAAAACCAGGCAGTGTCTGGCCATAGGTTAATGTCCAGATACTGAGATGAGACTAGCTAAAAGGATGCTGGTGCAAACGGTGTGTAAGGAAATGAAGTTTTTTGGACTACATTTTCAGGGGAAATTGAGGGAACGCCCTTTACCTGCTGAGTTTTGCACTTCTCTCTCTCCCTGAGGTTCTTGTATTTGCCTCGTGTCACACTCGCTTTTCGACCCCACCAGCTAAAAGCTCACAGGAAGGGGCTACGCTGGGCAGCGAGCCCAGCGGTGGGCTGGGGAAGTGGGCTCTCCTCCTGCACACTCACGCTGTGCATGGAGAGGTGGTCCTCCTGCAGGAAAGCACTTTTTCCCTTTGCAATAGCTGATTCCACCCCGAGCAGCCAGTTTCTGTTTGGTCAAGACTTTGGGTTTTGGCAGGCTCTGGCAAATCTTACTCTGTGGTTAAAGACCGCTCCGAGCTGGGCAGTCCACCCGCTTATGGAGGGAACGGCCTCTCTCGCAGCGTCAGTGGGGCGGCACAAGTGGAGCAGCTCACAGGCCTCGGCTTCGGCTGCTGCGGAGAAACATCTGGCAGCTCAGTTTAAAGGGGTCGATGAAGATGGGTTTGGGGTGAGTTGTTGGCCTTTGCGCAGAAGCGGAGGGGCACAGCGAGGTGTTGGAGCCCAGTGTCTCTGCTGCAGGGGCAGCAGCATCTGGGCGAGGCGCAGGATGGACAGCTGCTGGGTGGAGAGGTGAGGGGGACAGAGGAGTATGATACTCTCTTAACCTGCCTTCTTTTGGGCTGAGCAGTGCTTACCTTGTCACCACTCCCTGAAGCAAGGTCCTCACAAATGGTTTGGTTTCTGTCCCAACAAAATGACTAAAGACCTTGAGCTGTGGTTTGATGTGTGAATTTACTCCAGCAGCCCTGTGTATACAGCCCTTTCTAAAGTGCTTGCCTTGGAGATATTTGGCCATTCAGAGCTAGAACACGGACACTGAGCCAGACCTTCATGTTAAAACTATTCTCAGCACAGGGGAGGCTGTGGTCATACCTGTTTCAAGAGGAAACCTGAAGGAAACACACTGTCCATGACTCATTCGAGGGAGGTACGAACCCATCCAGTTCATTCGTAACTGTAACACTAGGTTTAAGGTGAAGTTTACAACGTTATGCAATCCTTTTTAAATGTTGTTCTTATTGTTATTAGACCTTATTCATATATGAGAAACACCATTTTCCTTCAAGGTACTCCTTTTAGACTTTAATAAAGTCCTAGTGTATTAACAATTTGAGCCACTGGAGTCTTGCTCTCTCTTATATACTTTAACACTCTCCAGAGAAGACAAAACGTGCCCTGATAGCTACTTGTTTAAGTTCCAGTGCAGGAAGGTCCCTTGCTAATATGCGGCAGCTCGTCAGCACTTTGGGAAACACAAAGGCTCCTGTCAAGGCTCTCCCAGCGGTCAGCTAACATTGCTGAACGAAAGCCCATGGTATTCACATGTGGTAAGCACTGTGTTATGCAGCAACAGAAGCTCAGGCAGAGCAAGGGTACGTGACGTGTCCAAGAGCGCGTAGCAAGTAAAGGACAGGCTAGAGACTAAACCCCAGCTGCTGTTCCTCTCTAGGCCTCGCCTTTACTAGACCAGTTTATCATTTTAGGCCATAGCTGCAACAACACTGGGAATGTGACCCACGGCCGTGCGGTCGCCCTCGTTCAGGTCTTTCCACTGCGAGCCTGGCCAGCCAGGGCAGCACCGCAGGCTCCGAGGTGCCGACGCTGCTGCCTCAGGTGGCAGTGCACACTCCTGAGGGCACCTTCCCGTCCCCAAGCCGGCCATGCGACTGCTGAGCCCGAGTGTGCACGAATGCACTCGTGCTGAGCTGGGAGAGCACCGGCACGGAAATATGGCTGCATCTCAGCAGGACGAGGTTAAAGCTGATCTCTCCTCTGTGGAAACCTCAGCGGTTGGTAGACATCAGGTGGTTTGTAAAGTGTGAAGTACTGTGGTTAGGTCACCGGGCTGAACTAGCAACTGAGCCTAAATTATGCCAGTCTGTAAGCTGAGAGGCAGCCATTACGATCAGTAGCTACGTGATAGCAAGGGTATGTATGCATGTCTGCAGACATATGTGAACAGGCAGGCAAAGCTGTGCCCCAGTTCTGGGGGTCTTGCAGTTTTATTTATTTTATTTCTAATGAAATGCTAGGACTAAACAAGGAAACTGTTGCAGCACTAAGGCAAATTTAGCTCTGTCATAACTCCAGCATCACTGTTTCTGGTCATTTTGGGGGTAAGATGGGTAAAGAGGCAAAGCAAATGCTTACCACAGCAGCCATCCAGGGTTTGTGCTGAGCATGTTTGAAGGCCAAGCCACAACTGGAGAGCCACACCACAGACAAGCATAGCGTGGACATCAGAGCCTGTGAGCACTTTGCTCTTCAGCTCCAGAACTAAAGATTCTGACCTGGTTACAGACCTGCAGAAACCTGGCGGGTGGGAAGGAGCAAACACAGGGACCTTCTCCATGATTGGAAAATAATTACTAGCTGTGGATGTAGTCACCTAGCGTTATTATCCCCACCCATCCCGTGTTTGTCTTCTCCTCCAACCCTCCGAACGTGACATACTCTTGTCACAGCCTCAGTGCATTAGGAGGCTTTTCAGGGCCAGATGTACAGTCTGAGTGTGGCCCAGGAGCTATATCAAGGAATTTTTGGCTGCAGGTGCCAGGTAATTCCTGGTATTGCTGGCAGGCGATCCTCCTGGCTATTTGCAGCAGTGCTTTAATTCAGCCCACCTATGTTCACGCAAGGCTCCTGTGCAAGAACAACCCTGTTCAGGGCTTACATGAAGTTAGCTACCCAGAAAGTTTTATTCACAGTGAAGTTAAAAAGTAACAACGCCCCACTTTTTGTCTTAGAAAGCAATGGAGGAACCTCTCCTATGGTGAAGCACCTATAAGAAAAATGGTACTTCTACGCCCAGGTTTATCACAGCATTCGCTGTGTGCAGATAAATGCAAAGCAAGCAGCCATTGTGTGACAGAACTGCGTTTCCTGACATGTCGTTATTTTAGCACAGCTCTTCTGCAAGGCACATGGCAAATGACTGTAAATAATTATGACTAAATTCCCCTTGTGAAATGTAAGAATCAGCACTTGTTTTCTGATGCATTAACCCAGCAGTTTTGCTTCTACTCTTACAAAGGGACTAACAGGACAGATGCTCCCCTGCAGATGTCAGGGAGGTCAGTTTGGCCCCACGCCAAACTAGCAACAAGGGGTAGCCTGTGCGTGGGCATGCAGAGGGCAAATGCACACTGCACAGTAGGAAACAGGGCTGCCAAGCCACACACACCGTTAAGCAGCATGAGAGGAGGCCAGAGAGGTTGCTATTGGGCAAGGAGAAAAAGGTGAAAAGAAAAAAATCCTCCATGCAGCACGGACCGATCTCTGCACCGTAAGCCAGCCTAACAGGTACTAGTTTAGAAATTGTGGAAATGCAGCATTGTTAAATAATTTGTGTCATCTGCCACTGGGGGCCCAGGCGCACATGTTAGGTGGCCATTTATCCATGTGTTTTCTCTATCCCAGAGTGCTGTGCAGAAGAGAAGTCAGCTATCAGGATGTCACATCTGTGCACAGATCTGGGTTGCTTCCCGGGGCTTCTGCACCTGCATTTGGGCCAAAGGAGCAGAGGGAAGGGGACCGAGGGGTACTGAAAGTTCTCCTCAAGATCCTTCCATATTCTGGGACTATGCGGGAACCGAGTCAGTGTCCAGCCTAGGTCAGAGGCAATCTTCAGCTGTGTGTTGGTGACTGAACCTGCCAAAGTGGCATAAAAGGGGGCAATAGTGTCAGCCTGGTTTTATAAACCATCACCACTGCTTATGCACCACACAGCTTTGAGTATCTGCATTAAGTAAATTAAAACCAAGGCAGCAATTATCTGCCTTGCAGCTAATCCAGGACTGCCTGCATGAGGTCTACAGAGCATCACACACGATGGAGAAGAGCTGTTGTACAGCAGTAATCCAGCAGGCCTCTCCAGATGTGCTTCATTTTGAGCTGCAACTTCTGGACCAGATGGGCTTTTAACATGTCATATTTGCTTCTGCCTTTGTACCACCTTATAAGTAGCACTCAATGCTGTTGCATGAAATAATTTGAGCCACAATCTTCTTAAGCTGAAGGGCGGGGGGAGGAGGGCAGAGAGAAGGGCCCTCCAAGAAGATACTCCCCCAGTTTTAAGCATGTAATTTTACAAGTAACCCCCTGAGGGTCCTCCTCCAGCCAGAGGCAAAGGCTCTCCTGGAGAGTAATGCAGGGCAGCAACCATCGCGGATAACCACACAGCCTGCCTTGGGGATTCAGGCCAGGCAGGAGCGGTTTGTTTCTATAGCTGTAGGAGACAGCACAGTTCAGCCCCCTATCATTGCAAGCTCTGCCTTAAAACTGAAGTGCTAGGGTGTGTATTTGCAGCAAGTAGAAACTGCTCTGTGAAGGGGCCTGGCACGGCAGAGCAGCGTCTGCGCAGAGGGGAAGCTTTGTTGGCGTAGATGGACCTGTTTGTTCCTGATAACCAGGAATGTGCAGCCTTGCAGCCTCCACGCACGCCTGCTCAGCTCCTCTTTCTCTCACTGGTGACGTGGCTGTGTCTTCGACCAACTTTCCTGCCCAGCGAGCACAGCCTCCACAACATTTTTTCTAAGCTGCCCGTTGCAGCTCAGTCGGCTGTCGGGTGGGTGTCTCCAGGCTCTCCCCATACCTGGATGTTCCTCCCTCCCCACTCCAAACTTCAACCTTAAAAAAAAATTAAAAGAAAAAAAAAAAAAAGAAGGTATTCGCTGATGAAGGCTCTGGCAGCTGCTCGCTGTACTCATCAAAGAAAAGGAAGTGCCAATTATTTCCTTGTACGAACCGTTTCTGTAATCAAAGTGCTCCGCGGTTCAGTTGTGAATGCCGATTCCCTCCCACTCCACACACAGCCCATGGGTCACGAGCCCGAGCAGGAGGTAGCTGGCTGCCCACACCCTCATCAGTTTACACTTTCACACAGCGACACTCATACCTTTGTTTTCCTTGCAACATTCACCATTTCCTCGTGGAGTGAGGACAGAGATGGGGCAGGCTGCTGCGGGCACGTTCACACTTGAGTCAGCGCTGTCGACTCCAAGCCCAGCAAGTTTCCCACGAACAAGCACAAACGCTTCATGTTCCCATCCCCAGAGCATCTTGCCAAACTGGGAGGGTGGGAGAGGGGGGAATGGAATCGTGTTTTTACTGGGAAGCGTCCCTCCCATCCCCCCCATTTGCTGTGGTAAGGCTCTTGCAGCCAAACAGGGAAAAATTACTCATGGTCCATCCGGAGCATCCCAGTGAAAGCTGGAAAGGGCTCTTCCCAAGGACCTCCCAGGCCCTGGGACCTCTGCGGCTCGCAGCCCCACTCACGGGGGCTCAGACTTGGTGGCAACAAGGGAAGCCATATGCAAACATGCCACCAGAGAAAACACGGCAAGGAAAAATAAAGCATTTTTGTGCTGTTATTTTTTCCAGTGCTGGCAGTCATAACTTTGTTTCTGTTTCAATTTTGGATTTTTTTGGTTTTTTTAAACACCGATAGATACATCATTTCCTGGAGAAGTTTCTCTTACCTCCTAAAACAGTAAACGCTTCAAACGAGGAAATCAAGCTGGAAAAATCAAACAGATCTTTGCCCTTCATATGCCACTTTCCATCTACCTCTCTTATAACCTAGCTCTAAGACTGTCTTTACCAAAAACTAAACCATATCCTCTTTTCAGTTACAAAGTTATATTCCTGAAAGTAATGAAGATGTTTAAAATAACTATCTGTTTTAATGACACAACCCATAAAAGTCCATTAACCGCAGTAAACTAGGTGCACCAGAAAACCCCATCCAACCACCTGGCAAGACAGACCAGTACCACAGGCGGACAGAGATGCGGGCTCCCAGCCACTGTGCACCAGCGCAGCCGGCCGTGACCTTACAGCAGCTGATGTTCTCACCCATTACTTCTGCTTTGTTCATCTCAGCGTGCTGTCCTCCCCTCCAGATTTTCGTACAGAAAAATACAAAGAACACAGAAACACAGTTTAGCTTGCTGACATAATGCCCATATTTAATCTTTTAAAACAAGAACAAAATCAAGAATAAAATCAAGAATAAAAATTTCATTTAAGTCATACAGTACATTAATCTTTCAGCAATGACCCAATCTACAGTACTCAAATGCCTGGCATGAAGTCTATTATCTCAGCGTTTAACAAGTGTATAACCAGTGACACAGTAAAAGAAGAGCTCACAATACACAGCTAACACGATGAGTTTAGATTTTCTTCTAAAAGTCCAGCTAGGGTTTGTAATACGTGGGTCACTTTTGAACCGTACTTTAATCAACTTTTTTGTTCAGTCAATCTGTTTGGGGCTTTTTTTTCTGTTATATGAGTTTTTCCATTATGTACAGGAAGATTATTTTAAATTAAATTGCACAAGTTAGAATATCTATCTATAGGCATACATGGTCAATCTAACTAAAAATTTAATAAGCAGTAATTACTCAGTCCTGGTTATACATTCCTAAAGGCTTAATAATACAGTTTTAAGAAGAAAAAAAAAAAAAAACAAAACACAACAAAACACAGTTGTAGGGTGGCAATCTCTGTAAGAAGCCTCATTCCCTCCCAAAACAACCAAGAGTTAACTGTACTTTCCACATTTGAAATGGGGTCTACAAAGAAGTCATTTCAGCTCCTAAATAATACAAAACACGTGACTGTGTCCTTTCTGAAGTCTGAATGGTTCAATGCATAATTCAGTGAAGCTCTCAAACAAATAATACTGGTAGGATGCAGACGGTTAACAGAAATTAGGACAATATGCCCCGATAGCACATTTGGATAGCAAAACTGTACGTATTAAGGGGCCATTATCCAGTGGTTAAAGCAGCTTGAAGCAGGACAGCTCTCCCTGCAGCAGCTGCGGCGGAGGGGAAAGGGTGGGCTCTTCCACTCCTCAGCCAAGGCTAAAGCCGAATCTTCCCCAGCTCTTCCTCAAGCACCTGCCCCCTCCTGCTCTCGGCCCCCTGGCCAGCACTCCTTACCACTTTCCGAGGGGAAATCCTCAGCCCAAAGGTGACTGGAGCCGCGGCAGGGTGCAAGCCTCCCCTCCTCTGCCCGGCTCCTGACGCTGAGGGGCAGGCAGAGGTTTGCCTCTGCTCCAGCTCCGCAGCGGGCACGAGGGCTCCCATCGACTCACTGCTGTGCGAGAGCTGCTCCTGCACGGCGAGGAAGAGCTCTGCAGTCCGGTGGCTTTCTGGCTCCTGGCCTCAACTACCGCACACCTCTAAACGCAGTAACAAATGGAGAGGTCTCTCCCTCCGCAGAGTAGTGTTACCAAACGCTACAGACCCAGAGGGCTACCTCTAACGTAAGTTAACTAAACACAAGGGTAATGGAGCATCTTCTTCCCACATTAGCAAAACATAAAAATAACTAATTAACACAACTGCTTTGACTTTTTTTAATCTCTCTTTTCTGGTGCCAGGTCCTGCTACAAATGGAGAAAACCCATAGAAAGCTGCTTTCCTAGATGGTAAAGTAGCAGAATCTTAAGCCTTGAGGATCTGCTTTGTAATTTGCTACTGGCATAAACAACAAAAAAAGTCCCATTTGTTTGTTTGGTTTTTGTGGTGTTTTTTTAAGAAAAAAATCCAGACCATCCAGTGCACCTTCTCTGCACATACACACACACGCACATGCACACGCACCAATGGAGAGCTCCAGAAGAACAGGCATGGGAACCACAAAGCCCAAATTGTGAAAAGACACGGGCAATCTCACATTTCTGTTTTCAATTCTCATTTAGCAATGAATGAAGCAGCAAAATGATGTATCGCAAGAAATAAACGGTCACAGAACACACATACACCCAAACGCAACCATGGATACATTTTTCCCATTTTTTTTTTTCTGATAGATGCTGTTACTCATCTGATAGTTTCTTTCTGGCTGTGCTGAAGTTTTTGAAGAGCATCTGGTGCTTCTTTAACCTTTATCAGAATGTAAGAACCTCAGTGGCAACGGACAATCAATCTCATTAGTGCCACAACCAACCATCTCCACTTGAGATTCTCTACGAACCCCTTCCGGAAGTCGAATCTGACTCTGCCCCTTTGGTGCCACTCTGGGTTTTCATTTTTTTTTTTTTTTAAATTAACAAACACAGCATATTAATGCAAATTTGATGTTTTCTAAAAATTAGAAATGCTCAGATAATTAGTTCAGCAATATGCAAAGTGCATCTATTTGGTTCTTTCCATAGATCACCTTCTGTTGTAAGTTTAAATTCCTTCACAGTTTAAAATATTGTGAAGAAATTATATGTATACTTTATGTATAGAACTATTTATATACATACACATATATACACACAACTCTGTACTTTATATAGCCATAAACACGCATTACTTAACTATTTATATTATATACACACGGCATGAACACACGCTCAGTGAAGAGTTGGTGCAGGCTGAAATCATTCCATCGGGTTTAATGGAATAACAACAGTAAAACCATGAGTGAGTTATTAAGAGACACAGACATACATCTATTAGATAAGTGAAAGACCAATTAAATCAGCTCTTCCGTTTTCCTATTAGCGCGGGATTGTTCCCACCCCATTCCATGCTCCGTATGCACATACACAGCTATTTTGCGATCAGTTTACATGAGAGGGCAGCGGTGGTTCTTTTTTCTACATGAAAGAACAGTCCATATTTCCTCGGGCTCATCGCAACCTCTTCTGCAGAAGTGCGGCACAGCTGGGTCCGGACATCTTGGAGGACTCCGCATGCTGCGCCGCTGTTAGCTGAAAGCACCTGCTGAAGCGTTACTGCATGGTTATAGGACAGCTATCAATTGTTCACAGTCTGTGAACTGTCTCTCTCCAACAAGTGGTACAACTGTATAAATACATATTTTAGCACAAAACAGTTTAACACGAGGCAAGTCCAAGTACAAATGAGACCTAAAGGCCTACGGGTGAACTTTAAAGGCCAAGAGTTCTTCAGAGTGCATGTTGTTTAAGGAACGCAAGTCAGGTAATTTCAAAAGAAGTTTTGTGAAAATAGAGGCTTCATTTGGGTGATTTTTCATGATTAAGGTCCTTAATGCACGGATTAGTGTTTCCTGAAGTGCCTCCACAGAATTGACATTTTCTATTCCGGAGCGATCTAAAGAGAAGGCGGGGGCAGGAGGGGAGAGAGAGAGAGAGAAAAAAAAAAAACGGGGTGGGGGGGAAGAAGAGACTGAATGGATATAGTTTGCAATATAAAGCCACTGCAAGAATCACTCACTAAATTAACAAGCACAAGAAAAATTAAATACTTATGCCAGAAGTTTCAAACCCACGTACCAAAAGTCTTTCAAACATTGTTTAGCATCAACTTTGTAAAGTATTAAGCTCATGCCAAACCGGCATCATTCAATCACCTTTTCTGTAATCACTTACCCATGTTTCCAGAAAAGGACAGATTGAAGCACATGCTTAAATATTTTGCTGAATCATAACTTTCAAACGCAAGGAGAGAGACAGGGCACACAGAAGTAAAAATTTCAAACATTTCTCAAGGCTGGACACAGAACCCTAAACTTAAACTGGAGGTTCACATTTGAGGAGGAAATCCCACTCAGGACAAGCCACACTCATATCTGCACAATGGGATCCCCAGGGGCAAAGGCAGTACAAGCCTTGACGTGACTGGGCACTACTTCTGAGCGTGTTCTGAAGCACTTACAAAATGAAACATGATGCACCCAAAAATTCCCAACTGAGGAAGAAAAGAAGAATTTCAACATCAAGAAAAATATTATGCTTTCACATACTGCAGTCACGCCATGCCTGAAGCATCTCTTTCGAGAGAGCTGTATTTAAGAACATGCCTGTTGTCCTTAGGTGGAATCTAAGTAAGCAGCTTGAAAGGATGAATTTTTAAGCAAAACATCTCACCTAATAACCATGCACAGTAGCTGTTTTTTCCAAGCTGTAGCCTCCCTTCTTAAACGCTGTGTAAATTCAGCAGGGCACATACATACACAAGTGACGGACACGAACAGAAATGCGCTTTGATGTGTACATGTACTTAAGCACTTTGCAGAACTGGGACACAGAATGACAACAGCTTTCTGGAGTAGCACTGAGTCAGATCGTACAGTCAGAGTGGGAATCCCTTCCTTATGCTGTCAGTGTCAATCCAGTCGAACTTCTCAGGTGAACAGAGTCTAGGAAGTCCTCCTGGACTATTCAGTGCAGTTCCCTCCCGCTACGGGAAAAATTATTATATAATCCACTTAAGGATCCATCTTGAAGCAGTTAATGTGTTTTGTTCCTTTAGAAAGATTGTTCCAAAACCTTCCACTCTAACAGTTAGGGACTTTGATTAGTATCAGTGTTTACTAGCACATATTCCATCGTTCTGTGAAGATCGTCCATTAGGTTTGATACCTGCTCTCCAAGAGAGCATGAGTGAAGAGATGCCTCTCTGCCTTTATTTGTTAAACTATCTATCCCACTTGCCCCCACTTTGCAAAACCTTTAGGTTTGCTCTATCCTGAGCAGGGATGATGACATTTGCACAGAATACGCCAGATGAGGTTTCTCAAGAGCTCTGTACAGTGACAGCGGTACTGCCTTGCCTCTGAAGGCAGAAGAATGCAGTCCAGTCTTTCCTGGCTGCCTCGGGCGAGTTACTGTAGCCTCCTCTCTTCAATTAGTCCAAGTCTTTCTTCTCCCTCTCAGTCTACTTCCAGTTGCTCCCAGTGGCCAGCAGAAGTTTTTGTTGGTACTACCCCAGTGAGAGAGAATAATAGAGGGTGTGTATTTTATATTCTTCTACCACAAGGCATCACTCTCAGTAAAGAGATCATCTGGTCTCTAGACCTGCACAAACCACATTCTTTCAGCTTTGCTTCCACCTTGCTTCTTCCTTCTTCAGTGCCCATGATCCATCTTGCTATCTCCCCCTTCATCTTCAACACTTCCAGCTAACTGAAGCCAGAGGTGAAGCGTTCTTTTAGTTTTGGAATGGTACCAAGGTAATTCCTCAGCACCACCAGAAACCCTCCCACACCCTCACTGTGTGGCCCTGCTTTTTCTTTCTTTGCCATATGACACCAAAACAAGAGGCTGTACACAGTTACACACATTCCTTGCTACCACCCCTGCTGCTTCTTTCTGCACGTTCTAAATACGCCTCATGAGAGTGGTTATTCATCCAGTGTTATGTGGAGATGCTTCTGACAAGTGTTCTCCCCACTAGCACTATTTACAGACTTATGAACATTTCTTTTTTTCCACTGGTGGGTTTTTTTTTTCAATTTTAAATGACTGAAAGTCTTTTAAAAAGATTTTTAACTAGTGCAGCACAGTATTTAATATGCTGGATCACTTAATCAGGATTCAACAGTCACACACTCTTGTCTGCTTCTGGAACTGATGTAAATCTTGACTACTGTCTTCCTTTCAATCTTCTCTTGAGTAACTTTCATTCTGAGATGAAGAAGTCTTAATGGCCTTATTCTTCTACATTCAGTTCTTCTTCCAGTTTTACGGCATCTTTTGCCTTTGCCTGCATCTCCATGTCATTCTCTCTAACGCTGTTCCTCAGCTCTTCCTCCTTCTCTAACTGAGCTCCGCCTCCACCTCATGGGAAATGATTCTTTGGGTCACACTCCTTCTTGAGGGGTGGGGTGCAGGGGATCTGTCTTTCAAGATCTGTTTAATCAACAGGTGGCCACAATCCTTCAGTTCTACAGGCACCTTCTCCTCCTGGCAAGCCCTCGCACTGCCAGCATCTTCCCCAGGAGCTCTGTTGGGGGCACTTCTGTTCTTCTTAGGTACCTGCTCAAGTGTGAGGCTTGCTCACTTACTTGTGCAAGTAACGACTGCAGCATTTCAATTCAGTTGCAAGCTACAGAGTGAAGTTGATCTGAAAACTGCTGTACTCACAGTGACCATCAAGGTTACTATTGTGTCTGGAATGCGGTACAAATGCAAGTTTGGGCCCAAACGTTAAAAGACTAATGAAGTTGTACTTTATAAAACCCTAGAAGTATTTTGTGAAGATGTCCAGAAAGGCTGTGATCAGACTGCGGATCAGATCACAAGGTAGCTAAGATGGGTAGCAATAATGTCCAAAGCTATGATCTGAAAAATCCTCAGCAGCTGCAAGAAGCCTGAATACCAAACACCTCCTCTTTTTGTCCTGTTGCACGGCTCTGACATTACATGCTGTACATGTTACATACCATCCCTAAGCTAAGCCCTACGGGGAGCTAGCAACAGCATGGAGCAGAGCTTAAAAGGCTGGGGGGGAGGGGGGCTGGCTCTGTGCTAGAAGCACATTTAACAGAACAGATCCAGTCACTTCCATTCAAAACAGGTGGTACGGAGATTGTAATATTCTAGGGCCCAGCAGCTGAGCAAGCAAGAAGAGTGGCTGTAGCCTAGTTATGACATTGCACAAGGAGGGAAGAGGCCTGGTTCTTAGTTCTTATTTTAAAGGCTGTCTCCGATTCTCGTCAATTTAGTTTTTCAAAGATAAAATATGTAAAGCAGAGTCTGGAAAAGCAACTAAAATCCCAGGGTTCTCTCTGCTACCTGAACATTTTCACTAACAGACTACAGTGCCATGCTTCCTTCAGGCTGCCATTCATTCTGGCTTTTGAAGCTTGCCAACTCTGTACCACCCTCTGCTCATTACCACCGCTTTCATATCGAAGAGGCTACAGCTGCCCCACCCTGTGCTATCCCATTTCAGTTAGGCCATGCACAAAGTCATTAGACTGAACTGTCCCACCTCGTTTACAGAGGCTTCATGTGCCTACAGCACCACGCCTGGGGAGCCCCTCCCTGATAACAAAGATGTGGGTCTAAACCACTTATGTGGAAGAGGTGCGCTTGTTCAAGGAGTGGCCCCCAAATGCTGGCTTGTTGTATAAGTGGACACTACTAGCATTCCTGCTAGCTACCTCTAGAGAGCTCCTTACCCAGAAAGCAGGGATTCTGCATCTTGTATTCCAGGCATTACATGCAGAGCTAATGTGCCTAATTTGAGGCTTTAGATAATACTACAGAAGTAGGTGCTTAATCCTTCTTTGAATCTGGGCCAGGGTGTTCTGTATATCCAGGGACTGAAACAAGATATGAGGCCAGTGAAGATGTTAGTGGATTGGCAGACCTTTAGCGCTAAGAAGTCACGATGCCGATGAATAGGGCTTTCTTGCTGACATAGACAGAGATCAAACTGTTGGATTTAGACTTAAGTAAGATACGCAATAGACTTCAATGACAATACTTGGAAGTAAAAATACCACCTTATCCCAAGACTTAGACCGTGCAAGTCAGGAGTAATTTCACTGATGCTGTCCTTTGAAACTTAGATGAGTCAGACAAATAGCTTCTAAATGGCCATCGGGCAGCTATGAGATGTATTTTTGCATTCTATAGAAAGTAGTTGGAAAATATAAGCCCATTGTCACATTTTTCCAAAAGGCAGTATTAGAGCAGATATGTAAAAAAGTAAATTACAGGCTGCTAGTAGCTTAAAACCTACTAAATTGCACTTAGACGTGAAATAACAGGGTATACATTTTAAAGAAATCTTTTAATAGAGAGCCATAGTCAAAATTTGGCAAAGGTGCAAGTTAACTTTCTCTCCTTACCAGCAGATACCAGGACAACCGCTGTAAACAAGCTCATTTCCTCATCACTAAGTTGCAGGGCATTTAGTTTCTCACTAAATTCAAACATTGAGTTGAGCAGATCACCAGCTCCCATTGAATGCAAGTCATCCACACTGTACTTCTTTCCACTCAGGAAGGTGACGGTACGTTCCTTTGCATCAAACAAAGATGCAAACCGTACCATTAAAACCTGGTGAAAGAAAAAAAGAACAACAAAAACAGATAAATATAGGTGGATTTCTAGAAAAGCCAAAGAAAAAATTAAACCTTTTAACATCATTCAAACTGTCTCATTAACTGCTGTACAAGCGTTCTATACAGAAACTGTCAGCATGCTATTGAGCTGTAAAAAACAGTGCAAGCTCTGGCCCACCGGTCTGAGAGACACAAACAAGTGAAAAAATTAGAGAGTGGATGCAGGGGAGGGGCTATAGCACATGAAAAGGAGGAAAATTAAAGTTTAAGCCTCAGACAGCCTGAGCCACAAAGACAATGCCATTCATAAATATGCCAGTAGGACAACTTGCCTAAGCCACCGAACAGCCAAAGGCATACAGAGCATTAAAAGAAATGTTTTCTTGGCCACACTTATGAGGAGCAAAATGAAGGTATTGAACCAGATTCTCGCTTGGCGTAAACTGGAGCAACTCCATTGAAACAATGCCGATTTACACCACCTGATGATCTGGCCCACTAGGCATTCTTTGGGAAAGTACCATGCTGCATCGCTGTACCCACAGGAATGTTAACGAGCTCTGGTAGAAAGGAGCCACATCTACGGCCTTCAAAAGGCGGGGGAAGCAGGGCTTGAAACGGCACCTGGTCTGTAGCTGCAGCTGGGAATACCCCTTTGGTATAAGCACCTGGGCTGGAGCAGTTGACATGTGCTGAACTTACCCCTCTGGGCTGAAATTTCTCTTGTGGTTTCTCAGTCGTACTGTGAAATGTTTCCCTCTGGAATGGCTTGTAAAGTTTCATTTGCTCATGTTCAACAACCTTATTTACATTTTCAAGGTTTAAGTTGCACAGAACAGCCTTCTTATTTGGAGAAAATGAACCAATTGGCATTGGTTAAAACTTCAGACTTGCTGTAATCTCTTGGTGTGACAGTCATCTCTTCTCACTTACCCTACATAACTGCATTAATTTAAATGTTTACTACAGATGAGAGGAGAACCAGGTTTTCAGCAAGGACTAGTGCTTTTGACAAGCTTAAAAAAGGAGGGTTCAAAAAAAAATGAAAATGTTTGAGAATTCAAACACCATTCATGCACATTACATGACCTGCTCCTAAATTTTAACAGCCAAATGACATGCAGCAATCTTGATGGACACATGAGCATTATGTATTTATTCACCTTTGTTAGCTAAGCTATATGTCCTTTGATGACATTAACTACAGAGTGCAGAAACCAAGGCAGAAACCTAGGTGCAGAAGCCCTCAGAATACAACAAAAGGAGACAGAGGGCAGACGGACAAAGCTAAACTTGTGCATTAGCAGGGACCCACTGCGTACTCAACAACCTTTCAGCTCAAAATGGTATTCCCCTTACAGAACTGGGCTTTATAAACATGAACTTTAAATAATGAGCAACCAGTATTAACCCTGGTATTCAAAACTGAAGCCCATGAAGCTGTTACTAAGGCAAAGACCTCGTCTATAGATTTCAATGTCACCATTCTAACCCAAGGAAGAACAGTTTAGACTATGGTATAGCACATGATTGATTCATCCCGTTTCACTTCACGCGAGACTCCTATTTGTGCATGCTGAGGATATACCTGATCAACCCTATCACCTGACCATAGCAATACAAGCACACAAAAACCTCCACACAGGCAAGTGCTTGCTCACTTCCCCACCACCTGCAGCCAAATTACCAAGTTTGTCAGCCTGTGGAGAAATCGAGTCACTACCCCAATGGATCCAAAGGGCTTGTCAGCTCTACCATCAACTACATTTGAGCGGGGGCTTGTGGAGGTGGGGGAGGACCCGCTCAAATCCAGCTGAATTCCTTACTCTACGCTCACTGCTGTTTCTGAGCTGGCTCCCATACAAAGCCATGCAAACGCCACCACGATATACTGAGCTCCCCAGTACTCCTATTTCTAAGAGGGCTTTTTAGCTTACATGTGTGCGAATATATATAGCTATGCTGCTTCTGCACCAACATTGTCTCCATGCGTCTTCTTACCCTCAAATGAAGAAGCACTCCTTGAATACGAGCTGCTGGTAAGCACAGTGCCAAGACAGCCACACAGTGGTGCCCAAGGGAGCCAAAACAGGCTTGGAGGCAGTACTTTTACTCAGGTTCTTCTATTAACATGCAGATGTTGGGATATCTTCGTTTAGTTACTCAGCAGACAGAAATGACCTTGTATGCACCAGGCTTTCAAGATGCTTTTGCCTCTATTGCAATGGTTTCATTAATCCTGGGTGGTTTTTTTTTTTTCCCCACTGCTCTGCAGCATTTTTTTTTTGGTTTTTTTCTGTTGCTAAGATGCCACATAGGCCTTTCACTACAGGTACCAGCTCACTAACAGAAATCATTAATGTTTCTTATAAATAAGTGAATAGGGATAAGCATGCAGCCATACATTATTATTAATTCCCCTGGATATAGAAACCTTCTTATCAGCAGTGCTTGTAACTGGCAAAAAGGCATACGAATGAGGCTTGAGAAAAGCTTGAGGTGAAGAAAGACCAAGACAAAACATTTTACTTGCAAAACATGAAGGGTTGGCTTTACATTATAGGAACAGTTCAAGCCTGATTTTCCACCCTCCTTGAGGGCACTAGACAGTATACCACTTTGCAGAGGAAGGAACCAACATTTTTGTGTAATGTGAACAGCAACTTAAGAGGCTGTAGCTGAAGAAGTAAAAATACAGCCCTTAGCTACAGGAATTGTAGATGAATATTAAAAGGTCAAGAATAACGGTAAAATACACATGACAGCAAAATGGAAGAAACAAAGAAACCGACACACTCCAGGCACCAAGTCTTCCAGTATAACATGTACCTTCCAACACAAAAATTACCCATTTTAGAACCGGGCTGTATAAATGCAAATAAAAGACCCAACACATTACATGAGAAATGTCTTCAGTTCACATAAATATGAAATCCAGCATCCCTCTTTGAAAGAATAAACAAGTAAACAAGAGCAAAAGCATCACCAACGCTACCCTCCCCAGAAAAGCACAGTAACAGCGAATACTTGGGACTTCAGCTCCTCTGGTCCTCTATGTTTAAACTTCACATCTGAATACTTATAAAATGTGCATGGTCTCCAACAGACGTAAGAGTCTGGAAGAGCAACTAAAAAACCTTAAGTAAAGGTCCCCTGGTGAAGGTCACTTATTATAAAACAGCACCAACGTCTCTGGTATCATTCCCAATTTAACACCACTAATTCGCATACACGTCATGCTCGCACGTGGGTGAAATTAACCATGAGGACCTGGTGGGATTAGTCTAGAGTAAGTCAGGCTGCAGCTGGTACACGGTATGTACAGAGCTGCAGCAGTACAGCCAGTTATCAGTATTACTGCTTTGGAGATGGAGGCTTCAGCAACCTCCAGTTGCCACCAAAGGCTAGTGGTGACTGGTCAGGATGGATGCTCTGGCTGTGGCAGGGAGCCCAGTGGCAGAAGGAAGGACATACAGAGTGATAAACACATTCCTCTACAAAACTGGTAAGTCAATAGCTAGCTTTCTGAACTATCCACCCTTCCAGATGCAGTTTGCTTCCCTCCATGCTAAACAAAGGTAGCTATCAAGGTAACCGCTGCTATACAAAACCAAGAAACTCCTCATTAGTCATTTATTCATGCCCAGGGAAGAGGAAAGGGTAAAAGGTCTGAGCACTTTTGAGCTACTTGGAAGAGGGACAGCTCACCAAGACGTGACCAAACAGAGGCACTGGACACAATCAGCTTAAGGAAAGCTCAGAGCTAGCATCCACAAACAAGCTGGTTTTGCCCGATATAACCCAGTTCTATTTATTTTTGTTCTTAAGGGGGTCAGACTGATGCACAGCTTGTCAGGTCTGCACTATACACACAGTGGTCTCACCTCAAAGGTCCCAGCCTTCAGAAGATTAACCTGGTCATGTTGGGAGAGATCTCGGAAACCTGGGATGCGCTTGGCAAACTCCACCACTTCCTTCACCGCAGGGGTAAAACTCAGGGAAAACTCTTCCCAGACTTCATGGCCAGACTTGTTTGGGTCCACATGGGGAGTCTTACTCATTGGGCAGACCTGATGTTTACAAAATATACGCAGAAAAAAACTCTTAAAGATATAATTCCAAATACTGACAAATACTTGAAAGAGGCAGGTTTATTCTTCACGAAAACTTTGCAATAATGATGCATAGAGAAAAAATATCAGTATTCCTCAGTCAGCTCCCAAAGCAACTGGATTTCTCCCTCCCCCTTTAAAACAAACAAACAACAAAAAACCCATGGCAGTCCATTAGCAGTCTGTTGCTAAATTTGCTGACCTGGGAAATGCCAACATTGTTTAGAGCAAAAGACTTGAGAGAACCCAGGTTATGCTATTTTTCCCTGATGTCACTCATGCCTGACATCTGGATTTCTTTTACTTGTATTATCCCTGTAATCTCACAATTAATCACGATTTCACAATCAATCAATTGTAATCTCACAGTCACTACTACATTCATTCTCATGTATCTTTCTTGTTTTGCAGGCAACTAAAGTGATTCAGTCAAGGTGACAAAGGTGTCAATACCAGAAGCAAGGAACTGAGCCTTGGCTTCCTGAGTCACAGGTTTACACCCTCATTATCAGAACAACCTTCCTCTCCTACGTGTTTGCTTTTACTTGTATCACTGAAGGAGGACCAAGGAACTAGTATTCCAATTTTGCTCAGTCACAAGACAACAAAATGTTCTTTTACACAAACATACAGTGATTTTTTGTAGGAAAGTCTGAATCCATTACAATGAGATCAGACATTATCAGTCAAGGCTGACTGCCAGTAAATTCCCTCTGTAAAACCCAACCAGACACTCCGAAATACTTTCAGTTCTGCTTTCTAAAATTTACATCTTTTAATGAAGTTTAAACCTTTTAATATTCATTTCACCTGTCATCATCAAGGACAAGAATTCCTTTAAGTATTCCTCACAAGTATAATAAATGGTGTATGTAATCCTACAGAATTTCAGCAAAGCAAATAAATAGAAAACAGTGAAATAGATTAGTAATTCCTCAGATCTATGCTGCTTTTGCAGGGCATCTTGAATCTCACAATTACCTAGCAATTCTTTGCATGGAAGGTCGCAAGATCCATGTCCTGGTTTCAGCTGGGATAGAGTTAATTTTCTTCCCAGTAGCTGGTATATTGTTATGTTTTGGATTTAGTATGAGAATAATGTTGATAACACACTGATGTTTTCAGTTGTTGCTAAGTAGTGTTTATACTAAGTCAAAGATTTTTCAGCTCCTCATGCCCACCAGCAAGTACGCTAGGGGTGCACAAGAAGTTGGGAGGGGACACAACTGGGACAGCTGACCCCAACTGACCAAAGGGATATTACATACTATATGATGTCATGCTCAGCATATAAAGCTGGGGGAAGAAGAAGGAAAGGGGGGGACGTTCAGAGTGATGGCGTTTGTCTTCTCAAGTAACCATTATGCGTGATGGAGCCCTGCTTTCCTGGCGATGGCTGAACACCTGCCTGCCCATGGGAAGTGGTGAATGAATTCCTTCTTTTGCTTTGCTTGCGCGCACAGCTTTTGCTTTACCTATTAAACTGTCTTTATCTCAATCCACGAGTTTTCTCACTTTCACCCTTCTGATTCGCTCCCCCATCCCACCGGGCAGGGGGAGTGAGCGAGCGGCTGTGTGGTGCTTAGTTGCCAGCTGGGGTTGAACCACGACAGTCCTTTCTGACACACAACATGTGGGATGGGAGAGAGAATCGGAAGAGTAAAGAGAGAGAGAGAGAGGAGAGTTTATAGGGATGGCCCACAGACTAAGGGAATGATATGTGTGTGTGCGCGTGTGTGTGTATATATATATCTATCAAAGGACAGGAAAGGTGATGGTGATTAATTGGGATGTATTGGAAAGTGCTCATGGGACCTGAGCATGACGTAAATGGTAAAGAATAAGGGGTGTGCAGCTGTGTGGTGCTTAGCTGCCGGATGGGGTTAAACCACGACAATCCATTACTAAGATCCATTACAAGAATATATTCAACAGGTATATACGCATGTGTGTGTGTATGTATTTGCCAACAGCTAGGGAAAGCAAGATGGAGATAGATAGATTTACATTTTTGTTTGGTTTTGGGGTTTTTTTCCCCAAATATCAGTTACTAACTGGGCAGTCAATATGCAGAAAGTTCTCCCCAAAAGACAAGGAACAGAATTGCAGATTTCTTGGTTCAGCTGTGAATCACATCATTTGTGTGTCTGAGGACAACACCCAAAATCAAACGATTACTTGTGGGGTAGAGGGTGACCTTTTCCATAAACTGAAAATCATGAAGTATTTTGGCAAAAGAAAATGCCAACCAGAAGCATGGCAGACATTAACCACTGCTCTGTCCATGACATTGCAACAGTTCACACAGGTATTGTTAAAAATACAGTACTCTCTGAAAATAAGGAATCTCTGGTTCAGCACCCCACTCTGAATTGGACACAAAAAGCACCTCAACTTCTCATCCTATGATGGTTTACCCTAACCCCCAGGCACTCAGTCCCAAGGGGAAACTCCTACTTTCCCCCCCTTTGTATTATGTCTAAGGTCTCTTGAGAGACCTCTGCCCAAGAGTCATAGAAGATCTCAAGTTGGAAGGGACCCATAAGGATCATCAAGTCCAACTCCCTGCTCCTTGCAGGACTACCTAAAACTAAACCATATGACTAAGAGCGTCATCCAGACACCCCCTGAACTCTGACAGGTTCCCTATGGAAGCAGTTGTCAGCTTGTGCAGGCACTAGCTCTCTTTAGAGGAACCTCTTCAGGAACGACCTGTTCTGCTTTTCTGGTTGTGGGGGTATTGAGTAAAAAACCCAAACCCCTGAACATCTGTCTCCGTACTGGTTCAGAGCCTAACACTCCCTTACTGGTACTGACTCATTTGGGTCAGATGCTGCTCTCATTGAGTTCTCTGGCAAAACGCTCATTCATGTCAGGGATGCGGGGGGGGCGGGGGGACCTGCAGTGCTCGTTAGATTCGGTTTTGTTTCCTCATCGTCCGCTGTGTTAAACCTCCCTGCAGCTGCTACGCACAGGTCAAACTGACTGGTTGGGCCTCTGCAAGCAGCGCCACTCCCTGCCTGCCCATACTGACAGGTTTAACCTCTGCTTCTCAGGAGTGCCAAGAATGCCGTTGTAGTGACTCCACATACTTTCCCTGCAAGGAAGAAAGGTTGGGAATGATTATTATTTGCCATGGTGTAGTGCCTGGAGTCTGCAATTAAGGTCAGAGCCTGCTAGCAATGGCATGGTCCACATATGCCAGAGCCAAAGAAGAAAAACAAACAAACAAACAAACAAAGGAAATCCAGCATCAAAACAGCCTTCACTGTATGGAGACTTTCAGAGGCCTTCAAGAACCTGTGAAGAATCTTTACAAACTAGGAGGAAGAAAAACACCGGCAGCTCAAGTACTTCAGAAAGGTCAGGGGCTCGCACTTCTCAACAGGAGCGCAGGATGAGAACGAGGATGTTATATTCTCTCATCCCAGGTGGTTCCAGTGATAAAGAGAAGGACAATCTATTTTAAGTGGCTTGCAGAATTGGTTGCCTGAATGGCAGAGAAACAGCAGGTGCAAGGCAAACAGGAGGGACCTGTTAAGGGGGGGGGACACCAAAAAAAAATCCCATATGCAAGAAAACAGGAAGCATCCTTGTTAAGAATTCAGTGAGAAAATGCTCTAGCAAAGCCATCCAGGGTACCCAGAAGTGTGTTCACTGTGTTCACCTCACTTGTGTAAGTACTACAGAAAAGACCCTGAACTTCTCTCAAGTGGTTTAGCTGTGCATCTTCCTCCTGCCTCTGTTCACATCTGAAGATGTTCTAGGGGAGAAGGATGCATAGCCTGCAGGTCCCATTGAGCCTGTATTTTACACTGCCTGTAACAGAATCGCCTATCCCCATTAAAACAAAACAAACCCCACCCCAACCCCCCCAAAAAAACCAGCCTACCCAGCAAAAGAGATTTTAGAACACACTGGCAAGGCATGCAAACAGACTGGTTTAAAATCCTAGCCCCGAGGTTTCACCCCAGAAAGTTGCTCTGAATACCTTTAAGGAAAATACAGCGTATCTGACTGTGTAGATTACTTTAAAGTGAAGTCTTCAAGAGGATTGAGTGAAGAAGGGAATTTATAAACTCCTAGCATCTATTTTCATTTTCAAGTCACGCCAGTTAAAAAACCCATGAGTTTTCTTCAACCAAGGCTCTTTGACATTAGTCTACTTTCAGTTTGCTAAAAACCAAGCCAAGAAACCCCATCACTTGTATCATTTCAAATCCTCCACACAACTCGAGCCTTCATCACAGTTTGCACTATTGAACTTGTGTTCTGTTTCAGCAGTTGTGCCAATTGTGTGCAGCTTCACTGACTAAAGAGGCACAGCTGGATCACACCCATCACTAAGCCTTTCACTAAGTCAAATCAAACAATTGATATCAATATACCAGATGCATTCTTCCTCCAGTGCTGCAAGAGTAACTGGTATTCTTGTTTGGAGAAAACCCATCTTCTGGGATCCTATCACACAGTCGCTGAGTATAACCACTGGTGAAGTTCATACAGTGGCCATTTGTGAAACACATGGCGTGCCCACTTGGATAATGCATTGCGCTTCTCCCTTTGTACTGTCCACCAAGGTGCTGCTCACTTTCAGGGTACTGAGGGCCACCAAGCCCACTAACACAGTGCTCGCCGCTCAAGATGTACTGCTCAGTGTTCTTTGACACTCTCGCCCCACTCTGGGACTGCATCATCTCTGCTGGGTTTTGGGACTGTTCTTGGTTGTACATGAAAGTGTCTTTGTGGGCCCTAGTGACCATACCAATCACTTCTTCCTTAGCCATGTCAGCGCTAGGAGGGGGAGAAGAGCTTTTGATGGTTTCCCGCTCTTGTTTGGGCTTGGAGGAAAGGTCTTCTTGAGGTGCTTGATCTTGATGTTCTGTTAATGCTTCATTGGGTAAGTGACCGCTGAACTGACTGTTCATCATGGTTTTCATGGCACTCTGCATTTCAATCAGCATCCTCTGTTTTTCACGTTTGGGAATACGGCCAAATCGAACAGCTATCAAGGTGGAGAAATGAAAAGTGGGGGGAAAAAAAAAAAAGTCAATCCTGAAAGCATTAGCAGCAGACACAGGCATCAAACCAAAGTGAAAAACCAGCACGCACACACACAAAATACACACCCCAACCAATAATCTTGCCTTTTAAGGAAAGACTTTAACTGCTCTCACCAATACTACAGCAGGGGTATTACCACTGAAGTCAAGGAGCTTCCTGGGCATAGGATAGGCACAAGATACGAATTATATGCTGCTGTTTACAAAGAGAAGGCAGCTCTAAAGCAATCTCTAAAGCCTTTTCCCCTTTTGCTACAAACCTGGCTATGGACTATACACACAGTTGTGTTAGTTAATTGTCAGGCTTTAAGATTGGATCAATTAAATCAGTACAACTTTTTGAGCTAACAATTAGCTGAATTTAAACACAGTTCATATCATATTTGAATATAAGTCCTACAAGACAGCTCCTCATGGACCAATTATATAACTTGCCAAAACAATTAAGAGAATCAACGCTGAACGAAGCTTACCTTGGCAAATTTTCCTGATAACTTTGGCTTGACAAGGACATTTTCTGCTGGCAAAGGGATGAACATCATTGTGGCTGCAGCCCTTTTGACCCTGTCCTAGGGAATCTACAACTGCCTCTACCATCCTGCCCAACCACAGCCTTACAAGGGCTTCTAACCAGTTTCGGCTGATGTAATTATGTTCATGCAGTAGTCCATCATTAATGTAACTAAATGTCTTTCATTAAAGCAGGTGCAACCTTATGCGCAAACAAGCGCCTAGGGGATGAAATAACTCCTATGCACGACAAGAACTCAGAACAATTATTTAAAATAAGTTTTAACACTCCACCCACTAAATTATTAACAGCCCAAGATTCCTAGTTCTTGTGAAATAAACACCCAGAGAAAATTAAAAAGTGAAACAGAAGGAAGAGTTCTGGTTCATGACAGTAAGTTGTAGCAGACTACTGAACTACACTTTCAGCATTACATTTTAAAAAAAGTCACAAGGAGTGGATAGCCAGCAAGGTGGTCAGAGACACAGCTCAACACTACGCTTTGCTCCTTGCCTTCCTCCTCCCTCCAAGAAAAGGGGAAGGAAATAAAAATTAAAAAAATTTAAAAAAAAGAGCAGATATATGCTTGCCCCATGCACCAGACCTAACTCTTTAGGCTCTATAATGATTACTCTAAGGCTATCTGCTTGGGCAGAATTCCCTTTCACTGAAAAAGCAATAGTAGCAAAACAAAATGAAACAAAAAAAAACCCCCCAAAAAACAAAAAAGAGAAGAGTCTTGTTCAGATTCAGGCAGGATACAGCTATAAATATTAACTCATTAAAACAAAATTGAGACTCTTGTTACAACCGTCCTCCTAACAGACCACCGCAGCGCATCCTACTGCATTAGCCTCCTGGAGACGGGAGGACAGCTCTGCGGCCAGTATTACATTACCAGTTCAGGAGAGTCACGGAGCGAGAAGGCAAGCTGATCTAAACGCTCTCAGACAGGGAACCTGTTCCTGACAACAGGGCTGGCTGCGTTTTCCGTCATTAAGACCCTTAGCAATTGCTTTAGAGGTGGGCAGCAGATTCCCTCTCAGAGGATCACTGCTCAGCAGAGGAACGTACCATCTCTTGACATCCCAACAGACAGGCATTTTTTGAAACGACACTGCTGGCATCTGTTCCTATTCATTCTCATTATAGAGCAGTTGTTATTCTTCAAGCACTTCTTATACTGGATGTTTTGCTGAATGCTTCTTCTGAAAAAACCCTGTAAACAAACAAACAAAAAACCCCCACAACTATTATTACAGTACATGTCAAATCCTCCTGCCAAGATTCACCTCTCCGCAAGCGCAGAAAACCTCACTGCATCTCATCACCTACTTCAGAGCCATCAGACCTAAGTGATTTTAAAGAACTTGCTACTCCTCATGACTTACTTCCCCTTTGTGTGTGATCTGTGTATAACGCAAACTAGTTATGATTTCTAACTATAGAAGATGCTAAGTTGTTCCCTGTATAGTCAGCACCTAAGAGCAAAATATCTCCACTATTACCTCTATCACTGTACTGACAGTTTATAAGATATGCCCTCAATCTCCTATGACATCAAGTGCAAAGATGGAAGTCAAAATCAGATCTTTTGACTTCAATCTCCATAGTTTGGCAACAAAACCATCCTGTTGCACCATAAGAACTTCAAAGGAGGTTCTTTCACATAACCCTTAAGTTGATAAAACTCCTTCACAGAACATAAAATTTGCAGTGTTACAATATCAGAAAATACGGATCTACTGATGCATGAACATGCAAGCACCCAGGTCTGGCTTTCCCCGTGGTAAAGAATTCCTCTTCCAAAGCTGTTTTGTTCTGTGTCCCAGCCCAGGTGACAACTCACACCCACTATCTCTTAATGCAATTAGCATTCACATGTCTTGTGTGACATGGTCCTTACCACCTCTGTCTCTTGTTCTCTGCCGTGCGCTCCAGGTCAGGCAGGATTGGACAAGGGGCGAGACCAGAAAGTACTGCAGAGTTTTCAAAATGCTGTGGATTGCTAAGTGGTTTGCCTTCTCCTACAACTTATACACTGTCTGGAATTTCTCAGATTTAACAGAGAAGCATACTGATATTTTTTCAGAAGTATCACCCCTTTTCCCCTATGGGGAGAACTTGAACATTTCACCAGCAGAAAGGTGAGCAGAAATATAGCTCACCTTGCAGCCCTCACAGGCATGAACACCATAATGAAATCCTGAAGCGACATCTCCACAGACTTTGCAAAGAAGAACCATGCCATTAAATTCTAGAATCAGAACAGAAAAGTCAAGGATATAGAAAATCAGTGCCAACTGCAGGAACATGTTTCCAGCTTTTAAAACCTGGACTAAAAGCAAAATATGTCAGGTCAGCTCAACATACAAAAAAATACAGCAGAGGAACAGACAACAAGAATGAACAGTGCAGAAGGTACCAGTGCTAGGGTGGGGTGGAAAAAGACAAACATGAAGCACTCAACAGAATAGGGAGAAAGCACGTATTCACCGGACTTTCAATCACAGTAGCATTGTACTCAATTGTAGAAAAAGAAAGTCTGCTTACATTTACGCACTTTTAAAAGGACCATTTAGTTAACTAGGCCACCAAAGTTCGGGCTCAATCTGTTTTTCCATCAGGACAAGTAAGCTCATATAAAGGCTACAGAGAATAAACATCTTTTCTTAAAAATAGAAATATTAAAGGACACTTTATTTTATTCTATATTGTAAACAAGCCTATTATATATTGTAAACTCTACCTATTTGATAACAATTTAGGACTCGTAACTCAGCCACATCTATATATGTAACGACTACTCATTTGAGTACATATCCACAATGGCATGCTTGCACACTTCAACTTGAAAATACCTTCTCAGCCCTGTAAATATGCTCATGGCTTGGGTTTTTTAAGTTTTTCCCCACCTATTTTATTTCAGCTTGTCAATAAAGATTTTTTGCAAGACCTAAGTGCTGGTCTAACATTGGTTTCACTGAAGCCAATGGGAATTTTACCAGTGACTTCAGTAACCACAAAGTTACCTTAACAGTGAGCAACAGAGACAGCTGGAAATATTCCTACAGAACCATATTCTATCAGAAGAGTAATTTATTTGACATTTGGGTTTCATTTTTAAAAAGGAACTAAAACTTTTTTTTTTTAAGGTTTTGAAAAAAAAAACAAACCACAAAATTTCCTCTTTTTTTTTTCTTTTTTTTTTTTTTTTTTAAACCAGAGCTAGTACTGTGCTAAAAATGTTATAAAAAATGTTATCTATCTATCTATCTGAACAGTTCACAACAGGTTTCATCTTCTGGAACCTCTGCCCGGATATCAAAAACCTAGTTGCTAGCGAATTTTTAAGAGGAAGTAAAGGTTCTTACTAAGAACTTAGGGTAGAAACACTTGGGGGGGGGGGGGGGTGAAGACTTTTAAGGTAGAACTGTTCTACTTATTCTAGCTTCATAAGAATTCAAAATGATAAAACAATTCTGCCAATAAAAGAATTCAGCCTTCAAAAGACTAGTCTAAATTCCAGCTGAGTGTTTGTTGAAACACTCATTCCAGTACCCAGTTTAATTCCTGCCCTTCCAAAACTGTTCAAATATAGTTCTTTATGGTTGATCTTCTCTGATTACCAAAAAAAGTATGAAGCAAATAGCTGGAGCTAGATTGTTAAATGCATTTTAAAATGCTGTCCTTTAGTTCTAGCTTATGAGTACTTTGTTCTTTACATCCACAAATTAAGACTTGGAATCAAAAAGATAAAGGTCCCAGCTACAGCTATGTAAATATAATACAATGTTTTGGTAATTTATTTATTTTAAGAAAATATTCTTCTTTATTTCTTCAAAGAAATTTGGGGGGAGGGAAGGTGAAGGGGCAGGGGAGGGAGTATGAAAAAACAGAGAAACTAGATTCGCAAGACAGCTCCATAAATACTCTTGAAGGCAATTTCTGATTACTATTACCTTTACTTCATTGCATCTTTTTAACCATGTGTTTGATTTTTATTAAGATCAGTTTTCACTAGTGAAAATCTGAAGTAAAGCTGGACTGTATTTATGGACTGTTTGAAGTTAGCAGCAATGGGACCTCCATCTATTAGCATTTGTATGGCAATACCATGCGTATTACCATACATATAATGCAAAAAGATAAAAATGGAGGCTTTGCTGTGTGCCTTCACAGCAAGCCACACGGAGGGGCTGGTTGTAATATATGGGGTTGTAATATATAAGGGGAAAATGGTGGTTTCAGGAACCGGCACCAAACATACTTGTGACTCCATTATGGCCTTTTGTCAAACCAGCAACACTCGACTGGTTTGTTTTAATAGTCTCCTCCAGCCGATCGCTCTTCGGTGCCCCGTCAGAGCCCTCGCTGCTCCGGCTGTTGCAGCCGCTTTCCGAGGAGGAGCTGTTCGGAGAAGATGGTACAGGCGAAGAGGACGACTGGAAACCGCTGTCTGAGCTCTCGCTGTGACATGAGGCTGGGCTAGATGCCGAGCTTGAAGAGCTGATGTAAGCTATCACACCCCCTAAGGCAAGAAAAAAAGGAGGCACGTAGTGACATAACAAGCAGACATGCACCGCTGCCATGTGAGCCACGCCGTGACCCAGCACCACCAGACCCAGCCATCACGTGTTCCTGGGCGCACTCCTTTCCCTCACTCCCTCAAGCTCGCTTCTCTCCATTCGTTTTCAACGGCTGACCTCCCAATCTGCCCCATCCCCTTCACCCGTCTTATCAGAATTCCTCCGATCCAAGTAGAGACGAAACAGCAGAACCAAAAGACGGAGCAACACGCCATGGTGCTGGCAGGACAGGGCAGTGGGGAGAGGGCACGGGGCGGCCCAGGGAGGGCTTCCCTGGCCACCCTCTGAGCAGAGCTCATCTGGAGCCACAGCAAAGACAGGATCTTACAGCGCTGTGGAGCCAGAATGCAAACAAGCGAGGTTAGGGACAGAAATAGGGCAGAGAGAAAGACTTCATGCAGGCTACGTGCCAGAGGCACAGAAAGGAAGGGTTGGGAGGTGCTCCCGATGCAGAAGGAAAGGGGGCAAGGGAAAGAAATAGTGCTGCAGCCTGGTTAGCCTACTGAACGCCATTTGTCCGACTGCAAGCCTTTGTAGCGTTTCTAGCAACAGCTAAACTCCGACTGCCAGGCTGCTATTTGCAAACAGTCTCTGTCCTGCCGCGTCTTGCAATCTGACACACTTGAGAATCCCTCAGATGAAACAGCTTTTTGTCCTCAGGCAGACCTGGGAGCAGTTCTGGCTTTTCACAGGCTCCTTTTTCTTGCTTGTAAGCAAGAGAAATTGTTTTCATTTCATTTGAGTTTGTCTCCAAGACGCAGCATTTCAAAAGTCAATACAAAAACATTTGATATTTCACACAAAAATTTCAACAGCGAAAGCCACGCAACTGTTTAAATAAATTACACTCAGCATCTTCTCTGTTTTATGCCTGTATTGCTCTGCAAAGTCTCTTCACAGGCAACTCGGGACACTGCAGCAAAGAACTCCACACACCAATAAGAACTAAAAACTTTAAAACAGCGATGCACTGGCTTCCTTTGGAGGAAAAAAGCATTAGTGTCAGTAGAGTCCTCGATCAACTGAGTTGGCATGGCAGGTCGGGGCTGTAGCCCCTTACATCAGCCATCACCTCCTCACAGATAAAGGCTGTTACGCCTATTAGGCGGCAGTGTTACACAACCCTGGAAATATCACTGCTTGCAGGTAGAAATTCTGACAAAATTTTCATTACTTTGATGAGCTACAACGGTCCTCCTAGCATTTCTGCAGCAGCTTTACTGCCCCATTTCCTCTTTAACATTTAATTTTTTCTACCAAGGAAACCGCCACCAACACCCTGAAGAGCGCGGAGCCGAGGAGCCCCCGGCAGAGCCGCCGCGGAGCACAGGTCAGACCGAGCGGTTGCACGACACGTGCGCTACATGCAGACCGCTTCTCACGTTCCTGGGCGCCGGTGCCCCTACGCCCCACCGCAGCGGCCGTTCCTGCACAGATTTATTTATTTTTTTTAAAGAAATCCTCCACGCAGCGTAGCGCACATCCAGGATCAGGCTTTTGGAGAAAGGAGGGTTGCAATGGGCACGCAGGTCCGCAACGGCACGAGAAAAAGGCACTGTCAAACACCCGTGCCGGCGTAAGACACCACCTATTCGACAAAGGTCCTGCTGTGCCCTGGCGCTGCACGCGCCTCTGCCAGGTGCCAGGTCAAAGCTCGCAGTTCTCCTGGTCCAAGGGAGGCACCGAGCTTCTCAGCAGGCGCCATCCTTATCTGCAAGGGGCAGAGCAGGGCACGCAAACGTGGCCCCCGCGGCGAACTGCACATCCCTCCGCGCTGCCACCTCACCCCGCTATCTTTAAACCCTGCCTCATAAAAAGAGTGCTCTTTTCCCTCAAGGGTAACAGCAATGTCACAGGGGAACATGGAAAGAGTATGTGTACGGGGTTTTCACCCCTTGTCTTTTGAAAGCCTGAGGAGCCCCAGATAGCTGGGCTGCTCCCATACCCTAGCAAGCTTGGCAGTCTTGTCTGTGTCACAGTCAAGATGCCTAATATTTTTGTTATTTCAGAAGTTACATTTCCCTGTGAACCCTATTTTTGTTTGATCAGCAGTTAAAAGTTGAATCTCATACACAGCACAGGGCGACAACTCAAAACAAAGAGCACAGGCACAGCGATCTCTCTCCACGCACACGCACTCAGACCCGGTACCCCGCAAAAAGGGACCCCGATGCTCGGTGGATAAGGCAGCCCGGGGTCTACAAACTGGCGGGGCTTTGCTTAGGGAACCCGGCGGAGGGCGGTGAAACAACTCCTTTTGCCTACGCTGAGCCGCGCTGCTGCGGAGGCACGTTAGGCAGAGTTAGGGGGACCCCCGGCCCTTCGGGTCCCACCTGGCAGGGATTTACTTCACGGGGGGGGGGGGGAGCACCATAGCGTGCAGGCATTTCATTTTCACAGAGATTTAGGAAGTTGCAACGACGCAGAGGCGCGAAGGCGGAGGCGACCTGGCTGCATCATTAATCGTTTCACCCGGCGCCGGGGATGCTGCAGCTGCAGCGGGGGCTCCCCCGGCCGGCACCCCGGCCGCCATTCATCACCCTCCTCGACACAGAAGGGAAGAAAGGAGGGAGCGGGAACAGGGCCGCCCTGCCCGCCTCCCGCCGCCGCGCGGGGCCGGGGCTGCGGCTTTCCCTGCCGTCACGCGGAGCTAGGCTGGAAAGGCCCTGCCCTGCCCCCGGCCGCCCCCTCCCCGTTACACAACGCCGCCCCCGCGCACCGGGCCGGTCCACGTGCGGGCCCCGCGCCCCCGCCGCAGCGCGTGTGTTTCCCCACCCCCGCGCCGCACCGCGCCGCGCCAACGGCCGCCCGCTCCCCCGCCCCCCGCCGCCTTGCTCCACCGCGGCCTCGCGCGGCGGGGGCGGGGCCGGGAGCCGCGGGGGCGGGGCCGCCGGCGCCGCAGCGGCGCGGCCCCACGTGTCCCCGGCGCGCCCCTCCGCCGCCGCCCCGAATGTAGGTCACCAAAACAGCGGCCGCCCGCCCGCCTCACGTGTCCGCGCCGCCAGCCGCCCCGCGCCGCCGCCCCGGCACTATTATGCAATCCGCGCGTCACCGCCCCGCACGGCCAATGAGCGGGCACGCCGCGCGGAACGTAAACACAGGGCGCACATGGCTCGCCCGGCGGGTCCATGTGAGGCAGCGCGCGGCCGTCCCGGCCACCAGCGGGGCCGGGGCCGGGCAGCGCCGCCGCCCGCCGCGCTCCCCCGCCCCGCGGCGCCCCGGCCGGCCCCCGCCTGTACCCCGCCACCCGCCCGGCCCGCCGGGACGACCCCGCAGAGCCCCCCCCCCCCCCCCCGGCCCGCAGCGGGCGCCCCGCCGCTTACCCGCGCTGACTTCCATGGCGGCCTCCTCCCGCAGGGGCAGGGGCGGCGCCGCGCTGGGCTCCGGCCGGGCCCGGCACGGCTGGGCTCGGCTCGGCTGGGCTGGGCTCCGCTCGGTGGCTGTCTCCCCAGCTCCGTCCCCGCCGCAGCCCTACATGCAGCCGGCGGGCGGGAGGCGGCCGCGCTGTCGCCTGTCAGAGCGGCGGCTGCCGGTGCCCGTCGCGGCGCCCTCCCCTTTACAACAAAAGCGATCGGGAGCCGCGCAGAGTGCGGCACCGCCGGCCGTCCGCCCCGCCCCGCCCCGCCCCGCCCCCGACCGCCCCCCTCACCCAGTGACACACTTTCCGCGCCGCCCGGGCCGCGGGCGGGAGCGCTCACGTGCGGCGGGCGCGTGCGGGCGGCGCGCGGGGGCACTGCGGCGGCGGGGATTGCCGCGGTGGCGGGGCTCGCACGGGCACTGCGGCGGCGGCGGGGCTCGCACGGGCTCTGCGGCGGTGGCCGGGCTTGCACGGAGCGTGCGGGGGCGGCGGGACCTGCTTGCCACGGGGTGTGCGCGGAGGGCCCCCCCCGCCGCGGCGTCGCCTCCCCCCCCCCCCCCTTGCCGGGCGCTGCGGGGCGCGGGGGCGGGGAGGAGCCCCGCTGAAGTCACCTCCATCGGCCGGGGAAATCGGCGCGGCGCTCGCCCACCGCGGCGGCTGCAGCGCAAGTATGTGCCCGTGCCCGTGGCCGCGGCGCCGCGGGGCACGGTGACGGCCGGCGGTGTCAGCATTCGCCGGCGGGCTGCTCCGCCGCCGAGCATCGGCAGGAAATGCCACTGCTCTGATTGCCGCAGCTAATTAGCTCTCTCCTCTCCCGACCGGAACATCTGACAGGTCCGAGCACGGGTGCTCCGTCCCCTGGCAGCCGCTGGTTTTCTCATTGCAGCGGAGAAGGAAAATCCGGGAGAGACCCCTTCCCTAGCGTACACACACCACTTCAGCCTAAATAAATGCAGTTAAGCCTCCGGGCACAGCCTTCCCCCCACCCCCCAAACCCCCACGCCACCCCAATTGTGGAGGGATGCGCCCCCGGAGGACCTACTGCATGTGGGTGGTAAAGCAGGGGTGTCCCCGCCGGGGGGGGGGGGGGGGGGGGGCGGGGAGCCGCACTCTCCCCCATCTCCTGCTCCCAGAAGGGAACCCACAAAGAAAACCCACCACAACAGTAAGGGGGGGGGGGGGGGGGGGGAGAAGGCTCTCCATTAAGTGAACGCAGAGCCCAAAATGAAGCTCTGTCCTTCCTCGGCCCCCGGGAGGCAGAGGGAGATGCGTCACTTCATGGTGCATTTTGACCTCCAGACTGAAAGGGAGGCAGTGGGGTTAAATGAGGTTAACAAGCGGAGGTTAAACGCAGCTAAATGTAGTTTACCGCCTCCTAATTTGGGTGAGTTTCCTCTCTTCTCGAATGAGGTAAACAGGTCAGTTTGGGCGAGCTTCCTCACTTCTCGAATAAGGCAAACGGGTGAGTTTTCCTGTTTTTCTGCCTGTGGCCAAGCGGCCGGGAGGCGTCCAGCTTTCCTCTTGGTCCGCAGGCAGCCCCCACCGCCATCTCCAGGCCCTCCATCCCCCACCCCTGATTTCCTACAGCAAAAGCTTCTTGTCCTCTGCATGTTCCCAGTTCTCCTCCTCGTACCGACTCCAAACTACGTTTCCTAAGCCCTGCCACGTTGCCCTCTGGCTCTCTCGCATGGCCCCTGCCTGCTCTGCTGGCTGCCAAGCAGTGCTGCCTGCCCTGGGCATGGCGAGGTATGGGGCACGATGTCCCACCCTCCCTTCCCATGCTCAGGGCACCTGGCTGGGTCTCTGTCTCACTCCTCCGCCTGGCTGCCGGTCTTCGTGGGCCAAGCACAAGTTTGATGTATTTGAGATGAGACTATCCTGCCATGTTAAACCTCTCACAGCTGAAATTGGCCAACAAACTCAAAGGAGAAGATCATGTGTAAATCAAATTCTCTTAGGAAACCAAGCTAAACATCAGGAACAACAGCAGAGCAAGTACTCTCTGCCCGTGCATTCTCTGTCTGTGGGAGGGGTTTTTTTGTTGTTATTTTTGGATTTTGGCAAAGCATTAAGGATTAGACACGACGCTTATGTAATATTTACTAACCAGTGGGTTACCACCCCTAGATGTTCACTGAGACTTAAAAAAAACTACAGAACTTCAGCTCTTGCTGTTGGATAAGGCAGGAGACTTCAATTTGCTGGCAGTGGTGGAAGTGATGCACTCAGAGGTGAGTATGCAGACACTGGCACTCAGACCAAAGGTCCACCTGGCCTGCAGGCAGTCTGTGGTGCTCAAGGGAGGCTCCAGGTTTTTCGGGTCCATGGACTCCATTCCTGAGAGTGGCCAATAAACGGAAGGACTGCTCCTCCACTTCCTTTGTGGGCGAGGACAAATGCTGCTGCTCCTGCCTGGTGGGACAAATGGGAAAGGCAACGTACACAGCTTCATAGGATGCCGTAGGGAGAGGCCATCACACTATTGCTCCCAATCTCAGTCTCTCCTATTTACCACCAAGACAGGACTTTGTCCCTCCCAGAGGGATTCCAGCCTCTAATATCTTCTACCATCTGCTTTCGAGACTCTCAGGGATCATTATAGCAGTTTCAGCCTGCTCTTGCCTCTGGCGCTGCACTTTGCAGCCCTGGAGCCACTCCCCACCCATCTTCAAGAATGCCTTTATTTTGCTTCTCTTTCGTATCTCAGATCAACCCCTTCCTTAATGACCTTGGACGGCTCCTTATGCTCCCATACTACATCCTCTCTGGTTCCTTCCCTGAGATGGCTCCCCACACACACGTGGGTTGCAAGAGCCAAGCACTTCTCTTAGGGATGGAGTATGGCAAAAGCAAGTAATGGGCCCACCACCCAGCCTTCCACTCAGGATCCTTGTCCACAACATCAGAGGAAGCCAAAAGGTGTGTCTCCTGAGAAGGTCCAGCAGGTAGGGCTGGCTGTGGGTAGCCATGCGATGGTGCAACCAGTGTAACTCCCATCCTGAAGTTCCTAATGGAGGAGGTCTCAGAAATGGCCCTGTCCACTCCTATGCTATAGGTCTGCTGGTCAGCACGAAGGTATGGACTGCCACAGTAGTCAATGAGAGGTGCTTCAGTGTTTGGAGGAAAAAACTGTCTTAGAGAGCATCAAGGTTTTTATTCTGCCCTGTAACCTGGGGGAAGACAACACTCTGCCAGTGGGTTGCAATATGGGAGCCAATTTTTTCTTGGAGCCCCTTTCCACCTACCTCTTCCAAACCCACACAAACAAACACCTGGCATAAGAACCTGTGGCTCTGGGTGGTGACCAAGTCATGGTGCCTGGGCTTCTTCTGGAGGGGCTTCTCTTTGACCCTAGCTTGGCCGCTAAAGCTCTAGTGTTACTTGCTGAGCTGCAAGTAACAGTCCCTTCAAGATGTGATGCTCAGTGGGTATTCCATGGTCCCCATGAGGAGATGTGATTCCCTCCGTGTTGTTCACCCCTCCATGAAGGGCAAAACAAATCCTGGCATTATGGAGAGGCAGTGTACTGCTGGCATTCACAGTGGCGTGGCACCTCTCCAACCCAAAGTTTGGGCAGGCACTAGGACAACCACCTAAAGAGCAATTGGGAATCCATGTGTTTGGTCAGTCCTCTGAATCCTTCAGCCTGCGTTTACTGAGGGTGCTGCTCTCTGCAGAAGAGTTGTGGTTCTGGGAAGAGACTGAAGTGAGGCATTGACACATGAAGGGGCAGAAGAGGTGAAAAAGCACAGAAGGTGGGACAGAAAGCTTCTACAACCCCCTTCCCACCCCTGGGAAGGAACACAAACATTTCCCCCTCTTTCCTCCCACCCCACACATGTGGAGCAGCTAAAACTGCATGTTGAAATTCCAGAGGTTGCAGAGTGACTCCCATCTGTGCTACAGACTCTCCTATCTCTGGATGGGAGACGGCACAACAGTGTCTCACCAATTAATGCTGACTTAACTCTTAAGTGCAGTTGACAGCTGGATGGTGGGACAGGATGCACTTTGGCCACCTCACCAGAGATATGTGGAGGCCGATGACTCTTTTTCCTCAGGCCTGAAATGCTGGTCGTTGCTCAGGTCGGGACAGAATGCCTGCATCTTTCTGTCCCCGTGGAGAGGCCCTCCTAATCCCGGTAAACATCCACACACCAGCCAGGAACGCAGGAGTTTCCATCAGCAGGCATTTGTCTGCTTTTGGATGAGTTGGATTTCTTCAGTGCCTGGCACATTTACAATAATATTAATTTGATCCCCAAACATATACTTTGCAAAGAGAAAAAATTTGTTTACATGAAGAGTGCCAAGGAGCAGCATCTTTTCATGCCCCAACAGCTCCTGATGTTTTCTGTTTCTTTGTTCCTTATTACCTCAGGAAAAAATTCCTAACCTCTTATTTGTCTTTTTGACTGATGCTCAGAACAACGCTGACATTTGCACAGATCTACAGTGAGTCCAAGTTCTCTTCCCTGGTCATTTACAGCTTACGATGGTTTACATATAATGAAAGTTATTTTCCCCCATATAAAATACTTTGTCACCGTTTTTCTGTCCAGTCAGTGTGTTTGACAAGATCCTTCTGAAACCCTCAGTAATCTGTCCGTCCTGAATAATTTGTGCTCCACAGCTGCAGGTGGAAGTAGTTCATACAAGTACACTTCTCTTAGGCGAGGCAACTGATACCAAACCTATCCTTGCGTTTCCAGCTTCTTTAAAGCAAAGATTTACTTGCTGTCTTCAGTTGCTAGCTTAAATATTGCCCTCTAAAAGTCATTATAATGATAGCTATAACCGTGACTTCTTTCCTACATTAAATGATATAAATAGCAATAACTCATCCAACTAATCTCAGCCTCTGGAAGCCAGTGGAAATTTTTCTATCGATTAGAGTTGGCTTGGGTCAAGCCCTACATAGTGTTTTCTGACCCCTTGCCCTACTTATTCTCCATTTCTATTTCACATATATATCTAACTCTTCAGATTGTTGCACTTTTTTTTTCTCTCTGTTGAAGAGAAATCCTGATAAGGAGGTCCCAGAGGTCTTTAGCTTGTCATCGCATCCCTTCATAGGCTGAATGTGTGCAGAACGCTTTAGGAAGAAGCAAAAGCTAAATATAGAATCATTTAAAGCCTACCCATTAAGGGCATGCCTACATGACATGAATGCAACTAGCTTAGGTACCGGGAGCGGTGTAGTCACGGAGCTAAGTATAACCGAAACAGAGGAACTGGCTCACAAACCATTCCCCGCGCTCACATCCTGTCTCTCAGTGCCAAGTATCAGAGCCTTGGAGGAAGATATAAAAGCTCATAATAGACAGTTATATACTAACTTGCCCATAGGGTAACTTTCTTCCTGATTCAGCTCTTTAGCAGTTGGTTTATGGCCTGAAGCATGTAACACTTCTGCTTTTCTCCCTTACCTAGTGTTATTGCAGGTGTGCTTTTTATTCACGTAAGTTGGTAATACAAGTGGCCTTCTAGGCTGCTCAGAATGATGGGAAATAACCTCATGCAATAGTGACGTATTACAGCTAGCCTCAGCTGCTCCTGCAGATTTTAATGGAACGTGAGGACTTGGACCTTTAGTCCAGAAAGACAAAGCATTGATTTTGCATTAATTAAGCCTATATTATATGGCAGTAATATCACTGCCCACCTTTTCCTTTTTGTGCTATAAGTTACTTAATCTGCTGGTACATCATCTATTTATCCAGAAATAAAATCATCAGCTAATGAAACAAAGATGAGAATATTTATTGCTTGATTGGGCCAACCGTGATTTTTGGGACAGAAGCAGAATGGATTGTGCAAAGGATGCACAAAGCTACCCTTTACTTTCACTGAAACACCGAGACTTACGTGACTTAACTACAGGTGATTTCTAAGGACACATTGTACTGTCTCAGAGAAGACATCAGCAGTGTTGTGTTGAAGGCACAGTCAGCCGACAACTGCTGCCTTTCGCTCTGACAGCTGCCAGTCCGTTCTCCCCACCACCCAAGCCTCTCCAGGGGCAACTGCATTTCTCCCTCTGGTGTCTTTTGTAATAAACATCCTTCTAAGACTGGATTTTCTTCTGCCTTTTTCAAACTCTCTTATATCACAGTGTCCTGCAAAGCATCTTATTTCAAAGCACTGATGCTCACTAGGAAGTTAGCTAAGCTGCAGGCTGCCAGCGATCATTGCGTGACACTGGCACAGTGCTGGCCAGGACATCCCCAGTGTGGTGCCATTGCTGCCACTGGATCAAAACCATTGCTTCAGAAGTCATGTAGCTCGGCTTCACCATTTCCCTTCTGAACCCTCCGAGCCACCAAAACATAAATCCAGTTTGCTTTTTCTCTTTGTAAACTATGTTAATCCTTGGAGGGATGTAGTGTGACACAAACACAAAGCTCAGTCCTGGGCAGAGCAGAGATGCAAATGATGCCTTCTCCTTGTCTTGCAAAAAATCTGCAGGTTGTATGGAGGGGACACAAAGTCAGAAATGTCACCCACAGCTCCTGCAAGGTTTTGCGTATCACCTTTGCTTCTCTCCTTTGGAGCAACACAAGCTTATTGTGGTTACTGGCATATCTTACAAGGAAAATCCCAGAGAAAACTCAGCTCAATCACGAACAGAGGTAAATGCCACCTGCATCTGGGCCCTAAATAGCCCAAGATTGTAGAAAATGAACAACCTTTCATTACAGGTGCCATTGGTCCCTGTGCATTGGCCCTGAAAGAGAGGACTGCCTTTCTATATCCAGGCAAAACAAAGGCAACTATATTCAAAACAGTAAAATTTCTCTGGGGAAAAAATCAAAACATATTTTGGCCCTAAGAATTATTACCTGTACCTACCCAAAGGATAGCTGGCAGTTTAAGGGCCAGGACAGCTTCAGACTTTCAGCAGCTCTATATAGCGCAGTGTTTTTTCCCCGATTGTTGTGTCACCCTGGCTAATCTGGAGGTCAAAAGATGATTTAAGGCCTAATGCTTCAAGGTGCTGAGTTGTATCAGGAGATGATGCATGGAACACCGTATCAGACCTTGTGTCCTCCTGGATTAGGCCCAACTGGTCAAATTCTTGTTCTGAAATGCTGGCTTCTCTATTCTGCTAAGAGCCTGAAGAGTTAAAGTTATTAACTGGCTTCAGAACAAAATGCGTTAAGAATCAATATGCTTTAGGATAAACCTATTAAATGGATAAAAATGCCATTACCAGTGGTGAAATATGATTGTGTGACCTTTTAAATAAATAAGCCTGCTATGCACCAAATTATGTCAGATAATAAGCTTTATACATGATAAAGTCATGCAGTAGGTCTCAATCTTCAGGCATTCAATGAAATATCGCTAGCCATAAAGGGCTTCTGAAATGTTACACTAAAGAAAATTGCTTCCAGCTATAAAAACTTAACTGTTAAAACAAATGTAGTTTCTCTCATAAAATCCTATGCAAGGCATGGGCAGCAAGAGTGAAAGCTTAGTAGAAACAAACCTGAGGTATTCAAACTATTTTGCAAATATACAATGCTTCTTAAAATAACTCGGATTCCAGATAAATCTGGAATAACTCTACTGAAAGCAAAAGGGTTATAATCCTGTAATACCAGTGTAAGATCCAAATTATGTTCGTAGGGTCTTAGAAATATGTTTGTGGGATATCTCTGGATACAAACATTGCTGTGGATCCAAACTAATCTACGCTTGTAGTTTTGGCACTTGTACAAGCGATGGAAATACTGACCTCTTTGGCTGTCCTGAATCTTGGGCCTGTGTTATGCCTCAGCAACTTGCCCAGATTACTCCTGACACAACGATATTCCTATTAAGGGACCATTGGTATTTGATGTGATGGAAACAGAGCTGGATATTATCAGCCTCATGAATAAAGACAGACACGCATTTAGTCAGATTCAGCTACCAGCTTCACACGCAGCAAAACTGGCTCTCTACAGTAAGTCAGAGTAAGAACTTTCTGCTCTAAACCATTACAAATAAGAAGGAATGAAGCAAATTCTCTCATTCCTTCTAGTGATCACAGGCAAACCAACAGAACCTCCTGGTGAGGCACTTACAGTTTTAATAAAATCATCATGGTCACTTCATCTATTGTTACGTGAACATCAGCGAATGCATGTGATTCCCAGCTAGGGTCTCAAACACAGCTCCAAGGACTGAAAATACTCTTGGAACTCCCTGCCACAATCAATTATCTTCTCCAAAAGGTGATATCAAACATAAACAAAAAGGAGCATTCCTGTTTCTTCTGGTTTTTTTTCTGAACTGGAAGAATGCAAACACTTTTTTTGAGGATAGAAAGGATCTTCTTAACCTCCAGCTACAAACACTGACAATTTTCACCAACACTCAATCCAGTACAAACTTTTCCAGTAGAAGCATTGAAAGAGACATAGCAAAATTCAAGCACACAAAAGAAGCCAGCTTTGCCCCAGCTCCCAAAAAGCAAAAAGATCACTCTCTGAACCTTAGCCATTTTAACTGCAAAGAAACAGGTACATTCTCCACAACTAGTTTTAGTGCTTTTGCTAAATAGAGCGAGGTACACCATGCTAAACACAACTTAAATGGGACCGCTGCAAAGGAATGGGTGGCATCATGAGGCTAGCAGTGAAATTTTATCTTCTCTTCCTGAACAACTGTAGCACAATGTCTAGAAACAAATAATAGGTCTGTTCCGGGCAGGAGCTCAGCTGCATCCTGAAAATGCCTACAGGCACTTGCCATTTTGTTTTATTGCAGTTCCTCAAAACTGGTCAATTGTAAGCATCAGTCTTGCAGAGAAGGCACATTATCAGTGGTGAAGGACAACTGCTTGTTATATAATCGTGCCAAATCCTTGATACAGCAGTTCTTGGCGAACGACCATCTTGCTCTGAGTCATCTGTAAAGTCTCTGGTTCAGTGAGCTTCCAGGAGCAGACCATCAAAACAGGTTATATTTCCACTTCCCATTTCAAATTACAAGAGGCACCTATGAGTCAAGGCAATCATTTTCTCTTTATCTACCTTCAGATGCCATCCCGTGTACGGATCCAGCCCACGCTTCTGCTGAGCCAGAAGCCCGGTGGGAGTTCCCAGCTAGCTCTGGATGTCACAGCTTGCAGCTGTCCTGGGTGGCTGTTGGCATGCAGGTCCTGCTGCAGTTAATGAGCAGGACAGTCCGACGTCAACCACGGTGCGAGGAAATCCTTGCCCTGCTCTTTAGAGAACTGGAGATGCTACATGCAGGGCTGGACTTGCTCCGTGCTCACCAGCCTTTCTCCAAACACCCATCGCTGGTCCCTGTCAAATGCGGACACTGCCCATTAGACGTCTGGACTGGCCCTGCACGGCCGTTCGTGTGGTGGGAGGCCAGGCACTGCCAAACGCCGTTATCACCAGAGCCAGGGGCTTGATTAGCTCACACTTCTCCCCCCCCCCCCCCCCCCCCCCCAATTTGAGGCAATGCCAAGTCTTATCTGGTCCTGGGTCACGGATCTCAGTGGGACACATTACACTGGGTCTATCTTTGAATGAGGAAGTCTCCCGCCTCAGAGCTGGCCAGCTTAGACCTACTGCTCTCCCACCTCTTCTCCTCCCCGCCGTGCCTGACAGACAGCTGGAGCCAGCTCTTCTGACAACAGCGTTGGCATACGAAGCTGAGAAGCGCATTTTTTACAAACCCAAACGACTACAACTTTGTCAATCTCACTCCTATTGGACAACAACAACAGAAAGAACCGAGTCAGCAGCAAGCAGTAGCCTGTTGCACGGGCTGTAATAAATCCAGGAGAAACGAGATGGGTCAGGTTGGGTTGGCTGGTAGGTGCCGAAAGAGCTGGTCCAGGGTTACCACTTCAGGGGCCAAAGCAGGGAAAGATGGAAGGTAATCGCTTCCCCGGTTCTCCGTCTCACTCCTCTGCATACGACGAAATTGCTTCAGCCTTTACTGCTATTAAAAGTTTTCTATGAAAGGACCATACAATTCAATATTCAAACTGTAATGCAATTTATGTGATTTTAAGATGATTTGCAAAATCTGCAAAACCCATCAAGTTTCAGTGTTCATGATGATCTGGACAAAATTCCAGTTCTGCAGTTCATTTCCACACAGTCATAATTTGGCTAAAATAATTATTCAGGCTCAAAACAAATCTCTTACTTCCTTATTTTAAAATTACTTTTCTTAAAATAAATTAAAAATTCAGAATGTTGCCAGAATGGCACCTACTAGAAGGCAAGATCAGTTATTAGAGAGGTATTTTAAAGTTTTCAGTTCTAAATGGATGGGACCATCAATGGAGAAAATAGAACTCGTGTTTGCCATATGGTTTCCATAGTTTTATGATGCTTGTATTTTTTATTAAACTAGCCAATGAAAATAATAACTATAGCGGAGTTTTTCATTTATCCTCAGGAGTCAGAACAGTGATTCAGTTGTTCACAGTGGGTTGTTTTCTCCTTTTTTCCTTCTCAGCAACATAAATCATAAATCTAAGAATTGGATTTCCAGTGTAACCCATTATAGTAATTAATTTATTTTGTGTTTCCCATGGATATGGTATAACTGTTGCTTTAAAATTGCTGTTTGGCTAAAACAGGGCCCAAAACCCAAGCAGCAACTACAATCTAAAATGTGCATCACACATAAAGGGCAGCAATCATCTTCCCAGTACAAATCATGGGCATTAACATGAAAAACTTAGTATCTCACTATCAGTTCATATGGGTTTTTAGTCTCTGCCTACTAAGAATGGACAACCAGGCATCTATCAGAAATAAAACTACCTACATTAAAATTGGGAACTAGATTCTCTAGATTCAATAGAACCAATTGAATCCTGTATTTTGTATAAATAACGTATGTATAAATCTATTTAAAAAGAATCAAGAAAGTTCCTTTTATTTCCACCTCTTTTCCTAAGTTTATAAATATTAACTGGTTTATATCTGTCCTCCGTTTTTCTTGTGTAGCTGAATCTTACTTTGTATCTTTTTCTGTAAAAAAGATCGTAAGCAGATGTTCTCCATCAACACCTGTAGCAATAACTTACAAAGTGAAAACAATACAAAATTTTCTATTTTACTTAAAAGATTTACTATGACTCTGTTTAACTGTGCATTGACAAAACTGCTTTCCAAATAGTTGCAAACAACATAGCAACTTATAAGACATCAATTTTATATATAGCTCTAAATGAACTGAAAACACAAAGCTCAAAACACATTATTTATAAAGGTTGCATAACTGGCTATCTAAACTCATCTGACTAATCACGAAACCCGTGAGAGAGGCAAGTGGATTGTAGCAGCGGATGAGTTGAAGGGCCGCGATTCTCATACAAGGAAAGGGTTCAAATAATTGCTTGTTAGTCACAGAAAAACAATGCTGGAAGAAAAATGTATGAATAAATGAATGAGTGAACACCGGACTAATGAGCTACTTCCTTCACTTGGTGTATGAGCTGGGGACGGCGACTCATTTTCGTTACACGTGTGAACACAACGCAGAGTGTAATAGGGTCTTGGTTTCTGCCTGCTGTTCTGGCTATTGACAGAGAGCCTGGTGATGAGCCTGGAAGATGGAGGGCCTGAGCATTGGATGTAGTGCCTTTCACAGCCTATGGTTCGCAGCACCAACCGAGAACCGTCCTTCTGCTCTGGGTTTGGTGAAGTGCAGCCACTGCCTGGTTTGTCGGGGTTGCAGATTGACACCCGAGAGACAGGCACGCGGAGCTAGTTCTGTGCTGAGGAGACTTGGGTCCAGCCAAGTTTATACCACGGGGACTGCACCACACAAACTTGGCTGATGAACCCTGGCTAGCTGTAGCCTCCTTTGCAATGCGTTCCTGTCTCTGGGCAGCACTGGGGTACTAACAAGCCCCCCTGGAAGCCAAGCTGACTTGTCCTCTTCTTTTTTCTTCTCCTTGTCTTTTTTTCCTTCTATGTGCCTCTTGATTCTTGTGTTTCCAAGGGAACTTCTCAACTTGCACGTGGACAGTCAGCTTGGGTCCAGAGGTATGCCTCCACAGCCCTTTCGCAACAAGATACAGGCTGCATAACCCCTAAGGAGCCAGCTAGGGTCCAACATATTAACTAGCAAGGGTTTTTCTAAAGCCTGGTACCAGGAAGGCAACATGGGGAGACCTGAGCAGGCTCAGAAGGGGGCTACTTTCCATCTGAGAGAGCGATCTCAGCCAGCATTGATCTTAACAGAGCCAGGCTTAATTTAATCACTCATCTGCTCCCATTGAGCTCCAGGATACCCCAGCTCTCCATTTCCCTGAATGATGGGAGAGTTGACAGTAGTTAATGAGATTAAATGTCATCTTCATTACATAAAAGCCTTTAATTATATGATATCATTGAACATCATTTGATACCAAAGAAAAGCATGGTCTCTTAAATTTCAGGCAGTGACAAGGGGCCCAGAAAAACTGGGTTCCAGTCCTGGCTTTGCCAGAGGCCTCTTCTGGCACGTTAGGTAAGAGCAGGATAGCCACTGAATTAAAGGTTGTGTAAGCAGTGTAGCTCAGGCACTTCCTAACTTCAGGGAGCTAGACTTTGCAACCTAAACACTCTGTGTGTAGTTATTAAATTGAGGCTGATTCAGAACCTTGACACATGAAGAGAACAACCCACAGGCTCTCCATCCTTTTATACAGCTTTACATTTCAAGCAATTACTTGAAAAGGATTGGATCAAAAACTTGGTGCTTGCTCAAAGCCCCAGAAAAGAGCGTCCAATTCAAATCCAAATTGCTTTTTTGTGGCTGAAGCAGTGTTTCCATCACTCTGGGTATTTTGGCTTGATACTCTTAGAACTAGACCTGTGTGTGCTGCAAAAGAAAAGAGCCATACAAGGGCAAAAAAGATGGTGTTTTTTCCCCTCTTGGAGAGTGAGCAGATAAAAGAGTAGGAATCAGGTCTATTTTTAGAGTCTAGCTTTTTAATTCATTAGCTGGACGGGACTGTTCACATGCAGTCACTTTTCTCACTGGGTCAAGGCTAGTGAACAAATGCTGCATTACAAGGACAGAGATAAGTGAGCAAGTCAAGCTATTACTCTCCTCCATCGCTAATTACTTCATTCTAAGACCCCCACAAAATCACCCGTGACATTCAATGACCTTCTGCTGCAAGGAAGGAGCCAACTGCCCCCTCCATCAACATCTGTGCCTACCACAGGCAGCACGCCGGCGTCCCTCGCCCAGCAGCACACAGCTGCCTCACAGAGACTCCCAACACTTCGGAGACAATGTAAGGAAACAATTACACTCGCTGTTGATTAGCGAGCCTGTACTTTTCAACTTAGCTAGTGTTGCCAAGTAATGAGCACTTCTATTAGCTACGTGGAAGGGAGTTTACTACTTGCTTATTTAAAGAACATGCTAAATCACACAATCTGTTTTTACACATCCCGCCCTCCAGGAGGACAGAATTAGTTTCTAACAGGGGCTGAGTTGCTTGCCAGGCCCTCACCTCCTACCAAAGGCTATGCAATTAGTTAATCTAGGCAGTTTACACCAAAGTGAAATCCAGCCTAATAAAAGCTTACAGTTAACTATTTTCAACAGCACCTGATACCAGGCTGAAATAGGCTGGTACTGTACAGCCCCGTTTCTCTGCAGTTGAACTGTGGTACTCATTTTGTCTTGCCTAGAAACCAGACAGGTCTTTTAATTACATCTAAAGCATGCCTGTTCAGACTGAGAAATAATCAGTCCTGCAAGCAGAGCCAAGTAGATGGCTTGGAAACAGATTATTGGATTCCTCTGTGTCTTAATAAATTTCACTAGTGAAATTCCTGATGCTTCCTCTTCCCTCTCCCTGCCCTCCTTCAGCTACAGCTTAGTATCCGTGTTTCAGGCAGACTCTTGGTGTATAAGGAGGGTTGAACTCAAGTAACAGCCTCTCAGTAGGACTACTATCTCAGATGACTGATTTTCACCAAACTCTTAAGGAACACAGACTTGCAATCTGTTGAACTTGCACAACAGGTTCAAAAATCAAGTAGGAAAGGCAGAGATCACATAACCTCTCTCTAAGCCTGGTTTCCCAAGCTAACAACCTCAAACAAACAAGTTTTTCCTCAATGTTTTGCCTTTTTTAAATACAGGTTTTAATAATTTGCCTTTCCTCTTCACACAAATACTGCACTGCAATTTCCCCTCCTCCTAACCCAAAACACTGTTTAACAGAGCATAAGACACTTCCAGTGTGAGAAGATGCTACGGCAATCTGATTTCCCCAAGACTTGGGATGAGCCGTACGTACCCAGAGCTCCCCTTGAAGACAGTACCATCCATTTCAAATTCCTTAGCTTGTCTGATAAATACCATGCCCTCTTACATACACTTTCATCAGTAGCTTTCAATAAACTTTGGAGGTGACAGTACTTCCCCCCCGTTTTAAAGTTCAAAAAGCTACAGGACAACCAGGGGAAACCTCAGGCAAGTCTCACTGAAGACACCCCCCCCATGCTACAAGTTTTGAACCCTGGCAAAGGACACAGCACTAGTGCCGACTGCCCCGCCACCCGCTATCACCTTCCCCCATCAATGGCAAGGGTCCTAAACAGCTTAACAAGACCTAGTACAGCATCATCAGGCTCGAAGTTGTTACCTTAAAAAAAAAAAAAAATGGACATGTTGACTATATTGGCACCACCTTAAGCCCTTGAATCTACAAAAGGGGAAGATCAGCCCCCCCCCCCCTACAGTAACCCCCTCCATGCTCAGGGGAGACCTCATTCACCAAATCTGGTCTAGGAACTTCCACTCCCTGTCCTACACCATCACAGGAGCTGCTTTCAAGAATACTAGTGCTGCTTCAGAGGGAAGGTTAAAAAAAATCTCCCTTCTTTAGAGGAGCAGATAGCACTTTTTAACAGAAGATTCCTTTTGAATTTTTTCTTGTTGGAGTCAAACAAAACATGTCATGAAAGGATTGCTGCCTTCAGCTGTTCTTCCTGGCTTGAAGAACACACTGCCAAAGAGTCTCTTCTTCAGACTACCGTCCTCCTCTAAGACCTTAAAGAGCAAAACAAGTAGGCTAATTTCTCAGTTGAAGGGCAAATCTTAGACATTTCAGTCCCAGCACTTTTTTTTTTTTTTAATCTTTCCACACCTGAAGTTGAAGCTCTAGGAAGACACAGCTACTTCTTGCGCCTTCTTTTGATCCCTTTTCCTATCACTACCCAATGGACATGGTATGAAATCTGTGGAAGCTAGGACAGCCATGCAAGCTCATTTACCAGAACTTGCAGTTATTCTCCTCTCAGTGTTTATGTGCAAGCTGACTTCATGCTGAAAGTTCACACTATAATTTCACAAAATATAGCCTAAAATACATTCATCTATGATTACAACTGTCTGTCATCCAAATGTGACTATTTCTACCACCTAACCATGTAGAGTAAATCAGAATGCAGCTCTTTAACACCAGAGAAACGTTCTCTGTTCTAGTACCAAAAGGCAGATCTAAGCAACACTGTCTCCACTGCAAAATGTAAAATGAACAGCCTGGAATCTTGCACAAATGAAGTAATACCTACTCTACAGTCAATATTTTATTATTCAACCTAAAACATCATATAGTTCTTTGTGAAGTGTCCATATTTAAAATACTGTGCACTTTAATGAACAGAGCAAGCCTTACCTTTCTATTCTACGCTTAGTTGATTTAGCCAATGTTTGCAGATAACACAGGCTCAAGAGCTGGTTTCACACTGAAGACATACAAAAAAACAGAACTTGAAAAACAAAATTGCCATTAGTATTTAATCACTATAAAAAATAAACTAGCACTTTCAGTTTACATCTCATTGCACAAGATCAAAGCTGGCCTTCACTCTAAGCACAGGACACAGAGACCCCGACCTACGGACAGTGAAGAAGTATACTCAGACCAACAGAGAAAAGAACATGGACTAGCCATTAGGCTTTCAATTCACGCTGCACATGACTTTTCAGTGTTATCAAAAGTGAAACCCATCACAGAACTCTATGCTCGGGGCCTACAATCTTCACAAATATCAAATTACATTTTCAAAAGCCTTTCAAAATACGGAAACAACTGAACTCCTGGAGAATTCTACACTTCTCCACATAAACCAAGAAGCAGCAGAAGCACTTGTTAAATTCAACAACCCGCATCAGCTTTATTAGATTGTTACAAGAATTAACGGTAACGGTGGAGCTGCAGGGTATTGCGTCTTCTCCAGGCAGCACGACGTGAGCCACCAATGGTGTGGTGGAATTTGTGGCCCTTGCCAAGACCACGGCTCTTCCGCCCGGCCGACGTCAGCCCACGCATCTCTCTGTGCTTGTGGACAGGCTTGGTGATCCATTGAGTATCAGGGTTGCGCCTGATGGTCTTATGGAAAGGATCAATCAGGATCACTTCAAAAAACTTATAAGTGGAATCTTCACCGACCCAATACGAGTTCAAGACTCTCAGAGCCCCACAGTGACGGCCAGCACGTTCCTAGAGGAAAAAATAAATGCAAAAGGCTGTAAAATCATGCATCAGGGCACTCTTCACACAGAAAGATATGAATAACTCAAACCTAAAATTTTGTAGGTGCTAGAAATTTCAGCTTGCCCCGAGAGACCCTCTCTTCCTAAAACAACTGCTCCCCTTCCAGCCGCAGAGACGCAAGAAAAAATAATAGCTGAAAGGAATGCTGTATTAAAAAAAAAAAGGCTGCTTGGATTCCTACATGAAACAGGTTTTAAAGAACGTAAGGAGGAAGGTGCTTGGTTAACAAAAGAAAGAACTGCTTTGTACACAGAAGCACCCAATCAGTAAATACACAGAGTTAAAAACAACTTTAACGTGAAGATGAAGAACACAAGCTGCACTTGGGGCCGCGGAACAATCTTTTGCGGGAAGTTATGAAAGACTGATCAATTTGCACATCCAAAGCTACAGGGGAGAAAGACACTTCTGCAGAGAATAAGCCCATATTGATAGGAGAAAAGGAAGAGCTGATGTAACAAGTCTTTGTTCCACTGCTGGCATATTAGTGCTTGCTATTCCTGTCCTCACTTGTGGTTGGAAAGAAGCAGTCTTACTTTAGAAAACAAAACAAAGCAGAAAATACCAATTATGCAACTCCATCTGCCTCTCCTGTCAAGAATGCTTCTTATTTAAAACATTAAAAGTGTGTTTAATTGTAGGACTTCATCATTACCGTGGGAAAGTATGAACCAATGGAGCCCACCCATCTTCTATCCCAATACGATCCCAACCTATTGCTACAGTCTTCCACTGAACAGCACTTGACTATTTTCTGCATATGTAATAAAATCCTTTCAAGTCCTCATTTTATTCTAGCATGTGAGAGCAACACGTATATTAAACATTAAAACACCAATCACCCTCAACCAGCTTCTATGGGGGGACGGTAGCTACAATTGAGATTTTATATTTCTATAATATTTCTATCTGAAAAATGTAAGTCTTCTAGGAAAGAGCGTGTCAGATTCAGAAAATTTTGAACTAAAACTGAGGGCCAATAACATCTTCCATGAGCTGTCACCACAAGTGAGCATGTGGTTAGCCATCATATATCTGAGAAGAGCATCTATGAAGAGCGTGCCATAAGCACTGAAAACACATAGTTGCATTTTTAATTTAAACTCATCTGTGTTTCTTTTAAATTATCATGTCCCATTTACATTCTTTTTTTCCCCTTTAAAAACCCCCACCATATTCAACTTGCTGAAGTCACTTATGAATATTTTTGAGTCCTGGGAACAGAAAAGTCTTCTGCTTCAAGATGGAAAGGCAATGAGCAGTCTCTATTCTTTCACAATGTCTCTTTTTTGAGAGTGCAGACTAGTATCAATTCTAACCCACTGAAAGTTTTTTCTAGAGATGAGAACTACATCTCTTCAACACTGTAACTGTGACATTATGAAACTTAAAGATCTCATCGAATTAAAGTTTCCATTTTGAGTTATTTCAGCGGGTAACAGCATTTGACCTAAAAACAAGTTAACGACCAACCTTTGTGCTTGTGAGGTACCAAAGTTTTTTATAAAGAACCAGAAGGTCTCTGGCATGCTGCTTTCAGATCCTATGATACAGCTAAGTACACTGTGCAGCACTCCTACTACACAAACAGGTGCTACAGACTTTAAGACAGGAACTCATCTGCACTTTGTGAAAGGACCATTACCTAAAGCTGGTAATACATACAACATGGCAGGGAACACAGAGGCGGGATGTAGTGATGAGTGAAGTCAGACACCTTAGCATATTTGAATTCTTATTTCTCATGCCTAACCCTTTATTTTACTGGGGTTTATACTAGTTGTATGTCTATTTTTCATTACAAATATTGTGGCATACTTTAGAAGTAAACAGTTAACAGTTGTTTCGGGGGTTTTTTTTTGTCTCTGAGCATTTTCAACTTCTACAGACTAAGACCTTCCTACTGCCAAGTTTCTGAGCAATAACCAAAATAGTCACCTCTGCTACAGACTGAAGACTCCGGGCAAACTTCAGCTGGTTAACACCATGATGCACAGGTTTACCATAGGTTGCACCTTTTGGGACTGGGCGTTTACGACCTCCACGACGAACACGGACACGGTAGATAACGTAACCTAAAAGAAATGGTGACTTAGGAACTAGAAGAATTCTGTAGTGTAGCAAGTGCAGATCACAGCAATACAATTTTTATGCCCATGCTGCATTTCCAACCCCCAAAATTTTACATTAAATGCTGCAAAATTAGGTCACTATACCTATCTTCACCAAAACCTACAACTGGAGGTGGCTAGCACAAGATGTTTTTGTTATTTCTATTACCTGAGTAAGGGAAGTGATGTCCTGTCACGACTATTTTTTAGTTCCAAAGCAGAGCTTACAGCACCTTTCCACCATGCAGTTCCAAATACACTAAGAACAGCTACGTTGTAACACAAAAAAAAAAAAACAACCCACCCCAAAACACCCACCCCAAACCTAAAAATCCCATATTCTGATAGTAGCATTCATAAGGCACTGAAGCACAAGCCATCCACAAACCCTGCTGAAATGTGATCACTGAAAAATGAGGAAACTGAACAAACTTCACAAACAGTAACAGAAGCATAGACTCTTAACTTTATATTTTGATAGTGAATAAACATACTGTTTTAAGGATTTGCTCAAGTTACAGATGGATGGCCACTTTCCCCAAGTTTCTTTCACTGACCAGTAACTGTTTTCTAATGACAGTAAAAACTACATCATCTTGCTTACTCAAGCACATGCAGCTGTAATACAGTCAAAGTAACGCATGACAAAATCTGGGCAGAGAAAGGACACCCCCCCCTCAAACCTAGGATACTAAAAGCACTGGTCAACTCTGCAGTAGTAACACAGCACAAGAACAAGAATTAAAGCCAAAGCCCGCTCAATCTCCACCTGCCAAAATGGCCACAGAAGGCGTGAATTCAAAACTACATCACATAAGGTTTTGGGCTGTGGGCACTGCTACCAATTTAACAGATTTATAACGTTAAGTTCATTTCATGCAGGACACCAGTTTCTTGGGCAATATTTAAGTTTCAGATTTTGTTATTCTACTATCGCTTAAGGAATGAAGGAAACTGACATAAAACTCAGCCGCTCCATCACGAAGCGCAAGGACTCCACCTCTACATCGCATTACCTTGCTTGGCCTTATATCCCAGCCTGCGAGCTTTGTCTGGTCTGGTTGGCCGGGGAGCTCGGTGCAAGGCAGACAGCTGGCGATACTGCCAACAGCGGACACGAAGGAGGAATCGCATCACATCCGACTGCTTTTTCCTCCATAGCTCCTGGATGTACTTGTAGGCACCCATCTTTGTCTACCTGCTGAATCGAGAGGTCAATGAAAAAAGTGCACCAAACCCGGTTCCAAATTTGAACAGCTTCCAGCAGACACACTGCATAAACCCATACACGTAACACCACTGAAACATAGGATGCTCTCAAGCTTCTTTATACCATTGGCACATCTGGTAACATGGCTCACACCTGGCAACCTCCTACAGGACACACGGCAGTTACCATTCTCAGCAATTTTCTTCCTTTTGTATGTTCTTAAGTGTTGAACTCCTCAGCTCAGAAAATTTTCAGATGCGTATGTCAGATACTACCAAAATCGATAGTTAACATCTAAAACAAGTTGTAAATATTAATCTATAAAGATGTATGTGACTGAGTGGTGTGGTCTTTATTCTTAACACTGTTTAATCACCATTAAAAACCTCTGAGCTCTCACACACCTGCAGCAATTAGCAGATGAAAGTGAACTCCATCAAACCCCCACCCAAATCATCATCAGAAAAACGCAGCTCATTTTATTTGCACAAAAAAACCCACCTCGTGATTTTTCCATACCCCTCTTTTTTGAATCTGCCCAGCTATGGCCTAGCTCTTGCCATCCCAAACTATCCCTTCTTTATGATTGCATTATGGCATAAAACACCACAAACGAACTACAAAACCCAGAGCCAAACCAGGACGTGCGACCTGTAATCAACCCGCAACCGCTACGCTGCAGTGCGCAGTGCGGTGCGCGGCCTTCCGCTCACACCAGGCAACCCTGCATCCGACTGAGTGTCCCCCTCCCCTCCCCGCCGCACACCGCGGGCAGCCAGCCAGCCAGCCAGCCCCGACGAGTCGAGACGAGGCGCGGCCCACGGGCCCTCCACCGGCCTCCCAGGGCCGGCGGCCCGCCCGGGCCCCACTCCCGGCGGGTGGCGGAGGCCCTGCGCCGCGGGAGCAGCCCCGTCCCAACCCGCCAGGGTGACGGCGGGCGGGCGCGGCAGCGCGGCGGGCGGATGGCCGCCTCGGGCCCGGGATGGAACCGGATTGAGGGAAAGGCCGAGCACAGACAGTCCCTCACCTGATGGCGCCCAGCACCGGAAAGGAAGAGGCCTGCTTCCCACAACCCCTTGCGGCGGCATCGCGCTTCCGGCGGCTGCAGCGGCGCCCCATGGGTAATGTAGTCTTGGGGAGGGGGAGCCGGGCCGCCTTCCTCGCCCCGCCCCGCCCCGGCCCGGCCCCCGCGCCCGCCAATGGGCGGCAGGGGGCGGGGCTCGGCCCGCCAGGCCGGCGCGGCTCGGTGGGGTCCTGTGGGAAGCTCTGCCCAGGTGCGCGCTCGCGCTGGGGCGGGGGGCGGCCCCGGGGGCGCGCGGGGCCGGGGGCGCGCGGAGCTGCAGGCGGGGGTGCGCCCCGGGGCACGGCCCGGCACGGCCGGGGGCCTGCGGAGCTGGGGGGCTGGCCTTGGGGCAGGGGATTTGCAAGCTGGGGCATCCTCTGAAACACCCCCTCCCGCCCCATAAGAGCCCCAAACTAGCTAGGGATTGGGGTGGGGACTTTGACGTAAAGAAGTCCTTAAAATCCTGAAAAGAACCCTTAAAAAATCCTAAAAAATAATAATAAAAAATCATACGATTAAATCATAAATCCTAAGGGTGAAAGAAGCCCTAAAATCAACCCCAAAACCTTTTCGGGGGGGGGGGAGCGGCAGGGAGTCCCCGGTGCTGCAGGCCTGGGGGGAGTCCCCGGGGGTCTCCCCGACAAGGTGAGTGTGAGCAGCCCGTGCTGGGGCCAAGGCCCTGGCTTTACCCGTTGCTGATCTGCTCACGTCCCTCCTGCATACGGTGCTGCACAGGTGCCCGAGCATTTCTGTGCCTCCCCCCGTGCACCTCCTCCCTACCCGGCACCCACAGAGGTGAATTTGCAGGAGCAGGGAAGGGGCCTGGTGCTGAGGAGACTTTTGTCCCCCTCTCTGGCTCCCAGCAGCGTCCCCGGTGTGCTGCTGTGGAGGTGTCGGGCCCTGCTGGGGAATCAAAACGGGAATTAGGCTTTCGTCACCTGAAAGTCCCCCCTGCCTCTCTGCGGCTGCAGGGTGACCTTTCTGTTTTTCAGTGTATGCTTTGCAGAGCACCCTGGCTTGTGAAGCGTTACCCGGTTGAACTGGAATCGAAGCAGGACAACGCCAGCCCCTCCTGGTCTTAAAAAGGTACTCTTCAGCTCTCCCTGTGGCAAACTGCTCCAAACAGCGAACTGAGAGCTAGGGTCTGCCCGCCCTGCCATGGCTCACTGGCAGAGGGAACTGCCCCTGGCTTCTGGAGGCCTCCTGCTAAAACCAACCCCCACCCATCCAAACTGATTTAAAGCACACCAAAAAACCTGCTTTTGCATTTGCTTTCCTGTGTTTCTGCCTTTAACGCTCCTATTTTCTAGCTCCTACTCTGTAAAAGCTAGAAACTTTCTGTGCGTGAAATAAAAGGGAAGGAACCATTTTGTTGCGTTTCCAGAAGCCATCCTGATACCACCAGATACCATCAGGCCCGCAGCAAAACCACGAAGCCCGATAACGCAAGTCTTGCAGTGTACACACATGCCAACAAACACAGCCCCTGCCCCAGAGGGTTTACACACCTCAGCGCTCGCAAACAAGTCTCCCCGCGCCCGACGGGACAAGCGTTGAGGGTGCAGGCAAGCATCGGCACCAATGGCAGCAGCCTAAAACCTTAAAAAATGGTGTGGGAGGAAACTCTAGTCCTAAAAATATCAGTCGCTGGTGAGCGCCTGGGAGGGAGCTGTGCCTCCCGAGTCACCCGCTGCTTCGCGTTTTGCCTCTCGCCTTTCATGGGCTTTGCTTCTGTCTGGTGCCGAGCTCTGCCACCGCGCCGGGCTAACAGACTCCTGTGTCTGCACAGGGCTCGCCTGCTGACTCTGCCCTCTCGGGAAAGATGGGAAAGGGCTACAAGGTGGTGGTTTGTGGAATGGCCTCGGTGGGAAAGACTGCGATTTTGGAGCAGCTTCTCTATGGAAAGCATACTGTTGGTGAGATATTTTTACTTTTTGGGGGGGATTGTTTCCTTTTCCAGCATCTTGTTCTGTGTGGGCCTCAAAAAAACAGTAACTGAGGACTACGAACTGCACTGAGGTGAAGAAGGAAATTAATGTGGTTTTGTTGCATCTCTGGGCAGTTCTTGAAATTCATAATCCCTTACTTACCGATTTTTAAGAGAGGCTTGGAGAAGAACCCTTTCCGTGATGTTCCCAGTTATAAAATACGTGAATGTTTAAAAAGAAACAAACGCAGAAAGTAGGTGATGTGCTTGCTGCCTATTTACATAAGAAGTAAGTCGTTCCCTGAGAGATGCTGTAGATGCCTGAAAAATAAATAGATGTCACATGATGAGTGGAGAGACTGTTTAGACTTTTGTTCCATCTTCTTAAAGCTTTATTTTGCTTGGTTTTGGCTAATATTTAATCAAAGTGCTGGAAAGAAAAACAGCTCAGCTTTAGGGCCCACGTTCTGCGCTGAACTTCAAGGGCCAAGCTTCTCGGCTCCCAAAGAAATCCTCCCGTGGAAAACGGACTTGAGAGAGGAGCATGGGATGTCTGACACTTGCTGTGCACAAAAGAAAGGGAACGAAGGCAAAGCCGGCTTGTTTCCCTCTGTTTCCACATGACTTGGTTTTGAGAGGAAAGGCAACGATCAGCAGGCTGATGAATTATTCCTGCTTTGACAGAAGATGTCTAATCAATTTGTATCTTTTCCTTGGGCCGGTAAATTAAATGTTGGTGTAGGTTATTGGATAAACACTAGGATTTCTGGAACGGTGCTTTGCAGGCACTGCGCCTTTAAAATGTGTGGATGGGAGGCATTTGCTGGCAAAGCGTGATACAGAACTGCATGCTAATACCCTTGTTTAAAAGGAGGATTTCCTCTAATGTTGCAGCAACATCTGTTTCCAGCATCCTACCGAGCCCTATGCCTATAGCCCCATGTAGCTTTCAGCGTGAAGGTTGCAAAACCTGCAGGCTGAAGGTTTTTCCCTTTGCTACCGACCTGCCTCTCCTCTGCGCTGGGCTGGGTGATTGTCAGAGACACCCAAGCAGCATGAGCAAGGCCACGTTCTTAAATCGTATTGCCTTGCATTACTTCCTGCCCCAAGCTCCTATTAGCGACCCAGGCAGGAAGGATATTCGGGTGTTGCTGATCGGAGGAGCTATTTATGGAGGCAGCCATGTACACGATTATACAATGTCATGGATACTGGCTGACATACCTGGAGGAAGGTCTCATGCCCGGGCTTTAGCTGCGGGTGTCCCTCTGTCGCTCCCGAATGCTCCGCTCATGCTCGGCCATTGCGCAACACAGACTTTTGCCCCCCCCCCCCCCCCCCCTAAAAAGATCAGTTTTCCTTTCCTGCAGCTCTGCTCTTATTTTTCGGAGTTAACAGTAAGGGAGGGAGCAGCTGATAGCGGAGAGGGGGTGCAAGGGGAGAAGGAAGAAGGTAGTCTCCTGTTTTCTATGATTTTGGTCAAATCTTATTCCCAAGACATTCAGAGAAAGAGGGGAAATAGCAGAGTGAAGATCAGAGTATGGAGAAGGCTCATACGGAGCCACTGCAGCCCCAAGGGACAAGCGGCCATGGCCTAGCACTTTTGATATCACTTGCAGGTGCCATCAGGCACATTTTGGGGGGTGGACTGGTATCTTGGCGTTTCTGGCAGTCCTGCTGAGTGGTCACCGTCCTCCCTGCCTCTTCCTCAGCCCACGGGCAGTTCTGGCGGAGGGTGCCTGAGTTATGGGCTGGTGAAAATGGTTCCCAAAAGATCTTTAGCTACTGCTCCAATCTGTATTGATTTAATTCTCGAACTGCAGAGGCAGGACACCACTGTGAGGGTCTCACTGGGCAAGGACAGAGTTTGAGGAACGGCGAGTCTTTGATTGCTCCTTAGCTGAGCTGCTTTAAACTGCACAGACCCGTTGCTGGTGCTACTGTTGCAGGGGTGGCCCCTCCACGCTTAAAACATGATTACTGAATCTCAATCCTCGTTTCCTAAAGCTTGCGAGCTCCAGAAAGCTGACATGTACATCTTGGCTGCTGGCCTTTTTGGCAGGAGGCGAAAAGGACTAGTGTGTTTGCTGAAAGCCTGTCTGTTCAGAGCCAACCAGCAAGGCAGCTCACCAGGTACGGCAACATGGACACAAGCTGTTTCAAAACCTGTGCTTCCTGACTGACGTCAGGAGCAGCTCTGCGGCCGGTCCGAGGGCCAGGGAGCCGTGGGGAGGACTGCCGAGCCAACACAGAGCCTCTCCATTCCTGACGGCATCCACATCCTCCTCCCAGTGACAAGAGGCATACCCGAACTTGGTTGTAGGCTCGGAGCACAAGGTCTGGTACCATTCTCCGAGGTGTCCCAGCCACTGGCATGGGGATCTCCTCCATGGCTGTAAATCAGCCATGAGTCTATGTCAGTGCTCACGTGCCTCCTGTTGACTTTCCTGTAAAAAGGAGTGGTGGCACAGCTGCTATCAGGGAAGCGATTAGTGTCCTTGGAGGTTTCACGCTGCTATATAAAGCCCTTGGCTTTGAGCCCATGCTCCTGGCTGTGTGCTTGGTGATCGTGCTGTAAACCCAGTTGCGCTGTGTTTCTTTTCCTAGAAAAACGTGCACCTTCAGCTCTCCCTGGCTTGTCATGGATGAAGTCCTTAAGTGCTGCCGTTGCTGACGTGGTCAGCAGCTAGCACTCTTGCAAAGGCACTAAGATTGCTTGAGGTCAAAGAGGAAAAAGTACTCAGGAGGGAAGAATACCCCGCAAAAAGGAATATATGTGTCCCTGGAGCACGTGAGCAGCAATGTGTGGTACTGGGCTTTGTGCTGGGCTTTAAAACTGCAAGAGAGGCTGTTTGCCTTGGGCCCTAGGATGAGAAAGGAGAGGGCAAAAACATGAGAGACGCTGTCAGAGCCATGTAAAGTAACGTACGTATTGCATGGTGGCCTCTCTGGCTAAAGTGATACAAGGAATCAGACAAAACCTGACAGGAGATGTTTGAAATGGGTGCAGATTTAGCTTTGAGTCACATAGGGACTATATTGCCATAGGTCAGGCAAAATAGTTGTTAAGGCTTGCACGTATGGATACAGTTGCCTGGTACCTGGGATGATCTCTCTTTTTGTGGCTTCAATGTTGTGTTTGTCCAAATCCTCCACCTTCTCTTGCACTCATGAAAAAAAAAGGGGCCAGTCTTTTCTCCTCGGTCATGAAATGGGTCCTTGACTGGCAGTAGAAGATTGTCCCACTAAATACCTGTGGTACCTGGCACTGCTTGGCCTGAGCTCTCTTGAGAGGGCTAACAGGCGAGTTGCTGGCTTAACTTTGGCACGGGACATGCCTGTAAAGAGGATAGGTATTTTTCCTTAAACAGTGTCCCTGTTCAGTGATGGTGCAGAAAGGAGTCTTCCTTCTGCCTTTAAAATATCTCTGGCCCTTCAACCTATGGTAAAGCTTATCAGCTCAACAGGAGGAGAGGAGAACTCTTCCTGTACAAAACACGATTTTCCTTATCTCTGCCTCCTAGCTGTGTAAATAGCTGGTATGGTCAGGTTATTCATAAGCAGCTACTTCAAATCATCTCACTAGCTAGGAATGAAACCACCATATATTACTGTGGTAGAACCCATAATGAGAGAATTTGCCTCGCTTGGTCTCAGCTGGAGGGATTTGGGGTTTTGGCTTTCACAGCTCCAAAGATGTGGAGGCTAATTAACCAAATTATGCATTCTTACATCTTTGTTTCTTAAATCAAAACTACCTCCTGATAGAGCTGCAGTCAGCTTTGTATTTTAGAAATAGATGAAAATGGAGCTGAATGTATGCAATGGAGGGTCACAGCTGTGGCTACTGGTTGGTGGGACCAGTACTTAACTAGCAGCTAAATCTAAATAGACCAGCTCCTATTGAGGCCTGTCCAGCTCTTCTCCAAGTCAGGAATCCTCCGATACGCTGTCATTTGAGATCTATGTAAGCAAAGCCTGTTATCCCGCAGTTTACAAACACAAGGAATAGCAGGCTTTAGGAGCTCTTCGCTAAATTCCTGCTGGAAGGAGGGAAGCAGAGATTACATAGGAGATCTTCAAAAGTACTCAAGAAGACACAAAATTTGCACTGCATTTATGTTAGAGTCACTTGGGAACTTCTGAAATTCCATCCATCTTGAAATTTTGCTTTGTTTTGGTATTTGCAATATCTCTGCCTTGCCTAGCCTGAGTGTGCAGTGTTCATTAGTATATTGAGCCTTTTCTTTTCCTCATTGGGAAACCACCAGGGGTTGAAACACCACCCAATTTATGACTGAGGCTTCCCCTTGCAGTTCCTCTGTGGCAGCAGTCAGTAACACAGATGAAGACCTTTCTGCCTCTCCCAAGACTTGCACCAGCTAAGTAGGCGCTAGAGAACAGCATCAATCTCCTGTCTATTCCTCCTTTCCCTCCCTAACTTTTTTTCACCCTTTGTTTCCAAAGAAACCACGAGATTGTTCGCTGTCTTGTTAGTTCCCCTTTCCCCCCATAGCTTCTGAACCTGAAAGCTGGTTCCATCTGCCCGTTCATCTGTGTCAGTATCTACAGCAGTAGATATCTCAAAATATGTTTCTGTAAATTTAGAAAAACTGGTAGCAGGAAAGAGAGAAAAGGCCCACGATAATGCTCTCCTCCAAGGAAAACCTACTCGAGCCGGCAGCAGTCTGCAGGGCGGTAACTCCCCAGCACAAGCTGCCCTTGACTACCCAGGTAGCGAAGGCAGGAGGATGCCTGGGGATGCCAGTGAAGGAAAGGAGAACCGGGGTCCTTGTGACAGGGAGGATGGGATGGTGCCAGACACCTTCCTAGGACACTGGGCTTTCCTAACTAGTTTTGCTGCTCGTACAACAACTTGCCTGGCACGTGTTTGAATGGAGACCGGGAAAGTGTTTGAATGGGACGATACTAACAAGAAGCGTAAATATCATTGTCAGCAAGATGTGGCTAGCATGCGGTCTGGGCTTTAGAAGCAGGGCCTAGAATAAGGTGACGCAGGTATGTCTAAAAATTGTCTGTGTTTGCTTTGGGATCTACTTGCATATACTCCCTCCCCCAATGTACGTAGGTGAAATTTCACCTCTGGAATCTGACACTGATGCATAAATTCCAGCTCCCTCCAAAAGGCCCCCCCATTTCACATCAAAATTTGTTCGTCTATTCTGCTGACTTAAGTCCCAGGTCTTAATTTTTCCTCTTCGTTTTCAAGTAGGATGTTAATTTTCACTGCTGCTTTTAATGCCATTAGGAAGAGACTGTCACAGGAGAATGCGGATTAAATATAATTATTAATTCTATTGAATTAACAGTGCAGCATTTAGATGGTAAAAACCTGTACAACATTATTCATTGCTTTCTAAAAAGAAAACTTAGGTACTTGTGGTTCATTCCTTCTTGCCAAAGTAGTATTTACTGATGCTAGATATTTCCTTGACCTGTCTGTACAACACAAGGAGTCAGAGCAAGAAAAAATACAGTGCTATATCCAGAAAGGGCTCTGTTACCTACTTCAGTCTTTAAAAACGCCCTTGTAACACATTCTCCAGCCACACGGAATGCGTTCGTGCTTCCTCTTTTTATTAACCTTTCTTTTGTCCTTCTGCTCTTAGTGTTGCTCTTGCACGTTAGCTATGGCTATATTTGGAGGCGAGATAAATTAATTCGTTGCAAACCTAATAAGAGTTTGATCTATGAAGACTGCATAGAGAGGGGCAAAAAGAACAGCTTGTGCCACTTTCCTGCACAGGAATGCTGCATACATCATGGGAAACCATCAGCGTGGGTGGAATGCTTTAGCTTGTTTGTCAATGTGAAGTATTTTGAATAGTGTCATTGAATATAGCAAAATCCTTATTTTCACAGGCCAGATAATCCCTCGTATTTTCTCAGACAATGCTGTAATATGGTCCCTTTTTGGCAGACAAAGAGAATAATGCGGGACTCATTACTGTAGCCCTGCAACGGCAAACAACTCATGTATATAGGAGTGCAGTGGAGGCAAAAACGTGGATTGCAGAGTGTTTATATGAATACTTAAAACTGACTCTGAAAGTGGCCCCACTACACTATACCTAGTTTGTTGGGACCTGTAACCTTATGCACCTGCATCCAGGGGGAACACAAAGCTAAGGTGATCTATGTGTTTTCAGGTTTGGCTTGGAAAAAATCGTTTTAATTAGTTCAAAGTAAACTGCCTTGAATCACCTCACATTTACCATGGGGAGAGGAAGGAAGGAGAGCCAGTATGCAGATAGTTACCATGGAGCAGGTGATATATATATATGAAAGCTTGTTACCTTGTGCATGCTCTTACCTTGCAGTAAATGAGCTTGCTCCTATTAGCAAATCTGAGTCATTTTAAATCCCTAAGGGATGGAAAAAGCTCACTGTGTATTTGAGTAAATATAGCATGCAACTTTGCTTGCATGCAAACATCCCCTTCCCTTTCTGGCTTGATTTCACTTGTTGGTTAGTTGTACCACCAATACACATTCATTTCCAGAATTATTCCTTTGGCTCCTGCTTCTGCCGTACGATCCAGCTCAGTATGAAGCAAAGAAGTAGGCTCAAGATGTTAGTACTTGACTATCTGGTGTTCCTTGGCTGTTCTTCCAAAAGGGTATGTTTGGGCAGGCCCGTTTGCAGCATGTTTGGCACAGAACTGGTAGACTGTGTGGCTGGAGTTTGGGAAACCTGGGGGAAGAGCCATGTATCTTATCCTATCCTGAATGTGCGTGTTGTATAGATTAATTTTACAGGCATAATCATGTGCTCATATATTAGATGGTTGTATTTACGCAGTGTCGCTATTGTAAATAGCTGGTGCGGTGATCTATGAATGCAGCCCTTCATGGGGATGTCAGGCAAGGTCAAGTCCAGGTCAAGTCACACTGGAAAACATGCACTGAAAGCTATTGTGGGATAAAATTCTGCTGTACTGCAAATACTTCTTACAGTGGTGCTGTACTTACACCAGTTGAACTTAACTGCTTGTTTTAAAACAGGCTTAGAAGAGGGTGCCACAATGGAAGATGTGTATTTGGCATCGGTGGAGACAGACCGAGGCGTGAAGGAACAGTTAAGGCTTTATGACACCAGGGGTCTGCAGGAAGGCGTAGAATTACCAAAACACTATTTCTCTGTCGCTGATGGCTTCGTTCTCGTGTACGCTGTGACCAGCCTCGAAGCTTTCCAAAGAGTCGAACTGCTCAAAAAGGAGATCGATGTCTTTAGAGACAAAAAGGAGGTAAATGCATGGTGCCCTAACTACTTGGCTTATCGCTCTCTCAGTGATAGGAAGTTAAGGTTGCAAAGCATAGATTTCGTTTCTGTAAACTTGCAAAGGAAAACGAATGTACCCACAGCCTTGGGCAATCCAGCAAAAGGAAGCTTTCTCATGCTGGGGAAGTCTAATTCACATGCCATGCAGGTCATGCAAAAGAATGCAGGGTTGTTTTTTTTTTTCCTCCTTACTTCCTCTACTACAGCTAAAATTCAGTTAGCTGAATGCACCAGCCAGGACACTTATGACTAATAAAACATATGGTCTACAGCAGTGCAGTTCATATGGTTTTTTAGATATTGTACACGGGAAGTCAAGTGCATAGAATAATATAACGAAGGGCATTATCTTTGTTTGTTTTGTATTCATGGACTTGATGGCTTACAAACTAGTGTAATTGACAATGGGTCTCCCAGACATTAGTCAATTGGCAAAGCAGCTTTAATGTATTTTAACAACCATATTGAATCAATTCAATTGTGTGAAATGACTGCTCTGTTTTCCCTTAGAAAGCAGCTAGTGTTTTCAGCTGACAGTGTTCCAGCTTAGCTAAACAAATATAACTTGCATGTGGCATTAGCATTATGGCTTTTCCTACAGTATCTTTATATTCTCGAGTAGTTTTCCCTGTTAAATGTCTTTAGCCTACAGCTTTCCAAATGTCTGTTTTATGCTGTTAAAAAAAAAAAAAGTGCATGAAGAATTAATTGGATAATGGTAGGGAGAGACTTTCCAAAAATGTAGTACTGAGCACATAGGGAGGCTCCAAGTTTGACAGCCGCCGAACGTGCAGTCATAGGAGAGGTATGTTGGCTGGTAGGGCTGGTGTGAGCTGCAGCCTGTCACGTATATCAGGGGTATGGGATTCAATCATAACTCCCCTGCAGGGCAAGGAAAGGTGGACAAGCAGGAAATTTTTCCCAGACGCTGTGTTTTGTGAGGGCCTTGATTTGTTACTTTACAGCATGTTGTAATGCGGAGAGGGAGTCACAGCCCCAACAGGATCTGTGTCCCTCTCTTCTGTGTTACCTGCCAGAACTCTTCTCTCTCATTGCATGCAGGTATTTTAGAAAACAACCAATTTGCTTATCCTCTGGAAGAGCTTGAAGTTGTGATCTTGACTGATGATAACATAATTGAAAGAGTGGTGCCCACAATAAGCTGGATAAATTAGCTTTATTCCTGTGATTTCTAGTCCATATAAAATAGGCTTTGAAGCGTAGCAGGTGAGATCAAGAGTCCTACCTTAAGATAGCATCAGTGGACTTAAAGTTTGGGCTCTGCTAGAATGCACCCTTAACCGAATTAGGGATGTATCTCCACACATGGTGCTTCTGAGCTGGCAGAACTTCACCTTGTTGAGTGGCACAGTCCCCTGTTGCATGGCAGATGACAGAAAGCACTGATGGCTGGTTCCTTGCCTCTGCTGGCTGTGGGGGCTCTCCAGCACGCACCTTAAAGCCTGGCCAAATTTTATACTAAACAGAGGCTGTGTTCTCTCATACTGACAGAGCTTAACCATAGGTAAAATTCAGTTGGAGCATGTGGTAAACGCATGTGAAGATTATAAGCTTCTTCCAAAGCCTTTGCAGAGGGAAAAAAACATTTTTCCAAACACCCTGGGCTCCTATAGAAAAGAAAGGAAGCCTCAGACCTCACAGGAACAGGACAAACATCTCTAGCTGGAAAGAAACAGAAGACATCCTGGAGTTAGCCTGATGAACAGGAAAGAGCAATCAGGTGTGGCCACACCAAAAACGCCAAATCAACAGCAAGAGAGGACTTTATCACTTGATCTTTGTCAAACCACTAGTGTAGAGATGAGACCACAGTTTGACTAAGGACCTTAAACTATAAATATAGGCATGGTTTCCCCTAAGAACTGATGCTGGTAAAACATTTTTAGAAAATGGTTAACTTAAAATAAGCAGGAGCAGTACCTTTAAGTGGCCAGCACTACCTTCAGCACTTCCTAGAACTGAAGTACCGGGCCAGCCACTGAGCTCAGCCACACCGTACCATCTCGGCGACACAGAAGTCACTTGATGGATCCTTACAACTAAGGGTCTGACTTGATACAGCTGTGCTGCTCTAGCTAGCTAACCAGCTGCTCGTGAAACTGCTCCCAAGAGGATGGTGCTGGTGCTTACCTGACCCTTTCAGCAACAGCAGACTCTCTGTCCCCCGAGGTCCCTCTCGTGGTTTACCATGCGTGCGGGAGCGGGCAGCCAGCTGGGCCCGGAGAGGGGCACACAGCGCAGCCTGCCCGGGCTGCTGGCACAGGCTGCCTTCTGGCAGGGTCGGGCTTTATTTATATTGCGGGCTGGGGCCTGGGAAAAAAACAAGCTGGGCAAAATCCACAGCTGTGGGGTCCAGGCTTTCTCTGCTGCCATGCATTTTTTCAGCTCTCAAGCGTCCGCTGCTCTGACCTACTCAGATGTCACGCTCTTATCATTTGTCTAGGGCAGCTCAATTGCCAAGTAAATGGAGAATAGGGCTGTTTAACTTTGGCTCTCTTGGGTATCGTTTCCCTTTAAGCAATCGGGGGGAGAAGGGGAAGTCCTGCATATCCTATGATTAAAACCAGCTCCCAGCCCACAAGTAGATGAGGCTAATTCAAATCCCAGACCCTGATCTTCCAAACGACACGCAGCTTACCTTGTGCCAGTGCTAAGTTAAAGAACAGGTCTGAACTGTGTTGCTACTTGCCTGCTGTTTAAAAGCATTGTGAGTGGTGGATGCTTCTTGTATAAAGCTCACCCTTTTGTTTTGTTTGTAGGTAACAGTTATTGTCTTGGGAAACAAAACTGACCTCCTGGACCAAAGGCAAGTGGAAACAGAAGCAGCACAGCAATGGGCAAGGGCCGAGAAAGTGAGACTGTGGGAAGTGACTGTGACAGATCGGAAAACGCTGCTTGAGCCCTTCACCTTCTTAGCTAGCAAACTCGCCCAGTCCCAGAACAAATCAACATTTCCCTTGCCTGGAAGGAAGAGCAAAGGGAATAACTGTGACAACTAAGCTACCTTAGCATTGTCTGTTGCTGCCAGGTCACAGCCTAAGTCCTTCCTGTGCCATTTGCTTCTCACAGTTTCACTTAAAGCAATAATCTCATTCAGCAATAAAATCAGCAAGCTTATGGCTAAGAGGTATCCTTCCTTCTCACAGACTTGGCTTGAAAAAGTCACTGGTGGTAAAAGCCTTAAAAAGCACTTCATGAGAGGAGTTATCTTGCAACAAGGGTTATGGAGGAGGGAGGGACAGGTGGACACCTCTCTAGCAGGGGCTTTAAATATGCCTGGATACAGCCATGTTGAGGGACAAATCAACAAGCTTATCATTAAGCAATCCCCCTGCAGATCTATAGCCTCTAGTCACAAATAGTACTAGCTGCAATAAAGCATTCAATTTGGAGTGAGGATATGTTTGAAATGGCAACAGTCCTTTTACCTTGACCTTAAACAGGGCCACAGGGCTTTTTCATGCTGCAGGAGGCTGAGGTCAGTGTGTTGTTGCAGGAGAAGGGTTTGGGGCAGGAGGAACAACTACCAGCAGATTTAGGCGCTGAAGTTCTGCTAGTGTCTGGAAGAAAAAAAAAAAACCAACAAAAAAACCAAAACAAAGAACCAACCAAATCGTGTGGGAGATACTAGAACAGATCTACCCCAACACGAAGCTTGTCAGCAAAGTCTGGCAAGTAGTGCTTTCAGCTCAGGAATTCATTTGTACAAACCAGAAAAGCTCTCAGAGCACTAATTAATTTAACTGCGACCTGAAGGACAACATAGCTGTACGTGGTTTTGTTCCAGCATGTCCAGTACAAATCAGTCACATTCACATAGGTGATAATTTTACTGAGAAATTATACAGAGCAATTTTGTGTGCAGGAGGTACTGCCCAGGTTCTGCTTAGAGCATTGCATAATACTCCTACCCAGCCGTTCAGCCAAGCTGCAGTAATCCACCCTCGGTACGAAGCTACAGGCCAGATAGCAACTGGTACAAAGTGCTGTGCTACTTTGTGAGAGGGGGCTAGGGAGTGCAGGAGGCTGCCTTTTGGGAACATCCCCACGGCAAACGCCCAGAAATACCTGTACAAATGGCCTTGGTCTTAATACGCCACACATTGTCCAGCAGCAGGAGCACACCTGTACGCGCTGTATTTGACTCTTCATGCTGGTAAACTTGTGCTGCAGGAATCTGCTGTCCTAGGTCAGCCTGTCAATAAACTAAACAAAATTGGATATAGAGGGACAGAATGAGCAACCGTTCCCAGAGGGAGTGGCCAGCTTTTGGCCTCTAACAGCCTCTTATACTAAGATACTAGCTTTTCTTTATATTTGAAGAAAAGAGTGGGGGGAGGGAGTGAACTGAAGTACCCAGTTCCCTCATTTCCCACTAAATTAATGTTGTTTTGAACAAATATTGAGAATTTCACTGTGAGTCAGCAAAACCACGAGCAATATTTGCACTGTCATATCATAACTGCTAAATAGTGTGCTTAATGATCACAATTAAGCTGTGTGCTTATAGCATTGCTCTTCCCGAATACTGACAAATAAAGTCCATCAGCATTACTAATGTCAGAGCAGCAGTACAATTCACTAAAAATTAAGCAGGTATTCCTACCTTTATAATGAAGGTAGACGAAACTGTTCATGTGCTTTGCTCAATATAGTTTGGATTGCTGTGGCAAAGGAGTAAGATAAGAGAGCAATTATGAATGAGCAAGCTCTTGTAATGACCTGCTAGAAACATTCAATTGTTTCCATTGCAACACTGCAGCTGAGTAAGCACTATAGCACGGCCTCCCCCAACCTGGCTAGTAATAGTCATTGTCCCCAGCGATGCTGCAGAACACTCCCTCCTCACTCATTTCCTACCGAACACACGTGTACTCAAGGCTTCTCCCTATCCAGAAGACTCCGCATCTGCCTGCGTGCTTGGGAAGTGGGGGTGACTGCAGAGCAGCAGCGGTTCACCTCCTTGCTGCAGCCTCTCACCAAGGAAATGGTTATATTCCTCCTCTTCAGCTCTGCAGAACCCTTCTTCTAGAAGGGACTTGATTCAGCTTTGGATCAATCAAAATACGCGAAGACCTCTGCTAACCGCACACCGTCACTGAAGCTGACCCTTGAGCCAAGAGAGTGCAGGTTGACAAGTGAGAATTAACTTAAAACGTGTGGAGATGGAAGGAACGGAGATGACTGGTTCCTGTCCAGTTCTGCACCCCGCAGACTCGGTGCTAATTCCACTGCCAAGACTGATGTCACCTGTAGGCTGCCAGAGCTGTGTCATGCGAGATCGGCTTGCTCACTTGCTCCCCTGGACACTCAGGACTTGACAATGTTTTAAGAAAGGCAAGAGGAAAAGGGATCTTCTGAACGACTAAGGCCATTTTTCCAAACAGGTTACATAAAGGCAAACACTTTATCTTTGATTTGGTTAAATTAATTAGAAACGAGTTTAGATCATTTTGGGCATTCACATGAACAACCATCACCCACTGTTTTCTTTCATAAGCTTATTGTGATGCTTTTTAAGCACTCAAATCAATTGTCTTTTCTAAATATTTTATTGACAAGTGATGGAAAATGTAGTGTCTCCTCTGCAAACAATCTACACACAGTAGCTGGTACTGAGTAAAAATAAAACTCACTGTAGTACAGTTTTACATAGCATTAATAAGTACAGAGTATAATGTAGTAGCTACTACATTACATACTACATAGTAGGGCAGAACATGTATTTTGTTCTTACTATTCCACTGACTCAAAACCTGTCCTAGGTCACTGGGATCACTTATCTACTACAAAGCTAGACAGTCCCTTCACAAGATAATGGAGAAAAATTATTATAAAAAAGAAAAATAAATTAGTAAATTGAACCATCTTTCTCTGTTCCTCTTAAACTTCTATCCTGCTGAATAAACACTGTGCAGATCAGTCACCCCAAATCAGCTCCCTCCCCCCTGCCAGCTACAACAGTTAATTTGGCATGTCCTGGTAGCACAAAGCAAGGAGCCGACAGAAACCTACGGAGATTAAGCAATTTACCTCCTCACTCAGTAAAGGAGAGGAGGGAACGATTACCAGGGGTGCTCCTGGTGTGATGTAGCTATATACCCATAATTTTCCTAGGCTGAACCAAACAGCTGAGGGAGCTCATACACCAAAACATACATTGTGTCACAAGAAGGCAGTTTAGCAGATGAGGCTAACGTCCTAGTATCCACAACCACCCAGCAAAGGAAGGGTACCTCTAATTAACAGATTACTTTGGACCAAGTTAGATTTGATCTATATATAGATAGGAAGAGCAGTATATAAATAAAATATACACAGAATTTATTTTAAAGTACCAAAACAAATCCAAGAGTGCACATAACCACATTGCACTCACAAGAATGTTGCAAGGTGAAGTACTTGCTGTGTGAAAATGAATCTGTACTTCCGGCCTTTACCTTAAGGGAGTGGTCAAAAATGCCATATCCACAACTAACTGCCTTGTTGCTACACACCTTAATGTAAACACCATGTCTCTAGGAGATAATCTTTGTAGGTAGTTAAAGGATCTACAGATTAAGTCTCCTTTACTCTCCTTTAAGGTGTCTTCTGCTAGCTTACCAGGACACGATTTCGCCTCCTCTTCCAAGTGGGAACAGACCACTCCATCAGAAAGCTGTGAAGATATTCTCTTCTTCCTTTTACCTCCTGCCTGTTTCCCTTCCAGATCTCTTACACTGTTCCAGCTGTACTTTCAAATAATGTGCCAGTCCTGAAAAGCCAGTGCTGTGAAAACTGAAGCTAAAAAGTAACTAGCACGGACTCCGTGGCAGGTTACCTCCTCATGGGCCGAGCCAGCCTGCGCAACACTTACACAGTAAACGGTTGAAAAAGGTTTTACGCTGTCATTCATTGTATGCTTGTCTAGAAGCATCTTCCCGAAATAGCAGCAGTGAGTGCACTCACCTGCAGATCTCCCTTGTCCTTATCCATACTGTAATCCTCAAAGCGTACTGGGAGACACTGTTCTGGCAAAATGACAAAGCAAGGCACTAAGCAGAAATCTTTTCTTCTTCTTTTTTTTAAACATCTTTTTATTAGCACAGTAACAAATGCAGACTTAAGTAGCCCACAACATACAACCAATCCACTGAGTGACTCCTATTCCACGCCTTACAGTTAAACAGCTTAAGGTATTTCACTACAGGTTACCGTAAGTCCTGATTAAACCCTTTATTCTTTTCACAAAGATAGATTGGCTTATAAAATAATACATTAACTACTTCTCATTTCATATATGAGGCCATATATCCACCTCTCCGTATCACAGATCATGAGATGACAGTCTTTAAAAAGGATTTGTTAAATACCAATGTGCCCTCCATAGGGGAAAACAATCCCGACATCTTTTTACAAAAAAAAAAAAAAAAAACCAAACCAAAAAAACCCCAACCCGAAACAAAATACCCCCCCCAACCCAAAACAAAACAAAAAGCAAAAACAGTGTGTAGAGTCTTGAAAGGACTTTTACATAAATGTCAACATATGTACCTGTACAAAATTAAGCTGTTTTAATCTTTTACATATTGCAAGCAAACTGAAAACCAAAGTCTAAGAAGTTTACATTCTTCTCGGTACTGTATGTGAGCTAATATTGCTGAACTAATTACAGTCTTAAAATATGCTGTTACCAATCCTAGCTGTCTACTGTAGCAAGATACCTTAAGTTACAACAACAAAATCTTAGGAAATAAAAGACTGAATAAAATCTGTTATAGAAATACCCTAACTCTTTACCAGCACCCTCCCTCCCCCCACCCCTTCAAAATCATAAGCAGCTCTTTCCATCACAGACGAATAATGTAAGAGTTTGACGAAAATCCAATTTATGTAGCATATCTTTTGGTCCATTGTCTGGCCATTCTGTCATGCTCTGCTCTGTTAGTCATATACTGAGTGGCAATACTTCCAACCAGGGGGTCAGCTGAAAAGAAAACAAACCACTTATTTCAGACAAGTTACCGAATAAAAACTTAAAAATAAAGTGGAAGTGTGAATTTAATACAAGGGAATCACACAGTTAAGGTACATTGCAACAATCTAAACATACTGAATTGATGGTCTGTATCTTCACTGATTTGTGTGTATTTATGGTGACGTACTAATCTATTACTTAATACAGAGCGAAATGCCAATTAAAGTTTTAAGGAGTTTAAAAGACAACAATTCAATAGTCATATTTTGCATTACTGAGGACTTTCACAGATTCGTGTGTTTCAGGTTTATTTTGCCCCTTCTAAAAGTGCCTGGGACATACTCATTGCTAAGTGTACTTGTATCAATATAAATCTGCCTTCTAGGAGAGATCAGATCTCAAGGAGAGGTTTTATTTTTCCAACAAGTTTACTTTAATTATACATAATATAGTGTGAAATCTGGTGTTTCTCTCATCTTTAGACACATACAGAAATACAACCTGTAAAATTGACTTTGGAAACCAAGACATATTCCTCTTAACTGGTGTGGATAACAGGTGGGTAAGAGAAGCAGCGAGGACTACTTGTGGCATAGTTGGACACTGGTTTTACATGGACGATGGAAAGTAAAAGGCTAATCCCCTTGTTTTCAGAACTGCGTTTGTGGCTCTTCTACTGAATTACTACAGTCCTACAGACCAGCGAAGAGTGTTTAACCCTTACCCAAAACCAGAGTTGGTTTGGAAGGGGAAGGAGTTTTCATGTGCAGGAGGAGGACCGCCGCTTTCCTCGCGGGTCAGCCTGAGGAGCGGTGAACAGCAGGCAGGTAGGGTGTATCACCTCCACCACCTCCAGCCCCTCTCCGGCTGCCCTGGAGAGGGAAACGTGCTGCGCTGGAGGCCAGAGCCATGCTGGCCGAAGCCAAGAGGATGAGATGAGGGCCATGTTATTCAGGTGCCGGGTGGGGTGCAAGGCGGCAGGCGGCCTGTGTGGCCGTGCAGGGCACTTACCCGGGTTGCAGTCTGTGAGGAGGGAGCAGATGGAGAGGAGAACTTTAGAAATGGTTAACGCTGGACTCCAGTTGTCTTTTAAAATGTCCAGGCAGATGACGCCTTGGCTGTTAATATTACAGTGGTAGATTCTTGTCCGAAACGTTACCTGCAAGAAACGGGTATTAGCGGGTGTGCTGGGGTACCACACACAACTGTGATAAAGCGACAGGCAGTACAAACTGAAGGGAAAGGCAAAGAGCCCACGCACGCTGGCGGAGAAGAGGGCACGAAGGGCCGGCCGGCCTTTCGGCCCGGGCTCAGGCTGACTGACCGAGCCAGGGCCGGCAGGCTGGCACCCGCTCCGGGGCCGGGCCGGGCCGGGCGGGCTCCCCGGGCCGCCGCCGCCCTCTCGCGGCCGTTGGCGGGAGCACACCCGCCCCCCGCCGCCGGGCCGGGCCGGGCCGGGCCGCCTCGGGGGTTCTCCGACACCCCCATCTCTACCGACCGCAGCCGCCTTGCACTAAAAAGACATTTCCCACCGGTGGTTCCAGGGTAAAATAAAAGATACAGCCCGAGGACATCTTTGATGCCAGAGGCAAATCAAAAAGAGCCTGATTTAAAATAAAAAAGTCTCACGAGCGCGTGGCTGGCAGTACCGTTTCTAGCCCCTCCGAGTACACCTGAGCAGTGCTAAACACACCGTGACAGGTGACAGCACAGGTTTCCCATCCCAAGGAGAGGAAACCCAAATGTAGGACGTGGGTGACTTAGCTGAGCCCGGGGGTGAATCACTGCGGCCTCAGCACGGGCTCATGACTGACAACACATTCACCATCTCCCTGCAAAACAAACGGCCAACTTTCCAACCTTGGGTGCTTACGGTCACTGTGAAACCCAGGTTGCAGGGTCTTTAAATTTTTTTTAATTTTTTTTTTTTTATTACATCTTTTTGCTCACAGCAGCAAAGCGGCCTGGGGCTTTAACACCAGCATTTTTCTCCTGCAGGGCTCCCAAGGACTTGTAAAATCCCCCAGACAGGCCAGGGCACTTGGAATCGTGGCTCCCATCACTTCTAAGAGCTCAGCAATCGCGGGAGTTGGTTGGATTTTATTATTTTCAAATCTGGGAGATGTGAATGAGCTGGGCAGCTTGCCACAGAAGTTATCCGAAAGGGAAACAAAAGCACCACAAGCCGTTTTCAGGAGAATACAATGTGACCTGCAGAAAGGCCTTACTCTGACTCACTGGATGAACAGCGACAACAAATTTGGTGGAACTTGCATGGATTAGGATTATCTGCGTGAATAAAGGTTGGCAGGTTCATGCCCTAAATCCTCAGAATTTGTCAGCTATCCACACCCACAAATTTTATTGTCTGTTTATAGGTCACGGGGGTATTTGCGAAACACACTCAGTAAGCGTGCAGTATAACAAGAACACACTAGTGCTTTCTCTCGAGATGAGACCAGCCCACACATAAAACTTGCCAGCCAACCTTCATTTTTTCTACTGTCTTTCTGATGCAAAAATTTTGCCTGTGACCCTCCCTCTCGCAAGCTCGGGGAGCAGGCACGGGGTGGGGTGACACAGCTACAAAACCCCAGTGCCTGGCGTGTCCCCGTGCACTGCATCCATGCAGTGTTTCCAAGAACGCTCCCGATGCACAGAGCACACAGGCTATTTTTGGACTCGCAAAAGCAGTTACTTGTCACACAGGAGACACCCACACTGCATGCTTGGGGAGACTTTCTGCTTTGTTCCTTGTAAGCTGCTTGAATTTTAGATTAAAACAGGAAGCAAACAAACAAAAAAAAACTCAAATCCCTACACTTTTGCACATTACGGGTGGGAACAGCAAAATGTCTGCAAGAAAGCAGGGATGTGTCCCCCTCCCACACCTTCTGCAACAAGCTGCAACTCCAAAACCAAGAACCCCTGCTGCTTTCTACCTAGGGGAATCTTAAAGGTATAGCAGGTAAGAAACCAAAACGACCTTCGTTTCCCAGATCATCTAACCCTCAGAGGAAAAGCAGCAATGACTCCCTACAGTCATGTGGAAGTCCACGTACATGAGCCTGAGCAGAGGGCGGATCTGACTCTGTGGTACCTGCCCCAACCCACACTGTTTAGGGCAAAACAGAAGTTTGTGGCATTTGCAGTTGCTGGCAATGGCTCTGCCTGGGGTTCCCGAGCAGCCCAGCCCCACTGCTTGCTCAGTATTTCTCTATTTGACCTGCAGCTTTGGTCTCCTTCCAAGAAGGCTTCTAAATGTAGGTGAGGTAATAATTCTAACAGATTAAACACTTCCAGAAGGGGAAGCGTGGAGTATTTCCAAGTTGATACAATAAGGACCAAATTAACAGAGAGGTCAAGAGTTCTAATTTGTAGAGACAGAAAGTTGCTAGTCCTGATTCTGAGCACAAAAGCTAAATACTCTGTAGGCAGCCTCTCAGTCCGGTTGACTAATAACTGATAACAAAGCATGAATCCTGTTTGCCTTTAAGAATAAGACTTACTTTTTAATTATTATTTGTGCAGGAGAGGAAAGAGAGAAAGAAAGAAGACTCCCATATATTTGCAGAACAGCCTGGTTCCTTAAGAAACCTTAAGATATAATCCTTAAGGGTTATATCCATGGCACTAAAAGCAGTTTTCTCCAGTTAGAGGAGCTCTACCTAACCAAAGCACTGTGGGAAAAATCTAAATTTGTTTTCACTTAAGCAGCAGGTCAGAACTGGGATGGTGTTAGACACATGTAGTCCAGCTGTTTGCCATTTACAATTTTTGCTGATGGTACAAAAGCCAGCTGTGCAGGGAACCCAAGTGAAGCTGGGAGAGGGGGAGGAATTGGAGGCCCACTTAAAAACAAACAAAAATATTTAAAGTAAATGTACATTACACCTTAAAGAGGGAAGAAAAAAAGAAAAAAAAAAAAATCACATAAATCTAGCAGACTCAGACCAAAACCAAGAGAAACTGAGTTACTTAAAAGGTAGTACAATGTATTCAGGGTCAAGAGAACAGCATGTGGAATAGCAGAAAAATATAGTGTAACTGAACAATCCTTTGGAAATATCCCACCTGAGATTACATTAATGCAGTAACTACACAGACTTAAGCACAGCTTTTGAGAAGACATAAAAGAAGCTAATCTCAACCTTACCCTGAAGTGATAGCAGAGGTTAATTTACACAAGCAGCAAAATAGGAGTGGGGGGAAGGAAGTGGTTAGAGGTTACAAATACAAATGATCGAAGCACACACCAGGTCAACACAAGCTACTGTTTTCACCTCAATAAATGAATGTATATAACTATAATGTAACTCTTGGGAAAACGTCCATTGTAATAGTACAAAAGAACAGCAATCATCTTGAGGACTAAGTACTGAACTCTTAAATTCTAATTATACTTGTTTATTGCATTCTCCTGAATCTAGGCCCACCCAGCATGTGCCTGACTCAATTGCTATCTGAAACAAAGGCAAAACCAGAATACCGTACCAAATGAGAAAACACAAAAGCAGAGAACAGATTAATGCTAACATCTTCAAAGTGTTGTATGGAAAGCTCACTAAATGCAAAAGAACTCCATTATACGTATTTAGGACAGGAGAGAGAGTAACTGTCCCTGTATCAGATTTCTCCCACTCAAGTTCCTTGTACTGTGCAATGCATTTCCAAGTCAAATTTTAAGACCTTTAGTTTCTCCAGCCTCAAGTACAGTAGCGCAGTCCCCTTTTATACCCTTCCAGGAATCTGTTAATAGCACTTCCAGCACAGTCCTCTGGCTCTCCTATAGCAACATCCTCCCCCCAAAAGTTTGCTCCAACATACTGAATCAAACCCTCAGCTGGAGCTAGATCCAGTCCTCAAAGGCTGCACCTGTGTATCCACCATCACACATCTCTAGGATGCTTGTCAACCACACAGCATTTGTCAATAGTGGCTATGCCTCAACACCTTCTCTCACGCATATGCCTAAGGGCTTGGAAGCCAGCCAGGATGACCAGTTTCACCTCACTTTAAGAAGGTAAATCCTTTAATGACATTTCATTTTCAAGTTATGAAATGCGTTCTACTATAGACACTTCACCACAGGGTGGCCCACAGCAGGGACTGTCCTCGTAAGAATTTCCAAGGACTCAAAGAAGCAGTAGAGCTTTTCTTCCACTGGTCTTGCAAGGCTTACCAAGGAAGATTCAAGGGAAACTAGTCCTTTCACTCCAGAGAGCTTAATCTTTTCAAAGGCCAAGGCTTTTGAAATGACCTTCAACCATTCTACTGCTCTACTAGTGCTTGTCATCAAAATGATACACTGGGTTTTGTTTCAACTAGCTGTTTCTTTATTTCTTGCCCTAAAAGACAAACATAGGAAGGCTATGGTAATTACATTAGTCCTACCACTTCCAGATGACCCACAAACAATATTTATCAGTCACTGCAAGCAGTTGGGCAATCTGAAATCAACAAATTAGTGGGAATAAAAGCAGGAGCAATATGATAATTATATTTTCCACATTATCATTGATTAACACTAGCGTAGGTGTTAACACAGGAGCCGCTATAAGAGTCTTTGGTTCTCAGCAAAAGAAAGGTTCTTCATTTAAACCTGAAGTACCCAAGTAGCACAAGTACGTTCTATTAGAGCACTGCTACGCTTTCTCCTATATCCCATCTCAATGTGACTGAAGCTATATGTATTTTATTTCCATATACATATGTGGTTTGTAAACCAACTTGGACTCTGCTAGACGAAAGACTCCATTTAAATGCAACTCTGCTACAATACAGTTAATCTCCACTAAACTAGTCTTTTAAGGCCTCACTAAGTGATGCCTGTTTTCTTTTTAATCCCATCCTTCTTTTCATCTGGGTGAGGGTTTAGATCCAAAGATAAAGGCAAAGAGATCCCTGTCAGAAGGGCAGAGCAAAAAGCAGGTCTGAGCTGGAACGATAAAACTGTATCTTTGGTTCTGCATCAGGGAACTTGGCATATAGGGCTGTCTCAATACTACTGGTAGTTATAATATGGTCTTGTAAGGCATCAGGCTGGATAAACCTGGGATGATAAATGCTTCTGACCTGTAGCATAGAAAGCAAAGGTGTAGCAAAGCACATGTGGGAAGGTAAAAGCTCCCTCTTTAAATGCTTACGGGGCTCATGACATAAGATATTGCACATAGTCAGACAATAAATTATCCAATGCAAACTAATTAAACCAAAATAATGAAAAACTATTCTGAACTCAATTAAACTCTAAGGCAAGACACGAGAACCATCTGTGCTGCCAGAGAACCTCCAAAGAGGGATGGACAGGCATCAGCAGGAAATCACTAGAGGTGTCCCAAGGTAGACCATGCTGCTTGTGAATCAGAGCCCTAGCTTAGGGGTAGAATTTAAGGTCCTGTTGATGCTACCAGAAACCCTGAAGTTATGCTAGCAAGAACAATCAAACAGTTTCCTTAATTTGGGAAGCTTGTATTAATTTGTCTGGTATGACCAATTAGCCCTGTCTCCACTGAGATGGACTGATGGCCTGAACTATGGCAAGTCCCTTCTACTGCAGACTAGACCAAAGTCTGAAGATGGGGCAGTCATTGGCGTTTATCTCATCAATGAAGCAACTTTTAAGTAGAAAGTTAAACACGCACATAAATGCTTTCAGATACAAGGCAAACATGAAGTGTATACACAACCACCTCTTCTTGCAACCCAACATTCTTCCTCTGGCCAAGTATGTGAACCACAAGATAATATTCACTTGCACTGGTATTTGCGTTTTAGCATCGGAACACAACAACACTGGAATAGAAGAGCTTCACAAACACAACACACCTACAGAAGTAGTTTGTTACTGTACAAGTAGGTGAACAACACAAGTACCCAACAAAACTGAAAAATTAAATACTACTTTAGTGGCCAAAACACACATAACTGTTATGCTTGTGGTAACTGAGTGGTTTGAGAAACAAGTATTTGTATCCTTTCTCCTCTCCCCAAGTTTATTTACTTTTCAGTTTCTCAGTCCTGTCCCCATGCTTGCACTAATTGCTTAGGACCTCTTATAAACAGAAGTAGGATAAAAGAAAACAAGCTCTAAAATAGTGATCAAGAGGATTGGAAAAGCTGTTAACATTAGCTAATAGAAACCAATGTAATGTCTGAAATGAGCTTAGGCTTGTTCTTAAAGAGAGTGGCTTTCAAATGGGCTGCATTGCATTAACACTGCTTGCTATTTGATGGTCTGTTGAGCGTTCATGACTTAAGACGTCAGCTACAGGTCTCTTACCTTTGGAGGCTTGAAAGGATATTCTGGCGTAAATGTGATGTCAAGGAAGAAAACACCTCCCTCATAGACTGAACCCGGAGGTCCTAGAATGGTTGATCTCCATTCGTAGATGTTATCACCTTTGGGGCCAGCGCTAAGAGATAAAAAACACCAAATGGTTTAGAAATATTACCGCAGTTCAAATAAATATGACCTCTTACATTCTTCAAGTATGATATGGAAGACAGTTTTCAGTGTTACACTTCATATACCACCTGAAGTAAAGACAGGGATTAAAAGTAGACTGAATGCTTCCAAAATCTCAGAGATCTTACCTGGGCTTATCAGCGTTCCAGACTGTTTAGCAAAGCTGAGAAACTAGAGGTGGGGTATAGTTTTCAGCTTCTGTCTCCTGACATTTATAAGAGCAGCATTGCCCAGAACAACTCCTAAACATGCTACACTACCTCAAGACAACAGAAAAGTTAAGTTTCAAAGAACAATTTCCTACTGTATTTCAGAAACGGCTCTTCCAGCTCAGCCTTAATAAAACTGCACCACAAAGACCATACTAAATAAATTAAGGACTTATGTTGATTTTATTAATCTTGTGTGTTCTTCAAAATTAAAATACAGTCCTGCATTATTGCTAAACCAAGGCTCATGGTATAATTGAAGGAATCCAAATACATGATGATACTCTTAAATGTCAAAATTTTCTACACTTCTACCATTTTGCTACACTGATTTCTAAAACGAGGCCACATGAACTCATCCCATTGATATTGTTTGTATTGTGGAACTGCTTTTGTAAGGGGAATTAAAATCACTGTGTCAAATGAAAACAGCGCTTTCTCAAATCAGCTTTGTCTAATTCTAGATTCTCCCTAACCTGCCAGCAGCTCACCAAGAGCAGTACAAACTAAAGGTGTTGCAGAACACAAATGTCTGCTTGTTGAAAATTAGTTTTACTGAGATCCTCAGACAACTGTATTCTGTAGTGTGCCATATGTCACTGAGTATTTCTAAGTACAGCTCAACGTATAAAGCCATTAATGGTTTAGGACTCCATTGCTACCTCTTTCTTTCTGTGCTGCTATGGTAATATTTTATCTGTAAGATGCCAGAGCTGAAAACTCCCTTTGCATATAGGGAGGTGCTGACACAGCTTTTTCCATCATGGATGTGCTATGACTTTGGAAATCTCTTCTCCCCTTGTTCTGTAAGGGGCTGGATTTTAACATCCCTAACACAATGAAAACCAGCCTTGCCCTTCTTTTCTTATTCTTTTAACAAGGCTAATATAAGACAGAAGGATAAAAAAACGCTCTTTTCATATTATAACAATCATGGAGCAGTATTACTTGAGGGGGAAGGCAATCCAATAAGTTCAATATATACATGACAATATGCATTTGATTATCATGTGAAGGGAACCAGAGTAATTGCTAGGTGTTAGTAACAGTGTTACAAATAGAAATACAATTACAAAAATACAAATTCTCAATGTAACAACAGTGATCAGAGACATGTTTTCTTCCCCCTGCTCTTTGCAGTACTGGTGAACATGTTCTTGACAGCAGGGGAATCAGGGGAGAGAAAGGGAGTTAATTCTGTTATCAAACCTGAAATTTTATTTTCAGATTAAACTAAAAAGAAAAGTTCACAATATGTTGGTGCTAAGTAGTTCAACAATAGTGAAGCTATGACTAAAAGCACGCTTCCAGGGGAAGGAAAGCATGTAAGAAAGCAGTAAAGGGAGACAGGTTCTCTGCAAAGTGATGCACCAGCCACTAGGGAAAGATTTCTCTCCTCAGAACACAAAACCCCGTGCAGCTCAAGATCGGTACTAAATTAAAGTAAAAGCTATTCCATCCTGAACACTCCTGGCATCCCGCTCCACTTTAATGGCTTGTCCCTGTCCTATGCAGGTCTATATATTTGGGCACTCAGTACTCTCCAGCTACCACTTGTGCATTAGACTGGAAGAGCGTTGTATTTCGACAGGAAGCTCTACCTCTTGAAAGACATCAGCCTAACTCTGCAAACTTACTGGAAAGGACTCTCTGGGGCACCCTTAGCCACCACTCCAAGGAATCACCTCTTTATGTACGTCTTAGCAACCTACTGACACACTGTCATTACTGCAAGTTGCGCTGGCGATCATCCTCCCCTCCCTCCCCTAAAGATGGAGCCACTGAACGGAACAGGTACTTGAGCTTTGTTAGCACCGATTTACTGTTGGAATTTATATCACGAGAACTGCCAACTGGGAGCACTTCAGCACTCAAGAAATGTGATGTGCGATTAGCACTGAATACAACCCTCTGAACCAACGAGAAATATTTCAACATTTTTGCATTTTATTTCCAGCTTCAACCCAAAGGACTGTCAATAAAAAATCCCCCAGACTTAAAAAATAATATATTATTATTTGTAATAGTCTTAGAAATCTCTTGTATCCTATTAGGTTTCCAATTAGAGCTATCACTGCATGCAAGTAATATACTGCTAGACCTCCGTATTAAAAGAGTGCAACATCTTTGTAAGACATCAGTAGGCTTTAACAGTGATGTACTAAGCTTACCTTTTAAGCTTTTCATAATTCAATTAACAGAGTGAAATAGCTGTAGATGTCCAATTTTTACATATTAACATTGATTTCTTATAAAGGAAAGACTGAAAGAGGAAGATGCAAGTCAGCTTCAGAGTGCAACGTTGCTTGGATTTAAATTTGGATTAGGTAATATCAAGCAGCTCAAGAAGACCTAGTGCTTAATAGAAAGTGATGATACCGGACCACAGCATAAGTGCAGCGGCATTAACTTTTGGTGGAGCTATAAAAACTATCAAAGGTTAAAGATTACATTCTTTGTTTAAAATCCTTGCAATTATTTGCTTCAAAAAGAAATTCACTGATGCACAGATACAGGGCTCACAGGCACAGCTGCCACCTTGCCTGATGTGTGTCACCACTGCTCAAATTAAGTGTCTAGCTCTACTAACGCAACATTTTGAAGCTGTCCAACATATGACCACTGGGAAGACAATTTTAACCAATTAAATAGAAATTGTTTTCACTGCAAGACACGAGTATGAGAGCAACAACTGCCTGTATTGAACTCAATAGCCCACAACCTCTTCACTTCCAAAGAAAGAAATGAGACAAAGACCAGTAATGCAGAGCGAAAGATGACATCCGAAAGAAAACGGAAAAAATCCCAACCCATCATTATCATATTAGGCAGCATGTGTTACACAGCAGTGCAATCGAGATCTCTCTTCCCTGGAAAAACAGTGATATACTCAGTGAAGATGCGCTGCACCCACTGTAACAACTGTTTCTGATCATTCCCAAGTTACTGCTGGCTTATCCTCTGGACAGATGTTATGACAGTAACGCCCTTAGGAAGCTGCCCAGTGCCAAGGCAGTTTTTGTTCAAGGACTATCTAACTTCCCAAGGGCAGAAGCAGCAGTCCGAATCCTCCTGGTAAATGCAAGGCAGAGAGAAAGTCTCGGCACAGGTGAGACCAAGCTCCAAGTTCTGCCTGGGCCAAGTCCCAACCAGCCTTGTGTCACTTGGAAAAAAATCTCATCTTGCTCTGCCTCCCTTTGCTGGCAGGCGCCATGTTCCTTCTCAACTTAAAAACCAAACAGGTAAATTAGAAATGCCCGCAGCAGAGGCTGGGGAGCAGAATGATGCCTGGGTGAATTGGCTGCACGCTCAGGTGCCTTGCAGTACTGAGCAACTGTAAACATAGGACTGTCTCAGAGATAGGTGTTCATGGAGAAGACACACACACATCTTTTTGTGTATTGAAAAGGCTGAAATGACAGATAGTCTGCAAGAACAGCCAGCCTGTGGCTTTTTCATGTTAAGCCAGCCAGATACAGCCTCCACCTCAGGCATACATTACGCGATACCACTCTGCTATTTTTGGTGCACAAACTCAGCTCCCTCCACTGCCCGGGCATCCCTGGGGAAATCACTCAAAGTACGCCTATGCCATGGAGGGAAGGCAGGATTTTTTGGTGTTCACCACATATAGCTAATGTATGAAAATCCCTGGGAACACACGGCTGGTACTTCCCAGGAGAATGACTCAGAAAGAGCCCACTGTTTATGTTAACTTGCTAGTACATTTGGAAACTACCTAGTCCTCTCTAGGAGTTGACGAAATGATAACATAAGCTTTTCCTCTAGTGAAAATACAGCCTGGTGAATACTTCAGTTCCTCTTCTTTGAGATATGGAAAGCACACAATAGCAGGTCACTGTAGTGATAAATTAATCAAAAATTAGTTGATGCTACAGACACTAGGTTAATACCCTGCTATACCAAAGAGGCATATATTCCTTTTAAAAGCTAACTAATTTAGCAGAGTAGTTTAAAAATGCCAGAGACGGCTATCCGCCAGGATGGTGAGAAGAAGGGCAATTTCATGGTATGTTGAAGTAAATAACAGCTAATGAAAAACTACAATATATTTCAGTTAAAACCGCAAGTAACAAAACCACGAACTCATACTCCAACTACTCCATATCCCTAGATTCTATTTTTGAGGCTATTTTGCCCTGAACAGGAAGAGTCTGATGCAAGTACCTAAGCTGTTTTGAAGTTGCACACTTGTGGAAAATAAATGTAATTTCCAAAAACACTGCAGACATGACCTTTTCCAAGGGACATAGCTCAAATCAGAAAGCAAACAACATACCAACGGCGCATGGGAATTCCAAGGTGGCAGAGAATCTAATGATCTCCAATGTAAAGCTGTGCCGTTACAAACTGATAGCAACATCAATTTTTTTTTGTTGTTGTTTTATTTTGTAGTAAGAAACAGTGAATGACTAAACATGGAATTGCATCTCAGTCATGTACACATCACCTTACTAGGCAGCTTTAGGAAATATTTAGTTGACTGTTAGAAGGCTTCTTTTTTCCCCTTTCTTTTTCCCCTCCTTTTTTTTTTTTTCTTTCTTTCTTTTTTTTTAAAGATGCAAGCCCAAAACGCATTAGACTTTTTGACTGGCAGGGAGGCAGCATATCATTCTCATGGGAAGTTCTGGTGCACCTTGATTTTCCCTCCTAATCCACCCCATTCCTGACCTCAGGGTAAATATGCTTTCTTTTCTGGTAGTCCACCAAGCGGGTCCATGCTGAGCTTGCTCACCTACATTGTTAGGCTGAATCTGGTGCAGAGATTGCAAAAGTACCCCAGAAGCCCTAGATCACTAGGGGAGGCAGGTGCAGGGTCTACAAAGAAGCAGGACAGCTCATCTAGCTTAGCCATTGAAAAACACACACTTACAAACCCCTCATTCAAAGAAATTTTGCTCTACAGGTTTTTAAGCAAGCTGTGTTAAAAATGGGAATGTCGAAGAACAGAGTTAAAACCAACCAAACAAAAAAGCAGCTAATCCATTGGCCACGATGTCACTTTGAAAACTTCATATTGATGCATAGCTCTAATTTTAGAAATAAATTGTCAGCTTGTGCACATGCTTTAGCTACCAAAATGTATTTTTATTACTATAGCACTGAGACACTCCATTCACAGACAGGACCCCACTATGCTAGGCATGCTACAATGCAATCCAAAGACTCGTGTACACAACTTACACAGGTTTTTCATTTGTAAAATAAGCATTAAGACATTACACAGTTATTAGGAAGAAATTCAATGAGACAAGACAGAAGTACTTAAAAGGATACCCTGGGCCATCCACTTAATTGCCATTTTTCAGTCAAGTAATTTAAAAGTGGGATATAATTTTTTTGCCTCCCATTTCTAGTCAAAGTATGGAAATGAAAGGAAAAGAAAGAAAGAAAGAAAAAAAATCACAACACAACAAAACCCCTCCTGGGCAACTGTGGAAAGTTAAAGGTAACATACTGAATTACCATGTGACTACGTGAATCAGCATGATATGTTTTGCCCACTGTCATTATACACAGCCAAGCTGCTCCTCTGTGTTAACATTAGCTAAAAATGATGGATTGACCATAGGTGAAATGCCTACAAGCTCAATGAGACACACAGGGAAAAGACAGCAAGAGAAAAAGTTGCAGCTGGCTTTAATTAAAACATAAGAAGAGAGCAAAGGAGGGAAAGGAGAGATAACTGAGCAAAGATGGAACATTATATTGCTACAGCAATACAAATGATAAAATTGTGAAAACAGAACTTAATTCTCCTTCTAATGCATGTTCGGGGGCATGGTTTTCAAGTACAAAGCAGTAAATATTATTATTTTTCTTGTAACTCATTGAAGGTACTGTATTTTCTGTCTTAAATTTAAAATGGCAGTCACAATATTATTGCACAAGGGTAAGTACCTTACAAATCCCACCACATTTCTAACAGAGGAGAGCATGCACTAAATTTCTGTTTTAGCATGTGGGAAAGCTTTTCCCTTAAGTATCAGACTAATGTAAAATTGGGGAGGGGAGGTTTGAAAAATTGCACATAAATTGCACAAAGCTTAAACTAGAGGATAAACGGTGCAGTGAATTACATTCTTACGAGGTTAAAAAAGGAACTAAATAACTAAATAGCTCTGATAATGGAGCTGATAAGGTGTTATGCAGGGATTTATGAGACTTCAAGGAAAATTGTTTCAGGGGGATTTCTTTGTGGGAAGAAAAAAAAAAAGACTAGGTTTTCCAGTTTATATAAAAAAATACTTGGCAATAAGATCACACAACAACCAAGAGCCTTATCGTTGCCAAGATCTCACTCTTTTCAATTGCAACAGGAAGAGAAATGCCCAGGAGTACTTGCAAATTTAGGACCTTCACCTGAAATATTTCAGTTCTGCAAAATATTACTGTGAAGTTACTACTAAACTACTTGGTGAAAAGGCCAACCCTCTTGAATAATTTCACTGCACAGTTTGATTTTTAAACCAGGCTTCAAAGATTTAAAATAAAATCTCAGTTAACAGGGAGGTCAGAAGGAGACTTACGATATTCTCAGGAGTGTGCTGCAGCTCTATTTAGTTTAACAATAATCACTTCAATTTAGGAGCAAGTCCTCATAAAAAGGTTCAAGAGAAATTAATCCATTTAGCATTGGTTCCAAAATTGAAAATAAATCCAGCCTGCTCAGCTCTCAAGGGCTTCCGTTTTCCTTTGCAGTGGCTTCTTCCTAGCGTTCTCCACCTCAAAGCACTGGAAGTTTGTCCCACTACATGTAGGAACATTTTCAGTGTCCAACATGACTGCAGAGAGGTTGTTTCTGCAAGTCTGTGGCTTCAGTATGTACAGTATGCAAATACAGAAAATGCCAAACTAAGTAGTCAACGAAATTATTTTCGTTGTATGCACATCTGTTTTCCTTTTCTAGTCATAGTTATAGCTTGACACCATGACCAAAAATTAAATAAATTAAAATGTACTGGCTTATATTTGACCTTGCATCTCCCATTAAATAATACTCTGCACAAGAAACAATAAAACAAATTGGGAAAGAGTAGAAGAGAATGTGACTCGCCTAACAATTAGCAATGGCTTATTTAAAATGACAAGAAAATATGATGGTAGAAACCGTGCTCTGCCAACTTAACCTTGTGTTATTTTTACATCAGTTTCCTTCCTGCTATTTGTCAACTGGACTATTAGCTGCCAACGTGGGGACAGAAATTCCTTCACATCATCAGACCTCATTTCCAAATTTAGTATTTATGGCACAGATGTGTAATTTACAATTGGTAAGCAAAACTAGGCAGTTTCACAAATGCACCATTTTTGCAACTACATCATTTGCTTGGGGCCTCTTCACATTCCAACAGGTTTTGGAAGTTGGTATAGAAATATAACCAGTAAACCTATTTGTTTCTGTAATTTCAATGCTTTCGCAAAGCAAATGTACTCTTAAAGTGGTTGCCCAGCATCAAATTGACAGTCCTGTATTTAAAGACAATAAAAGAGAATCAATACTATTAATAAATATGAAAGTTCTTGTGTCGCTAATCTCAGATGTGGCGTACCCCTCAAAAGAAAACAAAAGCTCTACTTCCTCCCGGCACTTACTGGGACATAGTAGATTCTTCACACATGGAAAAGAAACCACCCCCTCTGACAACAAAACAGTTCAATAATGCCCCCTTCCCCCCCATAAGCAGCCCTAATTGTGCTACATGAAATGATCAGAGGGCTCTCCCCTAGATACCATGCTTTATCCATTAGGGAAAATAGAAATCCACCACAATTAACCTGCCATTCCAGAATCAAGCTGGGACCTACATCTCTGTTTCTGTACTCCATGCCCATCTCCTGTCCTCTCCCTATCAGTGTGGGAATATGAAAGGTGGTCTCAATAAACAGATAACAAAAGCCCAGCACATCATAAATATTTAGGCACCCTGTAGTACATCAACTGTAAAACTGCTAAGTTTGGACCCACGTGATCTGGAGGCTTCTGTCTCTTCAAAAGTCACTTGCCCTGTTGAGGGAAGAACAAACAAACAAACAAAAAAGGATCCCACCTATTTCGTAAGTCCACTTATCCAGCATTGAGATAACATAGCGGTCTGGTTATCTTGGACTTGATCATCAGTTTGCCCTATTGATTTCATTATAAGTAGTAATTCTGTAGATCAAGAAACGCATACGCTAAATAACTTAGATCGAAAGGGCAACAGCAGCTACAAAACACCTTGGAAAAACTGGCCCCAGAAAGTTAAAGATGATGTGTAACACTTGGCAAGACGACCCTGCTATGCTGAAAATTGAAAGCAGACAAGACTCTCGAACTTCCCTGAACTAATAAGGACATGGTTCTTGTGGCTTCACCCAACTGTCTCCTTAAGCTAGCTTTCTTACTTCCATGGGGAGAAAAAGGGCTATTTTAAAGAGGGCAGACAATGCATTGCCAGACTAGAGATACACTACCATCTCTCTTGCACTGAACTACAGGAATTCTGTTTAAAGTCTGTACTCAGAACAGATGATACAGTATTTTAAGATTGCTAGTTTATATGCAACTTTAAGTTTTGAAGAGAACATAACCTAAGGAAAAAAATCTGCTCACGTACCACATGCTCCAAAACTGATCCGCCTGTCCCTAAAAACATGCTACAAATTAAAACAAATCCATCAGCCAATCAACACCAACAGTGTCTCTTTCCCATTAGATCAAGGATAGGTAGAGTCAACATCACTTAACTAGAGAACCAGGTCATCCCATTATCTTGCTTCACATCATTATATTGCTTCCCATCAGCATACCGATGCTGATACTTATAACATTATGTCGCTAATCAAAATAGATTATGTTCTGAAGGACATATCTTAACGATACATGAAACCTCGAAAGAAAAAAAAAAAATCTAATCTAGATGTCTTGCCCTTCTCCTTTACCTACATTGAACTCTTTACATTAACTTCCTTTCCTTGCCATTCACTAAATAAATCAAGATCACTGCATTTGGATTAACCTATTTTACTGCAGGTGATAACAGCAAAATTACACAAACCACCCAATACCACAACAAAATTTGGTTACTCTTCTCAAAACAACAACAAAATATTCTCAATTACGCTGCACTACCCAGAGCATCTCTTTCCTGATTTTCACAATTCTAAACTACTATCAAAGTTGCCTAGCAGAAAAGTCATTTGAAAACACTGCCTTTGAGTTTTGAAACTGTGACATGCACAGATTAGAAATTTTATCTGAGAGATCTAAGATGAGAGTTCACTATTTAAGTAAAACAAGATTACCTACACTTTAATACAGCACAGCTGCCAGCCAACTACACTGTAGTCACTAAAAATTGTTTATATACCACTGCAAGTTGTTCTCATTAATAACAGTTGCAAACACAGCCAGTCACAATAACTCATCAGCATTTATTGTAGCAGATACATATGTAAATATTATTCTGAAGCTGACATGAGGGTAAAAGCTTGAAAAACAAAAAATCTTTCAAGAGATTTAAAAACAAAAATAGGCCTTCGATTTTTTGATAGCATATTCACATGCATGAGGATAGCCTGAATATGCATTTGTGGTGGCTTTCTAAAGTTTTATTTTTTTGTTTTCCAAGTATTAGGAACATTAAATTTAATTCACATAAGGAGCCACAAGAGGACTAAGCAGTGCTCTTAAATAACGTATACAGTTTTGGGGCCAACTTGCATGCCTTAACTTGAAGTACAGATACAGTCCTTCACAAATTATCTTTTTTCTCCAGAACCCTATCTGGCAATTCACGTTAAGTAACTTTCCCTCAAAGCAAAAAAACCCACACTATTGACTTTCAAACTTCCCAATGCCTTCACTTCATGACATTTTTGACTGGAAGTATCTCCTGAATGTAAGGAAACATCAAAGACAACAAGTGCCACGCAATAAGAGTTTCAGCTTAGTGCATTACATCACTTACACCTTTTATAAAAAGCATGCCACATTCACACACATAAAAGCCAACACGGGTGTCTGCTCCTCCCTGATTTCCACCAAAGGGAGAAGACTTAGCAACAATTTAATAAGCTGCAAAGACAACACCCACGGGTGGCAGTTAAGTTCTGCTGACAGAGGTCTGCAGCAGGCAGGTAAAAGGGAACTGCCAGGGAGCACAAGAAGTTCAGGCATCCTCCTCAACATCGCTCCCGGTCCCACACGGCTTGGAAACTTTGCTCCTTCAGCTGATCACTGGCATTCTTAGTTTAAACTAAGTTTCAACCTTTCGCTGTCATGGAGGAAAAAAAAAAAAAAAAAAATCATGCTAAGTTAACACTGTAATTAGCTGAAAACACTGATGTTAAACAATACTTCAGGTATGTTCCCATGATCTGGAGGCTTTTCCAGTCATTAAAAAAAAAAAAAAGACATATTTTCCTCAAACTTCCTGCGCAACCCATGAAGTTCACAGAGAAGGATCTTTAGTGGCATTTAGTAAAAATTCGCATTTCTTTATTGGATGGTGTTAATGTTTTAATTGGCAGTAGTGTTAGCATGAGATTTTCTATTATATTTCATAAATAGAGACAGAAGGAGGAAAGCACACCTCACAGACACATGCAAGTGTTTTAGAGACAGCAGCTTACGTTTTCTAACCTTTTAACCTGAGCATTGTTACAAGTAACACCTTAAAGCAAGAGTGACAAGATTAGGAGAGAGTTCTGGGTATGTTTTGAGAGTTGTGCATCACTATAGTTATGCTGTAACCATTTCCATACAGACGGCAACAGAAATAAAGAGGCACGCCTACAAAACCGTAAAACTGACACAGAGAGAGATCTACAGTTTGCACCTAATTTTACACTATTAATTTTTTAAAGAAAAACTGAACACGTTACTTCTAATTAGGCACAAATATGAAACTGGCATAATAGCATACAGTAGTATGGCAAAACACCTGGAAGAACTGACAGCCTTAATACCCATGCTTGATGTCATTTTACACATGTAACAACATGAGAAATAAATCTATCATTAGCTACAAATCACAGGGATTTGGGGTATGAAGGTAAAGAAAAGCACTGTAAGAACAGAGAAAAATTATTTGTTTCCAGTCACTACAGCTTCATTCACTTTGATTTTCTCACTAAAAGGCATTTCAAATCTTCCTTTTAGTGAAATAAAGATGTTCAAACTGCAACACGTTTACAATGTAAATATATTTGCACTATATACACTACGTTAGAAAATTCCTCAGCCAGTCTAGGCAATCTCACCTGAACTTTCAAGATAAAATAATAAAGAGATATTTCTTCATTTAAGTTTCTATGTCAAGATCTCAGTTCAGAAAGGTCAGTAAATAAAACCCTTAGAGTACACACAAATAGCCGCCTTAATAAATCAGTAAGAACAGACAAATTTCAAAGGCAGCTGACATTCCCATCATTAAAACATACTTCTAATTTTTTTATTTTATATTGGGTTTTTAATCAAATGTAATTAAAAGTTATGATGATACAACTCCTTTTTTCCAATTAAGACAAACTAACTGAAAACAGTTCTCTTCTGCTGAGCTTGTGCCTGTCACAGAAGAGTAAAACAGATCACACAAAAAAAATCATCCCAATGGTAGTATCATTAACAGAGTAGCAAACTAACCAATACTAAAATGATTTTTTAACTCGCTCTGTATAAATATATGTAAAACTACATGTCACACACGTAACTTTCAAGCCATGAGTTGATGATACTACAAACTTGAAATTTGATCAGGCAAAGTCAACCTTAAGTACTGGAGTAAGACACCAAAGTACGTGCGCACTTGTTTTAAGCTTTAAGACTCAATTCTCTGAGAGAGAGATTAATTTGACAAAAACTTTACGGGAAATACTTTTGGAAATTACTCTTAAAGGTGCTTCTGTCACACACATATATAGATACATATGCGTGTGTGTTTCGTAATGCACAAAGCTTTTTATAACGTGACTTACAAAGATTTTTTCTGAACACAGTTTTCCCCTATAAAAAACAATGTTAAAATAAAGCTCAGGCCATCCATTAGTATAACAGAATTAGTATTACTGCAAAGACTTTGATCACAGGTCAAATGTAAATTTTGTCACAGAACTTTGTTCCTCCACTAGCTTATCAAAAGTAATATAGGAAATTACCAGGCTGGATCTGATCTGAAGTCCACCTACTCCAACGCCCTGTCTCCCACTGGTTTCCCGTGTCAAATGGGGCAGAGATGGGCATTGGAAGGCTCCTGCCAGGTCTTCTGCTTTCCCCTACCTTAGCAACATCCTCAGCAGTAACTGACTGAGCCTCAAAAACAGGCATCTATGTTTCCCTTCTGAAGTCAGTATTATGAATAAGCTGCAGAAATTCTGTCTGGTTTTGCCCTCCATAGAAGTCTGAGCCTTTTTGAAGCTTGCTAAATTCCTGGCTTCAGCAACGTAATACAGCATGGAATCCCTGTGTCTAATTTCATTCTGTAAAAATGAAATAAATTAAATTTCTCTATCTTTTAATCTCATTCCATATGCCTTTGTTCTTGTATTAGAAGTCAGAGGAAAATAAGCTTCCTGTCTATTTTCTCTAGAGAATAAAAATAAGGAAAATAAACATTCAGTCTATTTTCTGACAGAAACAATCCCTGTGTCTTCACATGAGAACTCCTCCAGTTTCTTTTTTAATAACTTCCATCTCTCCTCTCCAAAATCCACCCACTTCTCCAATATTCTTTTTGAGATACAGCGGACGGCATTACACAAAAGATGATGGACAAGACATTCCTTTGTATGTATCTATATTAAGCCTTTTTCTCATTCACATGCCATAAAAACCTACTGCCCTTCCTTTTTCAAAATGGGAAGACTTATCACCGTAGGTATGCCCTTAATGAGCACCAGGCCAGTAAAGAATAAGTTTCTTCCCTACTTTCAAAGTAAGAAGTTTGCAGCAGAGCATGCGTTGTTAAAGATCTGTCCTGTTAGCAAATACATTTGTCAAGTGTCTTTCTAGAAGCCAGTGCTTCTGTATCAGTCTGGGCTAGCTGAAGTCAATGACAAAACTTCCATCAAATTCAGCAGAACAAATTCATATGCAATGCAGGACAGAGAAATCTCTTTTGGGAACCTGGAAAAAAACCAGCAGTGACTGCAAAAGCCAGATTGCTGCAAAGCACTTTGATTGGGGGTTTGCTTCATCACACTTAGCCCAGTCAGTAATTATGTCATTCCTCATTCTCACACTTACTGTCAGCGAAGAACACTTTTGAAAGCATCCTTGTTGCTTCTGCATTCTGTAAAAAGACAGAATATTGTATTCTTTATGGGAGAATAAACTCTAAGAGTTTGTTATCAATCAATGGTGCTGCTGAGCATCTTAGAAACAAGCAACAAGCTTTGCTTCTGTCATTAATCTGACCGTAGTTTTTTGATAATTACAGAAGAGCAGAACCTTACAAAGGAATGCACACAGCTCTGCAGAGAGCTGAACTCCTCCACAGGAGACATTTTAAGGTTCTTTCCTTTAAAGCCACATGATTTATTCAAGTTGCCTTTCCTAAACTCCCAATAAAAGAATCTGAAGACCAGGAACATTTTGGCTAATGCCCAGGGATTTCTAATTATTGTTTCTATTACGCTTTTGCTCAACTACTTTTTTCTTTTCTTTCTGATACTACAGATGTGGGTTTGTTGCTTTTTGGTTGGTTTTTTTTGTTTGTTTGGTGGTTGTTTTCTTTAAAAAAAAAAAAGCTTTAGCATATCAAGAAGATATTTCTCCTCCCTGGCCCCAATGTGTAGGAACCGTGTGGTTTAAAGCCCTGCTGAGATTTGCAGGCATAAATGTCAACTACAATAGTCAAACCCTTTAACATATTTATTACTTCACTCCTGATATTATTCCACTCTGTGGAATTAATTCCATAACTTGAAGTGCCACTTATTAAAAAGCCAAGACATGGTAAAGAGTGTGCTACCATCATCACTTCCTTTACAGAAATACAGTGATTTCACTCATCACAGCATACTCAAGTTTAATCAACGTTGTGGCTCTTGCTCTGTGTAGGTATTTAATCATTCATAAGTCTTCGGATTCTATTGCTCACTTTGTAGGTCATTTCTGTAGGCATTCCCGTGCAACCTGATCAGACATGATGCATAATGGTCGTTCCTGGGATGAGCTGATATGGAAAGGGACGTGAAAAAGGGGCATGGAAAGGGACAAAGAAAATACATGAGGAAGATATCCAGTCCCAGAGAGATACAAGACAGGTGTGTACATGTGTATGTGGAAGAAGGGAGGGAGAAAAACGCTTGCATATGTACAAGCTGGGATTGGACAAAAAGATTTCCATGCAATGCTCAGAATTCAAGTAAATTTTAGTCTATAGGCAAGTTTAATTCGAAGGAACACAAAAAAGCACGCTCTTCTGATACAACATCTCTAGATAAACTTGCTCAAGCCTAGGAGCATGGGTTTAATATTGCTGGAAAACGACCATAATTAATAAGACAGACTTTGAACATTCGTGATAGCCACATGCCTGCCCAATTCTATTTCAAATTTTGTTATGTTCTTGGCCTCAATAATCTCCTGTGACAGTAAGTTCCATAGACTAATTATATGTGTGAAAGACATATAATACCTTCCTTTTATTACTCTTATATTTGCCACCTTTGATTTCAATAGAACATATCTCTTTGTTCTTCTGTTATGAGAAAAGAAAACAGATGTTTCCAATTTATTTTCTTTTACACTAGTATTCAGTGCAGCATGAAGCTAACAGTTAAATAAATGACTGAAATATTTCATTCTGACTCTGTTCTTCCAAACTGAGTAAACTTGCCTGACTACTAGGAGAATCAGAGAAAGATGAACAAGTAAAGGAAGTAAAGAAACTCAAACTTATGAACTCTGAGCAAGAGGCTTATGAGAGAACATGAGAAAACAAATACTACAAGTGTTAAAAATTAGTCCCCTATTTGATGCTGTTACAACTATATTTGAAGAAGAAAAAAAAAAAAAAACCCACCAAACAAACCACAAACTCTAACCAAATGAAATACAGCACATATGGCTGAAGATGCTAGTGAGGGAGAGGGACAATAAAAAAGCAAAAGAAGAGAACCTATCATGTAATGTCACCCAAACCTCTGATATCACACATACTCAGCATGCTATTTTAAACCTCGTTGTAGAAGCAGTTACAGTCAACAGTTCCAACTTACTTTGTGAGCACAAGCAAGTTCTCAGGTGCCATCACCAGGGTCACAGACGAATGGCTTAAAAGGGATCGATGCCCACAGTTTTGCAATGACATTTTTGGACACTTGCAGGAAGGGTGTACCTCTATATTTGAATATAACTACCATTATGTGGGTGAAACTTGCACCAAACACAAGCATGACTTCAACCAAAACATTTCATAAAATAGGGATCTCTGGGTAGAGGCATTAGATTTATAAAAGCAGTGGAATGAGATTTCAGAGGGACTTCACCAGATTACAGACTGATGACATTGGTGTTACCATTTCAGTGGAAACCTTGCTTGATTTAGTTATTGCAGGACAGAAAAGGACAATTCAGAGAAACTACAGAGCTATTACCTCAGCTATAGGACTGATCCCTAAATACAAAGGTTACCTACCCTCAGATCCAATACCAGCCTGCACTGTGGCTTACTGAGCCCAGTTCCAACTTCCCTCACCTTCCAATGACTGAGACACTGCTGCAGTTAGCTGCACCCAAACTAGCATCAAATCATCCAAATAAAACCACAGAAAGCAGGAAAAAATTGACTTCAGAGTTCTGGCAGTTTCTGTATGAAATCTTAGCCACCTGTCAAGCATGCATAGAGCATGCTTGAAAGATATTTGCATGACTTTGGCTCAACCTCTCTCCCAGGCTAGGCACTGAAAATCACAACAAGATAGTAATTCAGAAGGACAAATACAAAACCAATGGATCTGAGAAGTCCAAGATCACAATCCTTTTATGTTATGCTACTTAAAAGAGGACTCCAGCCTCTTCATTTTGAATAATTTGGTTCTTCTTATGTTTAACGGAAACGACACTGTACTTGAGAAAAAAATATGCTTACATTGCAATGCTTCATTGTGCAGTATCATGGGATCCTTGATCTTTACACCATCATTAATATACATTAGTTACACATGAAGAGGCATCAGCTGTATGTGACCAGCTCTGAGGACTTGAAAACAAATTTCTGGAGCAGAGAAACTCTTGTTGACAATACTCATAATTTGGATCAGATTTTTTTTTTTTTAAAGGTACATTTTCAACAATGAAACAGTTTATGAAACAAATAAAGTGTTCTTACACAGTTAAGAAGTTCATTTTTCCAAGTCAAAACGCTGCAAAGACTGGGGGAAAGCCACCAGTCTGCTATGATTAGCCAAGGGCACAAGAGCACAATTAGTTCAAACTTGCTGACAGAAGGATTAGATGGAAAAAGGAAACCCAGGTGGGTGAAATACAAAATGAGGTGTCCTAATTGAGTGTGATGACATTCAGATTGAGTTTTCTAAAAATGTCATACATCTTTTAACAAAATTCGGTGATAAAGGTACAGTTATATCTACTTCTGATCATACGCACACTATTTCATATATAAAATCTGAGTATATATGCATGTGTGTATAAACATGAAAATGTGCATACACACACACACAAAATCTGTACGCCTCCATGGCTGTACTAACCCAGTTCAGTGGCAGTTAAAATGAACAGCTACTGCTACCGTAATAATACTGCAGAAGTACAGAAAGACCATCCGGGACTGATAAAAGAGAATCAGCCCACTTCAACCACTTTGCTTAGGTATTTTTCAGAACACACACACACACACTCTTATACAGTCTTCCATAATGGCAGATCTAGAATTATATTATCATTTTTGCTACAAAATGATGACAAGAATATACAATATTGCAGCACTGATCCCAGCTAACACCTTTTGCTCTCAGTCATGACAAGAAGTTTGGCCTTACCCTTTATACCACTGGGACTAACTGTGGCAAGTTAGCGTTACCCTTGGCGTCTGTTTCGCCCGCACTTAAGAGACTTTCCCATGTGTGCTTCTCCTGGGTGATGCAATGTTCAGAGTTTAGGAAAATGTGTATTCTGTCAACTTCTGCAAGTCAAGGTAAATGCTGAAGAAAAGGAAAGTTACTCTTACAATAATTCTTTTCCATACAGCTATTTTTGCACATTTGGGATGGGAAAAGTAAAGAAAAAATAACCCTTTACTTTCTCAGAAATACAGCTGCACTCTGGTAAGTGAATGCAAAAGGGGTGTTTGCACACACATGCACGCTCTAAACACACCGCTAACAAAAAGCAGATCTGATGCAACACTGTTCCCTTAGAGCTGTTGTACAGATAATATCTAGCGGTTTTAAAATTTATAAATTATTATTAATTACCTCATAATCTGCAAAATGAAATGGTGGGCAAAATAAAAACCAAGCTAAAATCTACTTCATTTATTTCAAAGTTGAAGTCTGGCAGCTGTATTATATTCTCATTCTTCTTGAACAATTCACCTACTGCAAAACACATATCAAGAGGCACTGTTCAGAGCCTTCCTTACTGTAAGGGATTTACCTTTAACTGCTGGCAAAATCCAAGTACATATTCCCCTCCTGAGCATCTTTTAATCTTTATAGTTTGTTTCTGTTCCTTTAATCCAAGTAGAGCAGACCCCCAACAAGTAGGTATGCATCCCCAGCACAGGCTACGGAAGGAAGGCAGCTCTGGCTCAGTGGTGACTGAGCTCAGGTATCTTTCTGAATAAAGCGGAAAGCAGGATCTAAGTTATGCAAGCTCCAATTAAACTAGAAAAATAGCTTAAACTAAGAAAAAAATCTACCTATTAAAAATGTCTTAGCAGCTGTGACCAACGTGGATGAAAACTTATAAGAGGCTGCCTAGTGGCTGTTGGGCTGTTTTTACACACTTTTCCCACTAGGGCAAAGAATGATCAAGAGACTCATCATCTCAACAAGTACTCTCACTGTAAACAGCTAGTGTTGAAAGTCAGACCCTTAATAAATATATGCTTTTCATAATTTTACTCCTGAGACATGCAGTTCTACTACATACCAAAAAGAGGTACAGAAAGAATCAAAAACATAAGATAATTTAAGCCCTTGTTTTCTTCAGTACTACTTGGAAAGAGAAACTTGAACACATAAAATAAATCACCTTTCATAATCCTGTGAGTGTGCTAAGGATGCACACGGGACCGATTCCCTACAGGCATGCAAGTATTAAAAATCCAAAACCGTTCAACAGACCTCCCCTCATCTAGATCAATGTCTTACTGCACATGCATTTATCTTTTTCCTTTCTTTGTTTGCTATATGCTCACTTGCTCTACAATTGTTGAAGTTTCCTAAAAATCAGAGGACTGTTACAGTCAAACCAATGCACGGAGAAGACAAAAAACCCCAACAATCCTCCCACCAAAAAACCACCCCAGCACAGCATGCCCTAGCTTTTCTTATACTGTGAAACAGGATAATAAATATGAATAAGGAAGCAACATGAATCTGTGCATGGCATTATTATTATTATTTTTAAATAAACAGTCTATATGTTTGCTTTTCATTAGCTCCCCGTGGTGGCAAAACTATAAATGTAGAAGTTAGAGACATAAAGGGAAAAAATGAAGTAGCCAATAGCAAAGATTTCAAACACTCTTACACAACCACACTGTTTGTTTTACAGACGCTTTACATAACAACAAAAATGTAATATACCGTGGGGTTTTGGCAGTGTGTAGAGAGACAGCATCAAATGGCCATAACGGAGTAAGCACAAATGATCTCTTTGGAACAATTAAGCAATTTTAGAAGCACCACTATGTCCAACAACTAATGGGTCCAAAGAGACAGAAAGGTCAAAAGCGTGAGTTTCTCCCTACTGACCAGAGATCATATATATGACCCTTTGGAAGAGAGGATAACTTCATAATCATATTATATAATCCCTACTAGAGAATAACCCTATATAAAACCCAGTACACTAAACAAAACAAAACAAACAAACAAACAAAAAAGAGATCTTTCCTTCAGAAGCCAAAAGCAAGATGCACTCTTCCATCCAGCTGTCCCAGCATAATTAATAAATAAAAAAAGGAAGAAAAAAAGAAATGCTTATCCTCTTTACATACAACCAGCTGAGAAAAAGAAAATCACTGGCTATACATAAAACAGTAAGGTGCTCATGTAGTTCAGTAAAGAGTCTGGCACTTTTTAAGAAAGAATGTGTAAATCATACATATTGTACATTAAAACCCACAACTCTTCTAGTGACCTTGAACTCTAGTAATATGAACAGGGACATACAAAACCACTTATTTCTGGGCACGGTTCATTCACTATCTCCAGCAAGGACTGAAATTTAGCACTTGACCTAGTGTGTCATTAGGATATGACACATCATCTTCCAGGAAAGCCAATCTAAGCAAACACCACAGTTCTATTACTATTTTAATATCCAGAAAATGAGATTTTCCCTCTGAAAAGAAACCATTTGCTAAAACAGCAACTAGATGACTTTCCAGATGTGTCATTCAATGTGTACATGAGAGAAAGATTAGTAAAAATACTGACCAAAGAATCTTTCATTTGCCTGGCATACAGCTGTCTGCTGCGTAAACACTCATACAGGCTCACCTACTGCACATGTCAAATGTCCTCATAACCCCAAAGTGAAGTTTAGATGCATCCTCTTGACTAGAAACCTTTCAAGATAATAAAATACACTTTTCCAATGACCAAAGAGTACTACATAAAGAAAGATGACAAATGTCAACTCTTATGTTACCTTGCACTCAGGATTATCCCAATTGCCTATTTAAGTACTTTAAAAACACTTTCCTCTTTCCCTTTCATCAAGCTCCTCTGATTCGTGATCCAAATACTTAAGCAATTTAAAAAAAAATAAATTTATATACACATTCAGTAGTTTAGCTGATCACTGCTACTTCATTTGCAAGTAAATTAATAAAACAAGAATGGTTTTGTCTGTTTATTTTTTAATTCCTCATAAACATTTTCTTTCTGTTAACAGGACAACCTTGCCTCTTCAGTTCCCTGTAGGCATGGGCTGCAGACTTTGACAGATGTAATGGCTCACTGCTGAAGGATCAGAGCAGCCATCAGGAAAGAGAAGGGGCCAGAACCTGCTCAGCTCAGCAGGATAAGGAGGCAGAAGACACTAGCACCGTTCCTTACAAGCCTGTGATGGTTTGCAGAAAGAGGCCCAGCTGCATGGGCCAGAACAGGCACACTAGCTGTCTTTTGCAGAACTTACACCACACTGGTGACTTGGGACACATTGGATTGTAATGAAGAGAGCGCCTAGTAAAGAACTACAGGGAGAGCTGAGAATCTGTGCAAGAGACTGGCAGGTTTACTGCTGGAAAGGGATCTGGCAAAATGCATTTTTTTTCCCTGTTGTTCTCTGCTTTTAATGGTCACATCTAACCCATCCTATATTTTCACTCTTTCCTTGTGTGTCATAGTTCAGCCATCAACTCTAGCTCCATCATCTTTTTCCCATTTGTTTTGTATCAATGAAGACCACTGCAAATAGAACAGACTTCACTAGGTAACAGACAAGTCTCCTTCCCAGATCCAGACCCCAATCAGCACTCCTGCCTTATCTCTCTTTAAGCCACGCTGTGAATCACTAACAAATCCCATCCCGCTGTTCAGCCAGCCATGAGAGAGGTCACAGCACATCCCCACTTACCCTCAGCCCTTTACTCTGCTGCTACAGCTTACGGCTGGACCCTGCCAGTTCATTGCATCCCCACTGCATAGTGTTACCGTACAAAGGCTCCACTATCCAATCCCTATTTTTCAGTCTTTCCTGACAAAATCCAGTACTAGTTATTAAATATGTCCTAAATAGCTAGTTCTGTGCTACTTAGCACTGCAATGAAACATGCACCTGAACAATCTCAATGCTAAATTATTTGTCTGAACTTTACATCTCCTCATAAATAAGAATCTACTATGAAAAGCAAAGCAAAAATCCTTGTAAAGCAATGTAGAAAGTACAGCTTGCACCATCTATGGGTTAGAAAATTTGCATTTTCTGTGGAAAAAACAATGTACAAGACATACCCGATACATTACAAAACCTCAAATGTAACACAATATTTACAGTCATTAGGAGTACACACACTGAATACTAAGTACTTTAAATTGGAACGTCTCAGCACATGTAATAGCTCTGCAATTTAACTAATATTTCCCTAACAAATAGTTACAGTCCTCCTAGTTATTGAGGTGGAAGGTGAAGTAGGAGCACAAAGACAGCAAAGAAAGAGATTAGCTGTCGGACACCTTTATTATTTCTCTGCCACTATCCAGGAAGAAAAAAAAACCCCAACACTAATGTATCTCAAAATACATTACCCTATTACAATGTAGTAGTATCACAAAGTAACAGCTGTGATAACCTTGATGTGCATAAAACCGGAAAATAACCAAATCACATATTCAAGATAATACAATAGCTGCTGAATAAAACAACTCGCTTATTTACATCAATCAGATAATGAAAAAAAATGCAATGTCACAACATAAGCAGAACCTCGTCTTTTTGGGAAGGGGGGATAGAGAGACATCTACAAGCCCAAGGACTAAACCTACTTTATTATTAAAGAACATTTAAACATAGCTGGAAATTTACATACCACTTTGCAAACACAGACAAAAATGAAAGAAGTCCTTTGCCCTGAAAGTTTTACAGTCTAAATTCCGCAAGACAAATGCATGAAGGTTAACCCTTCATGAAAGCACGGAGAAGTGGCTGAGTGACAGGAAACGAGGGCTTGCTTTAAACAGCAAAGCATAAAAAGAAGAGAGGCAAGAACAGTTCCATAAAGGGCAGAAGTTGAACATTTTATGTGGCTAAAAGTGATGTCAAGTGGAACAAGGAAACAGAAAAGAGACTGAAGTTAGTGGACTGGAATGAGGGACAACGGGGTAGGGGAAGGAGGTCATTTTGTGGGTACTCCACATAGAATGTAAAAAGACCATTTGGGGGTCATCTAATTCAGTACCCTACTCCTGGCAGAGCTAAGAGCAGATACTCCTCAGAATAGGTGACTGTGGCCACTATCTGCAGTCCATTCCCCTTCTGCTCCCACAGCACCCACAGCCACTGGATTAGGGGTGCTAAAGGGTACGTCCCTGACTTTTCTCTTTGAGTCTGTTTATGGACCTGTTTTTGAGTGTGCTGATACTATCTGCCTTCACAACCTCCTGCAGGAACAGCTTCCAGAACTCCACTGCCTACTGGGTAGAAGGACTTAATCTGTTCTAAAATGATCTCTTAACAGTTTCAGTGAATATCTCTGCTCTAGTGGTATGGAATTTACTGAATAACAGTTCTTGTCATGCTTCTCTTCCAGTTGCTACAAAAGCAAGGTGTGCTCCTTTGGAAGATGCAGGTTCACAGGGCATTCAACAAATTAAATTTGCAGCTTTCTGTCTTTAATACTAGTCTACTTGATTGGGATTGATGGAGTTTCAAGTGATTTTTGAACTTTCCTACCCTTTTTTGCTTGCTTACTTGTTTCTCTCTCCCCCTTCTGCCCCCTCCCTCCATTTCTACCTCTGCCTTTCTCTCCCTCTGCTCCAATTTTCTTCTCCCACTCCTCACATCTTGCTTATGCACTTCTAAAGATATAGGAGGACAATCCATGGGTCAAGAGCCACATGCGGCTCATGCAGCGGTTCAAGGAGGCCTGCAAAGATACAGTTGGGCACCTGTTACATGTATTCTTCAAGGTATACAGTAGGTTGTGCCTTCTTGATTTACAGAGCATTGTAAACAGTGCAAGACTGTATAAACCCATTGACTTTATTGCTATATGGATATTTTGCCTCCCAGGTGGGGTGTAATACAAGCAGCACAGCAAAAACTATTGTTGCAGCTTGCATGCTTGCCTGTTTTAAAAATTCACTCATGCCCAAGAAGAGGTTGGCCCATGGATGGCTCTCCCCATTCGTTCAAGAGGAGGATGCCTCGTCTCTTCTGCTCCTTAGAGAGGGCAATAAGAAAGTGGAGCTAAATTGCTGGAGCAGACAAAGAATCAGTCTGTCTCTGCCTCCACCTTTGTTGCAACTGTTTCAGCAACCAGTGCAAAATGGCCTCTGGTATCCTGATGGGCCATCTCTCTCTGCCGCCCGTTACAGTCACCATTAACGCCTTGCACAATCTTGCTGTCCATAGGAACGTAACACCCTTCTGCCTCGAGTGGCATTCCTCACCTGCAACTCATTCATTCTCTCAGTCTTACCAATGCCTGCAATCTGATTAACCTCATTAGGGGAGTGAGGGGATGGAAAAAATTGGAAAAATGCTATGCTAAAGAAAGTATTAAAATTTCACTAGAGACTTCAATCCTGGGATGCAACTAAAAGACAAGCAGTAGGGCAGCAAGGCCTGACACTAGTTACATTCAAAACCTAGATTTCCTAGGTCACTCTTGTCGCTACTATATATCTTCTTGCCCAATTTCCTAGATCACAAGGGTGCTGTTGAAGTTTGATTCGAAGTAGTAAGGAAAGCACTGCCACAGCTTTAATGCAATGGAGAACTCTAGTCAGATTCATGACATTTTGAGATTTTATTTGGCACAGCTATTTAAAGCCTTCAGTCTTTTCCCTCTCTCCCACAGACACCTAAGTGTAAGTAAGCATAAATACTTTTATCAGAAGCCAGAGCACTACAAAATATGATGAGATTCTCAAATTGAGAATTACCCCATCAAAAACAAAACTAGACAGTTCTTATTGATAAACTACTTACAAGGAAGTCAAGGAGGACACCAGCTATAAATGCTTGCATGCATCACCTAATTTATCTCCTTTAAAAAGGTTATCAAGACATACAGGAAGTAACGTGCAAATACAGTATTACAACAATCAGTTTGATTGACCAGAAACTTCTGATGAAATGACCTTTTATGGTATACTACAGTATTGATATAATTGCTTTAAAACTATGTTACTACAAGTGTGCATTTTAGCAATCTTTCAAAACCATCTGCAACAGTTAAACATTGCTTTAAGTAATTAAATATATTGCACTTTCTCCACCATTTATAGGCCACTTCTCAGAGCAGTCTACACTTTTTCAGAATACAAAACACACATTGAAACTGTCTAGAAGTTGTCCACTTGAAAATTTGAAACATATGACAGATCCATAACAGTCATCACCTAAATTAGGACCTTAAAATTTCAGTGAAGATATTCAAGCTGCATGTAAAACCTTTGAGACAGTTAACCTGACAGGCTTCGTTGTATAACAATAGCTACTGCTCTGAAGCTTTGCTGTTGTCTCCAAAAACTCTGACAATGTTTTGCGTCCATACTAGAAGTATCTTTCTTCTTTTCATCAATTTATCTATCGTGAAAAGATATCTTTGACTTCAGAATTAATTTTTAATGTTTGTGGGCCTGTTCACTCCTGTGTGCAACTCTCTGTAGGATCCTAGACATCAAAAGAAAGAAAGAAAGAAAGAAAAAAAGATCCCAAGACCCCTCTCCTGGTTTCTCCTTAACAGATACTGGAATTAGCTTCAATGGCAAAAATCTATTGCTCAGATACCCACAGCAGAAATAGCATTAAATATTAGCAGTCCACCTGCCCCAGGAAGCACCTCCTCTCTAGCCCACAGCATTTACTACAGCCTTTACAATTCTTAGGACCAGTTCAAGACTTTGTTTCCAGCGAGTCCAGCAGCTCCAGACGGAAAGACGAGAAATGCAATTCTCTAATCTCTTAAATAATCATTTACACTGATACAAAGAAAGTGCAAAATTCACCTAACATGCTGATTTGGTTTACACTCACTTTTGACTCTAACAGTTGAAGCCCCTGGAGGAATCAAGCCCTGAATTCTGCACTAATTCACAGAAATACAGAAGCAAAGAAATTTAACAAGACTCTGCATCATTAATCGTACAGCCTCTTTAATCCAATTACTTTGTATTTTCTCTTAAACAAATGAACTGCCAAAACTTGGCCTGGATCCAGTTCTCGAAACAGCTCAGCTTCATCTTACCTGTTCTATACTTTCAGTTGTGAAATCATGGAAGAGATCGGAGGGAGTGTGGGGAATCAAATACCACATCTGCCCTGAGCTACAATCTGCATGCCCCACTCTCCTTTTCTCCCCCACCTCCCATCCCAGGGAGTCCAGGTTAATAAAGAAAAGAACACTGCATTTTGGATGTTGCAGTTAAGCATACAGATCTGTGATATATTCTCCTGGTAATGTCAATTAGCCCCTCATGCACAGAAAATATGTGTTAAATGCACTGTAGTAACCATTACACTTTCCACAAATGCCTTGGAAGACCAATTGCACGTTGCTGAAATTTGCAAATTGGCAAGAGAAACAAGAAAACCCCTCTGAATTCCAGAGTGTACTGTGTTTATTTTGACAGTTGTAGTTTATTTATAGTACTTGACAATACATGTCCTCTAGTTCATCTTGTAAAATAACAAAGTCAGTATTTAGACCTCCACTGTTAAGCCTCAGAGGGAAAAATAAGTATAAACTTATTTCACTCAAATAAATGTACAGATTGGCAAGATTCTGCTATAATGACTAAATTACATCATTAATTTAACTTAGTTTAAAGCACTCTCTTCGGTGGAGAAAGCATAGCCCTTAACTTTGTATGTGGTGTGCAAGTCTGCACAGATGTGCAATAATCTCTTAACCCATTCACATAAAATATCTTCTTTTTTTTTTTAGTACATTGAATACTTTTACAGAGGTGCTGTATGGAAGGCTGGTCTGTCATGTACAATTACACAAGAGTGCAGGCAGAGGCTGCAGAAGTTTCACTATGCACTAACTCATCAATAACCTTAATCCACCGACATAACTTGTACTGGTGCAGGTGAGCTTTATCTCTGTTCCCAGAACAAACCCCTTCGACAGCGGGGCCAAAGTTAACGTCTTGTCAGACGGCATCTTATCAGCTCTCAAGACCAACTCATTCTTCAGAAACCACAAAGCTCTCGGTCACTAGCAACCTGCCCTCATCGAAATCCTCAAACACAAAAAACTGTCCCCTATCGCTTTCTCAATCCCCTAGACTAGCCAGTTCTCCATGGACAATTTTGTCTTCATATAAAAAGACAAGATAGATTCAAGCCCTTAAAGTATAAATACTCCACATACAGTGTTTCCCATTTATGTCTATAAAGTACCATATACATATCATGAATATTTCTTAAAACAAAACCAGACATATAACCCGCTGCTATACACATATCCAATATAAAAATCTAGACAAGCAGAGCTGGAATACAATGGAAATGAAATCAAATTAAAGACAGCATAACCAAGAGGAAATATTAGAATTTGTCAGATAAAACATATACGCAGCATCATAAACACAGTTGCACAGTGCCCTCCAAGGGCAGCAAAGCTGAAAGTCAAATAATAAAATTAAGTGGTATACAAGAGAGTGTGCACAGAAGGGATTTCAATCCTCTTTGTTCTTAGCCATGATACAATTTCACAGCCGCTCTCAAGATTCATCGTTCCGATGTTTGGCATGCAAGAGCACAGAATGCAGTTCATTTGGGAATTACTGAGCCAGAATGTGCCAAACAAAATCTACCACAGCATCAGCCAGCTCCTGCCACAGCGTCCAAGCAGCCTGGCCATCAAAACATTTCTGATTTTTAAAGGAAGCCAATAAATAAAACCAGGAATATCTTCAGGAAGATGAATTCCTGTAATATTAACTAATCAATCCACAGTAAAGAAGCTGCTCCTGTGCAGCTATTGTCTGAGTATGTCAGGCAGAGGACTTCGCCTGCAGGAGCTGCTACCTACACATACTTCAAATTCACCGAGTGTAGAAATGGTATTATTTTTATGGTTTGCAAGCTAGACCATACACAGCTGCAGAGGATCTCTAAATTAGTTAATACACCATTTCAAAAGGAAGAGTTATTTCTCCAGGGATCATGTGCCAAACAAAGCGGGGAGGGAATGCTGAACCACTGGTAGTTTATATGACAAAAAATATTTTTCAGCTACACACAGCACTAATTACGAAGGTCCTTCCTATCCTAAGGCTGGAAACTTCTCAGAGAAAACACTCCCATTTCAGAGAAACAACAAGGGGGGGGGGGGGGGGGGAAGAAGTGCTAAACCCACTTTTGTAAGCTGATAATTTTCATTAAATGTGATCTGCGTTTTTTATTTCTACAAGGAAGTAAAACCCAGCATTTGTGTCATTCTTGATCTAATAATTTGAGTGTGCACATTAAAAAAAAAGGTCATACCAAAATTAAGATTTTAATTACAAAATGTAAGACCAGAAAGTTTATGCTAGAATATGGCTATGTTCAGGAAGGACTATTCCAAGCATGAAAATAATAAAAAAACACTGGTATTATAGTTTAACAGTGACAATCCATCCTTAGATAATACACTAGATTTAAAAGCAAAAGCACTTAAAGCATTATTGGAGTTGGAGTTATTGAGAAAATACATTTGCAAAAAATTACAAGCACCATAAAAACAAATGTAATCAAAACAAATGCCACACTTTCATGGTATGTAGATGAAATATATTAATTACAATATGAAACTATTGAGTTCAAAACTGCCTTTGAGCCACACATTTTCTACAGACTTCTCTCTAGCCAAGAAATCTTAATTCCACATTGCAAAGTTTCGAAAACTATTAATATTCCACACATTACAGTGGACAGCACTTCTCCCCACCATCTATACTGAGACATATATTTATTAAGTGCTGACAGTTAACTTTCACAAGACTCTCAGGGAGATCTGGTCCTTATTCTGTGAATTTACAAAAACTGGGCTGAAGGAGCCAGGAAACACAACTGTATTTTATTATTATCTAAATAATGAATTTGTGATAGCATTTTACTCCGAAGCAATGGTAAGCCTTGTAGGCAAATGCCTCCTTCAGTAAAGGTTTGAAAATTATTTTTGTTTAAATAACAGCTGGTCTTGCCTATATGGACTTAAATGAGACATGTGGAGATAAACTTGTTTCAGTTCGGGTAAGAAAGATTAAAAAACATTAATTCTAGTTAATATCCATTTTAGTCCCTCTACACAGATGGGAAAAATAACATTAAATTACCATGCTTACATACAGTCAATACCAGACACCCAATAAAGCACAAATTCAAAGCTCTGCTCATAACGCAACCAATACACACAGTTCCAGCAGAACAGCTCAGCTGCAAGTTAGCCTGAAACAAAGGAGATTTACATTCATTTCTCCACTTTGCCACAGACTTCCTGCATGACCTTGGACAAGTCACTTGGTTTTTGTGTGCTGCAACTCCCCATCCCTAAAATGGGGAAAAACATTTATTTCATAACCTCACAGCAATAAGCAGATTTACTATCAGGAGATGCTTAGATACAGAGGTCAAATAAATTACATAAAGAGAATAAACAGTACTTAAAGCTTTAATTAACTTCTGTTAAAGCTTTGGAAACTTCATCACAGTGACAGAAGGAAAGCTTTGGCACAATACTCACAAGTGTTATCTACAAACAAAGATCAGGTCTGCCTACATAGCAAGATGAAACCGTATTTTCACATCTGCAGACAGTCGCAGACGCAGACTTCCATGACCCAAAACAAAGACAGGATATACTCCTCTGTCACCAACATATACAGAAGACCAAAAGTCCGAAGTCTTTAGGTACCTCCTCTGAGTTCTAAAACAAGAGTTATAACCTTCTGATAGAATACAAAGTAGGAGAAGAAATCACCAGGTACTCTCTTAAAAGATTTAAAACACTTTAGGTCCAAACAGTTATTCTCCAGTTCATATTAACCACTAACCACCTTTTGAACTTGAAAGCCACATTTAACTTTCATAACTCAGCATTAATATCAGAAGTCAAATCATCTTGCAGACAACAGAAATTAAAGACCTCTAGAGCACCAGCCTACCGAAAACAATGAAGAGGAGTAAGAACCATTCAGAAGTGGCCGAACGCCACACATACACTACACTAGGACACTTATGAGGACAGCATTGCCTCCATCAGAAACCCACAAATTTGTGACACGTACTAAATGTATCTTTTTAGAAAATGTCTTCAAGTCCAAAAAAATCTATTTTTTGAATGCAGGCCAAGCACAGACTGCGTTTCCGTGCACATATTCTGCATCTCTGTACAAGGAACTGTACTAGCCTGCGTAAAATCAAAATCACAGCCTGGGGAGGGAGACATGAGGGGCAAAGGGACTACAAGAGATGACGAAGCAGCCAGTGAGACACGAGCACAGGCAAGCATTTGGGGGACACAGGCAAGCTATGGAAGAGCAGAAGCAAGGAAACTACTGAGGGGAGAGGAAGTTCTGGGATAAACTTCCCCTCATATTACCCACATATGTGTAAAGCCCACACAGCTGCTCAATCACAGGGTGTTGAGTGTGCTTGGGGTTTGGGGCTTTTGTTTGGTGTTTTTTTTTTTTTTTTTTTTAAACAGATGATCTGTGGGTTACACACATGAAAATACGGTCACTGCAAGCTACAAAAATAAAAATGAAACTCATTTGTTTTTAAGCTATTTTGTTTGAAATATCAAATGGTTTTCATTATTTGTAATTGCATCTTATACGTGGTGTTTTATAAGAAGAAAAATAAAACAGTTCTTACTAAAAATCATTTACAACCTAAAGCTTTTTCTTTCAATATGCAGAGCTGCTCTGGGATGTGTTAAATATCTTGAACTCCCGTTATTGCAATAAGACTGGAAGAAGAACAGCACTTTGCAACGAGGCCAAAAATTAAAGCACAGCCAACAATGAACTGCTATCAAACACAGGGCACAGCACAGAACAGAGGAAAATACAAAGATGGTGGTGAGGGGTGTAAGAACAAACATCCAGTAGAAAAAAAGAATATGACATTTCCAGCATAACACAGGATACAGTTTCAGATGCACATTTTCAAATGTGACTTCTAAGACTTTGGCACCCCTAAAGTTGACAGTAGAATAGGTAGTACCTGGTATCGTATATAGCTCCCTGAATACGTAAGTTTTGAGGTTAGTCTTGCAGGAGAGAGTAAGATGCCTAAAAGGAGAGGACTGCCCTGCCCTCCCCTCCAGTGACACCTGAAAAATGTCTGTAGAGGCACAAAGGCAGCAGAGAGATGAGGGGCTGAAGGTCAGAGGAAAGGTGAGGATAAGCAAAGTCATGAAGGCAGGAAATTGAAACTAAGTTCTGGAACTATGTATTTAATACCTCCCTCACAGCATGCTAATAACGTTCATATGAAGGAAAAAAAAAAAAAAAAAAAAAGGAAAGCAGTGACACTATTAGCAGGCTTCCCCACAGCAAATTCTGGCAACCTTAAACATCACGCAGCAACCAGAGTCTCTCAGTTGCTTAATCTCCTCACACTCACAAATTGACTATTTCTTTTTCCACAAGAGGTGAACTTTCCCGGTAACTGCGATAGCTGAAACTCATCTCACTGTTGTGGCAATCGGCACCTGCCCACCCTTTTACAAACCAGCTACTACAGAAGCAAACCCCCAGTGCTTGACTGTGCAATTGGAACCTCGTTAGCCATAAGCAGAGCTGCTCTCCTTCACTCTCAGCACTATCTTTACTGAAGTAGGATGACTTCACCCCACGATGAGCAATACCAAAACTCCTTTGGTCACACACATACACACACACACACGTAGAGCCCCCCTCCATTCACGTTTTCCTACCTATCAACATATTAAGAGACAGTAACAATTACACCAGTTTCATGTATTATTTGCAAGAGTTGCCAGCCTTCACTGTCACTCATTTGAAGGTCGGAAGGAATGCAGAACACTTGTATTTGCATTATGGGCAAAGATTAATCATCACTACTTGTACTACGAACTAATTTTTACCATTAGAAATATTTATAAAGGCTGAAACAACACAAATTTACTATGTGGGCCTTGAAGTGCATTATCCTCAATGGTCTATGTAATCAAAAAAAGAAAAATCAAAAACATATTCTATTTTGACGGGTAGTCTGCTAGCTCATCTTTACCTGTGAATGATGCCAATTGAAACAAGGACAAATTAGGGTTCTAATATTATTTACACAAACCTTCAAATGAAACCTGCAATCTGACATACTCGTATACTATCACAACTTTTGGATAGATTTGCAAAATTCAGACTGCAGTCCCAGCATCTTGATCATCCAGACTCAGTTATCTAGAGAGCAAGCCACAGTGCCGTTCTGAGCTGTGCTTCTGGGTTTCTTTCCCATGAAAATCAGGTTATGGTGGGAGGAGGAGGGGAAAGCATGTGGACTTCATCCTGACACAGAGCCAGGACGCAGACAGGACAGACACCGTCAGCCCAAGAGCTGGAAGCTCTTCTAATATTCAGGTAGTCATTATGTTATTAAAACAATATTGTCACAGCTAAAGATTTCAGAGCTCACCGGTTATCTTCCAAACAGCACAAAAAGCTTAGTATCAGCCTAGACCTCTACTCACATGCCTTATCCCATCCCTCCTTTCACTAATTATGGTCCTTGGGACTGGTACCGAAAGAGTGACCCTGGACCTGTCAGGCTAACTCTTGTGCCAATACCTCCCTGCAGAATAACCGTTGCAAAAAGCTTCAATAAAAAGGTTCACGTGCATTTGTGCAACTCAATACAAAAAAGACCAAATTAAATAGTTATTTATAAACAGAATTTTCTCTGATTTCTGCTGTTACCAACATCAAAAGGCCTCAAGCCTCAGCCACAGCAAGAACACAGGAATAGAGTTGTGCTTTGGCAACTACAGTGAACACAGACCAGACCGAAAGCCACTTTCCTCTCAAATGAACAAGCACAACCAAAGATGTTACACTACTACTGTCTCCTCTCCAAACGCAAAGAGGCTCGGGCCACCATGCAATGAACCAAATCAACATGCTAGATGTTTTAAACAAATGGTACAGGTTTCTAAAACATACTTAAAAACAAGCTGCTCTATAAAGGGCAACAGAAGATCCCTGCTTTTTATTTCATCAGCTAAATGTGTGCTCCTGTAGGGCACCCACTGAGTGACAAATTCGCGCTTCTCTTCCACTGTAAGTTACTGTTCACAACAGAACCCTCTGAGCTAAGAAGCTCGTAGCATTTTACTATTCTCTGCTTCCTTGGCAGGACTCTTATTTATATAAGATTAGTGCAGTCAGGCATTAGATTTATAAACCAGAAAAAACAAACAAGCAGAAAGTTTTCACACTCTTCTTCACAGGCCAGTTTCAGAAACATACACACAAAGCAGTGTAACAGATTGAAATGTAATTGTTAAAAAAACAAAACCAAAACAACCCCCAAAACAAACAGAAAACTCGTATCAAAACACATATAACCTCTGGAGGCCCCCTCACCTGGAAACTATTTAACATCATCCAAGCATTCACAAAAATACTGTCAGCCACCTAAACAGCCATTCCTCTGCTCCATCCAGAGCCTTTGAGGACAGTTACAACACACAGAGGCACACTTCAGCCCCTCACCTTCCCCCACCCTCCTCAGGTAAGGAATCGACACCAACCTGCAGTTGGGAGGTGGATCTAAGGTGATGTCAGCCAATTCCTTCTGAATCCTGTGGCAATAAAAGCAAGAAGGAACAAAGGTAAGTCACTGTGTGGGATAGCAGTTAACACGTACACCTTATGGACATACTGTCACCACGAGTTTGCAACACTACATAAGAGAGAGGCACTCTTAGCTGCAGCCTCCCACCAGTCCAAACACACTAAGCAGGACAGGCACCCTGTTACATAGACGTGCAGAAAAGCAGACAGGCACCGTGCACCGAACCCAGACAGGTGCACTGTTGTAGGCTCCCATAAAGATGCCAACCACACAGGGGCAGTGGAAAAGACTGTCCGCTTTACTCTGCCAACCAGGCTGTAAATGAGGGAAAACCTCTGCAAATGTGATGCACCAAGTGCTAGGAGGAGACTGCAGTCTGAAAAGGAATTTTGTCTTGCTGGATCGAGAGAAACAGTCATTGCCAAATTGGCTCCCCCCCTCTCCCCTGAGCTTCCCATCACCATTCTGAGAAAAAACACCAGCCCCAAGGGAGTGAATAACTGCGCCATTCCCAAGGACACTTAAAGGAAGGTGAATATCTATTTCCGAGGCTCCTGCACATTCCTGCCACCTTCAGTTCTCCCTTCTCTTCACCCTCAAGAGCCACACAACATCCCTACGTCCCCTCCCTCAGGACTCCAGACGCTCCCTCTCTTCACCGCGTTCAGACAACACCCTGTCCTCCCTGCCCAGACTATTCTGGGCTCACACTGCTTTTGCCACAAAACGCCCAACCAGCTATCATCCCCTTCCCTGGAGTCCCATTACTGTCACTCAGGCTTCCCCTCCAGATTTCCCCACCCAGCACTCAGTCTGCCTCCCTTCTTCTTTAAACTCAGCCAGCATCTTCTGCCTCTCTTCCACTTGTCATACATGAGAACCACAACCTTTTCATATTAGGCAGTTTACAATCTTCTTTTTAAAATAGTTAAGGGCACAACACGTAAACACTCCTTTGCACTATCTATGTCAGTTTGCCATGGAAACCTGCTGAGTGGAGATCTGGAATAACCAAACTGCCTAAATTCTACAAAGCCACAGAGAACTCAGTTGCGACGACAGGGCATTTGCATAAAACCCCAGTCACTTTTGACACCTACAGATAGAACCTCTCTGTGCTGCTTGGCAAAGCTGTTCAGTGAGATGGTTCATTATTCTTACTGAAGTACTGCAAGTTTGCTTGAAAACTTCCATTTGTCAGCTTAGCTCCCTGGAGCAGGATGGTGCTGAATTCAGGTGAAACACAGAATAAATAAGAAAGGGTAACAATTTATTTTTTTAAAAACTGAGTGGCTCCAAGAGTCTGTCCAGGTGAAGAAAACTGACTAACATAGCTGTTCTGGAATTACTATTCTATGCAGGCATCTCTCCCCCATATAGACATTATTCTGGAATAAAAATTTTTTCATTCTCAAAAAAACCCCAACCCACTCTGTGCTGTGACCAAAGACTGTTTTAGAGCAGAATGTCCACAAGTGGACCTGCTGTGGATTATTTATTCTAGTCAATATCCAACCATACACAGAAAATTCAAGATAAGTGACGAGCAGGCAGAAAACCAGTAATATATTTGGTGGAAAAGATTTGGGGCTATATTACACCACTTGCACTGGAGTGCACTCCACCAGTGCAAGCAAACTCAAAACTCTTCACAAACATTAATTAATCCCTAAAGCAGTCCTGGAAAGCAAAAAGCCACTCTAGATCAATCCCAGCCTACAGAGAGGGAAACTGACGTTGAAATGCAATGCCTTACTCAGGACCACATAGCTTCCAGTAGCAGAGAAGGTATTAAGGTCCGACATGCCAATCCTACACCATCCCTATAACTGATGCTAATAAGGAAAAAGGAAAAGAGAGTGGAAATGACTGAGGGACAGAATAACAGCCTGGCGGAAGAAAAGACAGGAAAATATTTGGGATGGAACAGAGGAAGAAGCAGGAGACAGACCAGAAAGCAGTGAAGTTGGGCAGACGCTCGCTGCACCGAGACGCTGAAAAAAGTGAGACAATGGCAGCTTCGTGTGGAAAGGCTAAGCATAAGGGCTAGAGATGAGGAATGGGAGCAGCAAGGGAGCAGTGGGGGAACGGAGCAAAATAAAATGAGGAAGGAGAGAGGATGCAGCAAATCAGTGAGAAAACTGACTGCAGCCTCACCTCTTGGCACTGGTAGATAGCAGCTTAGAGTTTTTACTCATGCTGACTTTGCTCTCCTTCTTCTTAGGCGTGCTTGTCTCTTTCTCTGTCTGTTGGTTGGAGGATGAAGATGAGGAGGAGCTGGTGCTGGCCCTCGAATCGTCATCCGACATAGCGACCCCCCCACCACACACCCCAACCTGGAGAGGAGACACCATGGGGCGTGGGGAACAAACAGTGAACACAAACACACACAGAGAAAGGCCGCTGACAATCTCGCTCTGTGTTTGGGTCACGCTCCTTTTAAAGGGTCCTCGTGTCTCCCTCTCCTCTTCAGGCCCTACAGTCGAAGCAGGAGGAGCAGTAGCCTCCCCTGCACTAGTAACACTGAGGAGCAGGGGGAAAGGGACTTTTAAAGCTTCCTCTCAGAAAGCAAGTGTGAAATGAGAGGAGAAGAGACTGGAACGAGGATGACTGTGAGGATTGGGGAAGCTCAAAGTAATTCCTTCTAATCTCCCCCAAACTGCACACACAAGAGGAGCCATCACCACCCACCACTATCCAGCCTAGGGGTGTAGGAGATAAAAATGGAACAGCTCCGGTCCCTTGGGTTCCCGGGAGGCACGTGGGGGAGGCGGGAAGGGACAGGGCTGGGGGGGTTACCGTCGCCAGCACTAAAATGGAAGTGGGGCATCACTGGCAACAGGGGGGAGACCCCGAAGGAGGATCTGTGACCTGTGGTGGGAAAACCCCTGCCTGCTGGATAACCCCTGCCTGCTGGATAGGGTGTTGGGAGAGGGAGGGCGGGGGGGGGGGGGGGGGGGGGGGAATGAAGGGGAACAGCTAAGCGGGGGGGGGGCATGGCGGGGACCCACCAAGGCCTGCTGCAGCGAGGGGCATACCAGCAAAGGGGGAAGGGAACAGAGGGTCTGTGCTGGAGGGGTGCGCGGGGGGGGGAGAGGAAAAGAAGGGCCAGGGCCTACAATGGGTGAGAGCGGAGGGCCTGGGGAGGCCGGTGGCAGGGAGGGGGGCAGCGAGGTGCCGGGGGGAGGCAGCGTGGTTTCATGCGGGCACCTCGGGGGCACAGGGGAGGAGGGCGAGCACGGTGGGCTACGGGGGGCAGGTCCGCACCCGAGAGGGGCGAGAAGCCGTCGGGAGGGATGGGGGGGGCAGGCAGGGCACCCCGGGAGAGTTCGGGTGGGAGCGAGGGGGGCAGCCGCGGGCCCGGGGCGAGCGGCGGCGGGGCAGCAGCGGGCCGGGGGGCCGGCACACGGCCGCCTCCCTCCCAGGGCCACCGGCCCCCGGGGAGCTCCCCTGCCCCCTCCGGGCCGCCCCCGCTGCCCGCCCCTCCGTCGAGCGACAGCGGGGGACAGGGGGGCCCGGCCGAGCTCCCCCGGCCGCGGGCCCGCAGGGCCGGGCGGCGAGGGGCCGGGGGGACAGCGGTACCTGACAGCCCCGGGCGCGATCCCCCTTGCCCCGCCGGCTCCGCCGCCTCCCGCCCCATCGCCGGGCCGCGGCCGGCCCTGCCCCTCGCCCCTGCCCCCGGGGCCGGCGGGGAGGGCGGCGGGGGGTGCCCCGTCCCCCTACCTCTCCCTTTGTGTCTGGCTGCTCCTCCTCGGTGCGGCTGGGCCTGGCCACTCGTGTCTCTCTCGCTGGGAGAGAAGCGGAAGTGCTGCAACAGCAACTATTAAACAGGCAATGGCTTCCCTGGCTGACTCCCCCACCGCCGAGCGGGGCTGGGGGGCGGCGGGGCCGGGGCGCCACCCGCCGCCGTCTCGCGTGGAGCGGGGGCCGGGGGGGGGGGACAGGCGGCGCAGCCCCCTCTCCGGGGCTGGAGGGGGGATCGCGGCAGCCGGAGTGCCCCCGTCTACCCCCCTGCTCCGGCGGGTGCTGGGGAAGGAAGAAAGGGGCGCTCGGGGGGGGGACGGGGACGTGAGTTTTTAATGGAGACCCTCTGGAAAGTAATCTGCAGGGGTATCAAGGGGGGAGGGATAAACGCCCTCCCCGGCTCCGCTTCTGCTTCCGTGCAAGAGCCCCACAGGGACGCGGTCGAGGCAGGTGGCTGGGAGAGGGGGCAAGCTCCCGGGGCTGCTTTTTTAAGGCTGAGAGGGAGTTATTAGGCTTGGCGGGGGGGCTGCTTGCTTTCCTCCTATTCTTACAACTGTTTCAACCCCAAAGCTTCTCCCCTGCCTCACCTGCTTTGTCCCTCCGGCAGCAGCAGCAACTTCTCACCTGTCTCAGTTGGAAAGCAATAAGGGGGAGAAAAAAAAAAAGAGAAAAGAGCCCAGCCCAAAGCCCCCCCCCCAGCAAGCCAAAAGGGATCCCCCGGCAGCTTTCCCGTCTCTCACCTGTTTCAGCCCTAAAGCAGCAGCTGTGTCCTGCCTTCCCTCCCCCGGCTCAGCCCTGAACCAGCAGCAGGAGCAGCCGCTTCCCACTCGCCCTCGCCCGGAGTTCAGGATTCCATTGTCCCCCACACTGCACTTGGTGACATCACTGACACACAAAGAAGGGGCACTTCGTGATGTCATCAACGCATGCTGGGAGAGAAAACAAAATCCTGGGCTTGGCAGCGACAGCACGAAAAACCCCCCTTCAATTTTCCAAAGGTAAAAGTATTAGGGATTTTTTTTTTCTCTTTTTTTTTCCCCGAGTCCCCTGATGGGGAGCCCGTCTGCGGGAAAGGCGCAGCGGCGTTCAGCCGCCTGGGCTGCTAGCGTATTGTATTTGCGAGGCGTTTTACTCATCTCCCCGAAATCTTTGCTGTCGATCTCTCGCTCTCCCAGTCCACCCAACGGAGAAAAGTGATTTGGCTGGAGCGACCCGCCACCCCCAGCCCACGCGTGGGCGCAGGGAGCAGCCCGCCGCCCCCGCGGGCCGCCCCGGTGGGCTGCCGCGGCTCTTCCTGGAGGTGCCGGACCCACTCGTGAAGGGACAATAGGGACCAGCATTCCCACCCACCTCACCCGGGGCAAATTTGGCTCGGTGCCGCCAGTTTCCACAGCCTATCGAGGGATCGCCTATCGAATTACTTGGTCTCTTCAGTGGCCGAAAATACAATGCCTGTCACCACGGCGCATCACGATAATGAATAGGAGTTTGTATTCTCACCCTTCCTCCCGCGGGAGGACCTCGAGGTGACCCGCAGGCACACACGGGTGCTGCCTCGACAGAGCGCTGCTACGACATGACGCCTTGGGAGTCCCGGGGGTTCAATTACAAAAGCGAGGCGCCGGAGCGGCGGCGGGGGACGGAGGGGTGACATGGCCCCGCGCCGGGGGGGGGATATCCCGGGGCTGGACATCTCCGCTTCATAGCGACGGGGGCGGGGGGGGGGGTGGCAGCCGAGGCTGGCTCCTCCTGAAGCCGAGGCTTCCCGTCTCACGCTGCCAGGGGCTGCCCGTTCCCGGGAGCCGCCCGCGGGGCCCCGGGGCCGCCGCTCCCTCCGGCCGGGCGGCGCTGCGCCCGGCCCCGCACGCCAAGATGGCCCCAGCGGGCGGCGGCGGTTGGCGGTTGGGGGCCGCGGCGGGCCTCCCCTCCGCGGCCGCTGGGCGCCCTGAGGGGCTCGGCGGGCAGAGGGCCCGGGTCCAGCCGGGGGGGGGGGGGGGGGGGGGGCGGCCTTGCTGAGCCCCCGCGGCGAGCCGCCTTGCCCAAGTGCTGCCTTCGGGCTCCTGTGGGACCCGGCTCTCTGCCCACCGGTAGGACAGGCGGTGTGAAGCTGGCCCCCGAGGCGAGCCTCTCCGGTGGGACCCTGTCCCTTAGCAAGGGCGCAGACTTGAGTGGGGACAAAAACCTGAAGGCTGGGGCGGGTAATGGATGCCTGTGGCTTTTTGGGGGGACACTTGGGACCTGAAGAAAAGGGGTGTTTGGGCCAGCTGTAAGCAGGACTGCCGGGGGATGCCGAGCCTCTCCTCCATGGGACAGCAGCTTCACACTTTGGTGACTCACCACAAGGATCTGGTTGTGGCACTGATCTTTCACCATTTATATCCAGTAATCCTTGAGCCAGAGATGCCCCTGGAGGGGACACCCGGGCAGGGACAGTCTTTCCCTTTGTCACCCTCTCCTCTCCTCATCCTCTCTCTTTCTCCCTCCTCCCCCATTTTCTGCACACATCTCAGCAGCACCCCGTTTCACCTAGGTCAATCCCCAAACTACCTACGCTCCCCACAAACTTGCTGCCCGGTCTCCCGTGTGGTTGAGCCGTGCAGTGTGTTAGATAGGTACACCAGTGACACTGGGAGAGTCACCCTGACAAAAGAAGATTCCACTGCAGTGTCACACTTCCTGGTCTTTGGGTGGGGTTTTTTGGTTTTGGGGTTTTTTTTTTTTTTTGCTAACCCTCCTCTTCAGTATTACCTGTGGCACCATGTATTAGGCCTTGGTGAATTGTCTTCCAAAAGCAGCTTGCTAGCAGAGCCAACCTGTCTAGTCTGACCTATGGGAATGACACTTGGGAAGCCATGGTCACCCTTCCCTCCAGTAACTGTGGAGCTTTGGCATCTCCACCATTGACAACGGCCTCGAAGACACATAATACATTTCATGAAAACTGGCATTTAGATAAAGGCAGGTGATCTGGTCACTTCGTGCCCCTCATTGACAAAAGAGGGGCAGAATTCAGCTCCTATATACGTAACAGCACCCAGTCGTTCTGTCAGCATTCTCCAAACTAACCCAGGGGGCTGTGGAGGATGGGGCTGGTGGTACGGTGGTACGTGCTCGGTGACAAATGCAGGAATTGAGAGAACACAAAGCAAGGTGACCCGGCTTCACAAATTTCACTGCTTATGGAACAACTTTTTTAAAACAGAAAATCTTCACTTTCACCACAAACAAACCTCCAGCCCTTTCCTGTCATCACAGGAAACCTGCACCAAAGTCAAATGAGACACCTGATATTAATAATGAAAGCCCTTCACTTCTGTAATAAGGGGCAGGGAAAACGTAAAGATTGTTACAAAATCACACACACACACTTTTCCTTTACTATGTTAATAACCTTGGTAGGGGGTTATCTATAGACTAACCTTTTCTGCAGCACACAATCCTTGGTAACCCTGTTCAAAGTAATAACACAATAACTAGCAGCAGCGGTTATTTACTTTGAAGCCTACCCAAAAATGTATTTGCTGAAAGCACCTACTAAAGTCATCGCTTGAGCAGCTGTTACAGTGGCAACTCCCGTTTTATGACTCACCCCCTAGGTCATGGCTAGGACCAGGCAATGGGCTGTTCTCCTGTGCTAGCCATGTCATACCCGTAGCCCTGGAGAGAGAGGGAGCCAAGAAGCCAACTTCTATGCCCAGAAACGTTTTTGCAGCTTGCCTTGCTCCCACCCATCATTGTCCTCTCTGCCTTGCATGGACACTGAAGAACTGGAAAAGACTGTAGAACATGATCCTTTTTTCAGCAAGTAGGAGAACTAGCTCCTCTAATCCAATCTCTTCCCCTCTTGGGAATTTTGACAAAACCTCGCTGATCTGCTTCTATTTCTTTTCTGTAAAGTGTGTGCACTTTATCGGGCGAGCTTTCCTTCTTATCAGTGCTTCCTCTCACTGTCTCCTTACTTTTCTTCTTTTTTTTTGGCCAAGTTGTGCAAAGGACTTGCAGAGGAAAACTGACCCAGATTATTCATTTTCCCTGTGCCCCAAGCTTTTTTAATCGATGGCACTAGCTCAGTGTAGCAACTGAATAGGATTAGTCACTTTTCCCTCTGGATCGAGTTTGGAGGAGGCTGCAAAGCTGGATGACTAGAATTGAGTTGCCTTTGGGGCTTTGAGCTTAATTCAGAACAGAAGCTAGCCAATTCAAATCACTCTGAGCCTCCTGCTAAAGGAAGGTGACTGGGATTAGTCCCTTTGTACCATCTCAGCTCCAGATACATTTTCAGCATTATTCCTGGCTGGTCTGTTTGGGTCTGAGCCAAAGCCCCTTATATTTCCACCAATTCCAGTGAGTTTTGCGTCAGGCCTTTTTTGGGGAGCAGAAAAGAAATGATCATCTATTTGGCTCTCCTAATGTCAGCTCGCTGGTAATGTCACACTTGCAAGTGACAGTGGCAAAGCCAGAGACATGCTGATATTTCACACAGTCCTGTGATGACATGCTTTGTCCTTTTTGCGTGACCCTGTGACACAAGCTGAGGTAGCAAGGAAAAGCTATGATAAGCTCAGGACTTATGACACAGCTATTTGAATAAAGCTAGGCAGAAACTCTGAATCGGGCCGAAAGAGGAAGGAACTGCATTCAAATGAGAGAAAATATAACAGAGAAAACACAAGTGGCTCATTTATGTGACATAAGGGTAGTGAATTTACAGGCTCACCCTTCGGTTTCCTGCTCACAACTATCTTGCCATAACTTAATGATGCAGTCCAACTTCCCTTGCTGTAATTTTCTCACACAATACAGCTCTTAGTCCTTAGAGTTATACCTTTTTCAATTCCTTACAGACGAATGAAAGGGTCCACAAGCAGAAAAAGGCTTGTTTCCTCTCCTTTTATTCCAGTGCCAAAGAGGACTTAGTTGTGGAAGGAAAAGTTTAGGTCTCATTGTCAGACCCCTGCTATTTGATACTTGGTTTTGGTTTTGTTTGAGACTAGCCCTCAGAGCTCTCTGAAGGCCTTGCCGATAGAGTGTCGTGTGGGCAGAAAGACTTGAGACCTGTTACATGTCTTGGCCTTATTAAAGTCCTGGCCGAACACCCACAGACTTGAAGAGTGGCTGGCAATTAATTCCAAAAGCTTCAGCAGAGAAGTATAGCTGCGTATAACTATACATATCTTCTACCTCTACTGTGCTTCTTTTATGTCTCTCCTGGTATATGGTCTGGTTCGTTTTGGTAACTGAAAAACTGAAGATGCTTAGATCAATTCAGTTTCACAGCATCATAAGAAGCTTCATGAGATATATTGCCAGGGTTTTCTGCCTTGCTTCCAGGTGATGAGATTGAGCCTTAAAATTGCTTTACCTTGAAGATACAATGATTCACTGCTTTCTCAGTTTGCCCTATCTATAGCTAGTACTTAGTGATGAGGACTGAGAGATACGAGATGCTTTCCCTGTCTATTGCTTTCCCTGTCTATGTCTCTAGCAGTCGCTCCATATTTCTGATCCTCGTTTTCCCTCCTGTAAAAGAAGAGAATGATGTTAATCAGGAGTTAGGCTGAAAATGTAGAGGTTCACATACAGACTTCACCCCTAGCCACTTATTAGACTTTCCTGTCGCTTCCTTTTTGTGCCTGATGGATATGCTTTTCTGCAGAATGCTGCCTCCCCAGTGGTCTCTGTGCTTCCTTCGGGCTTTGCAGTAGCTGGCTCTGCTTTTCTTCTCCAACTCTGCAGCACACAGGCTCCCTGGATTGCTGTATTCCAGACTCCTTGATTTTTTCTCTTCTGGCACTGCATGCTCCCCTAGTTCAGATGGTTTTCCTGTTTCTGCCTCTTTTTCAGTTTACAGAAGCTGCTGCTTTATTGATCATCATCAGCTCTCCATTTCTACATACCACTTTTCCTTGGCAGCAGTACTCAGGTCCTGAAGAAACTCAGAAAGTGGAGTGATTATACTAGATTAAGCAGTAGATGGACTATCATCAATCAGTCCTGCCCTAGGAAAGCTCCCAGGGCAATGGCATTCCTGTTGGCAAGAGCCCTGGGAGAGGTGAAGGGTGTTGGCCAACATGACCCAGACAAAACGACTCCTGGAGGCAATGGGTCAAACAGCAGCAAATGTGCTATTTTTGCCGCTCTTCTCCTGCTAACTTGCAGGAAATTCCAACTTGACATTTAGACTTGTGTTTGCTTTTTATTTGTCACCACTGAACGGCCAATGGTAATGGCCACTGCTGGACCAAATCCGTAGTTGAAGCTTTCTGCTACGATAATAAATGGTTAGGTTGTGACATTCCTATACTGGCATAATGCCAGGTGTAGTCCAGGAAAAGCCAGTCTAAGAGACTGTTTTGCCAGCACAAACTGCACCTCCTGATGTTGCGTTTTGTCTGCAGAACTGTCTTGCCTGCACAGCTATCCCAAGAGATCTTTTTCTGGTGTAAGCTTAACCTCAGAGTGTCTCTGTCTTGCAACAGAATAGTCAGAGAGGAGAACCACTGGGGATGGCTTGTTAAGAGTGTACACTCACAGTTTATGCCTCTGCCTTTGTAGGGTGCTTTGATAAATTCAGATGAAAAGGACAGTATTTTTCATACGGTCACCAGAATGTTACAGGTTGACCACAGACTCCGAAGACGTACCCTGGAAAATCACTCATTGTGGAGATGCAGATCTACAATAAGACATATAAAATGTCAGTCAATTGTACTGAATGGCCTATTTAAGAACTCAGCAATAAGTGGACAAAATAATTTTCCTAGTATCCGAGACAAAAGGGTTTCTCACCATATAAATAATACTTACACCTACAGTCCTTTCTTTCTGCCCTTTCAAATATTTCTCAGAGTCACAGTATGTGTCACTCTGGCTCAGATGGGTTAGTACAAGAAAATCTGCTTTGCTTGCTCATACGCTGAATTGGTAATATTCTTATTCTAGTTTATTCTTTCTACTAAAAAAAAGAGTGATTCCCTGTCTGCTCCAATTCTGTGGATTTGTAAATCCATGTGGGGAAAAAATCCACATGTCCTAACTTCTCAGAAAATGTATTTAGTGAGGATTTCAATTGAGTCTTTCAACCTCTGCCTCCTCATCTAACAAAGGTTCTTCTCAACAGAGAAGGATCAGGAGAGGTGTTCAGGGCTCAGTAATTTTGCTCTGTGGCTTGACTACAGTTCAAGACTTCAATGGTCTTCAACTGCAATTTTTCTCCCTAGGCCTCCTTATTATTAGAGCCCTTCAAAAGGAAGCAATAGAATCACTCAGACTTTTACAGATCCCTGATGCTGCATTCTTGAGAAACCAGTGTATAGCACTTTTCTTCTTTTTTGTCTGACCAGCACATGGAAGCAAAGAATAGAACGTGCATCTGATTGTTAACCATTACTTATATTTTAACATTTGAATCATATATTTTTCATATTTATTGAGGGATAAAGCATTCTTCATTTCCCACGTAAAGTCCGTAGTTAAAACAAAAAGGTGTATGCTATTAAAAACGCCAGCATTAGAGAGCCCTTCATTTCAAGACTTCTTAAACACCATTGTCTATTTTTTTTCTTCCTGATATAGGCCATGGTAACTCTGAGATTATGCCAAAGGTTATAGAAGTGTTCACAGCATGGACTAAAACTTCACACATAATATTTTCTCGTTATCCCTTCTCACATTCATGATCACAAAACTTCCATGTAACATCTTCAGCAATTGCTTACATGGAACTATAAGCTTAGGAAACCTAAACATTTGTGAATACCTGTAAAAGACTTTTTTTAAATAACCTTGTGTTGTTCTGCTCTGTTCCCATACAATCATAAAAGGTGTCTTTGAAATGTGGTTTCTTGCTAAGCTAAAGAACGTCATGTCTATGGCCTGAAGGACAGCTAGATATTTCAGGCTTTGTCCACAGAGGCACATTTCACCCTTCACATCAATACAACTATGCAGATACAGTTAAAAAAGCATAACCCTACCTGTGAATTCCTGTCCCAACATAAAAATACTGTCTCCAGTTCAACTAAAACCCTGTCCAGAGCAATATAAGTCAAAATTGGAAGAAGAATCACTTCTAGAGCGTTCACACGAGGAACTATACCAGTATAATTATATAACATTACATAATATAATAACCTCTTTTGTTGCACAGACATGCTTTGGGAAACTTTATCCATGGTGTAACAAAGTTGCTCTGCCGATCTTTTCATTCAACCTTTCGGTTGAGTTAGAACTGAAGCAGGAAGACTTTGCTTTGATGCTGTGTTTGTGATCCTTTCTCAAAGAACTCATTGCACCTTTTCTCCCCCTTTGGCTTTTTCTTTTCTCTCCCTCTCCCCATAGCCTGAAGCACTGTCTTTCTCCATATTTGTCTGGCCATGATTCTCTGTTTCTTTTTTACCTTTCCCACTTTTTCTTCTTTACACGCTTCCTTGTTTCTGGCTTTTCTTAACACCCTGCAAATGATTCCCTGAATTTTGGCCAGTGTGTCCAGTCAGCCAAGTTTTTTCCTCCCGTCTTCTCCAAGCATAAAAAATGGACAATTAGTTCCTTCTTCCTCTTCCTCCCAGGTGGTATGGCAGCTACTTCTCTAGCCAATGCCACTACATTCGTTCCTTCTCCTTATTTCATGCTTCTTCCAGGCTTACAGGCTGCTCCTTGAAGTGCCTTGCAAATGGCCATGGAAGCAGCTTTCTCTCAATGGACCAGTAACATAGCAAATGCTTTACAGCCTCACTGGTCCACAGTGGCCTGTAGTTTGAGAGCCACTACCTATTGCATCAGTTGGCATGATAAAAATAGGAGCCCTCTGGACATGAACTTTTCCTTCTTATAGCTTAACTGGGCTTTAGGCGTCACCACAATATGAACAGGAGACAATAACATAACTGCAGAAATTTAATTCCTGTTTCGAGAGTTTTAACTTCTTTTCTTGAACAACAGCCCAAGTGAAAAAATATTTTTGTAGAACCTGATTTAGTAAGACGTCTACCAGCCTAGAGACACATGGCTGGTAGGAATCCAGTCATGTGTGTATGCCTAAAGCAAATCAGAAGGACATGCCTCCTATGCAGAATACAACATTCAAGGTGTCAGTAAAACTGCACAGCTCTGTGGCATTTTGGGTGGCAATCATACCACACCCTGGAAGGGTTTGTTTGCAAAACTGAGGTCGGAAAAAAAAAAAGACACTGAACAACAGATGTCAAGAGTACTTCCTCTACTAGGTATAGTCAGGAGGACAGAGAAAAATCTTTTCGGTTGCTCTTTGAAGATTTGCACACAAATTGCTGTGTCCTCAAAAATGAGATTTGCATTTCAGATCTCAGACTTCATGTACTGAAACTACAAACTACAGGCAGTCTTTGCAGGGTGGGCTGATATGAAAGGCATATTCATTAGATTTTTTTAAAACCAGCTAATAATGAAATGGAATATTGCCATTTTTTTCTAGGAATTTATTGGCAAGGAAATTGGAGATTTTTCAAATAGCAGAGACAGGACTAACACCTTTCTAATGCCACTTCTAAATTCTGCCATTATTTTTGTTTTAAACATCTGCTAACCTCAAAAGATGCCCATTTATTTTTTGTTGATGTCGTAGAAAGATGACACTCACCCTTCTAAACATACAGTGTCACACTGGATGAACAATGCAGTACAATCATCTGCAGTCTGGGAAACTGTGGGTTCATTTATCGTGACACTATTTCACCAGTTTACCTTTTATTTAAACTTGTCAGGCCTCATGGACCAACTGATGAAGTCAATAAGATTCTTTTCACTAGTTTAATCTGTATCAAACCAAGGCAATGGATAGGAGCGGATTTTTGGAAGGAAATCATTAGTGGGCATGCTGCTGCTTTCTGCAACTCCAAGATTGCCATCGGGAGAATCCTTCAGTTGCCTTCATGTCTCTGCTGCAGCCATGTGCTGTGTTGTGGCCATGTTACCCAGGTATTGTGGGTTTCTTTAATTTAGCTGCCTTGATCTCCATTCAGTTATGTTTTTTCCCCTGCTGTGAAATATTATTTTCTCGTCTTCTAGTTTCTGTGCTATTGGCAGCCCTTCCTCTTTGCTTATCAGAAAAGCAAGAGAGAGGACAGTGTCACACTTGAATGATTTTTTTATAAGGTTGGGATATACTGTAGGTTTCACAATAAGATAGCCTGGCCAATGGAGTTTGTGTATATAGATTTTTCAGTTTCATTGCAGCTATGGGATTAGCTACCACAGTAGAAGAAAGAAAAGCAAAGAGGAGGATTCTGATTTTGCCTTGGCATAACTCTATTGAGTTCAGCAGGCTTACTCCAGATTTATCCTGGAATAAAGGGAGTTCAGAGTCAAGCCCAATGGATCAGTTTACAATGCTTTTGGAGGCATCAATTTACTCAGTCACTTGGAAAATCTTACTCCCCTACTGCCAAAGATCTGGGACAATTCACAATTCTAATATATTTGGGGGTCTGCTCTGTGGTGTGTAGATGTGTTTGCTTAATAGAATTAGGAATCTGTAAAGTAAACTTTATACAGCAAGCCCTGCCCTCTCTTGTGCTCGAGGGCAAAGTAGAGAATAAGACACCCAGGGAATTTCCTGCCCCTGTACAAAGACAAAACGCTCATGAGTGCTGGCCCGTAGCAGACCTGGATATAGCCTTCCAGCCAGCAATCGCTTACGCAGCCCTCAGAAGCAAACTCTAGCTAGACACAGATCTGAGTGCTCTCGTTCATGGGGAAAAGGATGCCAACAGCCTGCTGTGAGGAGTCCCGTCCTGACTGGTAGGATTTCTCATAGCAGAGCCCACACTGAACAGCACCTTCGCTCCCCTTCATTGTGCGGACAGGATTCTGGTCCCACTATTAAACGGCTTAATGTACTACCCGTGTTGTGTAACGAGACAGGCTTAAGCAAGCTTGTAGGTGTGGGGAAAAAGGCTGTTTTCTTCCTGTATCAGTGGCAATTACATGAAGTAAGCTTATCAACTTTGACCACACATTACTACCGTAATTTTTCTTTTAAGAAAAAGGATTCTGCGGTAAGTAAAAATACAGAAATGCTGCTGTTTGGAGCTTTGTTGGCAGATTTTTTTTGTGCTCCCCCAGGTGTGAAGTCACACTTGGCAAAAAGCATCCGAACACTAGCACGTGACATTTAGTGCCCTAAGTGTTTACGTCCAAACCCCTGCCACTGATGACACAACATGCTGCAAGAACAAAAGTCTGTTGGCTGGAATCTGAACCGGTTTCCTAATTCGTGCCTGTGCATTGGCAGACAAGCAGCCATCAGTCCCAGGCTCCCATGCATCCTGGGTACAGTGCTATAGGCAGGGCTGAAAACATTTCTCAGAGTGCTGATGGGAGGGATAGGGTAAGAAAAAACAACAGAAAAAAAATAAGAAACAAAAGGTAATAGAATTACAGGCAACAGGGCTGGAAGGGAGGTCAGGAGGCTGGATTGACTATACTTGTGTAATTCCTGACAGATGGGATTAAAAAAAATCTCTTTGAAACGCATTACGGCCACAGAGTCACAGATACAATTTGTTAGGAAAAAATCACTCTCTACATCGGCTAAATCTTAAAGCACCGTTCCAGAGTGGTAGACAGCAGTTTGAATCACTGTACAAAAGTTCCTATATCTTGTTTTATTTGAGTATGTATAAAGTATCTCTATAAAATATTTGTCTACAGAACGGAAGAGTATAGGTATGCACGATTTTTGTAACACTCTGCCAAGAAATGGAATTTTATTAGAGTAAGACTTGTGTAATGTGATTGAAATCGGGCTCGTAACCAGCTTGTACAGCTTTCAGTTTTATGGGTGGATTTTGTGTTTAAGAAGTAGAAGTAAATAAAAGAAGAGAAAAAAAAGAAAATTAACTCCTATGCAGCTAAATCATCTTCAGAAAGGTATCAAGGCCAGGTCTCCTCATTAGTTTCTTTCTTCATTAGCATTGGAAGAACAAAGAACAGCATTTACTTTATATTCTGAAGATTAATTGAAGTGGGGGATGAAACACTGAAATTGAATTAGTAAATTATTAACCAATTTCTAAGTAATAAGAAATAATCTATTACAGAGTCTATCCCTCCATCTAGAGATTTGTCTTAAGCATTTGTCTTTAGGAGAGAAGGTGGAAGGAATAAGGGGACACAGACTAGAGACAATCCATCAAGTCAGCTACTGGAACATTAATAATGAAGACCTTTGAACTTGGCAAATCTTCCAGATATCTCTCTCTTAACTGTGACTTACAAATTGTCCCAGGGTTGCTGCTTAATCTAATGGCCTCTTTTTAATTTTTGCCCCCCCCCCCCCCTGGTTATTAAAAATGCTCCCGTTATAATCTCAGCAGCTGACAGCAAAAGCAACAGTTAACAAAGCCCGAATCTGGCAGCGTGTCAGCTCAGGAACTCCCTCCAGCCTGCAAATACAACTCCACCCACTCACATTTTCAGGAGAGGAGACTGGTGCCAAGGCAGCGCTGGCGAAGGTGGTGACTGGGGAAGTGGAGATTCTGGGTTCTTTGATTTCTGAGGCTGCCTATGAACAGCCGGGTTCTTTCTTCCCTTTTGAGTCAAACCTCGCTTTGACGGCTGGAAGGTTTCCCCATCACTTATTTCTAAGATTAAAACTCCAATTTACTTTTAGAAACCATAGTAAATAACACAAGCATCTGACTGAAACCAACAAACTTACCTCATGTAGAGTTCTGACTAAGAGGAAGGGTCTGGCTCTCGCTATGAATAATTCTCAATGGCCTTGTGGCATAAAGGTGTTTTGAAGCAGCTCGCAGGGTGAGATTTTAATCTCTCAGTCCCTCCTGGCCCCTGGCGTATGAGATGCGCTTGCAGCACGGGTGAAAAGATTGAGGAGGAGGAAGGGAGAAGGCATATGGGGTACTCACAAGCACCTCCACCCACAACAACTGCCCAATGGAGGTTATGGCTGTTCTAAACTGCGCCACCCAGTCCCCTGGTCTGGGAAGGGTTAAAGCCTTTACACCAGGTGTAAAGCTCTATTCCTCTCTGCCTGTATGGTGGTCTCCTTCTGCCCTGCTCCATATATGCATCTCTCAGCTCACAGCTCCAGCCCACAATACTTTACATCCAGACACACATACACAGTCTCTGCTCAGAAGAACAAATGTGTTTTGTCCTACGGTCTAACTGTAGGCTCCACAGTCTATAGGACCCTATGAATGGCCTTGATGTATTTTAGAGATGGGAGGGGGGAGGACAGAAATAGGATTTTTTGGAAAACTTCTACCCTGTGGTACCTGAGCTGTGCCAGATTTCCCTGGCTGAGCTGCAAACTGTGCAAACACATGTTGCTCTCTCTCAGACTTTTGCTTAGGCTTTGGTTAAAGCCCACAAGTAATGTACTAAATTCTTTACTCCCACCTGCAGTCTTAAATGAATAGCTTCTTGACTCATTGTACCCTATGCACAGCTTTAATGAATGACTTCAGCTCCAGGGGTGAGCCTTTCTCCCCAGCCTCCTTCCCTGTGTGTCAACACCCCTGTCTCCTCCCCACCCTAGCCCAATGGATTAGATCATCCTCCGGGCACTTCCAGGGCCTGCCAGGAGTGGGAAGCGGCAGAAGGACACAAGTGAAATTGTCCTGTGCTTGGGTTCGCTTTCACCCCAAACGATGCTCCTCTTGTTCCATTTTAGCTACAGCTCTCAGCTCACATTCAAGAGGGGCCTGAATCCAATTTCTCCCTTTTCCCCCTCCCTCCAAATGAGTGTTGACTCTGGTTTGTAAACAAGGGAACAGCTACACACCTCGAGCAGCTGGCTCACAGTTGCTCCGGAGTACACCCTGCCTCTGAGAAAGAGTGAGAGGAAACTCCTGGACTTGTTCTGCTCAGCTTCACGGTGTGACTGGGCTCTAAACGACATCAGACCCAAGGGCAGACCTACTGTGATTGCCTGTTGTCTGGCAACACTGGCTGATGATGATTTCTCAGCAGAGCTTTCACTTGGAAAACCTCGTTCCTTCTTAAAATGCTCTCAAGATGCTATGCGTGAAGATGATCTTCAGTAGCACCCACAGCAAATGTGCTTCTGGATCTGGCTCTCCCATCCCTCATGCCTGGCGTGTACTATGCAAGGTTCTGCCCATCCTCCTGCTGTATAAACACACACTGCATCTATAAAACATAGATGGGGAAAGCCTGAACAAAATTATTCTGACTACAATGCATGTGGTGCCCTCTCCCAACACTACTCTGTATTCACTTTTCCTCTGTGCCTCAGGGGCAGGCTTACAGTCTCCGAAAAATTCCGTTTTCTCCTTCCTAGATCCCAAGCCCTTTGAGTTAAACCATTACAAGGGAAGATACAGAGATAGCAAAAAGGAACAAGGGATTTTCTTGTAATTTTAGCATTTATTTCCTTCTTAAAGATGCACTTGTTTAAAATAAGTGATGTCCTGGCAAAGGCTAGCGTTATACGGTGCCAGACAATTTTATCATCCTGGCCCATGAAGGCTCTAGCGTACAACGTAAAGCCGCTTTCCTTTCCGACATGCCAGTTTTTCAATGCCAGACCTCCCTTGGCAGTGCCCTATCCCTCTCCGGAGTTTTCTTCCGTCAAAATTAGCCCCCCCCCCCCCTTGTCCAGCATCCTTCTGCCCTCCTGCAGGTACCACCGGTGCCGAGCCGGAGCCGAGCCGCGCCGAGCCGAGCCGTACGGCTCGGCTCGGCGCGGCTCGGCTCCGGCTCGGCGACAGGAGGGGGAGCTCGCAGCGCGCCGGCTTTAATCGGGGACTTAATTTAGCAACGCTGCAAAATCACCACTGCGGCTGAGGTGCCCGTAGGGCCCTTCTTAAGTTCCCCCCTTTCGAAGGGAAAAGGTGTTTTTTTTTTTTTTTTATTTTGGGGGTTGAAGTTAGGGCGGAGAATTAAACTAAATTAAAGGGGAGTTGAGAGGTGATGCGGCTGCCGGGAAGTGATGGAGCGGGTGGATCTTAATATGTATTTACGGCGCTAGCAGCGATGAATAAGATGCTTCCAGTAATAAATAACACCTTCGCTCTGATAGACCGGGGCAAGTTCACTCCTGGTGTAGGCTCCTCAATTCAGCTGAGGTATAAAGGGTTGTGCCTGCTTACACTAGCACTGAATTTAGCTGTATATCTGCTAGGACACCCGTGGAGGGAGCAATGCCATGCCAGAGGAAAAGTATTTGTTTCCAAAAGTGAGACAGAAAAGCATCAACTACCAGTCTCATCATAAAATCACAAGACCAAAGGATTGAGGTCTCTTCTTCAGTCTAAATTCAGGAGAAGGATATTCAAGTCTGTGCTGTTACACGGAGCAATAGGGGCAGAACTCGGCGTCACGCACAAACTTTCTGCCACACCTTTAGGCCTGATGCAAGGCTCAGCCCAAGTTAACATCAAGCTTCTTGAAGTTAGGACGCTTTCCTGAAAAATTCCTCTTGAACTTTGAGGCACCACGCTTTTTCTTTTTGCTTTTACTTTTTTTACTCTTTTCTCTGAGAAGTCAGCTGAGGGCAGAATCTGGGAAAAATTCCCAACCCATCAAAGCACCTTCCTGAAGTCATTTCTCCCTAAGGATGCAGAGGAAATCGCAGCTTTCAGATTGCATTCGTCAAGACGAAACTAACATCAGCTTTTATGGAGCTAAGCCACAAGGAAGACTTGTATTGGTTTCACAGCAGTAGTGAGAGCAGGTTTTCATGACAGAACGGTAAGACCAAGTCCTATCTACCCTTGTGCACAGCCTACCGGTGCAGTACTGCAGCTGAGCTAGTCTATAAAATGGACATTATTTTTCTTAGTGCAGACAGCCCTGTAGAAAGCTAATCTAATATTGTAGGGATACATTTGAGAGAGATTTATTTTACAGTCCCCTAAGTGCTTGCATAATTCTCCTGTATAAATTCCATGAAAATTACCAAATTTGAAATCCAGCAATATCTCTCACGAGATATCTTTCTAAGGTAAAATATCCTCCTCCTTATGTGTAAGCTCACGACCCTCATTATTAGTGCAAGCTGGGCCTATGGTTAGGAAAAAAGAGCCTACCACTTGAGCTGGAGGAGAAAGAATCTAGATTGGATTCAAAATATTTAGTGCCAAATTAAAGAATTTCTTGAGGAGTTCTCCCAGATAGAGGGTTGTATCTTCCCTTGCTATGGAATAGGAGCAGGGTTCTCTGCAGGCACAGAAAGCTTTCTACAGATACAGCCCTGTGATACATTTAAACAGAATGAACCTTGTTCTTAAACCTATCTAAAAATGTTAGTGGAATCATGAACACTGACCTTAAAATGAAAAATGATTTGCAACCTTTGCAGGGGTGTCTTTATCATAGTGCCATAATTTAAAGTATTTTATCCACTCAGCTACACAATCTTACCATTCATTTGCAGTTGTCATTTTACCTACAAAAGAGTTCACCTAATATCCCCCAAAGCAAGAGAAACCTATCGAGTATTACAAGGGAAAAATTATTACTAGTATATTACATAGAAAGGCTGTAAAGTTCAAACAGAGGGAGTTGTGTATGCACACCCCATTTCATGCAAATTACACTTAATAGTTTAACACTGCATTATATTTTGCCTCCTGAATAAAAATGCTTCTTTAGTTATTTTTCTAATAATCTGTGTAACATTGGGGAACTAATTAAGGCAAACCATTTCCAATGTGCCTGTTTAGCTGCCTAAATCAAGTGGCCTGATTTTCAAAAGTGCTGAGTACTGAAGCTATAGTAGATACTTAGCATCTCTTACTACCTGGTCATTTTTATGTGGTCAGTATAAATTTAGGAGCCCTATGTGAGCTACCTATGCGATATTTTTGGTTTAATTATTTTAAATGTAAGTCCATAGCTCACAGTAAGAAAATTAAATCTAAGAAACATTTCTAGTAAGTTTATTTCTCCTCTCCCTTCCCCCCACCTTTCCAACTTAGCTGTAGGAAAAGATGCCGACCTACAAGACTTTCAATGTAAAGGTGTTTCTGTAGCTGCAGGAAAATGCTGATATTACTTCTTGATTGCAAAAGGAGCATGTGACACATAATTAATCCACATATGGATAAGGATGTCTTCCAAGACTAGAAATGGAAAACTAATCAAGAGTACATATGACACACTGGATCAAATACACATGCTTCACTAGGACTTATTGGCTGCCTCACATCTGGCTGACTTGGACCGCAGGCAGAGCTGCACATGACTGTCTGCCCTGTTTCATGGAGACAAATGCTGAACTGAAGCCTGGGTGTGCCTGCAAGGCTTCACAGTTTCATCAGCTTAGTGAGTGCTAAAGTATGGTTTATCTTGCCTGGACTAGAGTTTTGAATATATTAATTTGCTTCCAGCAATCTAACACCATCCAATAGGAATATTTTGAATCCTAAACCTTTGGCTTGGTCTATACACAGATTTTCGTACTGATATAACTAACAAACAAAAGTGCTAGCATGATTTTTTTTTTTTTTTTAATCCAGGGACATTTCCCACAGAAGCAAATCCCTGCTGGCAACTGACTTGAAAACCACGTACTGATACCTTGTTTTGAAGGGCCAAACTGGCTGCTGATACAGATGCCAAATTCTCATTGACTTTAGGGGATCGGCCTCGGAAAGGTTGGAGGTGTCATGTTTTATATCACTGCGTTGGCTACTGGAAGCAGCTGCGCTTTCCAGTCATATGGAGAATTACTGAGGGCTCAAACAGGGAGCTGACGTTCCCATGGCTGAGCACCTCCGGATAGGTTTAGACTTGATTCCCCAGGAACCTATTTCTTTCCTCAAAACATAGATGAACATGACGACAAACTAATTCTTCAATGCTGGATGCCATACCTTATAGAAAGATTTACAGAGCTGTTTGTAACAGGTGCTTTGGCTCTGCTGTTTACTGCTTCAATGAAAGACCAAGTAAGGTTTTTATATTCCTCTCTCATAATATTTAATGAGCAATATTTATGCTTATGTCAGAGATATGCTTTGAGCCGTGATTATTGGCTGCAATTTTGCAGTCTAATGTGATGTCCAACTTCAATACTCACTGCTATGAGGCACTGTTACGAGGCAGTGGTCCTTGCTGTCTGATCTTACAAAACAGAGAGCAGTTATGGTTTAGGAGGCTGGAAAGGTCTGTGAATGTTAGTAGTCAATTATGAAACTGTTGATTTTTTGTGTCCTGAATCTGAAGAGCAGCCAACCAAAGCAATGTGCCTACAATATATATACATGTATAAAAATACACATGCGCACATGCACATAAACAATATAGGTACGGAGAGAAAATTCAACTCCATAAGTGTGCCCTGAATCAAATACGCTAAAATAAATCTCAACTACATTGTCTCAAAAGCGCCTCATAAATAAAAAGGTGCTCAGACACGTTTGACCCCGCTAGCAAGGTACCATGCATCAGCTGCTCTGTAATACCTCACTTGAAGTATCTGACTCATCAGTCATGCTGCCTCCCTTTTACAATGGGCCAAGGGATGGGCACAATCTCCCGTCTCATGGGTAGCTATTTGTTGGGCCCCATAATGCAGGCAGGAGTCTGAGCTCTATTTCTGAGGGAAAGAGCTGACACAAGGCTAATTCAAAGGAAACATAAAGGACAAGACCCTGGTGGGGCCAAATCACCGTAAGAATATCAACGTGGAAATTTGCATCAGCTCAAGAAGAAGGCTGATGTACTTTGAGAACCCAGAGCCTTGGTGAAACAGGGGGTCTTTTCTCTTTAAATATCTGTTACCTGTTACAGGTCAGATTCAATGAGCGCTTCAAAATGCAACTGAGGGACAAACATTGCAAAAGTACTTCAGGCTTCCCCTGAATATTCGTGTTAGTAGGGCTGTGTTTGAGGTACAAAACTTCCAGAGAGATCTTTGAACAGAGGATTTTAATTCTTATGGAAAGACGGTGAAAGGCAAGTAGAGAGTGAGCAATACTCATGCATGTGTTTGTGAGAGGGTGAGGGAGGGGGCCTCATGCCAAGGAAATTGTCAAATCCGGAAAAAACTGTCAAAAAGGGTTTTCACAGTAGCTTTCTTTGGGAGAACTGTTCTTCAAGCAAGGTCTCTTGGGGCTGTATCACACAATTCATTAGAGAGAATTGGCGGGTAAAGTAGTGGCAATGATCTTTGAAAAAAAAGTCCAATTTCCACTTCCCATTTTGTCATAAGCTGTCAGGAAGTGTTACACAGTGCTATTAAGCAGCTGTGGCCTTTCTCCTTAAAGACAGATGAAGTAACGCTGGTAGAGAGCCTTGCTCTCAGTAGATCTGTGAAGTGTGATGGAAATCCCCCTAATCCCCACCTCACAATACTGTGAAATCTTAGTTGTCCTGGATGGTTTTTCTTCCTGAATTCAAGAAATTCCAGTTTTGTTCCCTGGGATGTTCCTGAGCTGGATTTTAATATTTTTCTCGCAGAGGTGGGTGCTGTCACCAACAACCGTCACTTTGGATGGTTCCAGGTTTGGGTGAGGAGGCAGTGGAGCAACAGGAAAGAGGATGGTGGGAGAGGAGATAGCCCTTGGACTAATGGAAGCAGGTTTTTAATAGCTGGTCCTAGCAACTACTTCCAGCACGGTTTTGTTTGGCTGCTGACAGGCAACAGTTCTGTAGTGGCATCTACACTCTGTTAGGAGACTTGGAAAGGAATTAAGACTGTACTTTAAACCAGATCTCACTGGCTCTTGTTGACATCCTCCTGATTGACGCCAGCATAGATGAGAAGAGAATCTGACCTTAGGGCTTATAAAAAGCCCCCACACTTCTAAACGATTTTTTTCGTGTAATTAAAGCTGGCAGAGCGCTGGTGCTACCTCAGAGAGAACTGAACCGGTACGTAGTCACTTGGCTCCACATTCCTGCTGCTCCTGAGGCAGCCAAATGACAGTGAGAGGGGGAGGGAGGAGCTGTGATGAATGTGTTGCAAAAGCACCAGCATGCAAGAAGATGAGGGAAGAGGCAAGCAATTCCCTGCTTCAAAGCCCTACCCAACAAAGACTTCTAGCTCACACAAAGTGGTGCAGCTGAGGCTGTCAGCCCACATCTGAAGGAGACGGTTTGGATGGCTACACTGAGTTGCTCAGTGCTCACCCCACTACATGAGCCCAGCTGACGCTAAGAGGCTTGTATACCTGAGGCATCGTCAGTGCTGTCATCCCACTGATGAACAGTCCCAGCCGGCAGAACGGTCCTCCCGCTCACGTTGTCCTCCCTGCAGTAGCTGAAGGACGTCTTTTGTTGTAAGGCATCACTAGGTACGTGTGGGGGGAGTGTCTCTCACTGAACATGGCTCTTGTGGTGGGAAACCACAGTGAACAGCTGAGTTCTTTAACAAACTCAGCATCTCCTGGGTTCGCGTACTGTGAGGACATTTTTATGCCTGAATGCAAGTATTAGGTATTACTTTCCAAGAGGTTATATTTAAAAGTCTCACAGTCATTAGTTTATATGGACTACGAATTCTGCATTTCAGATGCTCCCTTCCATCACCTGGCTGCATAGGAGCAATTATTGGGACACCTCTACTGCTGATCCACAACCAAGATGGTCCAGCAGAACAGCGGACTATGCAAGCTGAGACTCTTAAGAGGAAAGAGCCAGGCTCACTCATGTTGCCATTGAAGACAACCTCTATTTGCACAGTGTAAGGGGCCAAATGCCAGTGGAAAGAATCAAGTATTTTCAGGCTTCTCAGAGGAATATTATAAACAAAGCAGAGCAAAAGGAAAGGTGTATAAAATGTCTTGACAGTGCCTTTTAAGTGAGTCGCCATGTGTTATTTTAGCCAAGTCTTTATTCATTTCTACTTAATGCTGTGTGCTAAAGGTCTCAAAGCTGCTGGCAATACTCGGTGGAATAATTTTAGAGCAACCTTAATAGAATGAGCAGAATAAAGGATTGTTCAAATACGTTGTAGCAAGATAGCTTTTTAATAGAACAAGTTATCCAAAACACGATGGCTGGGGCTTGTGAATGGAAAAAACCTCCCCTGTGTTTAATTACCCCAGCCTGTCTTTATTTCCTTCTTATAATTCTAAACACTGTTCGCTTGTGCTGGACATAGTCCAGTTGGAAAGTTGGTATTTGATCAACGACGTGTCCTATTCACAGGCTGGAGGTCCAAACAGGATGACTACAGCCAACCATCCCATCTGACCTCCTGCATAATGTAGGTTATGGCATTCCACCCTGCAAGGCCTGCAGTGGAAGGAATTACTCTTCGCTGCTATTCCGGATTCAGGAAAGCATTTCTATTTAGAGCAGTACTTAAGCACACACTTAACTTTAATAATATGCTTAATTCCCATTTAAACATGCGGTTAAGTGCGACTTTGAGTTTGAACCTTTGTGAGCAAACACTATGGGGTCCAGTAACTTGGTCACACTGAAAAGTGTACTTTATGACTCCCAGTGCAAAGTGAAATCTTAAGAGTTTATTCAAAAGAGTCAGATGGCTTGCTAATGTATCTCCAGTCAGCAGGTGACCTCCAGAGAGGTCTGATTTGCTTGGGGATTTTCAGGCCTATGGGGGTTCGATGGTGTCGCCACTTGCAGTATGAAACTGCTGCAGGAAACATAAGTGATATCCCCTTCCATTTCACTTATTAGAAAGGATATATGAATCAATAGTATTTCATTAATTCAGTAACAACCTCTGCTAAACCTCTCAAAAGACAAGAAAGAAAAGAAGCTGATTTTGTCTTAATTTCCAAGGTTTTTTCACTTGCTTGGGGAATGGAGGAAATCTCTGCTGCACCATAATACCTTACCTAATTGAGCTCTTAGATTAATGTTTAAACTTCATTTGCAAGTCCATTACCAAATCTAATCAGTTACAAAGGTACCATTAAGGAAGGGATTTTTTTTTCAAATCCACTTTTAATTCACATTTCCCCCCACAACTGTCCAAGGCCCTGGCAGTGGCTGCGAGTACTGCGTTATAGATATTGTACTTATACCCAGAGGGAAAAAGAAACCACAGAATATTTTCAGTGGAGATAATAATATACAAAATTACATCGAGTTCATATGCTGGTATGAGCCAAAAAGGGGTCGGGTTAAATCTTGAACCTACTGAAACTTTCAATTATCAAAGGAAAACAATACGAATGTTCAGCCTCTTTTAAAGTGATGATACCGCCTTTGAGAAGGTGCTCGACTGATTGCACTGAACGCTTTTCCCTAGATCCATTACCTGCAAGAGATGTGCAGCATGGTCAGCATTATCCACAGCATCTTCCAGTGTACTGAAATCCTGGCACAGCCCAAAAGTTTCAGGTCTGCTTAATTTTCCATGCTCAGGTACTCCTCAGCCTTGTTGCTACTAAATCTTCTTCACATTGCAAGTAAAATGTTCCTTTTGAGGTACACATAAGACCACCAACTTCTCCGTACTTGGGATAGCGGACAATATAAATGCTAACACACAGCTGACCTGACCACAGCTGAATGGGTGACTTCAAGCCAAAGACTCTCTCTCCCATTACCTAATCCCTGAGACATCCAGACTCCCATCCTCATCAGCACTTAAAAAAAAATAAATCTGGATTTTATTTTTATAACTGTTCTCAGAAGATAAACAAAGCTGAAATTGAGATATAAAAATCAGCAGTGTGATATTATGCAGACACCACTACTTTCAGGGAAATCAAAATTTTGCTGCTGTGTCTGTGTAATCGGGGAAAGCTCTGCCTACCCAGGGTGGTCGGACCTCAGCTCTGGGAAGGACGGGTGTTTAGAAGTAGTTGCTAATAACCAGGGGTTTAGTCACCTCTTCTAAATCTCCTGATGCATATATTCATTTCCTGATCCCTACGCACCCTTTGCAGCCTGCTTACCCAGCCAGCCTCGTAATCTCTATGGGAAGCAGTGGTTGGGAAGGAGTTTTGCAGAGTCCTGAGACGAAAGTAACTCTGTTGCTACAGTGCAGATAATATTACACTGCACTGGCTCGTCCACTGAAACATGCAGTGCTGCAGCTCTCAGAATTGCTGTTTAAAAGGGTGTCTTCTGCTGGTCAACGTGTCGCTGATGAAGGACAAGAGAGGCCTTTCCACCAGGCTACTTGGCTTAAGAAGCACATAGCATAAAACCCAACATACTGTATGGAAGCTGTGAGGTCTCTTCCACCCTGTATCACTGGCCTGCTGTGTGCCCTTGGGTTCCTCTCTTAGCCTCGCTTCTCTCCTTTGACAAACAGGGATGATAATTGTTATATTAGCACTTACCTTTGTAGAGCACTTTGAGATCAGCGGATAAAAAAAGTGCTGTGTAAGTACTTCTGCTATGATATGCCACTGCCTTTCTGTCTCCCTATACAGAAAAGAACGAGAGCAAAGAACAAAAAGAGAAGCAGGTAAGAATGATTAATAAATATGCAGCCTACGATGGCCTCTCTCCCAAGATGAATGTAATAGCGACAATGAATGCAGAGGAGGAGAGGGGCCAGCGTACGGCAGAAATGAAAGTGTAGACAATGCCGGCATTATATCCACAGATCCTTGTCTCCACGGACTTCAGTCACCGCTGTGTGCTTGAAGCCGGTCAGAAGAATCCCCAGCAGAGGTATCTGACTACACACCCTTAACATAGGATCACCCTGCCTGCTTTAAACATGAAGAAAAAGAAGGAGGGAGGAAGAGCCCCAGGGTTCAACGTCAACAAGATCTAAACTGCTTGACATTCTCGTTCTGAAATGCCAGCTCTTAAATTATCAAGGCCTCTTTTTTTTCCTTTTTTTTCCCCCCGAGTGCTCTGTATTTCCCCATGTAACAGTGTGCAAACATTTTATCAGCAAATACCGGGGGGGGGGGGGGGGGGTGTGGAATTGGCTATCTAAAACTGATAAGGCAATTTGGCATGGAGGCAGCAGCTATCACTTCTAAATGGGTATGAGCTTTCTGAGGTTTAACAAGTTGCAGGGATAAAATTCTGGGGATTGACTGCTCTGAGGGTGAACGGGAAGCTGTGCTCGCTCACCCTGTGACATTTCTACCTGCTCCACTGCCCGTGTGACTGGGACTGTGCCCTAATGAAAGGAGTTATATTACTCTGCTGTATAGCAACAGTCCGTGACACTGTGCTAACAGTATGTTTGGGGCCATTACTTAAGTGATAATCTCACTGCTCCTTTGTTTTATGAGGCAATAATCTGATTCCCATGTGCATAAAATGAGGCCAAAGGGTAAATAGTTTGTTATAATGAGGGAACAACATTAAGACTGATGAAAACTAGAGGTCAGTGTTATTATTTCTGTTATGACACCCATTCATTTAATAATCCTTGTGTTCATATCCTAACGGCAGGGATCCATGTCCTGGCTTTTCAAGGCAGTATCTGTCCCCTAATAAAGGCAGATATTATCCTGCTGTCTATCGTATCAAACTCAGCTCGCTCTCGATATGGTTCCTCATTACAATCAGATCTGAGAGACTCACAACATGGCTGTGTGGTGAAAAACTACTGAAGAGGGACCAGAGACACTAAAGAGACATTCTCTGTGTGGCCTCAAGGCACAGAGATATCAGTGGCAGGACAGGGAACTCATCACAGGTTTTCTAATTCATGATGAGCTTCCCACTTTGTGGACTCCCTTTCTGCTGCATCTTCCCCCCCCCCCCAAAGTATCTACTCTCTACTGACAGTTTGTCATTCCCAGCTGAGAAAATATTCCCAGTAGGAGTTAGTGCATCAGTGATGCATTTCTATAGGTCTTTCTTTTTTTGAGAGAGAGAGAACTAAAGTATAGCTGGACTACTTAGAATGGACATGAACATAGCAATATTACAGGGTTTTCTTGATCGCAGAATAAAATAAGTAGTGTCAGGCTTTCTGAATGGGCAAAATTTCCATGTGTATTAAATATATATATAGGTATGTATAATTTCATAAACCAGTTAAATAAATAAAATGTTTTTATCTAAAGACTTTATTGTAATATACAGTCTCCAAGTGCCCTGGATCTACCTGTTCCCATCTTATTCTCTTGTCACCCAGTTAGCCTCCTGTTAGGTAAATCCCGTCTTCATCTTAATACTGGTACATATGCTTCTGCCTGTGGAGTATATAAAGTATTATTATTAATGTGATTATCTTTTTAAAATTATTATTGTTGTTGTTGTTGTTGTTGTTATTATTGTTATTATTATTATTAATGATGCTGTGCTGGCTAGGAGAGGTAAGTAAGAACCAGCACTATGCTGGAGTAATGTACATAGAACAGTAGATACGTCTTTTTACACATCAGCTATAAGCAAGAACATTATAATAAAAACAGCCAGGTAATAGAAAACAACTGCTAAAGAATAGGGGCCTTATTATATGTTTTCTAACTCATTTAATGTACAGTATTCAGTATTGCTGCTACTTACATCCAAAAAATTCTTGCTGATATTAATAGTGAGAAAATTTGACTTCAAGTTGCCAGTGAAATCAGCAGAAGTAGAGCTGGCTCTAACATTCCACATCCAAGATCTTTACTTTACTTAAACACATTTTTTAAAAGTGCACCTAAAGGCCAAGTTTTCAAGGACGTTTGATGAAGCAGAGACGCAGGTATGACAGACAAAAATGAACATTTCAGAAAAGGGCGTTTTTATTGTAGGAGCTAAATGAAAACCACTGGGATGAATTCCCTTCAAGTCTCCTAGAATATTGTCCCTTGCTTTTGGGAGAAACAGGGAAGTTCAAAAACCAAATTGTTTGGTACTGATACTGTGAAACTGAACCTTATGATGGAAGTCAACACTCTCCTAGTTGTGGAAAAGATACTATATCTACAGAAAAACCTGAATCTCGGCAAAATATAATTTGCTCCAGAAATGAGTAACAGAATCTTTTATGTCATTTTAGGAAGCTTCTGGGTGGTTTATGGGAAAAAAAAAAAAGCCTACAGAGTGCAGTGTTTGAACCAATACAGATGGGCTCCCCAGGTGTGCATCCAGATCTACGCCAATGCAGCTGAACTCTATTCTATTGACTGGATGTGGATACCAGCAAACTGCATAATGACTGCCTGAATGTCAGTGAACCCGATAAAACTTCCACTGGAAGAACTCTGTGGAGACTCCCTTTAATTTCAATGGTCTTTGGATTGGGCTTAGTGTTAACTATTTATCACAGATAATAATAGGAACCTCCACATGATTTGCTTCATTTGCTTAGCAAATGAAGACATTCATTTGCTTAAATGAATGTATTGAAAGCATAAATTTAGAGGGAAGGAAATAAAGAAATTTTGTTTTCCAAGCCTGCTGATAGGAAAGAATTTAGCAATGGGAATCCCCACAAAAATAAATTCATTTCTTGCCCTCTAATATTATTACTAAAGAGTAAAGTTATGACTAAAGTAACAAGCTTCTGGTTGTTAGAAGCACCCTCCGGTCCTCTCCGGATGCCAAAAGCACCAGTTCATCCTTTCCCAGTTGGCAATATCTCTCTGTAGTACCAGAATTCATTCCTTTTATTCATTGACGCACAGAGGTTAAGGTGAAACGGGATCATTAGATCATCTGGTATAGCCTCCTGTGCATCACAGGCCATTAATTTCCTTGCAGTTATATCAGTAATGAAGCCAATAATTTGCATTTGGCTAAGGCACAGCCTGATTTGAAGATGCCATGAGATGGAGAATGACTTGTTCCTTTGGTCATGTGTTCCAGTGGTTGATCACCTTCACTACAAAAAAAAAAAAAAATCCTCAGTTTTCTAATTTGACTTTGCCTGGCCTTCGTTTCCAGCCATTAGTCCTTATTACAGTTTTCTCCACTAGGCTGGGGAACCCTTCTATTTCCTCCCTACGACAAAGGTACTTCTGTGCTGTAATTCAGTCCCTTCAATATGCTTTTCGATAAGCTAAAGCACTAAGCTCTTGCATCTCTTGCTGCAAAGATTTCTCTCCTTTTGGAGGCTCTTTCCTGTTTCAAACATCCTTTAAACATATGGACACCAAAACCAGATGTTGTATTCCAGTATAAGTTGCCCCAGTGTTCTACCCAGTAAAATCACTTCCTTAGTCCTACTCACTAATCTTCAGTTTAGAAGTCCCAGGGTAAGACTGCTCATGTTTTATCACAGAATCGCCTTCAGAGTCCATGTTGAATTGCTTTTCTGCTATAATTTTTTTCAGATCCATTCTTCAACAGGATGAAGTCTGTAACTTTGGCTTGATTCCATGCTGCTAAATGAATTACTTTACATTTCACTACATAAAACCACATTTTGTTAGAATGATCCAGGATTGCTAAGCTCCTGGTCAGTTTGTATGAGTGCTCTGTCCTCATCATTGTCTTTATGTCATCTGCAAATTTTGTTAGCAGTGATTTTATATTCATTTCCAGGGCATTCATTTGAGATGTTGAATGCCCTCTATCCTAATGTTGATGCTTACAGAAACCCTATAGAAGCCCCCCAATACCATGTCATACAGTTACTACTACTTTTTGAAAGCTTAGTAGTGTGTTTTCCAGTCCACTGTAGGCATACTCTGTGGACATTGTATAGTGCTAAATTTAAACAAAACGGTATGAAGTACTATGTCAAACATATCAGCTGGTAAAAATAACTGCATAGATGTAATACATTCAGTTTGTTTGACCTGTTTTCCACAACATCTGTTGACTGGCAATAATTATATTTTGGTCCTCCAATTCATTGTTAATTGAACCTTGTGTCATCATTTTCTTTTTCTCTTTTCTTTTTTTCCCTGGGATTGAAATCAGCCCAACCACTCTGTACATCACGTGGTGACCCTGGAACCTTGGGGAGACATCTGCTAATGACCAGTACAGCAGCTATGCAATTTATTGTCTGATATATGTGCAAACGTAATACAGGGCAAATCTCATTTATAAAATGTATTCATAAAACTTCGGTAAAGTTCAGCTCTGTAGCAAATGAACTCACAGGTGCTCCTGAAGATCAGGCACAGCTTACCATAAAATACCTGAGGACACAAGGTATTCATACAAATGTCTGGGGACTCAGCCAGGACTGTGGCTTATATGGTCTTGGGATGCTTGCAGTAGCTAGCACAGGCCCATGCTGCAACTGAGATGATGATAGACTCTCCTACGTTACACTAGGACCCTCTCCAGCATTCAAAGCAGGCAAGACCAGGGGAGCATTCAGGTAGCTGTCTCTTCCCATAGGCAAGAAGTCTTGTGCAGCTCCTCTCAGTACACCTTGGGTGGGTTTTTTTCTGCCTCTCTACTGCTTGACACAGAGATGTATTAAGTACTTGTTTTCAAGTCTGTCAGACTGGCACTTCTCACAAGGACTAACATGATGTTTGCTCTCTCTCCTTCATCCCAAAAACAAGTGACACAAAAAGTTAGCATTAAAAATGACAAGGTGCCCAAAGACATTAATGCCTTTATAAAACTTTATACACGTCATAAGACATATGAGCAGTACTCACAGGCAACTGAGAATATCTTTTGCCCTGTCCTATCTATAAGTGATTGCAATTTTATTTCTGATTCTCAATTTCCCTACTTTCTACATTCCCAATAAACAGCCGTTAGCGTCTGGGGTATTTTTATTCTGCACTTGAGAACAAAAATGTAGTGATAAAAATAGAAAATCCACACTAGGAAATAAACACTGATGTTATTTAGTATACTGAATAAAACCAGAACTCGTTGGAGCCCTATACAATATGGATAGCTGATGTACCAAGAGTACATTGTGAGCCTCCCTGAAGCTCTAACTTGCAATTAGGCCTGAAGCATGGTGGTAGGGAACCACCAAAAAGGTGGGCATCGTACACTTCCTGAGAGCCTGTGTGGTAGCAGAATTGTTGCAAAGCACTGTACGTAGCTCCACAGATGAAGCAAAAGAAAGCCCAGAGGTTCAGGCCGGGGGATTAGAAAACTGTGTGGCTAATGATGAAGGGCCATATTTTACAGTCAAATGACCTAGACAGTATGTACTCCAGACGATGATAGACACAATGGGAAGACAAGAGGAGAGCTGTGGCTGAACGGTGATACTATAGTCATCAGCCTTGCTACCTGAGGTACTGTGAGCTTGTTTTTCCACCACCAGTCTCATTTGCATTAGGCAACACAGCTTTTTGTATTTTTAAAGAAAATACAGGTAGCAATATGGTATCACAAGGTCAGCTGCAATCATATACGTTATCGGTGGTTATCTGGAAACCACATGAAACAGCAATCTCTTTCCTCACACCAGCTCTGCACTGCCTTCTTGTGTAGCAACAGCTTGCACATGAGGAGCTGAGAGTGGTTTTATTTTTCTTCTGCTCCGTGCAACTCTTTCATGACTTGCACAGCCTTATGTCTTGAAAAGTAGGTGCAAAGTTGGTCCATTCCCACGAACACTTCTGAAGGCAATGGGAGTGGAGGTGCCGCTGCAGGAAGTCCAGCCATCCCTGCAACTTCTGCAGGCTTTAAAGGAGGTGCTGGACCAACGGTTACAAAGGGGGCAGAGAAAGGAGTGGTGATGGCCTTCCCCAGTTCTTTCATGACTTCTCCAAGACCCACAGCAAGGATGACAGCAGAAGCACCTACCAGGCAAGATGTGGGCCAGATCTACCTAGTCTTGGTCCAAGGTTGTCTCCAAACAGCAGAAAGACCCTCCTGCCTCAGTTTCCCTGCTTCAGTGTGGAGACAAATCAATTCCTTGTGACAGATTAAAAAGAAGATGTAATGCAGGCCAGTCGCCCTCCTTCACCAGGCGGTACATGGAGCCTCGCAGGGGTAGCAGCTCCAGCTTCTGCTGACCTGTAGCTGTCCCTGGAGGTGAGATGGGTGGTGGGTGCTGGTGCTGCCGGCGTGGGCAGCCTGTGGTTTCTGTAGGTGTGCAGGCTGTGCCGGGACTGCCGCAGCAAATTCTTTTCATGGGAGGGGCAGGAAACGGCGTTTCTGTAGCGCAGTGGAAAGCAAACCATTCACTGCCGTCAGGGTTTCGTCTCCTCACAAATAAGATCTTTGTTTATAAATGTGGCTTTGTAGTTCTGTGAGAACCGGTAGAGTTCCACTTTCAGGAAAATATTAATGATTAACCATGAATAAGTAAAGGAGGATGAGACCTTTGTGGTGTCTGCTGAGAGATAGCAGCGTTTTGCCATAGCTGACAAAAACCCCAAGCCCACGGCCTGTGGATGCTTACTCCAAACTTCCACTTACTCACAAACAAGACACACTACATAGTTCCTCTCCAAACTTACCCAGAAAATTGCCTCTCCCCCAGTACATAACCCTGGGGATTCTCACCCCAAACCTCCCCTGTCCCCCTGGCAGACCAAGGGGTAAGGACTCAGAGATTTGCCCAGTTTCAGTGCAACTGCGCAGTAAACTTTATTAATCTTTCCAAGGTAGGAATTAGTATCTGTTCTTCCTCCTCCTTCCTCCTCCGTCAGCACCAGCTGCTACAATGCGTATTGCCCTATAAAACACTTTCCGTTCGAATCTGGTGCCCTCAGGTGCCCTTCTCCTCCCCCCTCCTCCCAGATGAACACCTGTGAGAGGCAGATGGTACAGATAATCCAGAATATATTTCTTGAGTCCATGTAGAGAAGCTGCCAAGCTGCTGATTTTTTGGCACCATGCCTTGTGGCATCCATGGCTGGTGAGAGACGCAGATGCCGCCTGAAAATAGCTGAAGAAGGGAACTCTCCCAGTGTCTCTGGAGGTCCGGGGAAGGCGGCTGCTGCCGAGGGATTTGTGGGCAGTCGTCCCGCCGGCACTCCTGCCGGGAATGCCTCGTGAGCAGAGCTTCCTCGCTCACATCTTAATCAGTCCCTCCTCTGGCTCCTTTTCCAATGGGCTCCGTGGGCACTGCCTTTCCTTCTCGTAGTGGAGAGGGAGAAGCTGTTTTCAGTCGGACGTGGCCTGGCAAAGGGAGGAAAGGTGTCTGCAGGGAGGTGGAAGCTGTTGTTTCTGCCTGCAGACTTCACCTCCATACACACTCAGAGGCTGCAGCAACAGATATCTCTGTTCATTTGTTTTCATAAAAGATAAGCACCAGCACATATTTATGTCTGTCAGAGGTATAATATGCACCCTCTTAACCGCTGAGCTTTGTCAGAGCGGTTGCACGGGGAGGCTGTGTAGGCGTCCAGCCATGCAGGTGAGAGAGGGCTCCCAGCACCATCCCACACTGTGCTGCGTCCTTCAACAGCCAGCACCAGCAGCCCTCTGAACTGCAGCGAAGGGGTCCCCGGAACAAAGCACCACCATTAGCAGCTCAGGTCCTTCCTGACAAGAGGAGTGGTTTTCTAACGTGATTGTGCCTAGGAAGTAGCCTGGTTCACATGTGAAGAAATTAACTCTGGGGTAGGAGTCATGCCCAGGCACAGCCACAGCAGTCCCCCTGAAATTCAGATATTCATCAGGGCCTATCAATCACAACTGAAGCTGGATTATTCCACAGCAGTCGTCAGGAAAACGAGCTGAGACCAGCTTACCAGCACATAAGACCAACAATAACAAATACCAAAGAGTCAACACACTGTGCTCTTCCTATTGTGTGGGGCTTCAGGGCAGCGTAAATCCTTGCACCGCCTGGCCAGTTTTGAAAGGCGCGTTCTTATTGCCCAGGGTCTGCCAAACACTTTCCGGACATGAAGGAGAGCACAGTCCTTGCCTGAAGGGGCTGATGGTCAGTGGCAGACTAGCAGTGAGGAAAAGGAGCAAATAAGACAGAAGAAAAAGGCATGTGAGTGTTGGAAAGTGTGTGGATTGTCCCAGTATATTTTGAGAAGCTGGAAGAAATGTGGGAAACATTAATTTTCTTTCCACTATTTACTCTTTATTAGTTCTATAACCTTCAGATCTGTAATTCAGGGTCTAACATCCTTTGTTTCCAGTATTCAGTCCTTTTATACACATTTGGCAGAAAAATGCCTCTTGCGCCTTGCCCCCTCTTCCTCCTCCCCCCAAACCAGGACACTACACCCAGCTCCTTAAAAACACGGGGGTACCTAACCCCACTGGCATCAAATAGGCTTAACCAGATTTAGGTGCCTAAATACCTCTGAGGATCTAGGCTTTAATCAGCTCATTTAATGAGCTCCTATAGTCAAAATGCACAAACAAGGTCTTAAAGCCAGTGGCTCTGAGATCTGGTGCAGAACAGGCCCTCCAAATGCAGGCACCGAGGGAAAGAGTCAGGGAAAGTCCCAGAAAGCAGTGCTGAGATGGAGACAGGTATCACACTCCCCAGGCGGCAACGCTGTGTCTGCATCAGGTGATGTAGTAGTGATTAGAAAAGAGCCACGCAGTGTTTGCAGCAGACCTGCTTTCTGCATTGCCTGTAAGACAGTCCTTCTTGCTCCCATTTTCTGAAGGAACCCTATTTCTCGCTGAGGGCCAGGTGATCCAGAAGCAAGAAGGCACCGTGGAGAATTTCAGCTATGCCAACACAGTTTTGGGGAGAATACTTCTTCCCATTAAAGGGCACAAGTAACAAATCAACTAACTTCAGTCACAAGCAACTTAGCATAGAGACACGAAGGAACTCATAGCTGTGGCTGCTCTTGCTGCCTTACCACAGAATGAAAAAGAAGCTCCCTCTAAAAAATAATAATGCTATTCTCATGATCACAGAGCTTGTGCGCCAATCCCACTCTACTACAGAATATAACTCTAGGTTAGGTAACGTATGAACAGAAAACAAAAGAAAAAAGAAGGAAAGGGTGTCTTTTGGCTGGAGAAGTTTAAAAGAAAAATAGATGGTGTCATAAGCAGCAAGGAGCAGTATCGGTTCTGTAGCAGCTCAACCATAAACGAGTTTGGGCTGTGGTTTTTGGGAAAGTGTCATAAGGAGAGACCTTTCAGGGAGAAATTTTAGGAGAAAAATAACAAGATGATTGCTTTTTCAGTAGTTTATGGGCAGCCTGCGGATAAGAAGATGTAGGAGATGAGGGCTAAACAGTGCTATGCTATGAATTGTGGCAGTGCCAGCCCCAGGGCTCAGTGAGGGCTCTGCTGTCCTGAGCAGATGGCAGCAGAACACGAGGACACAGCCATGCACAGCAGCACCCAGCCTCTCCAGGAAGTCACTTATCTGCTACCTTGCTCAGGAGGTCTGACACAACGGTACAGACATGATTTGCACTTGGGTTGCTGTGTTGAAATGCAAACAGGTGTTACAAAAATATGAGATAGTCCTCTACGCCTTTCACAGAGGATGTGGGCTTTGATCATCTAAGAAATGGAAATTTTATATTATTCAGAATATTTCACCGCCTCTGGATTGGCTGATGGATCTCAGGAACCTTTTCTAACAGTGGTGTAGGGCTGGGCAACTGTGGGTCCATGCCTTAAAATAGTCCTGGACCACGATGACAATTTTCACTGCGAGGTTAGCTAGGAAAAGCCATTTCTTGGTATTATTACATAGAAGGGACCACTGATACTAAGTTATATGTGTGAGCTTGGAAAATGAAGAGACAGATTAACAATGTCTAATACAGGAGCTGATTTCTACAATAATCAAGAAAGACAGTAGACACAGAGGACCTAGATGATAGTAATAGTTAGCCATGGTGGGTCATACCCATGGATTAACTTTCCCAAAGCAATGTCCAACAAGCTGGAGATATGAATGGAGGCAAAGAGTCAGGTCCACAGCTGGCAGAGAGGTCTGGTGCTTCTCCATGCTCCTCAGACAGGTCTGGACTGTAGAAACTGTTTGGATAAGGACTGCAGCATTACATGATGCAAGAGAGAGTCCTTCTTCTAACCACAATATTATCCTTCAGCATTGCCTGCTGCATCTGAACACGCTTCACTTTAACTCACTACAGGGCACAGTTCGCCTGTTTTGGTGTTTATCTCGTAGCAATGGGCCTTGATATTACAGCAGTGCCTGCAGTATAGATTAGAAAGGGGCAGAGGGAGTCGGGGTAACGACTGCTCTACTAGTGGTAGCTCTTGGATGAGCTGCCATTTCTGTTTTATTCAAGTAGCAGTCACCAGGCCTAGGGCTGTACTGGGTTTCGACAGCAGGCCTCCTTCAAGGCAGCTGTTTCAGAAATCCTTGCAGGTTTCTTAGATTGCTCTCCATTCAAGTCAGCGCACCAGTACCCACTCCAACTCTTCTCTTGCTCTAAATGATGCAAAGATGCTCAGATCGACAGAGATGGAAACGAGTAAATGGCAGTGAGTGCCTTTTCCTGTGCTCTTGTGGAAGCACCACTACACCTGACGGTACTCCAGGCTACCACTCTCTGTCAAGGACCTGCTCATTTCCATCCTTCTAGCTCAATCCCCAACCCTCCTGACACAGCAGCTTTGACAAGAACCACCTATTCCTCAGGATGCAGGCAAATCCTGCGGGACAGCCTGATCCCCTGCTTGCTGGGGAGGCAGGATTTCTCAAGTTATGAAGGTACCTGAAGACCAGTTAGGCACTTCTACAAATTCTGCAAAAAGTATCAGTGCAGGAGCAATGCTGAACTCTTGATGAAATCAAGGAGAGTTGAGGACTTAGCCTGAAGAGACATTTTTAGAGTGGAGATATCTTAAAAATGTGTCCTGTCTGCATTTTCAGGAAACTAACTGCCTTTCAAGATCTGCCTCTCTGGTTTCTCTATTGTTATAGGAGTGCTCAGGGTGTTAGGCAAATGTCGCAGCATTTCCAGTGAAAAGAGGCATTAGTGCAAATCATAATCAGTCCTGAGGTTTCAAACCTCCCTCCAGGTACGTCGGTGTGACCCTGGCTCCAGGGGGGCACCACTCCAAGCATAAAATGGGGAGTTCTCTGACCTGCCAAGGTCAAGATGGATTAGAAATTCAACTCAAGCCCCGCACAGCTGCACTGTAACTGACAGAGGAATCCCTGCATACTGTTCAGCTTTTAGGTTAGCTTTCACTGTTATTAATTTCCTTTTATAATCTCCATTTCATGTTTACCAACACAGCACCAGATTCCCAGCTGATGTAGATCAGCAGTGATCCATTGCTGTTAAGTGAGTGGCATTATTTTACAGAGGTTGAGGGGATGGCCCCTAGCTATTAATTTTGCGCTGTTCCTCTCTCTTGACAGGAATAATCTCTTTTAGAATTTGAGACTAAATAAAAAATCACCCCTTGGATAGCTGAATCCTGTAATTCACTCCACTCTCCTTGCTGCCAATGGAAATGAAGAGCACTGAGCACCTGGCAGGATCAGGCCCTCGGGCGGCTCAATGGCTGTGCCAGCCCTCTAATTCTGGGGTAATGATAATAATCAGGCTTGCACCGAGTGTTGACACATATTTATTAATTGCAAGGTGCGGCTGGCTCTGCACTTCGCTAAGACAAACACTTGCAGAACAATGTGCACAGAGGAGGCTGGAAACCACCCAGCCATGTGTCAGCAGCAGCTGAAAGGGGAGGAAATTGCTAACTGTCCCGCGCAAGGAGGCAGAGCGCTGGAAATCCGGCTGGAGAAGGAAGGATCTCCTTTTCTTGGGTTCAGTTTTCCTTTTGGAAAAACCTTTCCTGTTTCACCAGAAAGTCCCCAACCTCGCTGCGGCCCCAGTGGCTCATGATGCAAGACCAAGATATCACAATCGGAGTCAGGCTTCGCGTCAGGACTGGCGGTGATTTAGTGACGTTCCTAGAGAGCAGGGGGAGGCAGGCCCTGGCCCATGAGCTGAAGGTTATTTGTGCAGAGTCATATATTTAAGGTAGCAATCATGCAAGTCCCAGAGTGGTAGGAAGGGAAGGGGAGCCTGCCTGCCAACCTGTCTGCCTGCGAGGTAGCTGGTCCTGCAGAGGTGAACTGCTGGATGCTCAAGGGAGAAAACAGCAATGAGACTGGGACAAAGAAGAGCTTTCACTCTTACTTTTGATACTAAAAAAATAAGTAACAAGTGACTACACTATTTATTTACTGCTCTGTAAACGGTGCCCAGTGACTCACTCCTTTTAGTGCTTTCCTTTTATCAGTGATGAAATTACTCTCTCTTGTGAGCAGCTTCTTTCCTGCCTTTTCCTTCAGCCTGAGGATTTACATGCAGTGATACCAGATAAGCGAAGACACTGCAAGACAGCTCACTGAGTTCGTACCTCAGCTTCGGTTGAGTTATGCCTGGCAAAACTGCAGCTAGCTTGAATGTGTCTGTAGGCTCTTCTTCACTGTGCCTCTGCTTGCTTTCCCGCACAGCTGAGAGCGCTTCGAAGCTGCGCTAACTCACGTCACTTAGAGCGATTTTCAAAGCCCACTTAACTTATCTGCCTTGTCATAGCTGTGACCAGCCTGGCACTAATCAGGATGTTCAAGAAATATCAGCCAGTTACACACAGTCCTCTGAATCAGTGAAGAGGAGAAACTTCCTTTCTCATTTTAAGTAGTTTCTATATGTCTAGAGATGTCTTACAGAAACAGAAACTATACCTGATAAAGTGCCAGCATTAATCCATTTGATGTATTTAAGTGCGGCTGTTTAACAGCAACATATCAAGTTAATGTAATACTGATGGAATAAGAAATGGCATCAGAGGGTTTCAAAAGATTTCTTATCACAAGGAAAAAAAAGGATTTTGACTTCCCATTTCATTTCTCTGTGAATGAGAACACCTTTGTTATTTACATTATTTACTGTTTACCGTAGTAGAGTCACTACTAAAAATCAAAGTGATTTGCAGAGCCCTGCCAGTTCTTTTTATATCTCCTTTGCTGACTCAATAAACATCTGACACTCTAGTATTGTAACTAAGTACTGTACTGATTCTGCCCTCATTGAAAGCATCTTTCTGAGAGAAAGGAATTGTTCTGCTTCTGCTAAAAATGTGATTTGTCTGGCGAAGCATTTGTAAAAGCTTTTTTTCCCCAATGTTACTGTGGCAATTGGAAGCAGTTAGGCATGTGCAGTAACTTGAGAAGCTATGTGAAATCTTCTGATATGCAAATATACTGCTGTATACATGGCAAAGAGGAGCTTCGGGCACGCTTACATGAAACAGAGTTGCGTTAACAAACAATTCCCTTATATGCTATTTTGAAATAAAACTTCATCCTGAAAAATGATGTGAAGTAAATATTCCAAACAGCCTGTGCTGGTAGGGGACTGGTTCTGAATTCAGACCAGTTCTGCCCCAGGCTGGTTCTGTTTCTCCCAATACAGTCACCTTTAAATAAAATAGAGCAGGATTGAAGCCAAGGAGCCTAAGCAAGGTGCAGCAAGGGAAGACACTCCAGTAGCAGCTGGCAAGGACAGGGCACTTAACCATCACCTGGCAGAATTGAACTGGATGGATATCCCTACGGGAAAAGGTGGCCTTCCAGTCTGAAGAGGACACGTTGCATCTGGTCCGTATCTGCTCTTGGATCCAAATTCAGGCAGGGAAGAGACAATGGGAAACCAGAAAGAACAGCCTAACGCAACTCCACTATGGTGTTCTTGGATGCCAGCCACAGGCGAGTCTTCCAGGTAAGCACAGAACACAAAGGAATTTATGAGAACATAAATCATAGGAGCTGAAGACGGGAAAGGCCACTGGAGGACTAGTCAATGCAGGCCTGTTTTCTACAGGGAATTTCCCAGTTGACAGTTTTAAGAATTTCAAACAATAGGGCTTTAACTTTCCTCTGGAAGCAATTCAAGGTGGTTAGGCACCTATCTGAACCTTTCAGCATCTCAGTGCGTTTCACAGGACTGGCCCTATGCAGATTCCTAGCAGCTCTTGCTGCAGGTCATTACATTCAGATTTCTTTTTGCTGTTTACTCCAGGCTTATTCTATAATGAAGCAAATCCAGAAGTGGAGGTAGTCACTTCAGGCTTGCTTACACTGTGGGTTTCCCCAGACTTCTTCCCAGGGAAACCAAGTCAGCAGGAAGAGTAGTTGTGAAAAGCTCCCTGGGTGGACAATCTGGGTTTGGGTTACAGTGAACTGGGAAAATGCATTAAAATCATGGAACAAGGAAGCCTGCATGCAACATTGTTGTGGGATAGCTGCAGTGCGTTGCAGTTACACTCTACCATACAGCAGAATGTCCTCTGCGCAGTCAGGTCCCTAAGATTTGAGCCGCTTCCACAAATTGCTCCTACAAACTACGCTGAGTTTCGACAACACAGATCACATCTTGAAATGGCTTTGCTGATTTGCACTAGGGCAGGCTGTGCATTGGCAGCTACTCCACAACAGATTCCCAAAGAAGATGTAAGAAAGAAAGGGCACACAGAAAGATCGAGGAAACCGCCTCTGCCCCTAACATCTGAGAGTAAGGCTGCTAGAGCAAGAACAGAGACCTGCTTGTGCTTAAATTCCACTTTATATTCTCTGTAGAGATGAACAGAGTCTGTTGGCATTTTGCAATGATTGTGAGGAACTTTTTAGTGGTTAATTATATCCTCTGTTTCTTGCCTCGCTATCTCTGTGCACATTCACGAGTCCTAAAAGGAGTTTACTGTTCAAATGCCTAGGCTCTGGGCCAGGAGCAGTGCCTAGATAGAATACTGTGAAACATCTCCTCACGTGCCATGATAAAATGCTCGGGGACATACTATATAGAGCTATGAGTACATCTGCAAAGTCATGAAACGTTATGTCATCAGTGCTACGAGCGCTGCAAGGTTGTAATCTCAGAGCAGTCTATCGGCCAAAGTAGGAGAGTAACAAATCTAAACAGCACCCAGCATTCAAGGACTGTGTCACCATTAGATGGTGGTACTTTTCAACCCAGTGTGCCAAGGGTGGTAAGGAGGTGGTTGGCCAAAATGTGCAGGTTAGTGCAGTGGGAGAAGTGGGGGAGCAGCATAATGGGCACAAAGGAAGGAAAGGGTAAGAAGCAGGTGAGAGCAGTGGTGGCAGGGCGGTGGGAGGCCAACAGAAGGCTCCCAAGGCAGTGATGTGCTTAACCATTTCCTCTTGCCCTGGGTTGGTTGCTCGCTTTCGGTGTGTGAAAGGGGAAGACGGTGGTGTGCCACTGTGGTGTGCCAGGTGAGAGTCAGGAAGGGGGGAGGAGAGGGGACTGGGGGTGGGTGATAGTTTAGCCACAGCTGGAGGAAGATGGTTTGTGTTAGCCTATGGCTTGTTTGAATTCATCACCACACTTCACCATCCCTTTCACATCGGTCTCACCACCATTTAAATTAAAATGCTAATAAAATGTAAAGAAGGGCAGATACTTTCTACTGAGGTCCCTTGCCCTGGACTGGCAGTCTGCATGTCCATGCTCATGCACAGCCTGCCTTCTCCATGCATCTTTCCCTCCTGTGTTACAGAGGGATCTTTGCTCACAAGCAGAGATGCTCTTGGGGCCCAGCTGCTGTGGCAGCTCCCTGGGACCCTGGCCAGGTGAGGAGAGAAGGGCAATATACTTAGCTAAGACAGAAAGCAGTAAACACATCCAATGCTGAAACGGAAGAAGAAAGGGGCTTACCTCCTAGCTTCCCCCGGCATACTAGAATTCCATGGTTAGCTCTTCCTCACCAGATACCCCGCCAGTCCCAAAGTATTCAGCAGTCTTGACTAACCTGAGACAATCATAATAAAATATAGTTGTCGTGGTTTAACCCCCGTCAGCAACTAAGCACCACGCAGCCGCTTCCCCCTCCCAGTGGGGTGAGGAGGAGGAAAGGAAAAAAAAGGTAAAACTTGTGGGTTGAGATAAGAACAGTTTAATAACTAAAGTAAAATATAACACTAACAATAGTAATAATGAAATATAATCATAATAATAGTAATGAAAAGGAATATAACAAAAAAAGGAAGGGGGGGGGAAGAAAAAAACCCAGTGATGCAAAATGTAATTGCTCACCACCGCTGACCAATGCCCAGTTAGTTCCCGAGCCACAACCTGCACCTCCCGGCCAACTCCCCCCAGTTTATATACTGGGCATGACGTTCCATGGTATGGAATACCCCTTTGGCTAGTTCAGGTCAGCTGCCTCGGCTATGCTCCCTCCCAGCTTCTTGCACACCTGCTTGCTGGCAGAGCATGGGAAACTGAAAAGTCCTTGGCTTAAGATAAGCGCTACTTAGCAACAACTAAAACATCAGTGTGTTATCAACAGTATTCTCACACTAAATCCAGAACACAGCACTGTACCAGCTACTAAGAAGAGAGTTAACTCTGTCCTAGCCGAAACCAGGACAATAGTTTAGTAGGAATGACCCATGACAAAAACCCCTCTCACCCATCAGAATTTGGCAGGTAGCACGAACCCTGCCAGAGTCTGACTTCTTTCCTTACAAAGCACTTCAGCTCCAAGCTCTTGATTGAGAGCTACAAGGTGCCCTGACATGTTCCTGCTCCAACAATTCGTTAGCTGTGGCTTTTTGCAATGATTGCCGTATTGCAGTATTTCTTCAGGGCTTCCTGGCTCTCCCCAGGAGACAAGGAGATGCAGGATCAGCGGCGAGGTGGTGCATCAGGCAGTGCAGTCGTGCACAGCGGAGCTTTGCTGCTGATTCCAGCAGTTTGCAGTTGCGAGCGAGCTGCACTTGAGTGCAAGCCTGCGCTGAAACACAGACTTGGCCATCTGGCCAACATGATTGCAAATGGGTGGAGGATGTGCAGGTACTGATCAGTTTTGGCATGACACGAAACAGAGTGGGAGGGCGACTGGAGGCCAGTCAAACCAGCAGAGAAGCATTAATCCTCACTCGCCGTGCGCTATTAGTGAGCAGAGCACAGATTGTCTCCAGCATTAATACCCACTGGAAATTGTGCTGTGTGGGTGCAGGGCGTTTCAGTGAGAATATAGCTGGGCTTGCTGGGAGTCTTGTGCCAACAGGCTCTGAGAGTAATAGCAGGCGTGGGAGTTGGGAGGCATGGGTTTAATTTCTGTGGGGTTCCTGGGGCAAGGTCCTTCCTCTTGGCCTTTTGCCCTCCTCCCTGGCACTGGGAAGTGGTGAGTCCTTTGGAGCAGGGGCTGTCCCTTCAAATGGGTGCGGACACAGTGGGTTGAAGATCTGGTTTGGGTACCTTCATCTGCACACAATTAAAGTTCAAATAACCATAGTGAGGTCCTCCCTTGCTTAATTGTCTACCTTTACTAAACCCTCTGCCTGTGTATCTGTGTCACAGTGGCAGAGAAAAGTGTGGTAGGAAAGGGTTAATTTATTGGGGGGGCGGGGGAGGTTTGCAGGCAGAAGGGAGGAGCAGGAGAGTATTTCTGTATTAACATGCAGCTGGTTAATGCAGCTGAATAGCCCTGGCTCAGCTGTTACCTTTCTCAAAGCCAATGGCAAATGATGAAAAACCGTGGTAATATCTATTAAAAGTTTGTGGAAGGGGCCTGCTCAGTGGGAGCTTTTCCATCTCACATACAAGTGATGATTTAGAACAGAGAAAGATCCCCTCGAGGGGATTTTGTGAACCATGCAATGCTAATTAACTCCATTGTTGTATTTTGTTTTGAACATAAGAGTCCCTCTGGGATTGCAGCACTCTTTCCTCCTGCAATAGATTTCCATTTTGCACCACTGTATAAGATCTCCTCCACATCCCATCAGCAAAAGGGATTAACAATAGGGAGAAGCATATGTGCATAGTTTTATGGGGTTCTAGGGAGGAATGTCTCTCCCTTCACCTCCCAAATGCATTCTCAATAGGGGCCATTCTGTACATCCTTGCTTTCGCTGTTTCTTTAACCTTGAATTAAAAACAAGTGTACATCAAACACTGGGCAGCATCTCCCTTTGATCTTCAGCATATTCAAACTACTTCCGAACATGCTGTGCTGGAGTTTGTTTCAGTGGTTGGGTTGTTTGGGCACAAATTAAAAAAAAAAAAAGAAAACAGAAAAACAAAACCCAACCCCCCAAAAAATCAACAAAAGCCATCAACATCAGGAGTGGAAGCACTGGTGAAAGACTGATTTGCTCATCTACAGTTCATCCTGAAAGGAAAGCAAGAGAATGAAAGCTCCCATCTATTTGAAGCCCTAACTGTCTTGAGCCAACAATGTTAGGAAGAAACTTGACTCCCTCTGTGCTGGATCTGCTCTTCATTTTCTGGACTTCTGGTGTCCCACTTTGGCTTGCCCAGACACCCTCCTCTCTGCTCACTCTTTTTGTGTTGAACAAAGTGGATCCTGACTCACCCTGGTCCTCTGGCTAGTGCAATGTAGCATCAACATCAGCGAAGTCAGAACAAGGACAAGAGCAAGGAGCATCAGGTCTTTCAGGTGAATCAAATGGCTTCTTCTTAATTCTTCAACTTCAGTCTCTGGCCTCCATCAACTCTGAGAAAGCCCAGATCTCCAAGTGATGTCTTGGATATTCTCTTTTCTCCGCTGCCTTAAGTTTCAGCTCTGCACAGGCCAATATTTACAGAGTGTTGATGTCTGTCTTCCTGCTTTAGGCAATTTGGTTGTTTCATAGTAAGAAATATTTAGCAAGCTGTCCCAAGGGAGCGGCTAGTGTACTGGCATCAGATTGACAACTTCTGGATGGAACTGGAACTGCACTGGGAGCTACCTGCAACCAGCTGTAATGGGGATTCTGCAGGAACTCGAGCAACAGGAGCAGGGATTTGCAAATAAGAGACTTTCTTATGTACCTTATAACACTGTAAATTCTTAAGTCTTGATTCTTAGTTCATGCTGGAATATATTTAATTATAATCTGGGCAATTTTTGAGTTCTCTGAATGAACAACAGGAAAGACATTTAACAACATCTTCAGGAGAGTAAATAACACAAGTCATAGAGGAGCCAAAGCAATGCTGCCTTTGCGCTCAGGCCTCTGGGGGCATGACTATGCCATCTCCAGACCCAGGCAGAGCTGCTGCCCATTGGAGACACTGCAGCCCATCAGACACCCTACCCACCCCCATCTTCAGCCAGCTAAGCAGAATACTGGGTATATTAAACAGCTTTGTCAGGGATCCAGTGGGGATGCTCATTGAGGCAACAGCCTCTGTGGCAGTGCTACTAGACCGATGAAGTAAAATTTGTCATGTAAAGCTTCCCGTTCTCCCCACAACATCCCTCGCTTACTGCAAACTCCTCTTTTCCTTTCCAAAGGGAAGGCAATCAATTCCAAAATATTTATATTGCCTCTACCCTAAACCTTCCTGCACCACCATGGCTGGATGGATTTTCCCTTGCAGCAGTGCGTTCAGTGATCCCAGCAGAAGGTGCTCCTGAGACCCCTCTTGTTCAAACACCATGACATTATCTTATACCGTAGGGTCTTGAGGGCTATTACTACAACAGTTGAAGTTGTAGTTGTCTATTGCAACTGTGGCCTACAGAGCATGCTAGTGTATATAAAGCAACATACTGAAAGGACGTTCAGAGTCATTCTTTCTGAAAATGCAGCTAAATCTTTTCTGCTTGAGTGTTACAGGTCCATGTAAATACAGCTTTTTCTTCTTTTCTTCACAGTCCCTTTATAGGAAATGACAGAATTAAAAAGGTAAAACTCAAGGGGAGGGACTGTCCATTCTAAAATCCTCAGATGACTTCAAACACACATGGTGGTGTACTGACCTCAACACCTTCTCACTCACATCTGTATAAAATAACCAGCGCAACTCCATAGATTTACCCCACTCAACATCCAGAGAGGGAAGGGTAAGAGCCAGCCCATTTTTGAGGAGCATTTCCAGTGCAGTGTTCTCAGCAGGAGCACATTTGCCAAATCCTGCTGCTTTTTTCACCCTTTAATATATATAGCTACAAGGGAAGATTTCTGTGAACAGAACAAGGCCACAAATTATTTTTTCCAGTTCTCCCTGTAAGCTCGTCTTCCTTTAGTGCTTGCTGACCCCTGGCTTGTTAATGTGTGGGCATAGAGAGTCAGCGAAGGTGCTATCAGCGTGGTCCTCATCACACCAGCCAGGATCACCTTCTCCGCTCTCGTGTAGCTCAGCATGTTAGTCCTTTATCAAGTTGCTGCAGATAGCCATTGCCCTGAGCAGCTCAGGCTCATGTCTGAAAGCTGATGAATAGTTTCCTGACGAGTGTGCAACGGGGACACCAAATGCCATGCGAGAAAGCGAGCCCTTTTATGACTGCTGAGATCACAGCAAGCCAAAGTGCAGCGAAGGTTTTCTGCAGATACTGAGAGCAGATTTTCCTTGAAGCCGCTCCAGCTCCTGGCACTATGGAGGCATCGCTCCCCTCACCCCCTCTCTCCCGGGCTAAGTATAGAAGGCACTTGAACTCCCAGAAGTTTCATTCCCACTCTGAGTTTTGCAGTGCAGCTCTCGCCGAGCAATCTCATCTGCGTGCTCTGCCCAGAGAGGTCCCCGCTGACTTCTCTGGGGCTCTGCAAGGGGCCGCACATCCCCGGTGTGCAACCCACAGCTGGGCCTGCCCATCCCTGGTTTCCTTGCTTCAGCAGCAACATGGAGATATTTTTGTAGTTTCCATGATATAGACGCTTAATGCCAACATCCGTTTGTCCTCTGTGGCCTATGATTTTCCACACCGTGCTAGAATGAGTGAGAAGCAACTCTACTACTTGAGCGGCTTTTACATACTGTTAGGACGAGGCTGGATATGGGGAAGGGAGGCACAAGGAAGGGTGGGAGCTGCTTTCACAGCTGCTGAGCTTTCTTCCAGCCGGTTTCTGAGCTTCGCATCACTGTGTGAACCTTTTTCCTCGTCAGACAGAAATGAGTGGAAGGGTAGCTAGCCCTGCTCATCACAGAGAGCACACGCTACTTGCAAATATTATTTTAGCGTGTCCCTGCTCTTCCCTGTCTTGGCCTAATATTTGCAGTGGATAATTTCTAAAGCCTAAATAACATAAGCTTGTGATTGAACATGCTTTTCCTGAGCTAAACTCCACTCTGTTCCAAAGTAATTACTTCCTCTCAGTGGCCCTTGTTAAATCCTCAGCAGAACAGGACAGGGGTTCAACCTCTGAGTCTCGCAGCCAAACTACAAAGCCCAGCCATCACCCCCACGTGTCTGGGGGCTCCGGGGGCTCCTGTATCACACCCCAGTCCATCCCTCTTCCTTCCTCTGTACCTCTCCACTCCACTGTCATGAGTCAAGCCCGGCTCTTTTCCTGGAGAATAGGGGTCCCCTGCCTGGGGCTGGCAGCCGTGCAGAGCTGCTCCGGGTCAGGTCCCTGAACTGCTCGAAGTCTCCTGCTCAGCTGCCAGCTGCGTGACAGGAGGCAGAGGCGGGTGTCACGCCGGGATGCATTTCAAAGCCAAAGAACCCTTGTTTTAAATCTGTCGCAAGCTTTGTGCAATAACCTTTCTCCCAGAAGATTGGCGATAAAGCTTTTAAAATTAATTTGCATAATTGGATCTTTAATTCTTTTTAAATGGAAACCAAAATGGCACTGTTCTCAACAAAAAAGACTTTCACAAAAGCCAAAGGATTGGTTGCAAGGTGGAGATGTGTCACTGAGCTGAAACTAAGCCCAGATAAAAGATATTTAGGCAGACTGTACCAAATTCTGGTTGCGGATAGAGTGGGGAAAGTCTGAGGTAACAGCACAGACTTCAGTAAAATTACTTCACGCTCATGTCAGCATAACTGAGACTCGATCTGCAGTAACTACTTTAACTTTTCAGCTCTGTGGTTAATTAGCAACCCTTTTAGTTTATGGCTTTTTTTTATTAAAAAATTTATTAGATTAATAAACACTGCAGATATTTTTATAACAGCAGGGCAAATGTTCCATTTGTGTAAAAGACCAAGACACCATTTGAGTCGATCTGACTGTGAACATTTAATTCAGCGGAAATTTTGGCCCACTGAGATGCTATTAGGAGAGCTGTGCATAGAAAGCCAGACAGAGTTCAGCTAGTGAAAAACCGTTCTCGTGCTTGTAAACGAAAAGCAACATTTCTAATGAAGTGCAACATATTTTACCTCCCACCCCTCCCTGAATTACATGTGGGGCTTTATATGGTGTTTTTACCTTAAAATAAAAAAAGCAATTTTAGTAGGTACAATCCGCCACACTTGTTTCTAAAGAGCTGTTTTTTTTGTTAAAAATATCCAAATGGCAAGGACAAACCTGTTCTAGAAGAGAGCTCAGTTTTCTCCCCCTGCTTGCAACAATTCATTCTTTAATCAACTATAAAGAAACTCCATCGGTGTCTTCTACTCGCCAGCGCTGTTAGTTACCCAGAGCAGCCTGAATACCAGCTAGAGGCTTATGGCCATAACCTCGTTAGCCTTTGCTTTAAAACGGTAGTGAAATAGAAACACGGGAGCTGGGGCGAGCTGGCAGAATACAAATAGAAGATTTCTGCGACTTGTCAGTCCTCCTGGGTGCTCCATCACTGCTTGTGCCATGGCAACGCAGCCCAGGCGGTGGGAGCACGCAGGAAGCCCACAGTTAAATTCTGCTCATGGGTACCCCGGTGTAAATCCAGAACAATGCCACCGGAGCCACCGGACTTAATTGGGATTTTCACCTGGGCAACCAAAATGCCTGAAGAAGTAAGGCATAGCTGGGCTGCTGCAGACACTGCCGGGAATAAAGCTGAGCGGTCAAGGTTAGTTGCAAGTACTGCTGCTCAGATCAGTTTTAGATAGTTTACAGCTCTCACAGATATCAGTATTGCCCATATTTTTTTTGTTGGGTTTTTTTTTGTACTTTTTCAGGAATCCTTGTAAGAATAAAAACTGTGTTGCTATAAATTAAAAAACCCTCATGAAATACAGCGAGAGCAACACATACCACACCGTGGCACCAGGGATGTGATCTGTTTTAAGAAACACATGGCTTTATGTTTAATGAAGGGAGCCTGTTGAAGGATTGCAGACCAGGAGGGCACACTAGATTTGTTGTTTTATTAGGTTCTGGGTTACGTACTTCTCCTTTTGCTGGGTATCTGACAACATATGCCATTCCACTCGCAGCTGAATGAGCTGGGGGAAGGAGGGCAGAAAAAAAGCATTTATGAAGGACTGGAACATTTTATTTTCTACCTTTCGAGAGAAGTGTTAAGGAAAAAAATTGTATCATTTTGTCTAAACTAGAAACAGAAACAGATGGAAAGAGAAATGGAATGTAAGTAGACAGAGAAGAATAATAATTCTCCACAAGCACACGGAAGGAATTGTTAGAAATACATAAAATACACTCACCAACATCCAGTTCATTGAAATCATGCGCTTAAGATGTAGCAAAACCCCACCAGTATATCAGGGCCAGATCTTGAAAATACTTCACTGCCTGCAAGATGAATTGAAGGCACTTGCCATCACACATGGGATAATTTGCACTTTATGGGGTCAGGAACTACATGGCTATGATCAGACTGTGCTTGCAGGTACATGCTCCACGGTCCAGCTTTGGAACTGCCTGAAACTAGTGGGTAAAGGGCACTGCTGAGGCTGGCGTTTGCTGCCTCTCCTCATCCAGCATCACTGTAGGCCACTACCAGAAGGGTCAGTCCTGAATTCCTCTCTAACCCTGCCTGTCTGCAGCGAGGTGTCCCCACCACTTTATTTTGGATTTTGTGATCCTGCAACCAGCGCTGCTCCATTTCAAGTCTGCCCAGGTTCAATTCTCAGAAAACTGCTCTTTCCACACATGCCTCAGAAACCTCTTGACAGCAGGTTAGCAAGCTGTGCCAGTTTGCCTTCGGTTGTACAAGAGTGAGATTTGAGGCAAAAAGAGATGAACTGGAATCTGTGGCCGAGGCAGAGGGAAGGGCTGGATCACCTCTTCCAGCAGCAGCCTACATAGGTGTAACATGAGGACACATGTCTAAGACGTGATCCAAAACACCCCTCAAGAAATCCAGGCCTCCTGCCGGTACACCATGGAGCTGCCAGAATGATCCCACAGAAAATATGAACAACAGAGGTGGTCTCCAAAATCCTTCCCCACTCCCAAACTTTAGCAGTGGATGAGGGCTGTAGGAAGGTTCACTTCTGCTTGTTTGAATTTCACAGCCCCAAGCCAGCTCCTGAAGGACATAGAAACTCTCCTGCAGCCTTTAACATGGTAGCCTTACATTTCAGACACTGATTCAAGGCACGTGGAGACTTGGGCTCAACTCCCTTCTAACTCAGAAAGGAGTTAGACCCATGCCTCCTAGAAATTTAAGGAACAGGTGGGAGTGAGGACAGGGAATCCTCCTCTTAATAGTCTAGTGGTGTGTGGCAATGAATGTATACTCACAGGGTTTCAACTAAGCAGAAGGGAGCATTAATCCCCCCCTCCTCTCCTAGGTCACTGGCTAGGGCAGTGAGTATGAGTATAACTCTGCTCTTCAGCTCTTCTCCACAACCAAGATCAACACCTGGGTCTGCTCACCTCTTCACATTATCAAGGATTTCATGTATTTGGCACTTTGGTGCTAGCAAAGCACTTAACACTGGCATTTTACCTAGTAATGGCTTTGTTAGAGTACTTTAAGCCTGTCGCACAATGAAATCATCATTATGGTACTCTGGTTCCACGACACCACCCCCTCAGGTGCAACTCTGCACGCTTTCCTCTCTCTCCTCAAGCCCCTTGGAGACCGCTTTTTGAACAGTTTGGTGTAAGTATTTTGCACAGGCTCCAGGCTAGTAACAGCTGGAATTTCTCACTCCTACACAATGCAAATGTCCTTTTATTAGATACTAGAGCTACTGGATACGCTGGTGACAGTGTCTAACAAAGCTCTGGTGCTAGTTCAGTTAACAGACCCCATACTTACAGTCTTCAGTCTTGGATATATAAATGGGCTAAGGCTCTGGGAATAGAAAATTTCCCCCTCCCTGTTGCTGCCAAAGAAAAATCGGTGAAGAAGTTGGCCAGGCAGAAGTGCTGGGTGTGACGGTCTGCTCTCCGGTGCGGCGGGCTCCGCTCCGGCGGGGAGTGCAGGCACCTCTCTGCTCAAGAGCTCCACACAGCAGCCCTGCGGAGATGGGTGTCCGTCCCATGGGATCACCCCTGGGGGAACACCCTTCGCTTTTAATGGTAGAGGGAGATTTCAGTTTTAGTTCCCTGGCCACTTTTTCCTCATGAGCTCAGGATAACGAGCTGTGACTCTTCAGCAAGAAAACCAATGCATTTTAACATTTCTCTGAAAACATTCGGAGAAAGTCCCAAACCCATGGGGTTTTGTTTATAATTGCTGCCAGGCTGATAAATCCTGGAGACAGAGGAGTCTGTATAAACAAAAAGATTTCCAGTAGCACAGGAAAACTGTGCAATACCAAGCTATCATCACCTTCTGATAGACAAAACATTTATAGTTTATTGTCAGGAGGACTCTGGCTGAAAAGCGTTTGCCTGAGCCAGAACGGACTGACCTTTTGCAGTAGGCACAATAAGGCAGCGAACACCGCTGAGCTGTCAGAACTTCTGCAATAAACCCAAATCCCTTTTGATAAGGGGAATCAAAAGCACACAGCTCCCCACCACCTCCTAATAATGCCCGTGACCTCAACGGTGCCTTACAAATCTGCGACATAGTTTAAGAACTAGATGCAACACCTGCTTCCTGGCAGCAGCCTTTTGTTTTCCTCTGGATAGGTGCTTAGCAATTTCAAATCAAGTTTCCCAAGTGCTGGCTTCAGAGCCGTAAGAGAGTTTTCATTTCCTCTCGTGTTATCCTAACGCGACCTGTCCAAGAAGCCTCATCAATATTACAGCAGCAAATAGCTCGACAACTTCCTCGTAAATAACACGCTCCCACTCTGCTTTGTGCTCTGCTTTTAATACCATACTGGATATTTTAGAAATACTGGGAATCTAGTTGAAAACATGTAGTAGTAAGATAAATGTTTTGCCCATCAATAGTCAAAGTGCAGGTTGCTTACTCCTAGCACCTTGTGAGTCACTGCTTAATAAGGAAACAACCCGGAGAAGGCTCCAAACCAACCTGAAATGGGTACAATTACTCTTCCCTTTGTATTGTGTGTGTATACATATATATATATATAAATTTTTTTTTAAAATATGTATAAAACCCACTGTATCACATTATGGAGTTTAGTAACTGGTCCTTGCACATACCTAGCCCACTGCAGCATCAAAAGCAGCAATCCATTCAAATCTCTTGCTTGATTTGCATTAAAAGGAAACAATTATTTTTATTTCATAAAGGTTCATTGAAAGGGGGAGGGAAAAAAAAAGAGAACTTAAGGAAAAAATGAAACAAGGCCAAATAATGCCAGCCCAGTGGGAAGTCACCAGCCTTGGGTGGTGGACTTGAAATGCAAGTCCACATTCAGGACCAGGGTCTCAGTGCCTAAGCGACAGCACACGTGTTCAGCTGTCAGCTCTAGGGGAGTTTAAAATCAAAAGGAGCTTTAAGCTTTTCAGGTTTAACTGCTATTTCAATTGGTTTAAACAGTTATTTAGATATTAGAGTCCCACAGACCCCTAAAAGCCCCTCAGTGCTCACTATGTCAACTTGCTCAGTGTCTTCCTTACAACCAAACCCCTTCCTGTGCTTCAGTCATTCCTCCACCTACGTGAGGGTCCTTCGCAAGGTCACTCTGAGCCCAAATAATTTCTTTGATTAACTGGATATGACTCCTCTCCTTACAAAATAAATACAAACTCCGGATCCAAAGAGGACGGGGGGTTCTTCCACGTGTCTTTGATTCAGGCAGTGAAACCCTAAGTAGAAGGCAGGCCTCTCTGTTTCATATTTTTTTGCTGGCAAAGTAGAAAATTCTCCACTCAGCACGCAGATTTGCTGCAGTTTGCTTAGACACCAAGCCTCCATCTGCTCTGTCAGGGTCATAAACCTCTTGCCTTGGGTCTGGGTTCTGCTAGCCCTTTGCCTCCCTTGCCTTCTTTCCGTATCTGAGGATAAGAAATGAAGTGAGAATAATAGCGTTTTATTGCTGCACAGCAGGGCTGCAAAGGTAATTAAAGATTCTGAGGTTGGAGTAAAAGGAGTTGTATCTGTTCCCTAGACAGATGCATTTATTTTCATTTAAAAATGTAAAACCCCAAAGATGACTGTAACAGTACATGTTTTCCTCCTCCACCCCGAACAACTGAATCCATTTACCTGGAGTTTGATCAAGTTGCAGCACAGCAAATCCCGTTTAAAAACAGGGCCCTCCTCTCTCCCTTTTTACTCTCATCTTAACGCTTTACAAAGCAAAACTCCAGACACTTTGTGAGTCACATATCACTACCAAATAAGTAGCAGTCATTGAATTGTGCCTCATAAAGGAGGCAGGAAACAGGAAAAGCTCAAAATAAAGCTGTTTGTAAATTAAAGAACTAAGGGGAAGAATGGATAGGAAATGAGCCCCTTATTTTTTCTTCAAAATTATTCTGATTAATGAGGAGAAAGATCAATAGCCTATCTGCAGCTGCCATGGGGAAGACAGGGTGAAGAGTGAATCCAGACCCAAGTATCTGTGTGGTGCCAACACATCACATTCTGCACAAGCTCGATATAATGAGCTGCAGGGTGAGATCTCATGCGACTGCACTGCTTACCTGTCTGTCCATTCCGCCTCTCATTATAGCTTGATGTGATCAGTTATAGGGTACCAAAAGGAGAAACGTATGGCATATATTTGTGAGTAGTCAGAAAAAGGATTGCTTTCATTCCTGCAACACTGCTTTCTTCCTGCTGTAACAAGACCCCCAAATACTTCAGATTTCTCTGTGCACTGCTGCTGTGTGCAGCTCTGAAGTCATATGCATCGTTTCCACAAGATGTGGCAACACCTGGGCCCATGGCCTGATGCAAAGCATACCGAAAGCAGCAAAACATTCCCACTGACATTTTTGGATTTTGTTTTTTAATCAGCCCCTAAATGAAGTGCCTCAGATTCTGCTGCTTCCTTTATTAATGTTTGGTTTGGGGACTTCATAATTATGTTTAGCAGCTTTTGTGGGCCAGCAGATTCCTAGGCAAAATGACCTGGCAGGCTGCTGAGGCGATTTCCACTGGTTCTGGAGCGCTGTGTAAGCAGACAATGACTGTTATTTGGATGGAGACCCTGGATGAAACAAGACAAGGCATCATGCTCCCATCCTCTTTGGCTTGCCCCAGCGACAGGGAGAAAGTACCCCGCACTATTTCATTAAGGTCTTGGCATGTTCCTTAATCGCACTTGTGGTAGTTACAGGCACAAAGGAAACACTTATCCCCAGTAGCTTTTCCCATCTGCGGCCATTCATTTGCAGATCTGCCCAGAGATCAATCCACACTGGCATGAGAGATAAGAGGGGTCCCTGATGCTGGGCTTCAGAGATTACAGCAGCCAGGCATGCTCCAAGGGCCAATGCAGAGCCGCAGAAGGGTGCTGTATTTTTGAGCATCCCCCGGTACACGCAGCCCAGAAACACTATCACAGTCGACCTGCTCCAGGCTCTGCAGAGAGCTGATGGACACCAGCCCTCAGATGCAGTTAGGGAGCGATTCCTCCTTTCTACAGCAACAGGGAACGTACAAAGCAACACACAGAGCAAGGCTAGTGCCAAAAAATATTACCGATGATACACATTTGTAACAGAAAACTCTGCTTCCATTGCCAGCTCTCCCGAAGACACGGTCTCCTTTCTGGCATTACCCTGCTCCAAACAGGGAGGCAATCAAAGGGCTTTTAGCAGAAACCCCTTAGCAAGAGGCACTGCTTCCGCAGCCACAGGAGTGACTAGCAGATAATGGGATACAGTTCTCAAAGAGCTGCCTCCTTGGCTATAAATACATACAACATTTAAAAATGCTTCATGTGAGTATTTGTGAAATCAAGAAAAAACAGCTATACAATGCTCATATTTAGACTTACTGAGGAAAATGCTTTCATTTGGTAGAGTACTTAACTGTATCCTTACACTTGGGCTTAAGCTGCCCCTAAAATTGGCCCACGCTGCCACAAAACAACAGCTTAAACCAATTTAATTCCTGTCTGCTGCAATCCCACCCGCCTTCCCAACCCTGGTTGCAAATTCCCTGTCTCCTTCCTTACGCCAGCTCTCGTGCTCGCCTAACCCTGCTCTGAGCTATTTGGGAATGCAAGCCAGACACACACCCTCGACACCCCAAAACCCATCCTTTTTCTACCAGTTTAGCATGCTGGAGTGACTCATCACCAGGTCAGATGCAGACTAGAGCCAGGGTAAAGAAAGGGGTGGAATTGCTCAGTTGAGGCAGGGTGGAACCATGAGGTTCAGAGGTGAGTTCAGAAATCTGGCAGCTCATTGCTGTGGTCCTGCTCATTGCTGTGGTCCTGCTCGCTCCACCTCCGCCCATGCCATTCAATCCCGTCCCTTTCTGAATTATCCAAAGCCTAACCTGACCCTCCTCCCTACACACACACACACACGGTTTCTGCAAGGTCAGTAAATTGAATCAGCTCAGCAAGAGTCCTTCCCAGCATGGAAATGCATGACTGGAGGTGAGAAGGGCTGCTCCCTTTCAACACCAGGGAGCCATTAGATCGGCTAAGTGGTGTTGTCAAGCCGTATCCTCAGGCTTCTGCATGCATTTGAGTCCCTGTCACCCTAAGACCCGGGCTACAGAATTGGAGACAAAGCTGTACACTGAAGAGAGCAAGGCACCCGCTGCAGCGAGGAGCTGAGCAATAACCATGCTTCCCTGCGCAGGCTCCAGAAACCTTGGCTACTCCTCCTTGTAGCAGCTGTCTTACCTGGTCATTCTAATAGCCCTGTTTTAAGATAAGGATACCAAGGATTAAGTCAGATCTTCCAGGAAGAGGTGTAGGTCAATTTAAAGGAAATTCAAAGACACAGAAGTAGCCAGAACCTAATAAAAATAAATGGAAAGGGGGAAAAAAAAAAAGAAAAAAGAAGAAAAGCCCTACAGCAGGAAGACAGCTGAAATTTCCGACAAGATACCCTTCACTCAGTGTCAATTTACCGGTGTTTCGTGACATAGACAGACTCTTAAATATGAGGATAAGTGCTCATCTGTAATGAAGTTTTCTGCATACATTATGTAGTACTGTCTCTTCCACACTTCATATATAGCTGTCTGTACCTATAAATAGCAATGATGCCTCATGTGCCTTATCATATATTACAACCTCTGATGATGTGGTAAAGGAGAGGAAATGAGCAAAGGAAGTGGTGTGCTCCGCCAGAACATACAAACTTCTCAGGGCCTTGGCAAGTCAGCTTCGGGCAAACCAGTGCTGTGAAATAGTCCAAAAACATGTGGAAAAGCAAAATGATGATCGAAGAGACAGTAAACCGATGGGTTTGTTGCATGACAGAACAAAAGACCAAGTAATCTTGGGGAGAGGCTAAAAGACCAAAAAGAATCCTTGCATGCTTAAAACCGGAGTATTGCACAAAGTGGCATGGCAAAAGTAGGGAGAAGCAGAATAAACAGGCCAGAGCAGGTGTCGTGGTTTAACCCCAGCCAGCAGCTAAGCACCACGCAGCTGCTCCCTCACTCCTCCTCCCTCCCAGTGGGATGGGGAGGAGAATTGGGAAAAAAGGTAAAACTCGTGGGTTGAGATAAGAACAGTTTAATAACTAAAGTAAAATACAATACTAACAATAATAACAATGAAATATAATAATAATAGTAATGAAAAGGAATACAACAATAAAAAGGAAGGAAAAAAAAACACCCTCAAGAAAAAAGAACAGTGATGCACAATGCAATTGCTCACCACCCGCTGACCGATCCCTGAGCAGCAATCCACACCTCCTGGCCCACTCCCCCCAGTTTATATACTGAGCATGACGTTCCATGGTATGGAATATCCCTTTGGCTAGTTCAGGTCAGCTGTCCTGGCTATGCTCCCTCCCAGCTTCTTGCACACCTGCTTGCTGGCAGAGCATGGGAAACTGAAAAATCCTTGACTTAAGATAAGCGCTACTTAGCAACAACTAAAACATCAGTGTGTTATCAACAGTATTCTCACACTAAATCCAGAACACAGCACTGTACCAGCTACTAAGATGAAAATTAACTCTATCCCAGCTGAAACCAGGACAGCAAGTCTGCTGGGCAGTGCTGGGAGGAAGATGACAGACAGGGGGTTCCTGCAATGTTGAGGCCAAAGCCAGAGTTGAGCCCAGACTCTCTGCAAGAGATGGGAGGTCAGGGCTAGAACTGCTGATCTCTTTCCTTTTTCAGAATGTATCACCTTTGCATTGTTGGGGGTTTTTTTCCCTTTTTTTTTCTTCATGTGTTGGGTTTGTGTGTCTGGGTTTTGGTGGTGAGGGAGGGTCTACAGGGGTGGCTCCTGGGAGAAGCCACTAGAAGCTTCCCCGGCTCCAAGTTGGCCCCGCCGCTGGCCAAGGCCGAGCCCATCAGCGACGGTGGTAGCACCTCTGTGATAGCATATTTAAGAAGGGGAAAAAGACTGCTGGGAAAAAAAAAACCTGCAGCGGAGAGAGGAGTGGGATGTGAGAGAAACAACCATGCAGACACCGAGGTCAGTGAAGAAGGAGAGGGAGGAGGTGTGCTGGAGCAGAGATTCCCCTGCAGCCCGTGGTGAGACAGCAGGCTGTCCCCCTGCAGCCCGTGGAGGTTAATGGTGGAGCAGAGATTCCCCTGCAGCCTGTGGACGAATGCACGCCAGAGCAGGTGGCTGGACCCAGAGAAGGCCGTGACTCTGTGGGAAAGCCCATGCTGGAACAGTTCATGGAGGACTACAGCCCGTGGAAAGGACTTGCGTTGGAGACGCTCCTGGAGGGCTGACCCCCATGAGAGGGACCCCACGCTGGAGCAGGAGAAGAGTGTGAGGAGGCCTCCGCCCGAGGAGGAAGGAGCGGCAGAGACAACGTGTGATGAACTGACCGCAACCCCCATTCCCCATCCCCTTGCGCCGCTGGGTGGGGAGGAGGTAGAGGAATCGGGAGCAAAGCTGAGCCCGGGAAGAAGGGAGGGGTGGGGGGAAGGTGTGTTTTTAAGATATGATTCTATTTCTCATCATCCTACTCTGATTTGATTGGTAACGAATTAAATCGATTTCTTTTTTTTTCCCCCAGTCAAGTCTGTTTTGCCTGTGACCATAATTGGGAGCGATCCCTCCCTGTCCTGGTCTTGACTCAGGAGCCTTTCATTGTATTTTCTCCTCACCGTCCCACCGGGGGGGAGTGAGCGAACGGCTGCGTGGCGCTTTGTTGCGGGCTGGGCCTAAACCACGACGCTTCAAAAAAGAAGACAATTCTTCTTCATCCTCACACATTTTATGAACTGATGAAATATCTTCACGACTTGTTCTCATCAGTTTTTTCTTGTTTAGTATTTCAGACTGACCACTGTGCCTATGGGGCTAATGAGCTGTGACTGGCAATACAATTAAAGATAGATTCAATGGCATCCTAGCTGATAAAAGTGTTTTAATTAAACTGAAAGAAAATTGTTGTTTATCATAGAGTAAGCCAGGAGCCCATACTGAATAGACAAAAGTAAGCCTTTTGATAGGAAAAATCAGTGCCATGGCTAAGGGACGGGGAAATTGAAGTTTAATTCTTGGCTCTAGCAGATTTCCAACAGAGCCCATTACTTTGGGCCAAGAGCGTGTTTTGACTTGCCTTTTGGAAGACGTGGACAGTTTGGTCTCAGCCTCCCAGGAACTTCCTGGCTGTTTTCACTAGGGAGGGCCGAGCAGAGCCCGAAGGAGGCTCCGCACTGCTTAGCATCAGGGACACTTCCTAGTTCTTCCCACAACTTCATTTAATAGTAAAACTCAGAGGTCAGTCATGAAAAGGCCAAGCTAGATCTGAGCTAGCCAGGGTTACACTGAAAACCACAAGATTTATAAAAAACAGTTCCCTCTCTCACCCTGTTAAGGCTCAAAAAAATAGCAAAACTTGCTTTGACTTTACCAAGAGTAAAGTTAAAGCCTCCAAGTTTGCTATTTTAATCAACTTCAGTTAATTTTCATCAGCTCTGAAAGTAGTACAGTTTTGAGTAATGCCTGATTCATTGTGGAAGCAGCATATGGAGAGAGAAAGAATGGTAATGAATCAGTTCCTCCAAGATAGAAATATCACACACAGGCGTTTCAAGGCTGGGTAGGCAGCATCCCCTATTGAAGTTGTGTAACACTTTTCATTTAAATACTATATCATCACTTGCTTCACTTTGTCAGCTTTTACCACTTGGTCTGAAAGCTCTCACTGGATGCCACAAGTTCATCGGGAACTTTTTTTTATCCAAAGTGTTTCAGTCTTTTTTAGACTTATAAGAAGAAAAAAAAAGAAAAAAAGAAAAATATCTTTAACATTAACAATGTATACACCTCCACAGCTGTGATGGTATATTTTATTTTCAGAGTCAAATAAAACAATTAAGTATGACCTATATGAAAGAGATCAGAAAACTAAAGTTACCTGACTGACAGTGTAGCCCATCTGTTAATGAGTTCACCGTAATTGAGTGGCAGACGATCATTTACACAAGAACTGAAGTTGATTGAAGGCTACCATTATCTCTCAATGGTTTTCTCTCTTTTAATTCAGATTTCAAAGCTGCGGTGCTTTACAGCTCTCTCACACTTTCTGAGGGTGTCCTTTAAGCTGCACCTAAATCCCTCCCATTTACCATCAGCTTTCACCTGAAACAGAAAACACATCCTACGTTTTTATCAGCTGTCATCTAAAAACCGAGGCACCTCCTGAGACTTCGGTTGCTGGAACGAAACAGCTTTTTATTTTGCAAAAAGGCTCATACACAGAAATATTCATAATCCTTTCTCTTTTTTCCCCTCCACCACACGAGAGGTCAGAAGCGTTGGTACCCACAGTAAGTCGCCCCCCAGACAAGTGTAGGAGGAAGGCAAGATTGGGGCAAACCTGGCTGCCCCTCCTGCGGCCACCTCTCAGCAGGAAGACATCCCCCAGCAGCTGGGCAGCTGCAGCATCTCCCGAGTGGCGAAAGGCACCCCTCCTTCAGCACGATGCCCTCTAAGGCGGCCCACGGCATGCAAGTCCACAACCTCTGGTGACACTGTTGCCTAAATACACGTCGAGAATACACGGTTTTAATTGGAGCCAACTCGGGAAGAACACGCACACATTTAAGCTCAGAGAGCCAGTCTAAAGAAAGAAAGAAAAAAAAAGAATAAAAAAGAGCTTCTTACAGCCAAATTCCAATAAATAGAAAGGGAATCATGCCATTGGGCAGCTCTCCTTAACCTCAAGTCAAAGTCCTACTTACCCTGGCTCTAACTGTTGCTCCAGCATCCAACTTTTTTGGTAGTCTCCTATGCCTGACCCGGTCAGCACGTGATGCCTTCACCCCCTACCTGCTCCCCCTCCAGCTCCCACCTCGGAGGCTGCCCGTGGTGGCCATCAGCCCTTGGGGACAGGCCACTGAAAATCTCTGCAGCTCACTCCTCCGCTGCCAGGTTCCTTCCTCCTGGCAGAGCAGAGCTGCTCGGAGCACCCGAGCCAGGCTGAACACAACACGTAGTAAATCAAAACCTCTCTTTGCTTATGCTACTAATGACACCTCAGATTACTAGCACTTAACTGAATTTACTTTTCAGTATGCTTTTTAGGTTTTGTTTTTCTATCAGCTGAGACAATAAAAATCAATTCCTGTAGGGCAATTTCATCTAGGTTTATACGGTGTTTTATATTCAGATTTTCAATGCTGCAACATTTGAGTGGCAAATCCATGGAGGACTATTTTTTAAGTACTTCTATGAAATTAAAGCAGACCCATACTGAGGGTAGGCACTTTAACAAGCAAAATACTTTAAAAGCAAATAAGTATGAAGGAAAAGCAATATCCTGGAGAAAAGTTATTTGGCCAACTGAAGCAGATTCATTAGAGAGATCTCATATACGTGCAAGAAATACAGTTAAATGTATAAATATTTGGAGGATTGGTGACACAGATAAATAGTTATTTAATCTTTTCTTTTTTCTGCTGAGTTTTACATTAGACTTAATACAAAATACTGCTGAAATCTCCCCCTCGCGCAAAACGACCTACCATATAAAAGGCCTTGATTCTGAAAAAAGTCTTCACGTGCTCAGCTTTGTGGATCAAGGGCAGTTGTGCAGATCTACAAACTGTGTATAACTCACAGCGCATGAATTTAACCATGGGACAGGTCGGTTGAGGCTCTGCATGGGTCTTGTGGGCTGTCCCTCCTGCTCGGGCAGGGTGGAGCAGTGTGAGAGCCACTGTACGGAATAAGGGAAGACATCTCAACCATGAGCTAGCACCTTACCACTTCCCTGGAGAATTATTGACTTTAATATATTTTACTTTTCCCAAAGGATTTAATAAAGATCTGGAGATATTTTTTTTCCCCCTTGCTGATGGGCTTTGCTGCTTTCTGGGAGCAGGAATGCTTATTTGGAGGAACAGGCCTTTAAAAGACCACTAAAAGTATTTAGTGTTAAGGAGTTCAGCATGGGGAGTGATTTTACTTTAGCAGCTTTAAATATTTCTAATAAATTCAATAATTCTAATTAGGCTGTGTAATAACATGTATGAATTAGTTGTCCATAGGCAAGTAACATTTTAATAGGTGTGTCCCCCCACACTGGAACAAAGCAAGTCCATAAATTTCAGGGCTGTGTACTACCTGTCTAGTAGAAGTGACTCATTCCTGTTTTGTCAAGGTGTAGTGCAACACTAGACAGGGAAAAGCTGCTCTGTACTTTGGGATATTCATTTATGACTGGAAGGTGACGTCTTGATCCTTAATTCACCCATTTGGACAAGTTTACTTCTGCTAGACCTACAGAAGGTTTCCATTGACATTTCCCCCTTTTTTAATTACTAAGTAAAAGTGCCTCATGATCAGTTCCTGTTAGTGTTATTTTCTTTATTTTACCTTCTGCAGTGCTGGAACCACCCTCACGGGCGGCACCGTGGGCGGTTGCACTTCCACGCACCACCACATTGTTGGGGGCACTTGGAGGTTGAACCAAACCTTCTTTGGTCCTGGAGGTGCCAGTGTGTGTCCAAAGCGGGCATGTGTATTCGTATATAAAACATGCATCAATACACCTATATCACCTATATATACATATATTTATACTCTCAGGTGGGCTGGGGAAGCACCAGGCTGGCGCCTGATTTTAAGCTGGGTCTCAAAATTGTGAATTTTTTCTCCTTGGTACCTCTGCCCTGGCCCTCTGCATTGCCCCCCCTCCGGCCCCGTGTTGCTCTGCGTACATGTCCTGGAGGCAGCGGTGGGATGAAGAAGGGCCTGGGCTGAGGGTCACAGGGCTGCGGCCAGCAGCTGTCCCCTCTCCTGCCACCCCGAGCCTGGCTTAAAATAATATAGGAGAAGGATTTATAAATAAGAACACATGCCGAGTTACCCTTCAAAATACGTTCATCCATTGCCTTGATATAACCTAAGAAAAGGCAGGGTACGTCCTCTGCAAATAAGGTCCAGCTGCCTGGGTAAGCGTTGCGTTGCCTCAGCTCTGCAGACATTTGGCAGGCTCCGGAGGGGAGAAACTTCCAGCTTCTCAATATTTTTCGTGCTACTGATTACATCTTTCCCCAGTTCTCCAAAAAATCCCTTCTAGATCAACATGCAGGCTCCCAGGCTCAGCCCGCTGGGCTCCTGGGGAGGTGGCAGGGGGGAGGCAGAGTGGGTGGGAAGAGAGGAAAGGACGCACACACAGAGACAGTGCGCACCATGGTTTTTTTTTTAAAAAGGCAAGAAAACCCTTTGCACCAAAAAAACCCACAGTTTCCTAACATTGCATCTCAAGGCTCGCGATTGCTGAAGCTGTGCCATGAACATTAAGTGGTGCTGCTGGGGCGGAGGGGTGACAGTCCCGTCCTTGTGTGAAGATCTGTTGTACGGGAGAGCACTACCTGCTGGCAGTTTTGGCTCTATGCGTGGCTTCTGAATCCTGGAAAAATCCTTTTGGTTCTGCGTCAGGTTGAATTTGAACACGCCAGAGGCATGGCGGTACCTCCTGGGGGTCTGAGCGGTGGCAGGGGGGGCTGGATGCAAGTGGGGGAGGAGGGGAGGGAGGGCTGACCCCCCCAGCCCCTGGGAGCAGGGGCCTCTGCAGGGGGGACAAGCTGGGGGCTCTGCCCCGAGTGAGCTGCAAGGTGGATTTAAAGCAGGTGCTGGGTGCCTCAGCTGCAGAGGGAGAAGGGCATCACCCGGCCAGGCACAACCCTGTGTCCTCCTCCTGCTAGTTTTGCATCACTGCAGCATCAGCAGAACCGCTGCCGAATTTTGTTGGGCCGGCTCAGGCCCAATGGCATCTGATGAGTGGGATTAGGAGGCGGAGAGGGAAGCCCCCTTGTTAGGGGGTCGCCCTCATGGGACCAGGAGTAAGGAAGAAGGCATGACTCCCTTGGCTTTGCCATTTAGCAGGCCGGCTTCCCGGGGTTACCTCTTCCCATTCACAACCGGGAGCCTGGTACCCAGCGAGAACAGCGTGAAGCTGTCAGATGTGGATGAGGTGCAGCAGTATGTTTGCTCAAACGGTTCAGCATCCTGCAGCTAGCAGAGTTCGTTTTGACCTAAGGGGATGCTGCAGCATGTATACATTGCTGCAGGAAATTTGTAGCGCATGAGTGCGGTGTCTATTTCTGTAATTATTTTTCTTTTCATTTCTTCTTGGGGTTTGACTGCATCTCTTGTTCCTTCTGCCTCCAGAGTTGCAGTGCCGCTCTCTGAAAATTAGAGTTATTACGCCTAACAGCTCCAGCCGGCACATTAGCAGGGCTCAAGTGACTGCTGTCATTTTCTGTTTGCAGACTTTGCTCAATCTTTTATACAAATTGAAAGAAAAAAATTACAAATAGGTTATGTTTTTTAAGACAAGTAAGTCCACACAGTACTGCACTACACAAGTAATAGAATCTTCTTCCACTAGAAAACTATTGATTAAAGTTATTCAAATCTGTATTTATTTTAAATAGATAAAATGGCAAATGTACACAGTAATGAAATATAGTATTTCATGATGTATATTATGAAATAGAAGAGAATGAGATTATTTCGTTAACCCTATCAATTATTAAATTATCATAAAAATGTATGTATATAAATAATTCCATGAGCGTTTCTGATTAGATTACCTTGATATGACAGAGCACATTTTGATTATTCTTTGATGCTTTGCAATAAGGATTTAAATTCTAAGTAGATTTCAGGAAGATTTTCTTTTAAAACTGCAGCAAGAGGTAGTGGGTGGACAACACATAATGAAGCAGAACAGGAAACGGGAGAGACTTTTTACTTCACACAATTATTTTCCTGTATAAAAGATGATGAAGTTCCCACCGCACACAGATTTGTTGGAAAGCTTCATTCTATTTATTAGATACATAATATTCAGGGCATTTAATACAAATCATTTTGCTACTACTTACAATACTCCTCCTAGAAGATCAACGGAGAGTGCTGTTGTGAACTTTGAGACCAGGAGAGTATTTGTGCCTTAGTGTAAATGCTGAGTACCGGGAGCGTTACCTGCTCTGTCACATAAAGGAGAAAAAAGCAGGTTTTCATCCCTCTTTTTGCAAAGATGGCAGCAATCATCTCAGGCGCTGGCGTGGGCTCTCCCTTCCTCAGTGAGATGTTGGCGCACCGTGGTGGGACAGCGATGGGCTGCGAGGAGCCTGGAGCAGAGGTGAATTTGGTGTTTGGTGTGTCGATGGGTTTAGCAAGGGGTTTGGGTCCCTAAAGCCTGAGTGAAGAAGCAGATTTAGGAACTGGGGAAGCAGCAGAGAAGGAGCAGGGATGAAGGTCACATGTGGTCCAAAGGAATAAGAAAGCAGGATTTTTGCAAGTCCTTGGTGTTGAGGAGTTGATTGCTAGAGAAAGGCTCTTATAATTGAGAGGTGTCCGAGAAATGTAAATGGGAAGAGTTGGAAGATGGGGAAGAGCACAGTTAAGCTTTGCTACGAGCAAGGTGCTTCCAAAGCGCGATGGGCAAAAGCACTTCCTTTGCCCCGTTTATGACAAGGGGAGAAAGGAGCAGGGCTGTATTGAAATCTGTGTGGTAGGAGCTCCATTCATGTGAAGAGACTCCATTCAGGGCCTTACAAAGGGTATGAGTCAACTGCAAAGAAAGGAGGCATTTCACAGAAACTGAAGTGTGACCCTTTGTTTTTCCTGACCCCAAGGTCCTCAGCGACACAAAAGGGGACCCCAGCACTGATTCTGCAGCAACAAATGCCTGTTGGAGTGAGTGTATTTGAGGAGCAGTGACAATAAGGAATGACCCGAGGTGCTTGTTTCCAGCCCTTGTTTCCCGAGGGACTGCCAAGGGGGGAGTCCTGCGTGCAGCCCGGCAGAGGTGGAGGAGATGAGGGTGCCAGGAAGCTCTTCCTAGTGGAAGCATTTCCCCAGAAAACCTCTCCTGAAACGCACGATCTGACCATCCACGTTTACTATTGGGACACCTGGAGAGTGGGTTTTTTGGATTCAGTTCTGCAAAATCTATAGAAGTAAATACAGCTTTTATTTAGCCGTTAGGTGAAGTGGGATTTTTTTTCTAATTTAGGACTGGCAAGGGATTAGGATGGTTTAGTAGCCTTGTCTTTATTTCAACCTTCCGTTAGCCTGTGACTACTTTCTTTCACAATCAAAGTAGACATGAAAGAAATGTTTTGCTTTGCCCTTTTCATTATCTCAAAGTGCTGCAGGTCCATATTAAAGTTCATGATGGAATTAGGGTGAAGAATGATGGATTTAAAGGCATCATAAAACTCTTCCTGGTAAATAGTAGTCCCCAAATACATTCCAGTTGTGACCTGAGAGAGGCTGCTGGAAGCATCCCAAGCAGCTATGCATTGGCTCTGCAGATCGTTTGAGCTGAGGAAATGCATTTGCATATGGATGTCATGCTAAGGAGGCAGGGCAGCCCGGATTTCATTACTGCTAATGACGTGTGTGGGAGAAGTGATTTTGTTTATAGCCAGTGCCAGGCGTGGCACAATGAGGAAGTACTTAATTCATACAAAGCTCTTTCTTGCTTCTAAGACCTAAAATCAGGGTATTTCAAGCAGCTCCAGGAGGCCCAGTGTTATGTGACATGGTCTCGTTAGCACCAGGGGAAGAACAGAGCCATGACTGAGGTGAGGGAAGTGGGGAGAAGGAAGCTTCAAGATTTAGTATTGATGTCATGGAGGAAAGGATAGGAGGAGAAATGAAAGGGAATGAAAAGGAGAAGAGAAGAAAGAGCAACTGAGGATGGAAAACCAGCTGGCAGAGCTGGCTCTGCAGGAATTGTGGCTGCCAAGGCTGGACAGTTGGACTTTGGAGGTGCCAGAATTTTTATTCCAAGTCCTTGTTTTAGTCTGCCCTACTCAAAACGCAGGCACGCGCACTGGGCCTGGGGCAAGACGTCCAACTTCAGAGACAAGAGAAGTTTCTGAGAACTGGAAAGGAGAAAAGGGACCCCAGGATAATGCTGGAGATGGAGTAACTGGGAGTTGCTGCACTGTCTGAATCATCTCATAGCATCTTCATACTCCAGCGGAGCCGCCTCTGCTTTTCCTGCTGCAGGAGGCACTGCCTCAGGCAAGGGGGAGCAGAGAGGGGCTTGGGGGCACATTCTGGGCATGTACTTTGGGGGACAAAGGCATTACTATGCTCAGGCAACTTCAGGAAGAGGTATTTGAACTGGGATTAGTATCTTGGGTGGCCTCTCAGCTCAGAGTAATGAATCAGTCAAGCAGAAGAAAGCAGCCAGAGAGAAGGAAAGGGTGAATGAGAAGGAGTAGTAGTCAGAGGGGCTAATGCCGGAGGTAAGACAGACAACGAGAGGGAGTGTGCTGTAACAGCGTGCTGAAAGAGCAGTTCAGAGCGTGCACCGCACCCAGAGCGTGCGTTGGGCCAGAAAGGTTGAGAGGGCCTTGAAGAGGGGCCCAATTTTGGGGTTTATGGGGCCCAACACCTCTGGTGTTTTAGACTGACATGGTATCATTGCACAGGGCAGCAGGGAAGAAGGGCTGTGAGCCCTTCTTGGGCTACAAGGGATGTGACTGTATATCCATCTGCAGCTCACAATATGAAAACCTGAAGAAAGATCTTTCAAGAGGAATTACTCCTGCCTTATTCATGGCACAGCAGCTGGTTTTAATGGATTTTAACTGTTTGGCTGCAATCACTCACAATGCATGTAATCAAAAGGGTTATGAGCTGCTAAAACTCACTCCTGGAGCAGTCTGGAAATGCTGTGTCTGGAAATACGGGATGGTTTTGGGTATCTTAATTTAAGCTATGTTGTTCTGCAGTCTTCTGGAGAGGGAAATCAGCTGGTCTGTTGGACAGGGGGATGTGAAGGCCACATCAATAATTCGTGAATGGGTAAATACAGTTTGGAGAGTTCCCTGATTTCTGCTTCATCTGAGTTGAACTCAAAGGGTATGGGACAGTGACATTTAGCTGGGGTTACTGGAAATTATATAGTTTACTTGATATTGCAATTGAATTCAGAAAAGCTGTAAGATGTCTTTAAAGAACACAACCCAGTTTTAGCATTTGTGTGTCCCTGAGAAAATACTGAGATTTGCTGAAGTGATGGCCTTTATATGCTGTTTTAGGACAACTGTATGCTATTGAATGTTTTACTATGTGCGAGTCATTTGAATGATCTTCATGCCCAGTTGTAGGAGGGCAGCATGTGGACTTCACCATCTAGAAGAAGTTAGAAAGACGATTTGTCATAAGAGAGGAAGCAGGAATCAGCTAAATCTGCCGAGGATCTGAAGACCAAAGGTGAGACAGAATAACGCGCAATATTTTCTAGATGTAGGAAAAAGAAAAGGAGAAAAAGAGACTATGCCCATGCATTATTGTTCAGTAGGGCTCTGCTGGCAGACTGAATTCTGTTGGGGATGGCTCATTTCTCCTCGGTGACAACAGCAGGTTTCAAATAACGCTTCATATTTCCCAGGTTTAACAGATGAAGAAAAATAATTACTTGGGAGGCAAATAAAGCAGATTTGCAAATAGAGGAGAATGTTTTATGGCCAGACTTGCAAACATTCGGCTCCTGCAGACGCCAGAAGACTCTGCATCTGCTTTAATCAACGTGGGTTGATCCTTTCTGATTATGTCTTTGAGATCCCCGTGGTTCTTAAGGCAGTAGTTTTATATTATCTAGGACAAAGCGACTCTTCAGCTTCACACAGAGGGCAACTTACCTGCAAATTCAAACTGCAGAGCTTTTGATCAGTAAGCAAGGCGAGAGCTGATGAACTGAGAACAGACATTTATTAAGAATTCTGTGATTCCCCCTCCAAGGTATCTCAGCTGTCTTTCAGTTATGTCTTCATTAGAGATACCATAGGCTCCACTGTTTATAATGTCTTCTTTATATTTTGGAAAAAAAAAAAAAAAAAGATGATAGCATGAATTAAAGAATTCTTTTTCAAGCAGGCTTAAAATGTACCTGGGAAATTACTGCATTATGCTCAGCTGAGTGTAAATAAAGGCTGCAAAGTGGCAGACACTTAAAGTAATTCATAAGAAATCTGAAATTGTCCATTAATTGCTGTCTCAGGGGATACAGGTCTTTTATGGCAGGAATCTCTTCAGCAGATGGGATAAGAGGAAAAGTAATGCAGTTACTGTACTGGGCAAGATGCAGTTGTTCTTTTTAATCCTTTTACCCCTTTGTTGTATTTTTACAGCAGAAAGGTTCCCTTCAGATGTGGAGGTACTTCATGGCAAGTTGTATGGTGGAAGCAACTTCCAAGGAAAGTACATATAACAGTTGTCCTGAGAAGGTGTTCTGGCTTAGAGAAGTCTGTTTTTTGGGTTTTGTTTTATTTTTGAACTGTTATTGTTCTTTCACATCTGTATTTAGGATCTGTTGGCCTCAAAACGTTGTATGGCCGGGCTTGTAAACAGTTGGCTTCTGCAGACACCAGAAGACTCTCTGTTGGCTCTGATTGAAGGAGACTGATTATTTCTTTGAGATCCCTATGGTTCTTGGGGCAGCAGCTATATACCACCTACAACAAAGTCAACGTTTAGCTTCTCTTCACACAGAGGACGACTCACCAGTAGATTCAAGCTGTATGTGTGTTCAGTTATTAGCAAACGGCTGAGAGAAAACCAAAACAGCCTGGAAATGCTGAGCAGTGCAGTGGGTGGCATAGAGGCCCGGTAGTGTCACCTTGACTGCTTTAGTTTTCAGGACGGTTGCATTGGGTTGGAGTGTAATGGGATTGGGTCTCCCTGCATGTTTATACTGTCCTGATTGTAATGTATCTTCTTTAAGATGATAAGATCTCCTTTAAACATAAGAGGCAAGGAGAGAGGGGAGAGGGCAGGCAAGCACTGTATATAGCATCTGTAACGTTTAATTATATGAGAGAGGGATTTTCCAATATGCCTTGCAACAGAAAGAACATTTAGATATCAGCATCACAGTATATATTTTCTAAATCACAACACCCACACATTTCCTTAGCCAAGTAGAAGTTTTCCTTCTATGGCTGCATATCTAAAATTAGCCTGAAGGTCAAATCTGAATAGAAATACCCTTGCCATTGAACGTGCTGGGAATGATTGGTGCAATGGGCTCAATTTTCCCATCGAAAACCTTCATTTATTTTTTTAAATAACAAACAGTTGCTTTTACAATTAAAGAGCCTGGAGAAAGGCAAAATGAGGCCTGCTGTATAAAATCATCATCAATATTCTGCTTTCACTGCAAGGCTATTTTTATAGGCAACTATTTTAAATGTAACAAGATGGATATAGTGAAGTCATAGTATAAAAGATGCAGCAAGAGGCTTCCGAATAGCTGAGCTGAGCACCGGCATGTGAAAGAAAGGCCTTAAAATTCGGAAGATGTTTGTATATGAAAGATATACACAGTGAAGAATTCTAAGTTAAGAAATGCATTGTTGAGAAGAAATGAATAGTTTAGGTCTAAAAATAGTTGCTTAACCTGCAGTTCCATTATGTGAGGACTAGGCAGCCTATACTGCACAAACGCAAAAGCACCGTCTTGCAAGAAGTGCATTTATCAGCCACAGTGTTTTATTGAGTGCTTTAATAATACAAGTGTACATCAACTGATCCACAGTCAAAAGTGGCAGGTCCCTAAGAAATTTACAAGCACTTTTTTTTTTTTTAAGTAAATCAAAATACATATTAATTTGTTCAACGCAATAGCCTTTTGTGTGGGAAACAGAAGGCTAGTGATAAACACAGTCTTAGTAATGCACAGTGATTCTTGATTTTAAGCTTTTATACAAAACTTGTTCCCAGTAGCATGCACCCACCATTAAAGACTTCAGTACAAAAAAATAACCCTAAACACTACATTTAAGTAGAAACGAGATATAATTCTGAATTTGTTTGTTTTCCCAAAAACCACATGAAAGAAAAAAAAAACCCACACATTAATACAAAGCTTTGTGACAAAGCTCTATACTATTACAGATCCAACATTCTTTGCACTGATAACCAAAATTCCCTGTCTACATTTGAGGGAAACAACTTTCAAGTTAACAGAACAAAAAACCCCAAAACAAATAAAAATAAAAATAAAACCAAAAAGAAAGTAAGGACAACCTTTTGTCACAAAATGGTTCAAAATTTAATAAAAAATAAGAATGAAGGGAAGGGCTATTTATGCACTTAGTGAATGTGCTTGCACAGGTCCAGCAAATCCTAGAGTAGGTTCCTATGTGGCGTATCGCTTGGTCCACTGTCTGGCCATTCTGTCGTGCTCTGCTCTGTTAGTCATATACTGAGTGGCAATACTTCCAACCAGGGGGTCAGCTGAAAAGGAAACACAAACCGTGAAATACTCGTCAGCCTTGGAAGGATGAAAAAACTATTCTTAGATCCACATTCATTCAGTTCTCTTAGGTTTAACTGTAAGAACAAGGTGCCTACATATACGAGTCCCATTTTGAAAGCATGCGTGCATACAGGAAGAAAGGAAGGAGATGGGGAGGAGTTGGCTGGCAATTAGCTACATATTTCTGGTAAACATATAAATAAAACCATTTTCTAAAATTCTGCCTCACAAACAGATGTCCCAATAATTTTATTTTGAGCTAAAAGTCCCTTTCAGGTCATAAGAATAAACATACTATGTCATTTGTTTATGGTATTAGACTCCCACAAATATCTATACTATCACCTAAGAAGAGGATGGGCTCTAATTCTATTATCAGCTTCAATGTTGTTTTTTTTAAAAATACTTTTAAAGCATAAAGAAATATAAGGAATTAGGGCCGTAAGTACTATTTTCAAAGCAACAGAAGTTAATTCCAAACTTTGGGAATTGGTATTTAATTCATGGGATCTTTCTGAGCATTCATACGGCCAGAATGCTGCATGATTTGGTCTGGATCTACAAATTACTTCACAAATAATTAATCAAAACCAATCAGCCCTCTAAGAAAAACAAACCAAGACAAGACTTTCCCAGAAGTGACTGTATGTAATCAACATTTTTCTTTCAGACAACATTTTTCTCTTCTCAATTTAAAGCAGACAAAATGTATAGAGATTTTCCCTTTTTTGGGGGAACCCATACTCTTGATATTTCTGCTGCAACAGTACATTTCCTGAGATGATTGTACCATGCAAGTTCAGAAGCACTGATACCATGTTTTTTCCTGACTTAGGACAGATGAACATGACTTCTTCTGAAAGCCAGTTAATAACCAGCTTTGTAGTTGACCGAAGATGATGCCTTTGAACAATATGAATCTTGGCTTCCCCAGTACAGTCGTAATCTGAGTGTGGCGTTTGCATTATTAACCACTGAAATTCCTGGGACTAGACGTGAATCTGGGCTTTTTTGTTTGTTTGTTGATGATAAGAGTTTATGATAGGAGAAATATGTTGGTTTAGCCAAAAATCAATTGATTGGCTTACTGCCAACATTACTGAATATTAGTGAATAATATCTAATGAAAAAATCTTCTGCTTTCGATGTATAACCTGCACTTTCAGGAAGAGCCCGTGATTTGAATCTTCAGTTTGCACCTTCTAAATTAGTAAGGCAAGTTATCACTGTGACTGTGGTGTACTAAGTCCCTGTAGTCTCAGTCCTGCAAACACTTACTGCATATGCTTACCTTTAATATCTTAATATATCCAGAGGAGGTCACAGAGGCCTGGACTTTGCTATTTTTACATGCATGAGTGCCAAAGAAGCATATCTGATCTAAGATCCATTTTAAAAGTTTCAGGCTAGAAAGTATATCACCTTTAACTCCTCAGCCAAGGAGAAGAACTATACAGGGGATTACCAGAAGGATTTTGTTCTGTGCAAATAGGAGGCTAACAGTCTACAGGTATTTAAGGAGTGCAAAATTGTCGATGGCTGGAATGAGGTTTGAGAAGCACTGCAGGGTAAACGGGGAACTTGGGCAATGGGAAAGGGCAAAATTTCTCTCGGCAAAAAATTTAGGGAGTAGCCACAAGGAAACCTTGTCATAGTGTAACGTAGCTCGGGGATAAGCCTGACAGCACTGCTGTGAATTCCCACACCCTCCTTGGACGCGACACCACTGTGCGAAGAAACACCTTCACAAACCCACGGAGAAATGGAGACTAAGGGTTGAACTTGGAAGGAATCCTTGGAGCAAAATTCATGCTGGTTTTCATGCTGTTGGGGAAGGTGGGGTTTGGCCTCTGAGGCATCTGGCTGTGACAGGGTGCAAGAATATCATGGCATTATCATCTGGAATGCAAGTGCTTAATGAGGTTTAGTGCGTATTTAAAGTGCTGCTGCTAAGACCTTTATAAAACCTTATGCGAGTCAAAAGTGATGTGCTGTAGTAAAGGTTTACCCAGTTCAAATCTGAAAGTCTTTTATGTGGGGGATGAGTGTTTCTGTGAAAGCGTGTCTTTCACATTGAGAGCTGTAAATCAATTTCCTTGATATACTGAAAGGGTACTGAGGATCATATCATCATCCCCAATCCTGGATGATAGATTACAATGTTTGGTTTCCTAGTGTGGGTTTCCATCTATACCTCCTTTTGGGAGCAAGGAAGTATTTCAACAACATACATCTTTGGAAGGATTTGGAAGGTACAAGATTCTCCTCTCACCTCCTCCCAGCATGGCAGGGTGTCTACTTTCTCTTGGGGTGGGGGAATCAGTGAGAGGAGTTCTTGATTAGGAAGTGGGGAAATCTGTTGAAGCCCAGTAATGCAGGGAACCGGGTGGTTTATTTGTCCACATGTTCAAGCCTTTGTCTTTGCAGTGTTTTGTTTGGCAGTTGGGGAAAGAGTGGAGGTGACGGCCTGCAAGATGTCTGAGGTCTGCACAGCTTTTGTTGTAGGTGTGTAAATTCCCACCGAGAGAGTGACCTGTGAATCGACTATCATTTCGGGGTGCTTCCCTCAAGTCAGTGCCTCCCTCCATTGGTGTCTGCCTGTGCGAAGCAGGACTGCTGAAGCAAAGAGAGGTCCTTGCCTGCTGTAGCAGGAACAGGACCAGCTGCACCCACAGCCAGCTGCCAAGCCGACGCTACTAAAAGGTGCTCTCAGTCCTAACAGTAACAACATTGTTCTTTGCAGTTTGGCAGTTTGCTATACATTTTACTGGTTATAACAATATGGAATAAAAGAACAAACCCACAGTTTGGCAAAGCTTGTTTGAGACTCCAAACTGAAGAAACAGAAAAACAGTTATTGCCATAGAGGCCCAGCTATTTCACATCCCTGTCAGAGGGTCTGGAGGTGAGTTGTCATTATGTGTTGTTATTTATGAGGACTTTAATAAGGACTCTTCAACGGGTGTTTGAAGAGCTGGCTTATTTTAGCAGTTCCTGTGAAGCCGTAAAACCATCAGGAGGCACAACTGCTTTGTTTGGGAAGTCGGGCCAGCTGGTTGAGGAGGGAAATTTTAACTTCAGATCAGAGCCACCCAACCAGTGGCACACCGGCCAAGTCGATGCAGCACACTGCATTTGTGCCAGAGGACATAAGGACGGTGCGTCAACTCCAGAAGTGCAAATGGTCTCTTCCTGCACCTGCACGGGCAGCTTCAAGCCCAAGCCATGTTGTCCCTGGTGGAGCAGGGAGCCGGCCAGCAGGCCCAAGGATCTCTCAACACTTGATGAGTCACCATTGCTATGCAGTTCACGGGGATGGGCCATAAAATGGAGATTACAAGACAACTTGAAGCACCTTAATTAAAACAATTAAAAGATTTAATTCCCAACACGCACGAGCCTTGGTTATAGTGTCCAAGTCCTACAGAATACCAAATATGAGGAAGAAACAATAGTTGCCATTTACCCCCTAAACTAAGTAGCACATGGCTGAGCACCACCTGGTTCTCAGCCGGGCTGCACTATTTAAGGAGTATTGTGAAATCTCCATTAGTAGAGCCAAACATGTATTTATAAAACAACTGCTGTGTAAACTGTCTAATTAAGAGATAAAAAGGAATACTGGATCTCAAAATTTGTAATGGTACTTCTCCCATGTTTCCATTTCTCATTACCATAAAACTGTTTCTTATTTTCCATTTGTATATATCTGTGGTTTTATTCTCGATGTTAGAAATTTGTTTCCATAACTAGTAAACCGCTCTAGCTTTTTCTTTTATTTTTGTTGTAGAAGTAGCGTGATTCATCAGTGAATCAGGGTTCATTTCAGAAATTCACTCCAAACGGGACTGCGTCCAAACGACAATGAAATCCAGGGGATCAGAATATAAAGCTACACCAGAAATGTGTTATCAGAACAACCTAGTGAAAGAAATGAAAACAAAACCACAATAAATTAATAACAATAACAGCAAAACTCTGCAACTCCTGGCCTGCCAGGAGGTGCGTGCTTTGGGACCTCTCGGATCACCAGATCCATGGTGCCTGGCTTGAGAGCCACGGGTACCCTATCCCTCAGGGTGCCGGCGGCTGGAGAAGCCGGGATGAGGCAGAACGATCGTGCACGGCACTCGGCAGCACCGAAACCCGGGAGCAGCGTTGCGAGTGGTGCTGGCTGCGATAGCCATGTGTGGGGAGCGCGGGGAGTCGTGCCGTGGCGCACGCCGTCAGCTCACCAGAGAAGCTGCTGCAACTCTGTGGACCTGGAAATCTTTAAGGTCTCATAATTTACTGTTCCTTCTAGTCCCTGACTCTCACTTCTAGAAATCCGCCCTAGGACACCTCTAGAACCTTTAGCTTGTTTAAAGAAAAGTTTTTATCCAATACTCTGATTAGTTCCATGTAAAATTGGAACACACCAGCAGTTACAGCATCAAATTTCATGTTAAAGGACAGCGCAAGAGTAATGAAAATATATTAAAAAAGCACTAAATTAAACAAGCATGGACAGAAGCTAAGGTTCAGCAATGTAGCTTACATGGAAAATGTCAATCAAGAGAACTAAAGTATGAAGAAAAGCTTCTGGATGATTTATAGGAAGACTGCAGCTGCTAAATCCCCTCTCACCTCACCATATGTAATCCTCATGTTATATCAGAATTCATGAAATTACCCTGTATTTAAATGTTGTTTTGAAAGCTGGGCGAGCTGGAGCTTGTCCCTAGCTTAAAAAGGTTGGATGCGCTGCTCTACAATGCCTTGTCATCTTCTTTTGCAGCCACTTAATATGACTGTATAAGGAAGAACATTTGTGTCTCATGTCTGTTGTAAGGCTAATCAAATTTACAGCCCAATTCTAGGGAGTTAATGCTATTGGGGATTTGGATGAGCTGAGGTTTGGTCATTACAAAATTTCAGCTGTGTTTAATGCTAGTTATACTGCTTTATCATTCAGAAGACAGACTATAATTCTTCTTTAAAACTACTTTTCCCCCAAATAAATGAAAATATATTGCTATACTGTATTTTTCTCCGCTTGTATTTTTACAGCTATTTCTATGTCAGCAAATAGCAATTTCAGAGCAGAATTCATCTCCTGGGCTTTTCAATGCTCTTTTAAAAATACAGCAAACACACTCTAGTGAAATAAAAAATGGAGATGGTGTGTTTAACAGCTTGATTTCAATGTGCCTTCTCCATCAGCCACATGATATGCAATGAAATTCCAATTGGTAGTGCCAACATGGTTAAAGAGACACACATTTAGACTTAAAATGTACATTACGGGTGTTTGTTTGCATTATATATATTTTTTTATGAGCATTTATAAAGTAGAATTATATTTCTATTGCAGTATATTACAGTTTTAATAGAGAACAGCTGATGGAGCCTGTTATTACACCATCACAAGTGGGTTCTCAGAAAGATTTCTGGAGCACCTTAAAAACTAAAAAAACCCACTGCCCTATAAAAATCTCATGGTTTCTTCAGCCAAATATTTACAATGTACTTTTTTTTTTGGTCCAGGTTTAGCTTCAGCTCTGTATCAGGGGGAATTCGGAAGAGCTGGCCTCCAGCTGAAGAAGCAGAATCAAACTGGAAGAATTTCCAAAGGTTTGAAAGGTCTTATTCTGTCTCCTGAGCTATAAATGACTCCTTTCTCATAGCTGTGAGAGGCATCCCATTGAGAGGCTCTACAGAACTACCTGTACAGAAACATCTGCCTCCAAAAATTAAATCTGCTTCCTTTTTTTTCGACAGGCTGTGTGAACAGTAGAAGAAAACAAACAGGTAATTTGTTAGTTATTTGGACTTCAGTTACACATTTAGAAGAGTTTTTGGTTTACGGATGTCCTGGTTTCGGCTGGGATAGAGTTAATTTTCTTCCCAGTAGCTGGTACAGTGCTGTGTTTTGGATTTAGTGTGAGAATAATGTTGATAACACACTGATGTTTTTAGTTGTTGCTAAGTAGTGTTTATACTAAGACAAGGATTTTTCAGCTTCTCATGCCCAGCCAGCAAGAAGGCTGGAGGGGCACAAGAAGCTGGGAGGGGACACAGTCAGGACAGCTGACCCAAACTGGCCGAAGGAATATTCCATACCATATGATGTCATGGCCAGTATATAAACTGGGGGGAGTTGGCCGGGAGGGGCAGATTGCTGCTCGGAACTGACTGTGCATCGGTTGGTGAGTGGTGAGCAATTGCATTGTGCATCACTTGTTTTGTATATTCTAATTCTTTTATTATTATTATTGTCATATTATTATTATTATCATTATTATTATTTTCTTCCTTTCTGTCCTATTAAACTGTCTTTATCTCAACCCACGAGTTTTACTGTTTTTCCGATTCTCTCCCCCATCCCACTGGGTGGGGGAGTGAGCGAGCGGCTGCGTGGTGCTTAGTTGCCGGCTGGGGTTAAACCACGACAATGGAATACTAATTGTTTTTTTTAGGGCTGCCACTCTTTCCAAATATTCTGCTGTATTTCTTTTTCAATTAAAAAATGAAGAGTGCTTTGGTTTTTTGAGCTTTTTTTTAGGAAAAGTCCAGGTGCTCTGTATGTTGTCTACAGGATAGCTGCCTTTGAGTCATCTTTATACAGCAGCACAGGCAGGATTGGTTACCCTGAAATTAAACCTCCCCAAAACAAAAGCTCGTATTTTCAGTAACTACATTTTGTTTGGTGATTTCAGTGCGAATAGCAGTGTAGGACAGAATATATTCCCATACTGGCTTGTCGTGAAAGCCAAGTTTTCTGAATCCAATTTTTGTGGTTTTTAATATTGTACCAACCTTTAAGAAATAGGTCCCAAAAGGCAAACTAAAAAAAAATTAAGACTGGGGAAAAAGCAGAAACTAATAATTCACTGAAACACCAGTTTTCTTAACAGCAAATGCTGACAGCTTGATGCACACCAAAAACATCCTTAAACTTAATTTAAAAAATTTATTTAATATCTAATTATATTTTCTTATGTTGTTTTCAGTGGCATCCGGGCTAGTGTTACAAGAAGACCAGACAGTGAAAACTGCAGACAAAAGCAGTGTGAGAGAGACACGCTATACCAAATATGTCATAGAACAATTTAATACTCTGAGAGGAAGGGATTAAGAGAAGATGAATTGTTTGTGAGTAATTTTATTTATAGTGTCACTTTGCCTCAGGAAGTTTCCATAGTTAGCCACATGTCACCTGTTTTAAACTTAATGAACTCCTAGAAGACCATGTCAAGGATACTGTGAGTCTTGATGTGGAAAATGAGGGATGTGAAATGCATCATAGTATCCTTCACTGATCTTACAGCAGCAGTGTTACTCTCTTTTGCTATCATTAATAATAATGCACAGACTAAGTAATTCTTTGGAGGCAGAGACAGGTGAAGTGGCACACTGAATTACTCCACTAACCTTTCACCTTTGAAAAGAGTGCTCAAAATCAGGGCACAAGTGAAAACGAGTGCAGCGCAGCACTAATCCCTGTTTGTGCGGCAATAAAACTATCCTCGCGGTTGGAAGTCTGATCAACACACGCGTACGAACTGGAACAACAGAGTGATTCAAGTCAGAACAAAGGGCGGTAGCAGGGCTCTGAATTGCTTTACACACCCTACGAGCTGAACTACAATTTATTTCTGACTTTCATAAAATCACAGTTCCAACTATCCATATAGAATGTATTTAACCATCTATGAGGCTCTTTGAAAACTGTACAGAAGAATGATAAAGTGATCAACAAACAATGTATAAAAAAAAGAGAAAAAATAAAATGAATTGTTTCAGTAAAGAAAAAAGGTATTCCTTAGAGGAGAAAGGAACAAATTCTAGAAAGGTCTAATGTCTAACAGGAAAAAAGTCAGTGAAGCTAATATCAATTTTAGCAATTATAGTTTACAGCAGAAATCATATGATATGGAGTATAATGAAGTTTGCTTCTCATTTCAGGAACTAGTTTTGCAGATTTGGTTGGTCACATCTCAACACTCAACAGAATTCTAATATATATAGGCTACGTCAGTGTGCTAAAACCTCAAAATATAAATATGCCTGCTGAAATTGCCTTAGAGCTCATGTACCTCATTAGGCTGGCTACTATGTTTGACATGGCTTTGACAAAGTGGACAACTATATGACCTTCAAGGGTTGTTCTCACCAAAGGAAAATAAGAAGAGATGCAGTAAGATATCCTTTGACATAGCATTCTTACATACAAAGTGATCCAATGTGTTGGAGTTCGAAGAAACAAAGGCTGACTTTGTTATGACACTTCCCAGTTCCAGATAAAACCCAGGATTGTCTTTCCAGGTATAATATGGGAAATATAAGTAAATACAGGGCAGATGCAGTAGAACTCGAGACACAATCTTTGGAAACCGATCTGAACGCTTACACTAACCACCTCTGCATCTAGAGAACTAAGTTTTCACTGTGCTATACACTTCTATTGGGTTTACATGGCAAGGTTTGGTAGTGGGGGGGCTACAGGGGTGGCTTCTGTGAGAAGCTGCTAGAAGCTTCCCCTATGTCCGACAGAGCCCATGCCAGCCGGCTCCAAGATGGCCCCGCCGCTGGCCAAGGCCGAGCCCATCAGCGATGGTGGTAGTGCCTCTGGGATAACATATTTAAGAAGGGGAAAAAACTGCTGTAAAAAAGCAGCTGGAGACAGGAGTGAGAATATGTGAGAGAAAGAACTCTGCAGACACCGAGGTCAGTGAAGAAGGAAGGGGAGGAGGTGCTCCAGGCGCCGGAGAAGAGATTCCCCTGCAGCCCGTGGGGAAGACCATGGTGAGGCAGGCTGTCCCCCTGCAGCCCATGGAGGTCCACGGTGGAGCAGATATCCACCTGCAGCCTGTGGAGGACCCCACGCCGGAGCAGGGGGATGCCCAAAGGAGGCTGTGACCCCGTGCTTCCCGTGTGGGAAGCCCGCGCTGGAGCAGGCTCCCAGCAGGACCTGTGGACCCATGGAGAGAGGAGCCCACACTGGAGCAGGTTTGCTGGCAGGACTTGTGACCCTGTGGGGGACCCACGCTGGAGCAGTCTGCTCCTGAAGGACTGCACCCTGTGGAAAGGACCCACGCTGGAGCAGTTCGTGAAGAACTGTAGCCCGTGGGAAGGACTCACATTGGAGAAGTTCATGGAGGACTGTCTCCCATGGGAGGGACCCCACGCTGGAGCAGGAGAAGAGTGTGAGGAGTCCTCCCTGAGGAGGAAGGAGCGGCAGAGACAACGTGTGATAAACTGACCGCAACCCCCATTCCCCGTCCCCCCGCACCGCTCGGGGGGAGGAGGTAGAGAATTTGGGAGTGAAGTTGAGCCCAGGAAGAAGGGAGGAGTCGGGGGAAGGTGTTTTTAAGATTTGGTTTTTATTTCTCATTATCCTACTCTGATTTGACTGGTAATGAATTAATTTTTTTTCCCCAGGTCGAGTCTGTTTTGCCCGTGACAATAATTGCTGAGTGATGTCCCTGTCCTTATCTTGACCCATGAGCCTTTCATTATATTTTCTCTCCCCTGTCCAGCTTAGGAGGGGAGTGATAGAGCGGCTTTGGAGGCCACCTGGCATCCAGCCAGGGCCAACCCACCACAACACTGTAGCTTAGAGACTATGTAACTTTAAAGCCTAAGTTTGCCAAAAGTTTGTGTCCCTACATAGGAAAGCTTACCTGGTGGTCACTGGGCTAATGTAGGGCTAAAGGAGACTTACCCTTAGAGTTCTGCACCAGACTTCCTATGAAGTTGTGCTCACCAGTACATCCCACAGTCCTGGTCACTCAGTCATGCAGTCCTCGGCTACCTCTCTAGCTATACACATAAAGTCTTTTTCCTGGGAGAAATCAGAGCAGGTGCAGGAGGAGAAAGGGAGGGTGAGATAAAGCATCAAAGACCCTGAGGTTTCGTTCTGTTGTACAGCCAAGGCGTAGCCAGGGTGTATGTCTGGGCAGGCAAGCAGGGAAGCAGTCATGTCATAATGCTCGCAAGAAATGAAACTCCAGAGTGCTTCTTGGTCTTCATGGTTTGCAAGTAGTCATGATGACTCCAAGAAAGTTAAGCGGTCTTACAGTGGTACCTTAGTTTCCCATCCATAAAACTGCACTAATGCTTCTCCATCACCCAGGATATTCTGAGAATAACTATGCTAAAAATTGTGAGGTATCTGGATACTGTGGTAAATGTGGCTGTATAGATGTGTATCGTAAAGAGATGACTGATATCCATGACTTGACTCTAAATTTTGAGCTCTGTAGAATTGTCAGAAACACATTTGACTTCTGTTAGTTTGTACAATGATTGAAGTTACACAAATATTAAGGCATGTGTGACTTGATTCCAATGTCCAAACTGTTGTCTGGAGAAAAATGTCACCTGTCTTCAAAAATAAAAGAGCTCTGCAAATCCAGTTTAGAAAACATCCATTTACTAAAATATCCATTTTGGATACATGGAAGGAGGAATTCATTCCTCTCTCTAGACTTGCATTTGATTGCTGTCAGGCTACCCACCTCAGATCTGTGTGAAATATGAGGCTGCCTAAGAAAAAGATGTTTCAGAAACAAGGAGTATTATCTGGCCCAATTTTATTAACAGGGCTCTTAAAGGAAAGCGTTGGCGGTGATTCATCTCTGCATCTTGCCAAGGCAAATCACTCTTGTTTAAAGAGTAAGGTTTTTCTTCAGCCTTCAGTTTTTAGCGGGATTTCTATAAACTTCAGTGGCTGACTGGGAGTTAGCTGAGGCAATCATGGATCAACAAGGCACAGTGTACTGATCTTGAAGAGTTGTCTTTAATTAAGGAAAAACATGCACCTATTAGAAGTGCCAGCATGCTGGAACAATTAAAGTTCTGAAATAACACACTTCACTTTGATGCTTGGATGCGTCTCAAAATTAAAAGCACAGATACATTAGCAATGTATCTCTTCATAATAATGAACTCAATTGAGAAACAGTCATTGTTATTAGGAAAAAATTAATAAAAAGGTGTTAGTAAATAAGAACTTGATATGAAAGACATCACATGGCACGTGGCTTGCTAAAATTTGCAGAAAAAGTTACAGTGATATGCATTTACCTTGTGGAAGATGACTGTGAATGGATAATAAGGAAATCGCAGCACTCAGATCTCAAAATGCTGTCAAGCAACCAAAATGCTATGATCCATAATGTAACTGGCATGTATCCATAGGGTCATAACTATATTTTCAGAAAAACACTGTGGATGTTTGTTTTTGTCTGAAGATTTACTAAGGGAGGGATAGCTATTCCAGAGGAATTCCAGTGTGTTTAGCATTTAATTCATTTAAAGAAAAAAGAACCAGTTTTCTTCTGGATTTGTCTCTTCTCACTTCCCACTAATCACCATCTCCAGGCAAAGGAGTGACCTACGGGTCTTACACATCCCTGATGAACAGTTTAATCCCAAAGCAACTGGGTGTAAAGGCATTCCCTGTGACCACGCTTTGTGCAGTGTTAGACATCCTACAATCACATGTACCAAAGGTAGATTACTGTGCAAGACAACCAGGAGGTCCAATAGGATCCACTTACCACGTGGGTTCCGAGGAGACAGGGAGGGGAGCAAGTGTTACTGCATGGTGTGGTCTTTGGTGGCATTTAGACATGGAGAGGAAAACGAGTCCTAAAGGCATCTTCACTTTTAGGAGAAGGGTTTGAATGTGAGCAATACCAAAATCTTCAACTTAAACACTTCAGGATCAATTTAGGTCAGATGCAGAAGTCATCTGAATCCTGCTCTTGAATCTATCCCTTTGTTCCTTTATTGCAATTAATCCTTGGAGTAAATAGAAAAGCCTACATATGTTATGAATGCTGCTTATTTTGGTTTAATCTGATTTTCTCCTTCTTGTCCTATTAAATCTCGTTATTAATTTGACGCATTTAAATCCAAAACTGTTATTAGGAATCCCATACAAAATGCTGAAAGAATACAAAAGGCTTTTATTTACAAAAGGAGGGGTTGGTGAAGAATTTTATCCCTCCTAAAGGCCAATAGGACTCTTTTTCATAGGCCAGGGCCTGAAATCCCTTGGCAAGTTGAACATCCCTTGGAACAGGAATAGGAACTTAGGTGTGCCTTGCATTAACACCCCTCTTACTGTTACCCAATAATAACTCAAAAAACAGCCAGGCCTCTCCATCCCCTCTCTATACTTCCAAGGGATCATGTGGAAGGAAGTCGCAGGCTGTATCTGGCTCAGACGTGTCTAAGTTTATATCTGCATCAAGAGGCAGTGGAAGGAAAATGGCTGGAAACTAATTTGTTCAGGATTTTTGTTGGTACAGCCCAGATGCCCTCTTTGATGGGGCTGGCTTCTTGGGGCTTTTCTGGACTGCAGGCATGGGTCGTTTGAGCCAGGTTGTGTAGTTGCATGTTGGAACTGTGCCTCACATTGCCATCTGCATCTGTGGTCCACACTATTCTGGAGGAGGCATCCCAAAATGTTACTGAGCTATAAATGTAGGAAACAGGTGCCATCTCAGCAGAGTATGGGACAGGGACCTCTGGAGTCAGTCTCACTGCTAACGTGTACAGTTGACAGGTTTCTGACAGTCCAGAGTGGTGAACTCTGATGCCTCGAGTGCTGCAGAATTTGCAGCAATACTGCCCTACCAAAAGAGGCATCCAAGGAAGATGCTTGGATCAACAGACAGTGGCTCAAAGTATGAAAACCAGAGTGCCATCCCGCCCTGAAGATTGGTACAGGCCAGTTACTGCAATATTTCTGGAGGCTGATCACTGAGGTGACATGGGCTATCACGTGAAGGGAGCAGAGTGGTGTGAGCTCTGGCAATGACTGAGGAACCAGCAGGTGAGTGAGAAAATAACCTCATTTTAGTAACCAAATGGACTATCCACTTCTAAATTAACGTCAGAACATGAATATAATTAGGCTTAATTATGAACAGGTTCTAATAGGACTAGAAGGAAAAACAGGTTAAACAAAATAATTAGCATTCATCATGTAGGCAGGTTTAGCTCCTGGATTAGTTGCAATGAAGTTACATAGCAACGCTGAATAAAGATTGAATTTATGATATTTACAGCAATAATTTCATATTTAGTAACAGGTAAAATAACTTTATTTGGAAATCCTGTCTTTCCTGCGTGAGGGGTAACATTGACTCCGTTGTCGTGCCTGACTAAATGATAATCACTTTGCCAAATAATTTCAGGCATTGGCATAAAAAGTCCTAAGATTGAGCCATAGAAAAAAGCGTAGAGGTAGAGATGGAAAAGACATGGAAGGTCATAAAGGCATTCCTTCTGCTAGTATAACATTGTGTCTTACAGTATCTTCTACTTTCATGCCACTATATCTAATCGGTATTATAAAGACCCAAGCAATGAGGATTCCAGCCCTTGAGAATTCTCTGAAATCTAATTCATCTTAAAGTTGCAAATGCTCCTTTCCATAGAAGGGCCTTTTTCTAAGCCTTGTACAGATGGAAAATTCTACAAACAATTTACTAATCAGAGCTCTATTTCTGTATCCCATATGAATGTGAAATCTTACAGTACAGCCCATCCTTAAATTTGGGACAATTACACCACACATTTTGCTATTTAAGTAACTGTCTGCTACTCCAGTTAATGCACCTGAACTTTATTTGCTGTGAAAATAGGGATTCTGAAACACACACTGCATATAATTTGTTTTATTTGTTGCCTTTGATAGATCTGCAAAACTGTAAAAAACAAACAACCATTTCCTCCTCCCCTGCTGAATAATGTAGAAAATTAGCCATGCAAAATAAGAGAGACATGTCTTGCAGTAATGTAAATCATCTCTGAAGGTAGAATCTGAATGACTCAGGAATACTAATTTCTGAAATCTTACTCAAGAAAGTGAGAGACTAAATGATTTAATAGCTAACATACTTATATCTAGGATTATAAATTTTGCTTTTCAGGACTGACTCTACATTCTTGTTGTGAATCTGTTAGAGAGCCAAATGTAGCAGGCTGCTTTTCAGGAGCTTAAAGAATGTGGAGCAGTGTGATTTCTACAGTGAAACAAGAATAATTGTATTTTAAGAACAGGAAGAAGCAGCCTTAGAAACAGTTGTGCTAATCAAGGTCCTGAAGGTGGTTCATAGGCAGTTAGAAACATATGGCAAGAAATTTGAAAATCTGTCCTTGCCTTCATGTTAAAAAAGGTACACAGGAAAAAAAAAAAAAACCCACAAAACCCCCACTTACTAAAATGGAACAAAGTCTAAATGAAAAATCTGGGGTACAAAAATTCAGTGGGACTGATGCCAGTTTATTCCAGCTGAGATTTGAGCTATTTGTACTAACTGGGAATAATGAATATTAGATTAAATTACTATGAGATTAGAGAATTAAGTGTAGGAATACAGGTAAAATGTCTGAATTAATTGATTTTATAGTTTTAATTATTTTTCCCTTAAATATATATGGTTCTGTTAGTGAGAAAATATATCCAGTAGAATTGGTTAAGCCCAGAAGTGTTGTATCTACTTTGTTCAAAAGATTCCAATGTAATTAAGGACATGTCTGTATTGGCTAGACAAAACCTGCATGAAACAAAGAAAATACATGTAATGACTGCAAATGATTGGAGTGTATTTTGAAAGTAAAAGGCAGTTTACTTTGTATCTTGGAATTCATTCAAATTAAGCTAGGATTCTATATTTTATATATGAGAAATAACTAATAGCTTTATTTAAATACTTCACATTGTTAAACACTTAACATTCATGACTTATTTTGGTCTCAGTTCACACAAAGATTTATTATGTGTATGCACTAAATTACCTGTCTTCTCTCAGAGGTAATGGGCATAGGAAACCTCCACTGGTACTATTTTAAATTACACATGTTTATTGGAAGGAAAATGAATTGTAACCTTTTGTATTTGTAGCATCCATCACTCATGCATTTTCTCAAGTACTTTTAATTTAACAATGGTTAAGGTAATGCTCATAGAAACCCTGTGTTTCTTGAGCAGAAATGCACAAACTTGTAAAAAACCCTGAATGTATATTTATCATATAGCTTTTATAAGCTCCATGTAAAAAAAATAAATCAAAATGCCAGGTGTATTTTTTTCCAGCTTTACTTCCATTTTGTGATAAGACTAGATTTTGTATGTTCTAGAAGCCCCTTTTGAGGAATAATAAAAATTAGGAACAGTTAAGGGTAGCGACAAGACTTTTCTCTCATGAGTGCCAATTACATCCCTTTACATTTATTTCTTGACACAGATGTACAAAGGCTCTTTACTGATTTGGACTTCAGTCAATCTCTGATTTAATCAGATGCCATTTAACAAACTGATGGTTGGGTATTACTATGTCTGAAGTTCAATTTTTCTCACCTCGTCTTAAATAAGAACAAAATAGGAGTAGAAAACTTACTGAAAAGGACAAGAAATCATTAGCAGCATGGTCAAACCTTTCCCATTTAAGGAATGGTTGAAATCTAAGCTTATTTCTTCTCGAAAAAAAAGACAAAATAAAATGTGACAGGTAATTTTGTAAAGAAGATTATAAAAAAAAGTGGTCTTACTTATCTTTTCCACAGTAAGAAAAGAACACAAACAAAAACCCAACACATTCAGCAAAAGTTAAAAGGAAGTAGGTGCTTCATACACCAAATAGTTAAACACATCCAAGAATACAGTGTAGGAATGTTAGAAGGTAATTTAGGAAAATTAAAAAATAATTAGAAAACACACCAGTCATGGCACCACCTAAGTTACCATTGCAAAGGCTATTACTGCTCATGCTTCAACACATAATCTGATCGTTAGCTGTGGTTAGGAGGGAATTTCCTCTCCAGTATATTACTGTACGAGTAAAGTGCTTTGAGGGAATTTTACACATTTCACTGAACCACTGAGCAATGAGCAGTTACAGGGAACGTACCTGACTGAACCGAGAAAACCTAAACTGGTTTTCTGCTAGAGAATGACTATATTCCTTCTTCTAGTGATTATTCTTTGTAGAGTTACTGATACATCAGATAAAAAAAGAATAGGGTAAGTGTGTGTGTGACTGGTATCTGGAGCTACAGCTAGTGACTGCTTTATGCCTTGGATACCACAAAATCCAGATTGTATGTTTTATTTTTAAAAAGTAATCTGTACCATTCACTTTCTAAATTACATAAACCCACCAATATTCTTATGTAAATAACTCCAGACACTTTTCAGAGAAAAAATTATTCAAACAGACTGTATACTTCTGAAACCATAATGGGGGGTTTAAAACTAAATATTTCTAAAAAACCTTACTTCTATAGTTGTGTTAATCTTTTAATGATGTCTTGTGAGCTTTGAATAGCCTAAATCTAAACACATGACATGCCTCTATGCTCACGAACAACACTCTTCTACCCATAAGGTGTTGTCAATGTGCAACTGAAAAGAGCAAAGATTTAGGCCAACATAAATAGTAATCCTGATCCAAGCCTCCTCCCCTTGCACACATAATTAGGAGATATTCCAAGACATATTTTCCTGAGAACTACTAAAGGGATGACAGTTCACAAATGTTTTTCCTGCTGTTATAATAATCCCCACAGTCATGGGTTCATGTTGAGGGGACTTAGTCAATTGATAAGAACAAAATCTTGTAACGTTTTCATCAGCTCTTTATGGCAAAGCAAATTAATTCTCTTTCAATGCCTATCTATGTGTAATTTTCATAATGTGCTGCTGCATTGCTTGCATTTACATATGTTTAATTTCATGTTTATAGATCATGTCCACAGAGTTTAAGGCATATAGGTGTATGTGTCTCCAAATATTTAAAGAGCAGATGTATAGAAAGTCTCTTCCTGGCAGTGCAGAGAGTCTCCTAGTGGGACTTTGGATGCCTAAATCCCACGGGAAGTACTGAAAACCCTGCTGGCTGTCTGCCGGCATCTTCAGGTGCCTAAATGCCTTTAACATATTGGTACTGTGTGTCCAGCTCAGAATAAGAAACTGTAAGTGATTCAAACTATACAACAGCAATTAGTATTGTATACATACTATAGTATAGATAGTGTAGTACAGTATCTTTTAAAAGGAATGGGAAGAGAAACCACTGATAGACTATCAAGAATTTGTAAATATCAGCTCTAGAATATATGATATGATCAGTCCAAATATGTACATATTACTTCAAGAAATATATTGCAGGTTCTGCAGAACAGGCAGGGGAACATACAGTATTTAAAGATAAATAGGTACTTTCTGGCAAAAAGAACTTTGTTGCAATTGATGGGATCATTTTGCTCATGTGAATGAAGTTGATGGTGACCGGTTTGTCCCAAGGCAATCCCACCTTTGATTTTGTCGTTCTGCACTCACTGAGAGCAGAACAAAACTCATCAGTTTTATGCTGCATTTTCCTTTCGTGTTCCTTTAGGGCAACTTATTACGATGGCCTTCATGTAAAACACCCATCCACTCTGCTCCCAGTCCAGCAGCACCAAGACAGCAGAGCAAACACACACTACATTTTGTATTTGCTAAGCAAAAGCCTCCGGAGTGAGCTCGTTTCATTTGGAGACAACGCAAGGCAGAGACTTAAAAAGGGACAGAAAGGTTATGTTGCAACTTTTAGAACAAACCAAAAAACATCACTACATGAATTGATTCCTCGCCGCTCTAACTTCTGTTTACCGTCTCTTACTTGTTGCCATGCTTGAGTGACATGGCATAGAGTATTTTCCTGCTCCAGATACAAAGAGAGCATTTTCCATTGTGCTGAAACGGCCCAGAAACCTGCCCGTTTCCTGACAGAGCACAGTACACAAACTCTGAAGAAAAGGGAAAAACAGCTCCAAGCTAAAGAATATAAATAATCTCAGACAACAGAGCAATTTCATTGTTTACACAACCCTCTGCTGCTTACAAAAAGGATATATGGCAAAACGAGATTATTTTGTTGTATGTCTGATAGCACTGTGCTGTGACGTTGCAGCTGGTAGCCTGTGGGTGCCAAGGAAGAATCAAAATAGCAGGGGTTAGCCAGCCTCATAAAATTGGACAAATTAAATATTGTTCTGCCAACTTCTAAGTATTTCAGTCATTTTCCAGAATATTATCACGTTTGACAAATCTGCTCAAATATGTTCTGAAGGAGTACTTATGATTTTCCTGTCTTCTATATGTCTTGACAAAAATGTTCTAAAAGGAAACAAAATTTCATCACAAACCAGCACGGAATATATTTGGGCACAGGAAAGACTAGGAGTCCTTTCTGATAAAGTGAACAAAGCTGTTAAGCTGCTAAATGGGAAGGAAAAAAGTCAGATTGGATTGTGTAGCAAAGTTTCTGATAGTAGCAAAATGTGCAGATTATGGCTTTAAGGAAAAAAATTACAAGAATGAGGAAAATGAGAAGTGGCTCATCCCTTGAACTTGCTGTCATCCAGAGTTTCTAAATTCACTTCACAACTGGGGGTGAGGGGAAAAGAAGGAATGATAATTGGGAAGTCTAAAAAATTGCAGAAGGAACATCTGACGTGAACTGGCACTGACAGAAAGCAGCCTCTGCTATGGAGAAGCACCAGATGAGGAGAAACATCATACATGCTTCCTGTTAGATTTAGATGTATGGAAGAACAGAGAGAAAAAAGATACATCCAGTCTGCTGAACGGCGAGGGGCATGGACCTGTTCTTCATTACCCAGGGCTGGGTAGCTATTTTAAAGTTTGAACATGGAAGCCAAACAGCAGAGCTGTGACCACAAGTCAGCCAAATCCTCACTCGGAGCCAAACGCTCCAGCATGGAACAGATTTTATTTTTGCAGCTATGTTACATTTTCCTTTATTAAGCTGCCTTAGATTTATTTTTAAACTTTTTTTTTTTGGACAGGCTAGTGCTTTCAAATCTCTCAGTAATTCTGAAAATAGATCTTTTTCGTTGATACAGTGGACATCTATTAGTGTATTCAAGTGCATGCAGGTATGGCTGGAGCTTATTGGCTGAAAAACCAGAGCTATTCCTGTGGAACCTAATGTGTCGACACATGCTCGCTTTGCAAGCAGCCGTGGCAATTTTGGATGTTAATGCCCCTGTACCAGAGATGATCAGCCCAAAGCAGAGTCAGGAGAATGGAACGTGTCAGCGGGTGTCGTGTTGAAGGCTGGCAGCGTCGCTCCAGCTCCCAGTGGGAGATGGGTTTTCCTGAGAGGGTTCAAGTGAACCTACTTGCCTTTGCCTGGGGTGTGCAGAAGACAATTCCATGGGCGGTGCAGGGGGCAGGAGCTCCTGGCAGCACGGCAAGGGACTTCCTTAACTGGCCTGTCTAGATTTACCTGTCAACACCTTACGCAAATTGGTGGAGATTAAGGAATTGCTACAAACAAGCATTTGGATGAAGCTTAAATTTCCCAAATACTAACACAAATACAAAATGTGGAGGCGCTCAAAACTTTCTAAACATCAGATCTATCCATGTTGCATTTGCGCCCGTACCCTGGGGCCTCCTGCTAAGCATGCAGGTATGCACCCTTGGCCGGAGCGATTCCAACAGCGAGCTTTGGGGAAGGCTGCTGAAGGCAAACCTGCCGAGGGATGGGGCAGTGGCATTGCAGCAGGCCACCAACTTCCCTCTGAAAGTGTGTACTGCTGGCTGAAAGGGAAACAGGCTGAGAAATCAAGACAGTACGCTAATTCAGTTCTTCCCCGTGCATGTTGTCTGCCTTAAATCTCCCCACCTACTCCTGTTTTGCAAAGGTCCTGAAAACAGACAGCAGCAATTCTAGCAGCTTTGTAGCAGGGCAAATACCTTTCAGGCTTTTAGGGCTTTTATGCTTATGTTGAAAAGTCACTCTCCAAAGTGCTGTTTCAGATCCCATTGAGGATCAAAGATATGCATTAAATTACACTATTGAATCCTTTTCTGCAAAGGATGACAGAACTGGGATTTTATACTCTCAGCAGTAAGAGTACAGAACCTTACAAACCATTAGGAAAATAACAAGGACAAAAAAAAAAGAAAAAGAAAAAAAAATCGTAATAACTGCACCCCATCTCTAAAGTTTCCTAAATACCAGCACCCTCATGCAGGTGCAGGTAAGGGTGTTAATATTTTTTTGGCAGAAAATTTAGGCAAACCTAAATCATGCCAAACCACATGGATAACTTGTAATTGCAACAGAAAACCAACAATAGTATGTTATCCAAAATTGCCAGTTATACCTACTCTGTCATGAAAACAATGAAGTTTCTGGGGAATATAAAGGCAAAACATAAGGATGACTCATATAAAGAAAGCTTGAAAGAATGTCTCGTGTCCCTTAATGAGACAAGTAAAGATCCCCATAATCTTAGGATCTTGTTTGACTTTGTTTATCTATGCTTAGATAAACGTAAGTCATTAAAATGCACAGCCACGTTACTTAATGTGGGTTAACAAAGTACAAAACCATCTAGTAAATTCATGATTCATGGCAGTACTTGTAAAACACCAGCACATATACTTCTAACCGAGGTACATTATATTTGAAAACCACAATATGTGCTGCAAAGTTTTTTAACATAAGCAGTCTACTTTTCAGACGTGCTGAGCAACTGCAACTTCTACAAAAATTGAGGGGGCTCACATCAAAGTAATGTAGCGGTATCTGTCCAACTCATTGACTCTTATAAGTACATTTACTGTGAGGACACGTACACTTCAATCTCAAACTACGTTCACAGCAAACTTTACATGTAACACTGAACAAACTGTCTCACACTTTCGGGTGGGTTTAAAGGATAACAAGAGACAAGCAGCTTTACACTGCTAATATAATATGCCACTGAAGTGTCTGAGAGCAGAGTCAGACCAACTAACCTGGCTAGTGCTGACCCAGGTGAAGTGGGTACTGCTGTCAGTTGTTTGTGCATTTCCTTTGCCAGAGGTTAATGCCCTTTTCTAAAAAAAAAAAAAAAAAAAGCTTTTTTCTTTCTTTTGCTCTTCCTTCCTTTTCCTTTTCCTTTTCCCTTTTCCTTTTCCTTTCTCCATCATTTCACGAAATCGGGTCAGAAAGCAGACAAACAGTCAAAATGACAGGGCTAAGAAAGAAATAACCTTTGGCGGGGCTGCCAGTGAGATAGGGACATCCAACGGGGAGCAGTAAATATTTCCACCCGGATGACGGTGATGATGAGCGGGTTAGTTTGTCTAGCTGTGCCTCATGCTCCGATGAACTTCACACGAGTCAGGCACGTGCAGGAAGGAATGTGCAGTGCTATGCAGGGGCATGAGAGGGCTGCGAGGACGAGCAGGGGAACGGAAAGCCTCTCTTATGGAAGGAGGCTAATAGGGACAGGTCTGGTTAGTGTGCATCAAATAAAGACCAGGAGGAAAGAGGATGGTTCTTCATTAATACATCGGGAATGAAAAATAGGAAAATGGTCACTTAAGCTATAGGATAAGAGTTGCTTAAAAACAAGTGGGTATAAAATTCCCATGAGTCAGTCCAGGCTAGAAATCAGGCAGAGGTTTCTAAAGAGCAAAGCAAGCGAGGCTCTGTAGAGCCCCTCAGCAGTTACTGTGGTTACAGCTGCCAGCCAAGTGTTCAGCCTAACTGGGCACATTTGTGGGAAAGGAATGCCGTGGCTGCTCCCCGTCTCAGGCTGCCCCTCTTATCCTCTGTCTGCACCACCGTGCACATCCTCATCGCAGGAGCTTGCAGCCGGGCATGGCCTGCCACACGGGGAAGAGGGCCAGGAGCAGCGCTGAACCATTCGGTTCGGGAACATCAATTGAGGGATAAAATCCCCACTGACCGTGGAACTTTGTGTGTGGGAAAAACGGTAAGGAGCTAGAGGCGGAGGATGACACCAGAAAAGAAGAGGCTGGTGTGAGGGAGATGTAGCAAGCTTTGTTCTGATGTCCTAACCAATGCTTAGCCACGTGTTATTAAGCAGACATGATTCGATGTTAGACTGTTCAGACATTGGGGATAATCAGGCCAGCCAAGTTCAGACTTTGAACGTGTGAAGAAGGAGGTCACGCGACGAAACAAGTTGCAGTGCATTCTTGTCAGTGTTTCAATTTATTTTCTCTGAAGCATTTGCAAATAAGAATTTTCCTGGGGCTTGAGAACCTTTGGCAGGGCTGGGGTGGCAATGACCAACTGAGAACAGTAAGCATTTTAACCCAGATCAGCATCACCAACTCTCTAAATATAAAAATAATTAATTTGTTTTTGTACTTCAAGCTCAGTAAAAATACTGAACCTCAGGGGCCATCCACACTTGAAAGCTCCTTTGGATTAAGGCAGTGTGGGAATTTACACTCCCCAGGCTCCGCTTGAATACTTGAAGTACAGTTGACTTTTACTCCAAGTAAGACAGTTTTTCGTGACTTGACTTAATACATTTTCAAAGAGGGGAGTGTCCTCACATGGAGTTACTCTGCAATAACTAACTATCCACGCAGGCAAGCCCTAGCAGCTAGCACTGGAAGTAAATATTTTCAGCGCTCAAGCACAGAGCCTACAGGCACTTACTCACATACTCAGTTTCATGTAGATGAATGTATCTATCAGGTTTCCTAGTGTTGCTCATGCACATGCCAAAATATTTACAGGATTGGGGCCCTGCTTTGTAGAAAGAGATGTGTGCTGTGCCCCAGAGTACCACCTTAAAGAAAAATACAAATCCCCAGACTGAATGCTAGTGTATCCCATCATCTCTCCCATCTCTCTGATACCATTCCAGTTGGCTCTCGCACGCCCAGATAACTCACACATGTTCCCTCATACACAAACCCTACGGCACCCCTTCCCCCACGAAAAAGTCAGCCAGCTGTTACAAAATTCAGACATTTCATTAACACAGTTTACTGGCTAATACTGCCAAGCAAAATAGAGACAATTAATAATAATCAGGACTGAAGGGTCTGAGACAGCTTATGAGTAAAGGATTGTATTAGTTGTTTAAAAAGGACAAACTCGCTCCTGCCTGGAGTGATAGGGAACAAAGGGCGGTGATGTATAACCGGGGAGGAAAGAGACTCTCTCCGTGGCTTTTGTAGATTACTGTGTGAATGACAGGAGCGGCAGGAGCAAATACCTCTTTTCATTTGCTCAGCCTGCTGGAGAAGAATAGCAGCGCTTGCCAATGAAGCTGCAGCTGTGCTCCAGCTCCGTTTAATCACTGTGTAGGACTGAGGGTTAATTAGCTGCCACTCTTACTGCTATTTGTTGTTCTAATGAAGATTTGCATAAATGTAAGACTAGGGGGTAACTGATACTTGATTTTTCCCTTCAGAGAGGCTGGGGGTGGAAGGCTCGCCCATCCCAAGTGTTTATGTTTGTGAGAGATTCAGTGTTGCCTTTCCATTTGACCTGATCTGCTTCTGGCTGATGAATGGTGAACAAAGAGTTCAAAGTTGCTTATCAAATCGAGACCCCTGTTGGGTTTCTGCCTTTAGAAAGAGGCAGACTAGTTAGATGAAGACAGGACCGAGGGATTAGAAAATTACTCCCGGCTGACAGAGAGGAAAATACATATTTGCATGTTTCTGTATCTAGATATGTACATATATGTGTGATATATTTCAGTGATAGGTATCTCAGTGACACATATATCAGTGATGTATATCTCTATCTATCTATCTATCTATCTATCTATCTATCTATCTATCTATCTATTTATCCATCATGTTCAATCTGGATGGCAAGGAACCAATCATTTGTTAATGATAAAATGTCATTAAAAAATAATGGGACAGGCAGTACAACCAGAACAAGCTGTAGCATATTAGGCAATATGCTGAAAAGTAAGAACTTTTGTAAGTTTTTGCAAGCCTTCTGTTGTACATGTACTAACACTCAAAGTTCACTTTTTAATAAAAAAAGTATCTAACACGAAACAGGCAATCTCAAAGGAAGGCAAAAATGACTCAGCAGTTCACAGCTACCTTTCATCAGCTCCTCATAAGAGGGGAATTCACAATACAAATTAAGAAATTGCATTCATTCCCCCCAAAAATAATGGAAAAATTTTAACATGAAGCAAAATCATGCTAACATGTTAAAATCATCATTTTAGCATGAAGTAACAAAATCCAAACCTACTTTGTACTTAAAGAGAGTGTTTGAAAATGAAACATCATAAAAGTGTTTTATTTACTATGGTCATAACAATGGTTACAGCTACTAACTGAAAGAAACTGAAGAGAAGAATAACCTTCTGGTTTTAGTATAACTTGTTGCATATGATAATATATTATGGGTAACTACTTTCAGTGTTTCTCTTACACACTTTGTCAGCTAAAACTGCTGCTTGACAGCATCTGTAAAATAGTCTAAGGGAAAGAAAAAGATCGAGAGGGCAGAGGCAGTAAATTTCTAAATTTCAAATCACTACTGGAAAGTGGCCAGCTTTCAAGTTGACTGTATCCCTCCAAAGAGAGGTGACCACAAGTGAGCACATACTTATTGCCAGTTTCTCAATCCCAACACAGCTTTGCAGTGTCTCTAGCTCTTAACCTGGTCTCTAAGACACATGAGCAAATATTCATTTGATTTTCTTTACACTTCTGTCATCAATCTGCCTGACTTCCTACAGGCATCTCTGCATATTTTGGGGTAGACACTACCAGAAATCAATCTTTCAGAGACGTAAGCAGAGAGCATCCAACACACCTGAAATAAATGTGCCTGAAACGGTAACACAGGGCTCCTCTACCACTCCAGCTCTTAGCTGGAAGGAACGCCATGGGTTTTAACACTATATACACTAACAAACCCACATGAAAATAGAAAGAGTCAATTGCATTTTTGCCCACTTTCACCTTATTTTGAGCTTTGAAATAATTCAATCTTCTGTTACAGCTGTTGATTCAGCCCCTGATTACACAAGAATCTCACATTCTGCCCTTTGCAAAGCAATTTTTAGCCCTTTGGTTCCGAAGAAAAGTTTAAAACCAGGAAACCTAAAGGTTTAAAAACTAGATGGCAAATTAAAAAAAAATTGAAGTGTACAATAAAAACCAAACCAGCAACAACCCTCATGACATGTAAACAGATCACTTAATTTTTCTTTAACTATTCTTTAATAATTTCTACATACTACAATTTTCCAAGGCTACAATCAGAATCATTCACTGGTAAATAGGGTAAGAGAAAGTGGAAATTACAGATCTAGTGGTCAATGGCATAAAACAAATCTAAAAGAGCTGAGGGAAGAGGTTAAGTGCTATGCTAGTTAATAAGAATGACAGCTTGCTTTGAATACTCATACTGGCTGTCCAGGATATTGAATAAACCTCATTTAAATTAATTTTCATTATTTGTAGAGTCTGTGTTAGACATCTATCATTGTCAGTACTATTAATATTCTTTTCAGAGACCATATTATCAGCATATTTAAATGAAAGCTTTCCTTTTCAATATTTATTAACTCATTAATATTTCTTCGTACTAATATCCTGGTTGTAATATCCAAATTAGTGCCTACTACAAGGTATTTTCCACTGATTAAACTTTTTGGATTAAAAGATTTTTATTCTCAAGTACTAAAAATGCACTTGAGCTCCTGAAATTGTGCTTTCTTTCTATACTATCTCTTAATTTAAATGAATGGCATTTAAAATTTACATTTTTGTCTTTTTTTAGTAGATAGCAGTAAAACAGCACACTGATCATGTCCTAGTAGCTGTCCAAATATGAACTGTGAATGAACGCAAACATGAAAGTTAATTCGTCTTACCCGGGTTGCAGTCTGTGAGGAGGGAGCAGATAGAGAGGAGAACTTTAGAAATGGTTAATGCTGGACTCCAGTTGTCTTTTAAAATGTCCAGGCAGATGACGCCTTGGCTGTTAATATTACAGTGGTAGATTCTTGTCCGAAATGTTACCTAGAAAAGACAGTGTGTCTAAATACAACGGTGTTCAAGCCAATAATTACACGATTATTAAGCAATTAAAAAATTATATGAACTAACATTCTGCTTTCCTGGTTGAAAAGACAGTACTCTGCTACTGTCAGTTAAAGACTGGGCAAGGTAGGGATACTGATAAGAAAATAAAGAAAATGAAGTCTGCCTCTTCCACCTGTGGCCAGCAGTGGAACTGGTTTATGCAAGGTGAGAATGGGACACGTTCCCCGAGCTTCCTCTTGCCTTGGTCTCATCAATCTCATTATTTTTGTATGGGGCCAAAAAAAGCTATTCCAGCCCCTGATCTGGACAATGTTCATAACTCAGGCCCACAGCTACTTCATGCTTTGAAGGGAGGCAGAAAAAGACAGATTCTTCTGCGGTCTTCCTCTGTTCATCGTTTGACCCAATAGATTAGGCTGGAAAAAAAATGTGGAGGCATCACATCAGTGACTCCTGGAAAAAGTGAAGTGAAGTATCTTTGAGAAAGGCTGCTCAAATTAGATGTTTGTATTTCCAAATTTTAAGTCACAGTTGAATCAGTAGAGTTTTTTACAAACACCTTTTGGGTTTTTGTAGTTGATTTGTATGCATTTTATATCGTCTCCCAGGTGATCCTATATGTAACAAACCAAGGAGAAGATCACTTTTTTTAGCCTAGAATGATGTGCTTCTGCCTCAAGTTGAAGATATAGGCCTTTTATTTTAAAAGAAGTTCAGCTATGAAAGTCCACTTCGTAGTTCAGATGAATACTGGGGCTACTGGACAGGAAGGGACAATATAAAAAAACACCTCTTGGGGGTCATCAAGGACTAATTTCTCCATCAGTTCTACCCAAATGACAAGTCAAACCAGATGGTTTTAATGACATGTTCATAACATCTAAAATTAAGATGTACAATTTCAGTGGTCTACCTCATCAGCAATAACCCTGCCAACACAGGAGCTGATTAGGTAGGAGACAACAGCAGGCAAAGCACACCCCAATTTAGGAAAGCTGTGCTCTTCACTGGAGTTGGACAGTGCTAGTAACTGGGAGTGCTTATGCACCTATCCCTGCTCTACCATACAGATAATCCTGCTTCTGGAGAGTAATGGAAACTGATGACAGGCATGCTCCTGTTCTGATTTTATTCAGTATCAAAAATCTCAGTGGGATTGAGATTAGGCCACTTATCGGTAAGCAGAAGAGAGGACACAAGTGAAATAACACGGTACCTGGTTTACTTCTATTAAAAAAAAAATCATTCTCCAACACACTGCAAAATTCTGCCCCTTTGCATTAAATCAAGCAGCTTTGACAAAATAATGGAAAGAAAAGGTAGTAGATTTCTGGTATTAAAACACTACATTCAACAAGAAATACTTTTTCTTGTAAGTACTTTTCCACATAAATCTGGGAAAGCACTTTTGGAGCCCACTGTCATGCACCAGTGAGTTCTGTAACAAAGATCCCAACAAAGCAAGTTCATCAGTTTTTAAACGCATCTACGTCTAAAGGTATTGCCAATTAATAGGATAATTTAATAGTTTGCCACTCCATACCCTACATATTTGTAGGTTCTTTCCTTTTTTCCCCCTGCAGTTGTGGTTTCGCTTATTGTCTTCCAGACTAAGTGCTTCACTTCCGGGACTTTTATGAGAATTTAAAATATTTCTGGCACAATGAGCTCAATTCATCCAAACACTATAGCCAAATGATCTATTTTTTTCCCCTCATTAGGAGTGCAAGCACATTCAGCATTTGGAGTGAAGGAAGTCTTCTGCAAGATCAAAAAAATAGTATTTAGTGATAAAATGAAATGTTCGTCTACAAAGGGAAGCTATTTTGAACACGGAAAGTTACAAATACACAAAAACTACCTTATCCAAACTGCATGTCAAAAGTGTCCACAAAGGAAGCTGGTGTGGAGGAGCATCCTGCGAGTTGTAGGTCAGTGCTCATTAAGTCCCCAGATAGATTAACTCCAGGCACTCTTATACCTGAGATATAAGCAAATCAGGGAATGCTTCCTAGCAGCATGTCCCATGACTCAGGCAAACACTTTAGCACCTGCTTAATTTTAAGTATTGTATGCTTGCTTCTCAGTACATTGTTGGAATAAACTTTTTGCTTAATTCTTTTTCCTGAACAAAGGTGCTTTCCTATGCTTCCATGATAAAAAATTTCAGGTATCTGAATACACCGAGTAATAAGATATATGTGGTCTCACCAAATGCGGGGGAAACGCTGAATCCATTGCACAGATTAAATTATGCCCTCTAAATTATTTATAGACAGGTCAGTCTGAGCTTGTAACCTGCTTAAGAGAAGGCCATCAATTTGAGCCTGTATTTTAATATGTAACTGTTTTGCCATCTGAAAGGACAGACACATTGCCACACGTTCCCCTGCCTCAGTTGCTTTTGAAAGCATTGAAACAAGGACACTGGGAATTTGGCAGGATTCAGAGAGCCACTGGGATGAATGGAGGTAGTTCATGTCTTTCACAAACTGTTCAACACTCCATTGCCATCTTAGGCTATCTGGTGGATAAATGTAGGTGGGACTACACCCGTCTGTAGTTGGAAGGCTATTTTTAGTAAATACTTAGACCTGAAATGTAGCATTTTTTCACTATGAGCACATCTTAAACCCGTGACACTGAGGAAGGCGCCCACTCACAAGATAAGGCTTGCTGCTTACCACTGACAAATACGTCACCAAGTCGCCAAACATGCCAGTGCACTTTAAAATGCCTGCCTAAGTACACAGAGACATTTTAATGACAAAAAAATCAAAGTTTTCAGAATTTCAGAAGAAGATGTATTAATGACAGCCTTAATACACTGGGAACTGTGGACTGATGGTGGCAGGTAACGGTGTTCTTATCCCAAAGCAGCACAGAACACAACTGGGATGACACATTGTTTTCCTCATCCAGGTATTGCCTCAAATTGCAGCTAATGTAGGAAATGCTGACGTGTAACTGGATGTTGTGTTTACCATACTCACATTTTAAAGTTATGCAGGGTTGTTCCTATCATATGTGTAGGGAGAAACCAAGTGATAATACCATTCCAGGGGAACTACATTTTCTTTATTATAGTCATATTTTTACCTTTGATGCCACTTAAATGATTCCTATAAATGGTGCACTAATTCTATTTATCCCCTAATGAAAACACCTAAACAATCCCATGCAGGGGCTCAAGGGAGTGTGTGGGTGTACAGGAGAAGTTATCCTCAGACAATTGAATGGCAGAGGAGTAATTTATCTTTTTTTTTGAACGGTAAGTGTCCTCTATGGATTTATGGTCTTTGATTCTGCAGTTTTAAGAGGGTATCTCATTTTTGTTGAATAAAAGTGCAGGTCAGAAAAATGCAAATTACAGGAAATAGGGAAAAACGGGACTATCTTCCGAAAACTGTAAGAGTACTATAAACAAGCTTTTCAAAGGTAATGATAAGGAATTTATAGTCAATCCGTTTTGGAAGTCAACAATAATAAACTCATCTCTTTATCTACTGCTGAATGCCAAACCCTTCTGAATACTGTAAAACACAATTAAACAAATAAAAAACCCCTTTATATAGTCTCTAAGAAGAAAATGAGGTTATCTATTCAAAAGGGGGAGAAAAAATGATTAGAGAGAAAACAAGCACATGTAAAGCTATGGCTGGCTGTTCATTGAATAAGTTTTAGGGCCGAAAAAAAGACTGTTTATAAAACAGCATGATGTAGTCCCCAAATCACTCACTCTCCCTCTTTTGCACCGAATGTTCCTATGTTAGGTCTAAACCCAAGCAGCCACTGCGGTGTTGGCATCCACGTGTGTGACTTGCTTAACCTTCGCTGTGAGATTCAGACAGGCATGTAAAGGCACCACAGCTCTGAAAGGGCTGGTCCCACAAACACATCTCATGCACTTTCAGGCTCCACTGAATTCAGTCGTAATTCTCTTCAAAAGTGTATCGGGAGGAAGAAATGATTCTCGAGTTTCGCATATTAGCATGCAAGGGGTTACAGCGTGCCCTCAGGAATTGCTTTCTTCAGTCTGTTTGGGTTCAAACCCTCACCTCCTGTTCCTCATTCCTCCCACTGCAGCCTGGTGACTGTGCAGGGAGAGATGAAAGATTCTCAGAGTCAACAGGGGAATAAACAACAACAACCCCCTTTTGCTCGGCCAACGCTGGAAGCAGGGCTGAGATCCCAGGGCTCTCATTCCCGCAGTTTTGGAAAGTTCCTCTCAAGCTCTTTCATTTCTTACAAGGGTGCAATCCTGCATGCCTGCCTGAGATGAAACTTCTGTCTTCCTCAAATATTCCCCAGGAGTTCTGTTTTAATAAAACTGCAGTGGCACTACCTGAAGTGGAAGAAGTTGTACTGCATACAGAAAAGGTTATATATATATTAAAAAATATGATGCCATTTATGATGATGTTCATGGAGCTCAGGAGGGAGTAAGTAGTTCCCATCTCAGTTTGTCAGACTTTATGAGCAATAGATTTGTCTGCTCGAATAGAGAGAATAATAAAAACAAGATCAGGTCTACACTCTTTAGTCATATTAGAAAAATACTCTAAAACAACCGAAATGAAAAATATCTATAGGTCTGAGCGACACAATGTTCATGCAATAACCTTTATATTAATTAGCATCCTTAAATTTCTTACAGAGTGAACTTCATTTTATCTATACCCAGCACTGAGGCTGCCTTTCTAAGACAGGGTAGTCCATCTCTCGTTTGTAACTACAGATTTGTAGCATGCACATGAACAATTGTTGAGATACTTAATGGATTATCACATGAAGTGCATAATAAATGACTGACCACATGACGCTCATTATTAAAGAGCACAATTTAAATATACGTCAAGAAATGAACGTCAGCCAGTTCTTAGAAAACTTGCTCACACCTAATTTTAGTTGGTAAAGAATAGCTATGGTTTATTTTATCGAAGGAAAATATATGTCATCTGCATTAGCACGAAATAATAAATTGTAATTACTTTTGCTTGACATACAGAAAAGTCTGATACGCAAACTACTCTGGGTTTCTGTGGCAAAATGCACCATGCAAGACACAGGTAGCCAAAAGTGATAACAATTTAAAAGGGATATAATAGCATCCACAGGACTTAACCTTTAATATTACCGAAAATGCAACAGTATGCAATATGAGTAATTATTCATTATATTCATGGTAATTGTGAAGCTGAGTAACTACTCACACTGTCTCATTAAACAGACTGTTGCAGGGAAAAAAAATATTTTATATGCACGGCAATACTAAACGTCTACATTATATAAACATGCTCATTTTGCACACAGATTTAATAGCAAAAAAAGTAAAAAGGGACCTTGATAATCTTTGATGCACCTGAGAGGGCAAATAAAAAATTATCCTAAACTGTACAAAGTTTTCTGAAAATAAAGGAAGAGCAGGAGAGAACAAGGGAAATGGATTACTGTTCAGGTTAGGGATATTCAGAATAGAAACAATATTGTAAGATGCAAAGCATCAAAAGCTTTCTCTGAGAAAGTCAATATGAGTTTTTAGAAAATGATTTTCATTTAATCAGCATAACCTTTCTTACAATTAGTAATTCCATATGGAAAGTCAGCAATAAAGTCCTTTTATAGAGAGTAAAATTTTTTAAGATTTACTGGCTGTTTGACTTTTATAAAATAAATCCTCCCTTTCGTAATTTAAAGCATGCAGGCTGTATCGTCCTACATGCACGCCTCTCCGAGTTTGCCAAAGTGCTCCTTCATGTTTGCTTTAACGCAGTCCAGCTCTTCTCACCTAAATGTGAGTAACCCTAGCACACAGCAACATTTTTATTTTACATGAAAAAATCGTATATCACCATGTGACAGACAGTACCTGGCATTTCACTGTTCTTCCTAATTCTGCTATGCTTCTGCAAGAAGGGAGCTCCTGGATGCGCTCAGGGAATCGAGGCCGAGGCAGGTGTGGCAGGCATGGGGCTCCGGGCACAGGGCTGCCGGTCGGTGGGGCATGTGGGCAGGCTGCGGCAGGCACTTCAAGTCCTAAATTTTCTTCTAAGAAACCTGGGCTTTTTTTTTCTCGCCCAATTTTAACAGCCTTTGGGTATTTAGGTGCTCCCTACATGAGAAGTTCTAGGCAGATTGACCTCAAAACCGTAGTTTTCTGTCCTAATCAGTTCATCTGCCCTTATTCGATGCTAATAATGTACATAAAATTCTTTCTCTCATGTCTGTATATATCTCTGTCTGTGTGTGTGTGTGTAAAAGAGGACGAGAAAGAACATTGATATATGATGTATTTTTAGATCACGTGTGGATTTTATGCAGTAGTAAAATGTGTGTGATATGGCAGAATTATGTAGTTTCTGAAATATCCAATAGACATCACAAGTCCTCTTCTGAGAATACATTTGACAGACAGTATGCAAACCACTGCTGTGAGGCAGAAGATATTCCCCGTAAGATGCCTCTACAGGCCCTTTTGAGGAGCTTCGTGTACTGAGTATTTACAGGAAATAGAAAGAAATGATGAACCACTTAAGTTTTGGAGAGGGAAACAGGAAGATTTTAGTTGGATAGGGAAATTTTCACCAAGACTAAATAAATCAATACAAACTACCAATATAAATTAGTATATTAAAAACAGAGTGAAAAAGAAGGCTATTCATCAGAAGAAATGGCAATTCAATTTGGCAATTACTAGAAGAATTATGAGATAACTGAATTCAAAGGAAATCTCAGAGATTTACATGGTATTGTTCCTATCAAAAGTGACTTCTGCATTTATTCGCAATAAAATGTAGTTATTGATCCTTTCCTCAGCCTGAGATATATCTGCTTGCATTTCTGACCTCCACTTTACGTCTCTGTGATTCTGTCATTTTGAGAGACACTAAAGTTTCTTAAGGAGCCGTCTGGGTTTGACCTGTCCCGAGCCCTGTACCGCCGCACGCTGCCCTATAGGTTCAGCGTTACCCGAAGATATGGGACCTACGGAACAAATTGAGTTTCACTGCAAGTGGTGCAAGCGTGGGAACCGCACGCTGCAGCTCCTGCACGTCTTTGCATGCCTGGAAAGAGCCGCTCTGAGAAGAGCAGGACTTGCGCTGATAGTGCTAGCTCTGACAACAGTCTGCTGGTGGTAGGTTGTCCATTTCTCCCTCTCAAAGACTCCTGCGCATCTGATTTCTGCCCGCAGCCACCCAAAGCCTTCGCTCGCTGGGAAAGCCTGCCAACTCCATTTATTGTCATGGATGAAGGATCCACGGGCTGCTCTCAGCAAGAGGATGTAAATAGCAAGGCCAGGCGAAGAACAAGGGAGCGCGGAGGCACAGCGAAGGGGCCAGGGGAGGCAGCGGTGTGGGAATGCGCCAGGCGAGGGACCGCCAGACGATCAGGAGGAGGAAGATGGGGAGGGCAGGAGGCAGCTGGGAAAAGCTGTGAGCAGGACAACACGGCACGGAGAGCTAATGTGATGTGACAGGGGCTATGAGGGAAGTATGACGAGGCAAATGAACGTAAGGGATAACAGTGGCAGGAGACCATCGCATCTGAAGGCTGGTCATACCATGGCAATATCTGGGGGAGGGCAAGAGAAGGCAGATTGAAGCCCTGCCTGAACCAGGGTTGCAGAGATGGTAAATAGCGATGATGAAATAGGCTGTACTTAAGGTTATTCCGAGTTTGAGAGCTTCAAATGTAAATTGTGTTAATAGTGATACATGCAAGTTAAAGTGTGGGTCTGCCTTGTAAAGTTCATTTTAACAATTTAGGTTAGAAATACCAAGGAATGTTTTTTTTTTCTCATCTACTCTTGTAAGCACTGTTTTTCTAGTACACTGCTGATAAAAGTGTCCTTAACAGCCAATCACATATAAAATAAGTGAAAAAGTAGAGTATAAGCCAGGAACAAAACGAACTGCCCCTGGTACATGAGGCTGAACTTATGAAATAGGTAGAAAGTTTCTACCACAGGATTCCACATAATGATGTTTAGTGCACAGAGATTAGTGCTATATGACAATTACATATAAAAAATTGAAGAGGTGTTTAATATTGCCATTAAGATCAGATTCTATAGACACTGTGCATTATATTTACAAAGGAAAAAGACCCTCCTTGCAGTTCAACAGTTGATTTAAAACAGCTAAGCTTTCAAATGCTGAGAACAATTTTTCAGTCAGTCGATAGACATAGGAGATTTACAAGGAGAAAATGGAGTTTTCTGTTATTTTAATTTTGATTTAGAGGTGATTTAGCATATTGCAGCTTTCAAGTCCTGCGAACCATTTTTCAGACAGCTGAGATTAAAGTCCCTAGCAAGATTAATTGTAGAGTTGGGATTAAGAGATTTTACAAATCACTCAAATTCAAAAATAAAGCTAGCAGAGTACTAGGATAATGATAGATATATCCATATTGTATCAGCTACAGCTAAATTGAATTGACACTGTAATAGACTGAACGCAGTCAAATATGAGAGTAGAAGTTATTAATAAAGATTATTCTTGATGAAAATGCAGACACCACTGCAGTGACAATTCCTAGGGGGAAAGTTCTCTTGAAGAGCATTCATTTTTCTACAAACACCTGTACGAAAGACCCTGGTATGGCTTCCTGATTTGTCAAGGCTTCCTGCTCCAGAGGGACAGGATGCAGGATAATGAAATTACTGCCCTTCCTTCAATAACTGTAGTGTACATGATGATGCAGTGTTAACTTGTTGTGATGGCTAAACTTTAAAAGATCTCAGATCAAAAGTTTGCATACTTAGGGAATTCACCCATTTCTTATGTGGACTGAGGACAGAAATTGAGCTGAAATTCTTTCTGTCAGATCAGGCTGACTAAAAGATGTGATACCCCCTATTCATATACACGTGTGTATATATATATACACACGTACACCCACAGATACACCCCCCCACCCCCCCAAGAGACATCTACCTATGCGTAGCTATATGTCCCATTCAATACCCCAATGAAAGAGACAGCAAGAGAGAGAGCTTTCCTTTGTTAAAGCCAAGGGGCGAACTGTCTGAATCCATTAAGGATGAAAGGAAGATAGTTAGCAGGAAAAAGAAATCTCAAAGGTATTTCTAAAAAAGGTTGAGGGGTCACTAAGGCACTGGAGAAATGTGAGGTTATTTCCTTGGCAGGCCATCTAAGTATTTTTATTCATTTCTTTAAGTGGCTGCTCTGAACAGAGTACAGCTTTCTCTATTCTTCAGCCCACTGCACTACAAGGGAAATGCTGTATTTTGGGGCTGAAGTGAAACGTCACCTTGTGACCAAGACTGAAGCTTCAGCAGCACCTGGCCTTTAGCAGAAGGTGAGATCACATCCACATCTATGCCTTGCTTTGTCTTTTCCATACTTTCCTCCTGTCTGACATCTCATAAAACCAATGTGATACTTAGGATGCAGGAAAAGAGAACAGCGATTCTGCAGGCTGCCTGCTTTCTTGCTGACTCAGCCAACTGGGTGCTCAGCTAATTTCCGCAGTGCTACAGAAGCTTCCTCATAGTGGAGGCGAGAAAATATTTTTAATTGATTAGAGCCTCCCAGAAAGCCAAAGCTAATTTGTCAGTTCTCAGATGAGCTGTTCTAAAAATCATGTTCTCTCGTTGTAGACATAAATCGGAATTAGGCTGGGATGGCCCTCCGTCACTCCTATTCAGGCTGCATCAGTCACACATAGATAAACTTTTTGGGGAAGAACAACTCCCTCCTCTGCATGAGTGTGCTGCACTTCTGAGTGAAGCCAAATGCCACTGATTTAAAAGGAAAGCAGAGCTGAAAGGGTCAGTGACCTCTAGCTCAGAAAATCTGGAGTCCAGTTGCAAGGCACGAGACAAAGTTGAAAGACTGAAATAGACTGACTTCAAAGGGGAAAAAAAAGAATATCGTGAGCGCAAATTATACCCTGACTTACCACATGGTATATTCTATTTTGGTGAAGAATAACTTAATTTGATATTATGCTTATGGCTTAACTTTAGAGAGACACTGACAGGTAAGGACAGACAAAAAGAAAACTATGGACTTGTAGGGGAAACCTGATGGCAGTGATGCTTGGCTATACAAAACTAAGAATGTGAACTGGACCACACAGTATAATTAGAGGATGTAAAGAATAGAGATAAAATTTTAAAATCGTAAGAGGATGTGATGTTGAAGGCTGCAAAGGTGTCAAAACTGAAGAAATACATAAAAATGAAAGATTTGGGTAGAAACTTTTTCTTTGTTTAAACAGAACATGAATGAATGAGTGATTCAGTTTCTTTTACGTGATAAAGATAAGGTGGGAAAGCCGGTTAACTATCTAGAAGAACAAATGAAAATTACTTTATACATTCGTTAAAAAAAACCCCAAATATAGGCCAAACATCTTTTCTTCACATGCAAATGTGCTCTCAGATGTTTAATTTAATTTCAATTAATGTTTTCCAATATGCAGCAGGGTACCAAATGATCAGAATAGGCATCTACAGTGTTTATAGAAGGAATTTGGATCCTTTAGAAAATACTGAGAACTTTGTATAACACAAACCAAACAATGGTTACACTACAAATGTATTTTAATTATAATAATAAAAATAAAAGAAATTTATCCAGAATCCACTTTCAGTATATTTTTCTTATTTTAAAAACTATTTTACCCTTCCCAACATCCATGTGCAACACACACATGCATGGTAACAGAGTGCACAACATCTGAGAATAGATAAGGAAAAGGGATTGCAGAAATTCTTCTGCAGATTTTAATACACTTTGGATTAGGCCCTTTAACAGTAACTATGTTAAGTGACATGGGCATTTGCCTTTGAAACCTCAGGCTGGGTCAAGTAATTGCATCTGGGAAATACAGTTTCTGTTTCTTCCCAGGTCTTTTGTGGTCACATTTTTGGAAGATCAATTTTGACAGTACTCATTTAAATGTTTCCTTACTTCATAGTAAAAGAGGGATGAAAATGGCCCACAGAAATCTCAGGAGTAATGTATGAATTCAATCATAGCGAGAAATGTGAATTAGACCCTTTCTGATATGTACTTGCAGGGAGGTAATCTTGCCAACACTCAGGAATACATTTTATGTCTTTCTCAGTACATTCCACGGTCTTGCACTTTATCTCTAGATTTTTTAAGATGATAGAGCCATAAGGAGTGGGACTATACTTAGAAAAAAAATCTAAGATGATCTATTCCCATAACCCGAGGACCCATGATTTTGAGAACAGCACCAAATATCACAAATCTTGTGGTGAAGTAGAAAAGATGTCAACACCCAGTGACACAGATAGCACCGTACCGTGAGGCCATATGTTACGTTCCACATACTCACTACCTTTCTTTTGCTAGCAATAAGCGTGTGGAGAACATATTTAACCACCATTTCCCAACAATACTGACTGGCAGCAGCTACCTTATGACAAGTAGTCATCTTCCCACATCGCTTTATTCAAGGGATTTCCCAAACTATTTTACCTATGAATCAGTTTCACAGGCTCTGGAAAATAGGCATAATGAAATGGCAACAGTTTGAAAGATCCTACAGCAGGACTGAAAATAGGGGTCATTTACAACAGTGGCTGAAGTGAATAGAATAAGAATTCATGTGTACAAAATATGCTAGCGACATAGTCAGTTATATCTGACATTAGTCCTCTGTGCACATGTACTCATTACTTTCTTACAGATAACAATTTCCCTCATCATAAATACTGGCCTTTTAGTAATACAATACAGCATCATCAACTCTCTCATCCTTTATCAAGCAGTACATTTTCATATGTTTTATATGCACACATTTCTTACAATGACAATTGGCATCAAGCTAAAGGCAGACAAAAAAATCTATTACAAAGCAGGACAAGAACCACCTCTTTGCTTGATATTTCATTAATAAGCAATGCACAGCTGCATTACTCATGTCTCAAAATAATACAGTCACCAAACACAACCGAGTGTGGATTGAAAAAGTCTTTACCTTGTGGTGAAACAGCAAACTGGACCTTCACCTTCTATTTTAAAAGGTGCCTATATGCCTATTGCATATATTGCCTCAAGACTCCACAGATTCAACAGAGAGAATGACAAAAGATATCCCTCCAATTTGTCTTTCAGATCTAGTTCTTTACATACTAGGTTTGGATCTCTGAGAGAACTTCAAGCTCTATTTGATACTCAATAAATCCATTTAGTTGATATGCCAATATCCCCTAAATAATATAATTTTAATTTGCTGGGGGACTGAATGTAACCCTTGCAGTACAGCTACTACAAACAGACCAAGCCCAGCAAAGAGGCAAACAAAAGGGGCCTGTTAAGATGGACCTTGTATAGCAAGTAAGAAGTCTGGACTGGCCTGGGTTGGGAGGGAGGCAGGAAGAACAGGGCATCGTCCCAGCTCAGTGTGCCCAAAGCTTTAACTAACTGAAGGAGAAGTTATGAAGTTTCAAATTCTTTCTTCACTATGTAATCACAGTTATCTAAATCAGAAAATGTGCAGTCAGCAAGGTGTACAACCCCTGTAAGACTTGTCAGTGACCTCAAAGCTTCCCTAAACTGGAACACTAAAAGTGGGAAACAAAGTTAGACCATCTCTAATACTGCTATACTGACCCATCTTTAGGTCACTGGCTGGGAAAGTCCAATTTACAGAATGACAAGTACTTTGAATTCACATCTCTCATTCTTTTTTATAACTTTTCCTGATAATATCAGTGTTAACTACTATAAACATTACTACTGTGGCATTAAAATTCTGTTTAGAAACACTTCTCTTTCAGTAGTGTACTCATGGTAATCAAATAGGAATCAGCTGCTCTCTCTTTTAATGCAATACCCTTCTATGCAACGTGGCATACCAACCCTTTCACAAATGTGTCGAAAAGAAGGTAAATATTTTTGCTCCCATAGCTCCTCCCAGGGAGCTGTTCCAGACCCTCACTCTCCACACTGGCAAGGTGAACAATTCACTTCTTTTTACTTTGTTTCATAAAAGACAGGCCCATCAATTTATTTGATTCTATTAACAGCCCTGCGGGGTAAATTTTCCCAGTTTCTGTTCCTGTTAGTGAACACGTGTGTTAAGAATTGCACTCAGTCTTCCAGATAAGGTCTTACAAGTGTCTTGTGTATGACGTTGGTAATTCCTTACCTCCACAGGCAATGCCAGAGGATGCATCTTGGGAGTGCATTTGCCTTTTTTATAGATGCATTAGATGGGTGGTTTGTAATAATCCTGTGATGACCCAATAAAGCCTCATTTTGACACCCTCCCTCAGCAATTATTACTACTGGTTATCGATGACACTCTGCACTACTGCATTTCATCCCATTTCTGTTTTTCCAGTCTTCATAATCACTAGATCCTTCCTGTTTGACATTCCGAGCCTACTCGAACATGGTAATGACCGGCCACCTTCATGTTATTGGTACAGTTCTACATTTGTGGTTAGTGTCATTATTGACAGCATTAGAAAACGAATCTGTAAGGAATTCTGTAAATCTCTGTCTTTCACTCCAGTTTCTTGCCTTTGCTGCCGTATTTCCACATTCTTCCAGAAAACTGATGTAAAGCAATTACTTATAACTTCATGAACAATAGTGTATCTTGCATCTGCAGAAGTAATTTATATGGGGTACTGCAAAAGGTGTGTATTTGTGTTAGATGACCACAGACCCCTGGTGAATGATCTGGGTCAACAGGAAAGATTAAGTATCTTCAGCTGCTGATAAAGCGTGCAACTCCAATATAAATGCTTTCACATTAGAAACAAATCCAAATCAAACAAATAACTGCTAGAAATTATGCAACCATTTGCTAAATAAATCCATACCCATCCAGCTATACCGGCAACATGCAGGCAAATTTTAGGCAGTTATTTAAATTCTTTCCATCAAAATACTCAGTTTAAATATTCATTATTGCCTTGAAAGTTTTATATTTCATCCTACAACGATATACCAACATACACATTAAAAAATATCACAAGGAGGGGACTCCTATCAGACTTTTAACATCCTCCTACTAACCTTAGGTGGTTTAAAAGGATAGTCCGGTGAAAAGGTAATGTCAAGGAAGAAAACTCCACCTTCATATACAGACCCTGGAGGCCCCAGTATAGTTGACCTCCATTCATAAATGTTGTCTCCTTTGGGTCCAGCACTAAAATAGAAAACAAAAATATAACATAATAACCACATACAATCAAGAATATACTGCATCAGTTATGCTCTACTAGTAGTACTGCTGGTTTTGCAATAACACTACAAGTTAAAATTGTGTATCACATTCATTACGTTAGTCCTGGATAAAACACGTAACTGGTGTCCTAAGCTCTGTCAGTGAAGTGATATATTCAGCCAGGAAGAAGTATTAAAATCACATTATAAATTATTCAAATAAGCACAGAAAAATTCCCGACTGTCTTATCTCAAATATTTTAGTGGGCAGATGTGAAGTATTTACAGTGCAAGGACACAGAGACTTTGCTGAGATGTCTTGTCACTGTCTTGCCTCACAAGCCATCCTATTTTCACCTACCGCCTCATCCACCTACCTCATCAGTCAGTAGCAGTGTAATTACACACATTATTATACAGCACAGACTGTACTAAAGACTGAGCAGGGTACAAACGACCTTGCAGCTGCACTTTCTAAGTTACTAACCTAAGGTCTCCAGCCACTAGTACAGAAGGCTGCTTTACTCCGCAATCGTTACCCTATCTTAAAAATATTATAAACAGGAAGCGGGTTAATTCAAAGTCCTCGTTTAAAAACACAGTACTGAAACAATATTTAAAATGTACGAAACATAATCCGGTATGTGAAACAAGAAAATTCTCTCACCCACACAGTCAATTCCTGACAAAATCAAATTAAAAACTAATAAAAGTTCTTGGACATGACTCTTCCAAGAGCCAACACAGCCTCCTTTCATACAACATAATGCTTGTCCATAGAAATACATATTTTACTCAGGGTGGCCTGAAGACTTCTTTTTGGTTCACAGACTGCTGATACCAGTCACTGATACAGGACCTGAATTTTAATTAGGATCAATTGGGATCGTGACTTCTAGATATCTGATTAATATTTTTCAGAGGAAGGCAGTGCTGGTAGATATTTCAAATAAGTGATGTGGTATTGTCTTAAGGCATTTCTTGTGAAACAATTCTTGTTATGTTTGCAATAAAGATTTCCACAGCATGCAGGGGTTTGTGAAATAACCCCGTGTGTAGAACAGATGAAAGCTCTTGGCTATGCTCCATGCCTCACAATGTACCCAAGGCATACAATTATTATACGACATCATGTCTTGTTCACTGCTCAACTATTCATTTTGTTCACTGAAAGTTAATAAAACCCTCTTTCACCTGAAATTCCTTGGGCTCCCTTCATTAAAACTTCTGACTGCATGATTCCCTGCATACAACTGCGTGACTTAGTACTGTGCAGTGTACTTCATTAGTCATGGTACCTACATCAATTTTCTATAATAGCTGTTAATGCTTCTTGGCTTTCTAAACTATGTACTTTCTTAAAAAAAACGAGTTACAGAGACTATAACATTATGGAACATTCATTTTCTATCAATCAGCCATAGTAACAAAACTAGCAATTGTTTTAAAGATAAAATCTGGCTTTTTAAGTGTCACAATAGCAGAAGTGTTGCCATCCATATTTCACAGTGTCTATCATACATCAGGTTGCTAGCTGCCAAACAAATTTAATTTACCCAGTTCTCAGTTTGCATTAACCTTTGAATAATAAAGCACAGCTGAGACTGCTGTAAGAAACAAACCAGAGAATGAATAATTAAAAACATCTCCACTGCCTTTAGAAAGACCAATCCTGAGTCAACAGGGAAGGTTTAATTGTGACTGAACTAGGCATTAAGGGGCTAATTGAACTCTTTATAATCTCAAACGAATGTGGTCCTACATCAGTGCTATGGTATACAAGGTTCACAGAAGGTAAAACCCTTAAAAAAAAAAAAATCAGGCAATTAGTTCAAATAGAAAAGGCAAGAAGCAGGGGTAGTCTAAATCTTACACCAAAAAAAGCCCATAATACGTGAAGGAAATTCTTTCCCATTTTCTGCAGAAAAACGCCCTGATACTTGGAGAAGCAATGACTCAGTTGATGCCAGCAGGTTAAAATGGAAGTGATATAAATGTCGATCCCAGAGAAATGGTTGGAAACAGCAAGTAAAAAAAGCAAGCCTTGTCTTTTTTAGACCTTATTTAGCCAGGAGGGGATAGTTGGGCCCTTTTTGGGTTTGAGCGAGGCTCACTTTTTTGATCAGAACTCTCTCCGATAGTGGCATTTTCATAACGTGTATTATTTTTATTTGTTTTGCCTATTTATTTAATTGCATTAACATTTGAAATGAGCAGGCATTAATTAGAATAGTTGGAAAATGCTCCATCTGCCAGTTGAACTGTTTCGGCACGTCCAGCTACAAGCCCAGCCTGATCACATTCTGAGGATGGTGATTAACATTAATTGAAGGTTTTCTTTGCAAATGAGAGATGAAGCTTTATTAAGTATTATTATTAATTTGAAGAATAGCTTGAATTGTATGGAGTGTGGGAAGACTGCTGTTATCGACGTTGCCTGTTAGAGTGCTTGCTGGCAGCAAGGCTGTTCAGCCGATGTAAAATACCGATCCATGTGCACAGGCAACAGCTGGTATTAAGGGCAACAGCATGCACAAACATAACGTTTTTTCACTTGCACATTAATAATACAAAAAGTTTGACAGGTGTATTATCTTTGTTTTCCTTCTTTCCTAATTGTTAAGCCTTTATTTATCCACATTATTGGCAACAAGAATGACGACTCATCAGGCTTCACCAGAGAAAATTCCCGTATGTGCAAGAACTCAGCCAGAGCCTTATTCTATAAGGTTTATAATGCAAGAGGATTTAATTGCCCTTCTCTCTACATGGATATCTGCCCGGCACACTGAAGCCCAAATGTTTTACATTCAGTATGATTTATATTCCAGCTCTATTAATGTTACTGGCAACCAGACCACAGATCTCAAAGAAAGCAAACCAAACATCTCAGTGCCTGAAGTTCTGTTATCTTTGGAAGGACAGATTCAGATGTACACCCGCTCGGCAAAGGGCAGACTAAATCTGTCTTGAACTCAACTGACCCAGGGCCAGAGCATAGGCATGCTGCCTGCTACTAACCCGCTGCTAAATCAGTCAGCTTCAGGGGAGAAATAACGGTGGCTGTGGCAGCTCCAGGTGGAAGTGGCTGAACTGTAAGGATAAGGTGCTTAGGAGAAGGACAGGTCTGCGGTCAGACCAGCAGCGCAGCCTCCCAGTTTGAGCCCTGATGCTGAAACCCCAGAAACTCTGCAGGATGAGGCAATCAAGGAGCACAGCGAGAAGCACGCCGTGTGACGCTGGAGCTGACACTCCCAACGTTTCCAGCGTTATCTCCCAGGTGCAATTTGTAACACAGGACCGAGGAGGTGCAGCTGAGCATAAAGGCCCTGGAGACCTGACGTTATCAATCGCTTGTCAAGAGCTAGTTCTCTGCTGTCGTTATTCTCCTATAGCTGATGAGACACTGCACAGAATATTGCCTGGTTTACCCGCTGGGGAGGCTTTGCTCACTGGAAGAGCTGGGGTGGGTGGACATGGAGCCAGCCGCCTTCCTCTTCCCGCATGACATCAGTATGGGTGTATGAAATTCAGGACAAAGGAGCCAAAACATGTAAAATGGTCTCCTTTGTATTTCACTTTCCTTTGCCTCTCCTTACATATTTTAGTTCTGCCACTGCTTCCCACATACATACTTGCAGGTGAAATGTATGTATATCAGTTGCAGTTAGTAGCAAAACACTTTAAATGCTACTATAACTGAATGCATTTTGCTTTAAATATGCTTAACGCACCGAGTATTTTCTATTCCCTCAACATATTTTAGGCAGGCAGTCCACTTGAAAGTAGCGACTAAAAACTGCTTGTCCAGTACAATCCTGTATAAACATCAAGCTTTCCCTGCATTTAGAATATCCTGAAATATTAAATTAAAAATGATGCATTAGGCGAGTTGCATGAAAACAACAGCATCTATGAGGCATACCAGATGAAAACCTATCTGGAGAAGTTATGAAAGTCCAGTTGATTTTTGGTTTTATCAGAGCTGTGATTTGTATACAAACTTACTCAGCTTCCAGAGAATAACCCAAAAAAGTAAAAATACAGTAATTCAAAGAAACAACAGTATCCCACATTTATCAAGTAGTCGTGTGGAATAAATTGGTCAAAATAATATTATTATTTTCTAATCCAAATTAAGTTTCTTGATGAGGGATCCTCTGCTTCCCCAGTGCCTATAATTGGAGGTAGCATAACCTTATACTGTAGAAAATGAGGACTAGTTCAATGTCTTCCCTTCCATTCTTGGTCTCTGAATCTTGCTGATATCCACATTTAAAGTGTAACTGTACTCTTTTAACACAAGGGAAAGGCAAGCCTATAGCACAAAACAAAGAAGTAAGAAAAGGAATTGTAACTTAAATCGCCTTCTAGTTCCGACATGCTAATGGTGTGTGGGGGGAAGCGATCAGGCCAAATAAAACAGGAAAATGAGATGGCTGGGAGGCCTGCCCATTCCTCAGGACTCAGAAAGAAATGGAAAGATTCTTCTGGACTTGGTGAGTTTAAGCTCATTTTTATCCTCATCCTTTACAGCAGGTCAGAATAAAGCAGGACCGGGATATTATACTAACTTTGTCCATGAACTCACTTTCCATGGCATTGTGTAGGGCAATTCATTCTTATTACTGCATTATCTAATCTGAATTGCCTTAGCACACAGAAACACGCATCAGAACCGGGGTACTCCTGCACTAGGTGCAGTCCATGGAGGATGCAGACCCTCTCAACTACCTTCAGTAACATACGACAGCAGAAAGAAGAGGGATACACTCAAGTCTCTTCCTCTTCCTTTCCTTTTATTACACAGAGCCTTGACTTTACTATTTAAGAGATTCCCCTCTGAGGAGAGAAGCTCACCACAGAATTATCTCCATTTATAAGACATACAACACTTTTTCTTGCAATCCTGTTTCTTGCACGTCTAACAGTTATGCTGGAGCAGATCCGGCCTCTAGCTGCCCTCTGTGAACGCTTCTGGGAAGCCAGTTGCCCAGAGGGCAAAGTGGATACAAAAGTATTGGAAGACTGGCAAAATAATTTGAGAGCACAGCTGGTGAGGGAAGAGGATGGATGTGACAAAACAGAAGACTGCAGATTCAGTTTTCAGTGAGATAGGTCTCTTGAGAAGCTCATATGAAGCCTCATTAAAATAAACCCAGTACATACCTCTGCTCTCTGTTTTGAACATGGTGCCAATACTGAAACTGGTCCTCAGCGAAAGCGTTGCTCTGGTCTGTACCACAGATCGAGGCTGTCCCCGAGCTTGGGGACAGCCACAAGACCAGCAGTGGGGCTATGCTGGCAAAGCGGTTGCTGGATAATCTCAATCTGGGAAGAAGCAAGTCAGCAGGAGCTATGCTGACGCTAACATCACCAGATGACACAGACCCACCTGTGCACCCAGCCCAGCTCCGTTCAACAAAACGCAAAAATAGTGCTATTGAGGAGCACTGGCATCACAGCCCTGTGAGCAACCACAGTTCTCAGCCCTGCTTTCCCACTGCTGTGTGTCTGTGGCTTTGGAACGGACACAGACAGTGCCAGCAGCACCGGTCATCTGTTGAATTTCTTCTGCTCTTCTCCCAATTCTCTCTCCTCTCCATTCTGGAAGCCCACCTGATCCACCACCTCTTGAGCCTTCACCCTTTCTCTTCCCTTGTTACTGACAATTCTTCTTCGTAGAACCTGTATTTTCTATTTTCTGCATGAGGGTGGTTTCTCTCCCACCCGCTCTCTGTATGGTGATAATTCATTGCTCCTTCTTCATGGTGGATCCTTCCCCCCTTCAGGTACATGCAGATCCCCCTCCCCCTAACATCCCCTTTCTTTTTCTCTCATCAACAGCCATCAACACATCCTGCTATTTTTCGTCTTTCTCCAGAAAGGAGGAGGGGGTGGAAAATGGTGCAGGGGGATTTTATTACAGTACAGCAGTTACTCATCTTGTTTCTTTCCTTCCCTGTTGCCCTTCTTCTGAGATGCAGAAAATGAAGAGCAAGCAGAGCAGGTGCTGCAGCAACAGCGGCGTAGGGAAGGGAAAGGGAGTCACAGCTGCCTACCCAGATGCTACAGTGATATCAGTAGGTACTTTTATAAATGTATGTAATAAACAGTTGCCACAGCAGCCAAAGGAATACATTTCTGCAAAACAAAAACAAAGAGATAGCAGCAAGCACTGAGACTGCCTGTGGCAATGGGCACAGTTGTATGGTTAATAACACCTCTGCTATGAATAAAATTAGCAGGCTAGTCTCCAAGAAGTAAAATCAAAGAAGAATTAAAGAAATAAACCCCTTCAGAATTAGAGATAAGTGCTTAGTTCGGCTATAATATTGATGACTTAAACTCTCATCAAGAAATAAACCTTCCCCAAATTTGTACCTTTGGAATGCATAACCTTTTCTTCATTTCCTTTTTTTCCTGAAAATCTGCTGAAAACTCCTAAAATCTTCTTTCCTTTTTTTTTAAACGTATCCTCATCTCAGTTCCTTCATCTAGATGGTGCAAAAAGTGCCATTATCAAAATACCGGAAGATGCTCGTGGTTCTTACTCGCTAGTATCTAGACCAAAGTTAGAAATCTTTCAGCATTAAATTTGAGGCCCAAGAAATCTGAATTACTCTAAGAAAATTAACAATATATATATACCTTTTAAAAGAGTTGTTCATTTTACTTTAACTAGACACTATATGTAGTGAAAAAGCTTGGCTTTCCATGATCTAACACTCAAATTTGGGTCTATGCTAGATCCAGTATTTTTGGTCACTCTGCAATATTACTGGGAATTTATGCCTTACATATGTTGGAATATCAACATAATTAGATGAAGTAAGCACGATTTTTGGGTAGGTATCTTTCATTAGACTTAATTATTCATAATGGAAACCGAGGGTGAAGTGACTGGGCCACTTGTCACTCAGAAAGGCTTTGGCAGAAAGAGAAACTTCAGACAAATCCCTTACACCGCTTAGTTTCCATTACAGCGAGAGAATTCAGCTGAAAAATTTGGATCAGACTTTCTTTCAGTTCTTCCAGGTTTCTGATTGAGACCATCTTTCCATAAGAAACTTTAAAAAAAAAAGTACTTTTAGGCAAGCAGTAAGAGAAGGAGGATATTAAGACATTTTTCTAACTCATGCTACAATTCCTTCAAAGTGGTTACATCCTGCTTTTATCAAGTGCTTTTTATTGAAGCCAGTTACCATTTTCATCTACACTTTGGAACCAATATGTTTGTGGTAAACGCGATCGCAATAATATCTAGGAAAACTGATCCCAATGAGCTGTCCAAGGAGCAGCAACATTACAGGACAACACATGATATTGCTTCTTATGCTTATTGAGAGCAACTGAGTTCAGTATGGGATGGCATTTTTTCACTGTGAATCTTCTCTAGTTTTAGCAAGGTGTTTCTAGAGGTCCATTTACCACCCAAAGCGATATGCAGTTTAACTCTGGGGCTTCCTGCCACTTTCTTGCAGCAAACCCACAGCACACCACATCAGTGTGCTGGAAGTCTGTATGAGCCAAATCCTTTTTTTCTTGTGATTAACTTTCTCTGCCCTCCTGTCACTGGAGCCATTAAAAATTATTGGCTGAAGCTGCTGAAGCTGTGTTGTGTTTAAAATTAAAAAGTTTTGGCCACAGTAAAAATAACAAATAGATTAAGACCAAAGCGAGTATCGCTTACTTGATTTTATTATTCACTTCTAAATAATACCACTAAAAATTATTAAAAGTATCCTAGCACTTTAGCAGACTGGTATTATTTGCAGAGTACTTTGATGCTTTTATTCTCTAAAGTCCTGTCTTCAGAGCGTTCCTGAGATAGAAACCATCATGAAGAGAACTGCTTCTTAATGCACAAAACAGTTATTTATATTATAGTATCTACAGCAATTTATTCATTGCAAACACCATTACACAGTGTATGATCACAGCATGCTGAGTATTCACAATGAGATTTTAAAAATGGCAATTTTGTTAAGTATTCTCCACTTTGTTCAGCTGAACAAAATTACATAAAACCCTTCACAGACGGCTTTCCTTGCTTAGCGCCGGAAACAATCATTTGCCTCCTATTACACATCTATGGGCTCGATTCCCTTTTGCCACATCTTTTGTTTCTTTTTCTTTTAAACTAATACCACTAACTGTAGTTCCAGCTCTTTTATACCACCAGAAATGGACTGTATAGTTTGAATAAGATAAAATATTTATCAGCCTGATTTGCCTCTATGGTAAATTATATCAAGCATGATTTGTAGCCATATTTTAGCAAAAGAAGAAAACACAAGTAACTAGGAATGAAAAACACTACAAAAAAAAAGAATAGACTGTCCTGCGACCTTCTAATATGACCTCCAACCTTGCAACTTGCCAAGTGATATTATTTCCATGTTACTCCTAATTTGCTTTTCCTTGATTTTTTTTCTTTCCCAGGATTGCCATTTATTTTTCAAAATGTAACTACTTTTTAATTTCACAACATTTCCCCTTACCCACAACAGCTGTAATTTACCATTCTGTCTTTTCTAAGTTAAACAGAAAACATGACACACAACAGTGGAGTGGCACCATCAGGCACTATATTTTTAAATTCTAAATCTAATTTAAAAGGATGAGGTGACTGAGTGCAGACAGATAGCACAGAAACCCCATAACAGCTGGAAGATTTAAGAGGTGTAGTAGGGAAGAAAGCATTCTTTAAAACAGCATTGACTTTTTAGTTTCTGTGGAAACCTTAGAGGCAACACAGGAGAGCGAGCCAGACAGGGCTACAGCAGACCAGCTCAAACAGACTAGAAAGACTTGTCATGAATGGGTGCAATATACTGAAAGCTTTGGATTTGAAATCCATTTGATATGTTGATTTGATCACTTATAAAAAAAAGATTCCAAACTCCTGCTCTTTATCAGAAATGATGGGGGGGGGGGGGGAATCATGCGCAATGTATTAGCGATGAGTGGATCAGCTGAACTTCAACTAACGTCTCCTTCACTTTCTGATGATGGACTGATGATTACATGTAAGAATTTTTTTAAAGTCTTATCCAAAAAAAGATCTCTACAGTATCTTACTTTAAGAAATGTTAGTGTAAAGATATTCTGCAGTAGGCAGCCATTTCAGTAATTGAGAATGATTTATACAGGATTATTTCTAATATATGTACACAGACATTTTCTGATTATTATGAATACGATAAGCAAGGCAGTAATATTTTTCAATGACTGCATATTCTCTGTTCCTCAGAAAGCTGGTTTTCTGTATAACCACTAGTCATTGTATCTTTCCCCTACTTGGAAATGATTTATCCAACTGCTTATAAAAAGGTTTGATTTGGTCAAGACTGTCATCTTTAATAATCCCGTCTACAGGCAGTTGTCTAAATAGGAGCCTGGAAATTTTGAAACCTTATGCAACAAGAATAATTTTGTAGCTTTTTTTCTGAAGGAGCCTGATTCTGAGATGTCCTTTTGTGATGTTTTAGGGACTTTAGTTTCTACACATAAGCTGCTTGTAAAACTGTCCCAAAATATTAATGAGGGGAAGAAAATTTAAAGAAGTTAGTATTTACAGAGAGAGATATCTCAAACATACAATACAGCTGTGCAACCAACAAGTCTGCTCTTCTGTCCATCCTGTAAACAGAACAGGCTTGAATACAGACTTCCCTCATTTCAGTGAGAGATTCACACATGCTTACATGTGAAATGCTTGCTTACACAAGGAAACAACTCTGTATTATGGCACAGATTAACTAACATGATGTTAAACACATTATAAAACAAGTCATTTCCTCCTGAGTAAACAAGCCTATAAAGCCAACAGGCACAGAAAAAGGAAATTTGATTCTGAAATCCATATACTTCAAAAGCAGATTCCTTTTATTTAGTCAATTTAGTTAAGAGGCTGTCTTATTTCTCCAGATCTCTGCTAAACAGAAGAAAACACACTTGGAAATTACTGGCAAACGGACACGTTTTCACAACATTTGTTCTTCATTTGAAATTATTCTCTTACTTCAAATATGGAGACCAGCCGTAGGTCCAAGGTGAAAGAAACAAAATGTCTCAACTTTTGATTGAGACTGATTGCCCCTACTGCAGGCCACATTCTGACTTATCAGAAGAAAACACCATGTATAGGCAATTTTCTTTGCAGTGTCTGTGAGGACTGAGCAATTTACACCACTTGACTGACTAGTTGAAATAAACGGGGATCTGGCAGATTCTTGGGGAGTGTTTATGTGAGACTGGGACCCAGTAATGTGGCTTCTTCTACTTCATTAGAATATCATTAATACCTTTTAATGTACCCCTTCCCTGGGGTGGGGGACTTACCTGGATCCATGACAGGGTGAACAGAATATAAAATATACAGAATTTTCTCATTTTTCTATCAGGATAATTTTCTTCTAGGATCTTTTGGGAGAGTCTTTGGGGCTGAGGTTAGGAAGAGGCTTACGTAGGACTGAACTTTCTGTGCTGAGGTTGCTGGAAATCCTCTCAAAGTCAGACCTGGAGTTACCAAGTGAACTTGCTAAAACAGTCCCAGAAACTGGTTATGCCCCACACTTCGCTATAAGAACAAGGTCATTCCAATGTGTTTTTCAGTAAAGGTGAGCTTACCTGGGACAACTGAGGCTACATTCTTCTCAGTACACAGATCTTCACTGTACTCCCAGGATCAGGACTTCTGATTAGAAAACCCTTCGCTATAAATGGCTTAGTTTCATCCCTTGCTTTATTCAAAAGCATTAGGATGGAAAGATGGAAAGTGGTCCTGGGAAGGATGATGGCAAAATTGGTTCAAGAAAAGAAGGACGCTCGCTTGTCATTTGACAGCCATAATGAAAGTGTATGGCTGGAAGGAGAAGTTCTCAGCCGGCGTTCTCAGGATGGCAACGCAAACAACTGGTGTGCAGGTACCTGCTTGTGGAAGCAGTCTTCACCTTAGAGCTGGAGTTGGGGAACTCAGAGCTCCGTAAAATCCCTCTCAAGGTTTCAAGGGACACTTCCACTGCTGTAGGCCTCACACATGATCTACTCTAGAAATGATGCCTTGTCTAATGAAGAATCAACATTTCCAATTAGTAAGGGAGAACCAGCATTCTAATCTGTGAGTCGTAATCAATGACTGTCACAGAAGAATTAAAATTCATATATATAAGACCTGTTTTTTTTATAACCACAGTGCATGTTCCCTACATCAAGATATAATACCAACAACAGTTGAAATTGCCATTATAATTTCCTTGGCAACAACAACTTGGAATCCTTACTCACACAGATGTTTTTTGCATGATAAAAATTACATTTGTGTTATTTTCTTTCCCATTTTCAGTTCCAGCTCATCTTCTCGGTTCAGCTGCTGGTGATACCTTCTCTCATCATTGTTTATTCACTCGTAATATGACTGGTTGTGTGCATTAAGTGACAAACGACCAGTCTTTGAGTCAGAGCTACCACCACAAGGAGAACCACAGAACACTACACTAGACATGCTGAAATTCACAATGCAAAAATAACATGTAGCTTAACCTATGAACGCTAGAGTTATATTACTTATCTTTATCATGTGTTACTGCTTATCTTTATTATCCTAATCACGCTTGTTTAAGTCTTGTGTATTCAAAGCAAATAGCTGGAGCAAATGGCTATGAGCTACAGAAATGTTCATCTTGTGGTCTCTGGTTCAGCGCTACCCTAGGTGGCTTCTGTCCAAATTGTTCGTAGCTGGAGGCTCTTTGGTGGTCTGCATCTAATGAACAGGTTTTTTACAAATCCATTTCTTAGTGGACAAATGTCCCAAGTCATAAGAGTATCATCGCTGATTGCAGCCTCGCTGGCTACTCTGACTGGATCGAGGAGGAAATACTCCTTGGCTGCATGTACTAGTTCTTGCTTGAGGCCCTGAGGATGCTGTGGGAACACATGCCAGACAGCTGCCTGTCTTTACTGGTTATTCACAGGTTAATTAGGAACGTATCTACTAATTGCTGTAACGGTCAGTTGGGTACTCTTCACAAACATCACATTGGGTGTAATAGTTTTAACAGAAAAATGTCCTGCTTTTTTTTCTAACGCAGAGGGAAGGCATGGTGGAGATATTTCAAGTCATATTACTGTTTAAATAACTTGGATATGATAAAAATCAGCAATGGTTCACCTCTACTGCTTGTGATAATTTAGCAGAAATCTAGCTGCCTGAGAAAGATTTAAATATACCACTTTATGTATTAAGAGGAAGAAGTGTTCCTCTGTCAGATCATACTGAATCACAACAGTGTGCATATGTATTCTTGTCACAGTTTCTGCACTTTTACTGGTTTTGATGCCTTCAAAATAATCTTTTTTAAAATTAATGCACTTGCCAATTGTATATTCTGGGAGAGCAGCTGTTTCCTCACAACTGTACGCATAGCCTTTTGAAGAAAATTTTGTTTATTAATGGTAATCTGTTTTTCATAGCTTTGCAATTTCTTAGATAATAGGGTAAAACACAATTTTCCTTTCATGTTCTCTGCATACTGAAGAGACAGATGCAATTGCAAGAGACTACTTACGCTGAGGGCAAAACTTAGTAGTGCTTAATGTGACTTAATGACTAAAAAATGTGTATCATTTATAGATGACATCTAGTACTCAGCTAAGATATTATTATGGTCAGTGAGTACTCTTCCCTGCCAGTTAGTAAAAGGATTTGGAATTAAATCTGTTTTTATTTTAATTGTTCAACTAGACACACTGAAAGCAACTGAGCTAACCACGAGTAACACAAATGGGATTTAGTCCTTGCTCTTAATCTTTTTCTAGACAGAAGCTCCCATATAACAATACATATTTTAACTTGAAACACAGAACTGAGAGAAAAAGGGAAAAAAAACCCCAGGACTGAAGAAAGGCTATTTTACAGCTACATAGACATGTAAACACCTCCAGGAACTTTGCTTAATAAGGCCAGCTACTTTCAGCTATCACTCCACGGCCCAGTGATAATCTTTGCATGAAAGCATTTCTTTCTCCCCCAGGCAACACTATCAAGTTAGTGCAGTTCCCTTGAAATACATAAATGCTGTATTTAAAGCTAAATGTATAGCATATGGAGGACTGGAGCTGCGCTCTGGACAGCACCCCTCTCACCCACCTGACGGCACTCAGCCGCACCAACAAACGTCCCTACAAAATGCGGCAAATATGACAGGGAAAATGTTAGAACACAGAAATTTCCTGAGGGTTTTAACTCGTGTCAAGAGATACTCTTCTGTAATAAAGATACCACACGGTCCACAACTGATCTTGAACTACCTGAAGACATGATGTACACAATGAAGTAGTCAACTCAGCAGTGTTTAATGCATGAGTACTGTTTCCCTTATGGGATACGTTACTTCACTTTTCCTTAAGATACCGAAGTGATTCACAGGTTTCTTTACCAAACTAGGTGTATTCAACCCCAACGCAGAGAAGCTGTGAGTGACATTCAACTTTCCTGGGAAACAAAGGCTCAATTTAGTGCACTCAAGAGCTGATCTGGTGTTCAGCGATGCCAGTGATAAAACTCCCACTGACTTCAATATGTTGAAATGCACAAAAAAGAGCACTTACGAGCCACTTGTAAGCACATAAAATGTGCATGCAGTTGTGCTTGCCATTTTAAAATCTCCTATTTTTAGTGAGTCTTGTTAAAAAAAAAAGTCTTGCGTGTGCAATTGTACATTCAAATTTACGTTGACCTACTTTAAATTGTTTTCAGCTTATCATGTTAGGAAACATATTCTAAAACTGTATCCTCAGATGATCAAAAAACCACTGCCCCAAACCTTCAAAATCAAAAAGCTGCGGATGGTGGTCCGGTCCCCGCAACCACCAAGCTTTGATCAAGGTTTTTCCATTATAGCAATATTTTAGAATCACGCAAAAATATGAACCAAACTTGTCAGTTGACTTCCATTCCTACCACTTCTGTGGGGTTATGAGACTGTGCAGAACAATTTAAATACAATTCTCTGACATTCAGAACTGAAATGTCAGTTCCGGTGTGAAATAAGAGAGCGCAGTAATTTGGGAATTCTGTTAACTTGTTTGACAAATATTGGTAAATATATTGACATATTGACAAATGGTAAATATATTACTACATTTTTGGGGTACGTTCCTTCATAAGCTAATATTCTCCATTTAAAGAATATTTCTATGTTCATTTGCATTTTTACACTTATTTTCAAGTAATTTCATCACTAGTAGGGATTATTGTTGGGTTCAGGACTCAAATCTTACTACAATTTAAAAAAATTGGAACACTTTTCCATGAATATTTTCTCTGCAGAGGTAAAAGGTCAAACTGAGTAGCACTAGACATGAGAAAATGAATTAGTAAACTGAAGGAAAGATAATCAGTCTGTCTTCAGGTTTAACTTTCTGTTATTTATTGTAGGTTGTTGGGTTTTTTGTTGTTTTTTTTTTTTTTTTTTTTTTTAACTTCTAACAGTACGCCAATCCAGTGCTCTGGCTTCCTGCACTACCACAGCAGAAACTACACAAATAGAAACAATGTCTAAAAATCACACTTCCTTTCAGAAACCCACCCCTGCTCTGCAGCTACTCCCTCCTAAAAAATCTGGAGCAAAGAAATACCCTTTTTGTTGAAAATCAGGCAACTGAGGTCCTGGCAAATTGACAGGTAAAGTAAATTTATCTTCCTCAAAAACATGATTGTGTGAATAAGAGGTGTTCACGAACGTAAGTGGCCAGCTGCCTCCTCAGATGTGACTGTAAATACTGCTTTTAAATACAGAATCATAATATTTACAAATAGAAATTACACACAGGGTGTCTTTCAAAATCTGTCTGCCATTGTCCAGAGGTTTTTGTGGTAAACAAACCAGCATAAACAGTGGGAAGTAAAAAAGTGGTTTAAAAATAATTTTATTTTTTGCAAATGAAGCAGTATTAGCAACATCAACAGCTACTACTCTTGTATTGACACTGCTGTCTTATTTTATTCCTCTTACTTTAACTTCATAAAAACAATAAATATATTTTACTTCACAAATTGAGGAAAGCCTGCAAAAAGCAACTTTTTCTCACTTTGCAAGCTTTGGAGAATTTATCTAAAAAATTGTAACACTCAGAAGTCCATACACCTTATTGTATAAATAATTTTATGTCTGAACTTCCATATATTTTCAAAAAATGACAGGAGAGATTTACCGCAAATTAGATGGCTCTGCCACAAACACAATTTCAATTTATGATTATCAATTTAGGCAAATTAGGATTTCCCAACAACGTTAATTAAAAGTTTTGTATTGACATATCTCTTGTCCAAAAAATCAGATACTTTTTTCATCCCATTTCACCTCTGTTTCCCTATAATAGCTACAAGTATTTTTCATTTGTGGGCTATAAAACATTACAGTTATTCATTACATATGGCATTGGCATACTTGTTATAGCTACCTAGTGTACATTTCAATACCAAAATACATTTCTCAGTCTAATACACTACTAATGAATCAAGTAAAATTCAAGTGGTTTGGGGCTTCAACTGACACTTTAACTTATTACCCCCATAATCACATCATGAGCAGAAGTGGCCTTGTACCTCTTACTCCATGTTCAGGCGGTTGCAGTGAAACTCACCATAATATTTTTGCTCTGTGGTTTATAATTACTTCCAAATTTCAGAAAATGTATTTACATGCCCATTGATATTATTTTTTCGGGGGGGGGTCTGTTATGCTGGCCACCACAGACGCCCAAAAATAAACATCCAAAAAATGCATATTCAAATATACATCCAAAATTATTTTTTTAGCATTTTAAACAAAAGACTTTGCTTCGTTAAAATACTTCACACCAGATCTCCTCATCAGAGACTGACCCAGAACCAGAAACTCCTGACTGGGGAGTGGGGGTGGGCAGCTGTTCCCTTGCTGAATAGATTTTCAAATCCTTTGACAACCCACGCTTAAGACGTTCTTCATTCATTCAATAACATTACTTATACAGGCACATGGAAGAAAAAAGAGAAAGGTTTGGAGCAATGCCTAGTCCTTTGCTGTGGGCTTCCCACCACTGCCGAGGAGAAGACCTGGACTCTAGGTGTTAGGGAATAGTTTTATAAAGTTACTTCTCTGCAGTCACACGTAGCACAGCTTGCAGTCATTGCTCTGCAATATTTAAAACTTAATGACAGGTTGCTGCAAATACTTTCTACCGGGTGACGCCAATGAAAATATTCACAGTACTATAAAAAGGAGTCATTAATTATCTTCAGGTCTTACAAAATGTTAGGACCTAGGACCAAAAATACGCATGGATGTGAACAACGTTTTGTGCGCATAAAGCTACTTATGGACACAAGCTCTTCAGGACTCACACTTCCCAGCTGCAGCTTTCTGGTTTTGACAGCAAAGTGAACAGTCGCATTCCAGGAACTGAAATACGTTTCTTTTATAGTGTTATTTTTTAGCCAGTACATTACCAGGAGGTACTAATAAGCAAGGCCTATTTAGTTCTGTTAGGCAATGAATAAACTCAATTATCCAAGCATGGAATATTTCAGAACAAGTCCTAAGAGTTTTGTGCTGGATTTTCAGGGGGAGTGTTGCTTCTTGTGGGTATGGAGCATGAGATCAGTACCCACAGCAGGCACAGAATACAAGGCTTGTTATCAGTTCAGGGGAACGTTACAATCAGGTTTTCATCTGTTCAGCAGAAGTTCAAAACGAGGATGTCCTGTGTTGAGCATCTGCATCTGCTGCACCACACGACATTGGGAAACAAGTTCTAGAGCTTGAGGTGAAGGGACCTAACCTCCTCACCACAACACCTTGGTGTGCTAATGGTTGTCTGTCGTAATTGGCTCTTTTAACTATAGAAATAGGTTCAGCCTCATTGCAATATATCCTGCAGGGAGACAAAAATGAGAAAACAGACTGTGGTACCTCTAATGAGTAGAATACTTCAGCCCATATTCAGTCAGATTCACTGATTGTGAGGAATCTATTTACTCTAAGCTCGGTGAGCAAAATCTCTGTCAATGGGTAGAATAAACACTATTTAGAGTGGAACCATTTGTAATATGCTTTAATTGGCAATTTTCCCTTAATGAATAATATAACATCTTTCATACGAGGATTCTGCTGCTCTGTGATTTTTTGTCTCTGTATTAGGAGATATGAAAACTGATGCATGGAATAAATTCTCTTAATAACAGAGCTTAGAATAATACATCATCACTTGTCTTCTATAACCACATGAATGCAACCAGAGCAAGAAAGTAACGTAGAACACCCACACACTTAAAATCAACATCTTTGCTTCAGAATAGATGGCAATATAAAATATGAAGTAAGAGTAACTTCACATAAATTAAGGAAAAATCTGCTTTTGAATAGTAGGAGATACCTGACTGTTTAGGAACTGTGTTTACACTTACAACGTTTCTTCTGCATGAAGGTATAGCCAGGAGGTTCAGTCAACAAAGAAGGAATTGCATATGTTTTTTGTAGGTTACACAGTGGCTTGCAGACTAGACAGACTGACAATACCAAAATGTCACTGAGGCTGTCTTTCAAAGGGACAGCTGAAGGAGTTCTGCACAAATTTAATCTGCTCCAGGGAAAAGGTAACCTGAAATGATGAAGTCCAGTTGACTGGGTGCACCCAGGAGCTGGAACATACTCTCACAGAAAACCGCTGGGTGTTGATAAGGTGAGTTTTGTTGGTAGCTACACTATACAGTTTAAAGTAACTGGGAAGTCTCAACTGAAGAAAGTTTTAATTCTTTATCTTTTAAAAAGGCTTTTATATGCTCTGTTCTTCTCACTTAAATTGGGCAGTACCTATCCCCCAAGGGTCTATACTGGGACCAATACTAGTCAATATCTTCATCAGTGACATAGACAGTGGGATTGAGCGCACCCCGAGCAAGTCTGCAAATGGCACCAAGCTGAGTGGTGCAGCTGATACGCTTGAGGGAAGCGATGCCATCCAGAGGGACCTTGACAGGCTCGAGGAGAGGGCCCATGTGAACCTCATGAAGTTCAACAAGGCCAAGTACAAGGTCCTGCACCTAGGTTGCGGCAATCCCCAATAGTAATACAGACTGGGGTATGAATGGATTGAGAGCAGCCCTGCAGAGAAGACCTTGGGGATATTGGTGGATGCGAAATTGGACATGAGCTGGCAATGTGCGCTCGCAGACCAGAAGGCCAACCATCTCCTGGGCTGCATAAAAAGTAGCGTGGCCAGCAGGTCGAAGGAGGTGATTCCGCCCCTCTACTCTGCTCTCATGAGACCTCACCTGGAGGACTGTGTCCCGCTCTGGAGTCCTGAGCACAGGAAAGACATTGACCTGTTGGATGGGTCCAGAGGACGGCCACAAAAATGATCAGGATGGAACACCTCTTTTATGAAGAAAAGCTGAGAGAGTTGGGGTTGTTCAGCCTGGAGAAGAGAAGGCTCCAGGGAGACCTTATTGCAGCCTTTCAATACTTAAAGGGGGCTTATAAGAAAGATGGAGAGAGATTTTTTACCAGGGCCTATAGTGACAAGACAAGGGGCAATGGTTTTAAACTGAAAGAAGGTACATGTAGATTGGATATAAGGAAGAATTTTTTTTATGAGGGTGGTGAGACGCTGGAATAGGTTGTCCAGAGAAGCTGTGGATGCCCCATCTCTGGAAGTGTTCAAGGTCAGGTTGGATGGGGCTTTGAGCAACCTGATCTGGTGAAAGATGTCCCTGCCCATGTCCCCTAGTCCAAGCGTTGGACTAGATAATCTTTAAAGGTCTCTTCCAATCCAAACCATTCTGTTTTTCTATGATTCTATCATGTTGCTCTATATTAAAAAATAAACTGGACAATCATAATACATCATATGTTATGAGAATATACACATTTCCAAGATTTCATTTTCACTAGAATAAACACCTACTTTTCTTTATGTTTCCCAGTGTGTTCTTATGAGGTTACATACTCTTTCAAGAGTTTACCAGTACCAACTAGAGCTGCTTCTAGCAGGATGAAAAAACATGCTTCTAATACATGCATATGTAAAAAACCTCTCGTAAATTAAAGTAATGGGCCAAACATTGTCATGATACAATTCACTGACTTCAGTGGAGTTGTACTAGCTTACTTAAGGATTAAACTTGGCTCAGTAAGATCATTAGGAAAATAAAGGACTGCAGAAATAATTTTTTGAAATCATGAAAGTGGATTGTGTAAGACCACAATGGAATAAAAATGTAAATAGCAGAATAAAGATAATTACACAAAACTCTGTATGGGTACCCAGACCAATATTGTCAGAATGTGATCTGATGTAAAGAAACACACATACACTACCACAAAAACAAGAATAAAATAATTTCTCACAGGTTCAATGCAAAAGACATTTTCCCCTCGAAGAAAACCTTATAAAAGGTTTCCTCTCTTCAGAGAAGGCAACAGAATGGAAGGGAATGAAAAGTGGCAAGTAAAACCTCTGCATCTCCAAACATTATTCAAAGTTAGAAAATGAAAATGTTTCATTACAAGATGAGGAAAAAACCATAGCTGATCAAAGACAGTCAACTCGCTTATTTATACCTCACCAAACACCTCGGGTCTGCACTTTGTCAATCTGCAGAAAACAAAAGATTTTTCTGACCTCATAAACTGGCAAGAAATGGCTTGTGTACTGATCTATTCAGCTCAGCAGATACTTGGCACCATTTATCCTCAGAGAACCAAATACACCTACCATGAGGGTGATTGCTATGGAGTTTCTCAAAGTCAAGAGAAAAAAGCCTCATTTAAGCAACTGTTATGTCACAGTGGTGTCACGTCGACTCTGGTCTAATTGGCTGACACAGCTGAAGATGGTGACCACTGAATGCTACTGTTGTCACTATTCTGCAGCTCTGTACACAGCAGAGCTAAAGCATAGTGAGACAGGACTTCTAAAAAAATGTTGGCAATGTCATATTAAAAAGTTATGAGGAGATGACACCTTGTTTATGGCCTGGAGGTTTCATTCAGCTTCTCAAATCATTTGCTATCACCACTAAAAGCTGCAATATAGTGCTGTATCAGCACAGAAGCATCTAAAGAGAACAACATGTCTAAACATACAGGAGCAGCTGAATTTGTCCTGGTAATATATATTCACATTCACATTCATCAAGAATAACTTGCTATGTGAATAGGAAATAAGGTGTTTATTCACTAGCCTAAATGAGCTTTTGCAGTGTCATATTCAATCATTCTTAGCTAAGTATGCATGCTGGCAAGATCCATGTATGGATTATATGCTCGGACTAGACTGCAAGCAGAATTTACTATTTTTTAAATTATGTTCACTTTCTTAAAAACATGTATCTTGAAGAAAATTCTTTTAAAATTTTCATTCTGTAGTTTAAATTCCAGACCCTCTCTCCCATTTGAACTGGGCATTTGAGAAATACAACTGTACTGTCTCCTGTTCTTCATCAGACCGTCATGCACATCCACTGATAGTAAGGCAAACATGTCAGAGCTGTGGCTATGGAGAGCTTCTTCCATCTATTGTTTCTAAAACTAGTACAACTATTTCGTACCTTCTGTTTGCATTGCCTCTTCAGAACAGATGTAACCTCAAACTCCTTTTCAGGTAAGTTGGTTTTCTGTATCCTGATGGTTTTCTTTAAATAAATATCAGCATGGCCAATTGCCTCCACTACATTAATGCAACCTCTAGAGTGAGCAGGACTGGCCATTGAGCAGATGCTGTGCTTTTAAGCAAAAAAAAAAGGCTGTAGAAGAAGATGCACCTGTTTTTATTTAAGATTTCACATTACCTCTTCAATGGTTTCTGCTTGCTGACAAGCAAACACATGACCTAGGCATCAGCAGCTAGAATTACCTATTCGCTGAAAGTGTGTATTATTTGCTGACTTAATGTGTTTAGCATTTGTCACATACACAGAGGAGTTGACAAATACAATCTTCTTGTCCTTACTTAATAATTTTGTGGAGCAAGAAATGACTCAGTTCATTCTTCTTCCTTACTTTACTTCTTCCTAACTATGGTAGCATGCCAAAAAACAGCTCACAGCCATTTCCCTTCTCTAACATACAAAGTCAAAGTAAATTTCCAGCTGGCAAATGAAATGCAATGTTGATTAGGAATGCAATATATTTGAAACATTTGACCTTTAAAGCACAAAAAACTTGCATTTGAAATCTAGTAAGTTTGTCACATATCCACAAAGCCATATCAAATCAGGAAACGCAGTTAGAGCTGATTAATGCTGACTTTGCAGTTTTGTGATTTTTGTATGTATGTGTCATAGTCCTAACTCTGTGAAAGGAACCCTGCCAAGTACTTGACTTCCCAAATATGTTCTACTTTTAAACCACTATCCTCTTGTGGAATTATGTTATATATATTCCAATTATATTATGTTTAACTAAGATCTCTGATTTTACCTTCAAACTGACAAAGTGTATCAAAGAAAACATCTGAGAGCTTGACATTGAAATACACTTTAAATCTTAGCAGTTTCATGCTATTGATAATTGCTGTGTCAAAAGTCATCAAACTCTGAACTTCCTTCAAACTATTTGAAACTCACCCACTGAAAGACAAGTTCTAGAAAGAGCTTGATATTTTTTTCCTGTGCTGATACAAACTGATTTGTGTGCTCAGACATTGTCTATCAGGTGTCTAACAATAAGAAGCACAAAAAATGAAACACTGAATATGAGAAAACTTTAGTTATGTACCATTTGATCACTTAAATTCAACTCATTTCCTCATTCTATTTGTGGACTCAAATTCTCTCCATATGGAGGAAGGCTTATTCAGACCTTATGCTTCAGAGATTACTGTACCAGTTAGCTCTTCCCAGGACATTCTGACTGGATCTGGGGAAAAAATGGAAGTGTGAAAAAGGGGAAAGAGTTCAGGTATGCACAAGCTCTCCAGCTCTTTCTCTTGTGTTACAGGCTGCAATATGAAACATAGGGCTATGGTGATAAAAAAATAGCAGCAAAATTTCTCTTACAAAGCTTATTATGCCAGCGATAGGTTGAGTATTATTCCTGTTGAATACAGGCAAGTTGGCAGTACAGGCTCCTGGTAAAACTGTATGATGTTTGGAACATATTCTGGGATTCAGATTTTCCTCTTAGAGATTAAAAACATTCACCATTTGTCCCAATCATGCTTTAACAAGACTAGAAAGAACTTTGTACTGATTTCAGTAAAAATTAAGCTCTTCACAAATACAATTTTGTATTTTGTTTAGTTGAATGCACAAGCATGCTTGCCAGTAGAGGGGGTATAGCTCAACCATTTCTCTTCCTAGAAGGGGCTGTCACAACTGAGGACAATATGAAGAAGAAGAGGTAAACAGGAAAGCTGTGCAAATTTCCATGCCTTTAGAAGGAGGGGCTGCAAGGGGAGAAGGGCTTCTGGAATGCAAAAGAAAAAAGCAGCAGGAAAATAAATATTAATTTCAAGCCTCTAGCAGTTTAATATAAGCCAACCAAGAGACAGAAAAAATCAGAAGTACCTTCAACTGATTTCAGACTGAAACCTCTTCTTTTAAGTATTTTAGCTCAACAGTGTACATATTCTACTTATTTTGAATACAGAAATTTTGCATTTTAAAAATTCCAGGAATAAACCCAAGCATCATGTAATTCAATGAGTTTCTGCATTACAGCAAAATAAGATGTTGATGTATTCTCCTTGAGAAACGATGGGTAAAAAACTTAATACCATTATGTGAGTCCAATCTAGTTGAACTGGAACAGTTGTACAACACTTTGCCATGTCCCCATTGGTAACAGCAAATTCTGGTGAGGAAAATTCCCTCCCAAAAAATGGAGCACACCTCAAAGACAGAGAGAAGATGCGTTTTTATGTTACAGAATTCCTGGCTGCCATCAAACCAACAGCAACTAGCAAAAGGGAATTTTTCAGATTTCAAAAAATATGCTTCAAGAATGTTGACAAATATACAAGCTGTCACTAACAAGCAAGTTCAGGCTCAAACTACCAAACCGATCTCTCATTTAAGAGTCCTGGGGTTTTGAGTAACTATATTAGACATTTTTATGTGAAGACCTCACAAATACCTTCAAGGCCAAGGTGTGGTTGCCCAGCACTTCCCAAATGAGACTATTGGGTTATGATTCAACAAAGCTCTTTAATAACTGCTTAATTACTAACCCCAATGCATATATGTTATTCTGACCTTCAAAGTCAGACTCCGGAAATGGTGGCACCCAATGCAGGAAACCCTTTTTGAGTTCGCTCCAGCCCAGTAAGTGAAGCATGCCTTGCAGAGCGTGTTCAGAAGGACGCCTGGTCAGTTTTGAATTCTGCAGAAGCTTTGTAACACTTCAGAGAAACACCCGTGTATTCTCAGACTCCAACTGTACTGTAGTTTAAGATAAAAAAACCTGCTACAATGTCTTAGGAAGTTAAAATGCTTTGTTATAGACCAGAGCAATTAATGTTTGAAAGGCATAATACCCTGATGCTATATGTCAAGCTATTCCGATACTGTAAGAGTGAAATAAATTCTAGTGTTGAGTCTTACAGCCCATGGCTTCAAATGGAATTAAAGGGGTGTAATTCAGGACAGCATTAGCTCAATTGTGCCCACTCAATTTGTATGACTAAAACCGGCATTAGATGGGCAACCATGCACATCTGTTCTATTCACATAAGTAGGGGGGGTTTATATACATCAATTTTGTGCAGGTAACACAGGCATCTATCAGTTAAAGAAACAAAGTGTACCTGTGCTACCTAGTTCACCGTATCTCCGTTAATGACGTTCAAGGTAATCCCAAGAGGTGGTTCTCCTTACAGGCCACACATGCACAAGATGATTGTCAACCACAGGGATCTCAACATACTTAGAAATAATTTTGTCCATAGGAGGGAGTCTTTGCCCAGTGTACACTGCACAGCCACTACCCAGCTAAAGGCTTATAAAACTCAAGTCTCCTTTATCCTCAGAGAAAGCAGAGGAAGGAAGAAAGAAAGAAAGCGAGAAAGAAAGAAACAGGAGACAACACTGCAGTAAAGACCAGAATTATTTATTTTCTCGCACTAGGCTGAACAGACACAAGTCCTGCCTGAGTGACTCTCTTAATCTCCCCAGTTGCTCCTTTTCCCCTTTAATCTTTCGTAATTGCAATACTGTCAGATAGTCCTTCTCGCCTCTAGTAAACTGCACTTTGCATCTCACATGCTACCCAGAAAAAGAGGACGAAAAACAAAGGCAGAAGGCCCCACTTCGCCCACCAAAAGGTCACACAATTTTCTGGACCTAAAATGTATACTCATATTAAATTCTTCTCAAGTGCCAGGAGGCTAATTATATAATTAATGGGAGATCTGACATTAAATAAGTTAATTTTGTTCTCCTCACTGTGGGTAACATCTAAATTTGAAATTTCCTCTCAAATCATTAATTAATTTTTCTAATACAGACTGTAATTCTCCCAAGTGAGGGAAACTGAAGAAAAGCATGTTTGGAGCCCAGGAGCGCTGCTGCCTAACAAACTCCCGGGGTCAATGCTGAATGGAGGAACATCTATCTCTGCTGTAACTAAAGCAATGGGGAGAACCGTGGCCAGTTCGCTGCAAAAAGTTTACATGATAGTTTCTGGAAAAAGCTGGGGGTAATCTGTTCAAAGGGTGTGTTCTGGCTTTAGGGTCCCTGGCTGTATTCATACCAGTCTGGATTGAAATCTGAGGGATGTGGGTTCAGTTCCTGACTGTCACAGGCTCCTAGGTCATGAAACAGGGCAGAAGAGTCAATTAATTTCACTATTTGTCATTTCCAGTTGTAGAATGAAGATATAAAGCTTCTTTATGAGGGGGAGAGAAGAGGGGGAACAATCACCTATGAAAATATTTTAAGAATGAGTAACTGAAATCCTTCCCTAACACCAAGTTAATACACTTTCAGAAAAAAAAAAAAAAGCTCTTAATTCATTAAAGGAAACAAAAGAAATCAGTATATATATATTTTCCAGCAAAACTATCTAGTTTATTGAAAAAATATTTTTAGTTAAAAAAAAAAAGAACAAATGGCAAATTTCACCCAGTTCTGCTCACTGAGGATTACCCACAAATTCAAGGATTTGAAAAAATACATCTGTAATCTTGATTTAGACTTTTTCTCACACACAGGCTGCAGTTTCATGAGTAACATCACCTTATTTACTGCTACTGAGAGCAGCAGTCCTGCCCTCCCTGTTGTCTGTGATTGTGTGCTCAAGCGCCCTTGTTTGTGCTGGCATCACTGCTCGGGCAGCTGTGCAGCTGAACTGAAAATTAATCTGACCACAGAAAAAAAAGGGTTTTTTTTCAGCTGAAGCAGCTCCCTGAACTGACAAGCCCTGTGCTGACACAGAGAGGGGCAGCAATGAACGACTGAAGGATAAAGCAGAGGGAGGGACAACCTCTTTCAGTGACCCCAGGGATTTAAATAGGCTTAAATCCATCACGAAACCACTTCCTCAGCCTTATCCCCACTGGCCAGAGGATCCTTTTATATCTTTGGTGGGGGAGAGCATCTTCGCACAGACAGAAGGCTAACAAGTCACTTCCCACAGATGCTATCGGTGCATACATAGGAAATGCAAAGCTGTTCAAGACAATTTGGCCTGGAATAAAACAGAGGTAAGCGACATTGCATTTACCATGGGACAGACTCCGGCCATGGCCAGTCACCACCACAGCATCACGTGTGCTTGGCTTATGTCCCTTTTGGTAACATGCATTTTTACTTAGCAGAAAATATATGACAACTCAATATTTTAAGTCCCCAAATAATGTTAGGAAAAGATTCATTTGACTCAAATTAATGCTTTTAAAGGGATCCTAAAACTGATCTAACTAGAAAAAGTAAATGTTTTCGGTCCATACAAAATAATTTGTCCAGGGAAATATGGAAACATTCTAAAAGTAACAATCTAAATATTCCTACACGGGATCCCCAGTATTACAATTACTGTACTCCTAACATTTTTCCCTTCTATGTGTCTTTGACAGGATACTGATTTTAATACAAAAACTAACATCATCAGGATAATCTCATACTTTATTTTGAAAAGACTTTTCCTAAAATTCAATTTTGATAATAAATGTTTGGTCCTAGATAAAACTTCTATTTCTCAGACCCTGGTGAGAACTTAAAAAAAGGGCCTCTAGTGACATTAGCTGCATATTCTTTGCAGATTTATAAAATGTTTTGCAACAGAACTGTTATAGAAAGTAGAGTATCATTTCATTGAAAGTCAAAACATAATTCAGTAATATCCTCAACTTTAATTTTAATGATGTCAATACCACATTGATACTTTAGTCTTGTGATTACATTTCTAATACTCTTTTACGAGCAGCTTAAAAACAACAGAGTAAGAACAATGTCTTCATGTGATTTAAAAACACCAACAACTGAAATGAATCTTTTGTGTAGTCATGCTTAAATCAATTAAATAGATCCAGATCTTAGGAAAGTTCTGTAATTATACTTCAATTATTACCCAAGCTTTAAAAAAATACAGAAAGAGAAAGAAAAAAGCTTAAAGTTATCAGGTGCCTCATCTTCCTTGTTAATACTTAGAATATGCAACGTTAAAAGACATCATATTTTAAAAGACACCAATAATGAGTTCTTCATTTATGCCAAGTGAGCTGATCATTTTCTTATGATGAAAGTATTTCTCTGAGCAGTAACACTTACTTAAATAGAAATATTCACAATCTTCTTCTCCAGCTAATTAAAAGCACTCGGTCTGATTAAACATGAATCTGAACAATGTTTTCCATCCCTATCCCTCCCTATTCCATTATAAATCAGTGCTCTTGAGTGAGCTGAGGCTCTTGTTTTAAGTACTGTCCCTACGCTAATTTTATTTTTATTATTTTAAGAGTTCTTAAAAATATTAGCTCAAGCGAAACATGAAGGCATGAAGTCTTTGCATGAAGGCCTAACAGATGTTTGCCAGCTTATTGTTTCGAACACTTTAATGAATGACCACTTCCACAAAATGTAATAGATAACATTTTGTGCTGTTGCTGAACGGTCACATGGGCCATTTGGTAATTGGAAAGAAATTAGCTGACTCCCTCCACAACATATGCGCTCTTCTTAGACCTCACACAGTAACTCGTCCTATGGCTCAGGGACTCGGGGCAAGTTACAGAAGCTGGTATGGCCAGACAGCAAACCCTCCATACATCACGCTTCTCTTGCAGCTCCCGTGACCCCTAAATCGATGGTCTTCCAGTGGCAATAGCTCCGTGACAGCTGTCTCGGCTGCCTGGCAACTATGGATGGATTTTAGTTTTCCTCTGGTGCTTGTGACTTTCCCCCCCGACACAACATGGGGTCAGACAGTGGTGGCGGGGGTGGGGAAGTCGGCCTCCCCACCCCGGCAGCCCCGGGCTGGTGGCCGGTGACCAGGCAGCCAGCTCAGCTTCACCTCCTCCTCCTCTCTTTGCATCTCTAACTCCTGTGCTCGGCAGCAGTCAGAAGGTTTTAGGAGCCTTTGAATGGCTCTTGTCAGGCAGTCGTTTCTATAAATTGGGCTGGTAACCTGGCAGACCACAAGCAACTTTCCTGGAATTAAGGGTAACTGGAAGACTGGACTATGCTCTAAAACATAGAAAACTAAAGGATATTAAAAAAAAGACCCTGCTGCAACCTCTCTGCATCATGAGTATCAGAATAGGGCTGAGGTGAACACGGTTGAATTAACATACTACCTACACTTTTCCCATTTTTATTATATGAATTCACCTGGTTAACTTTCTTAGCTGTAAAAAACCAAACAAGCCCTGCCACAAAGCCCAGTACTGCTATTTAAACTATCAATAAACTGAGCTTTTAAAACAGTTTTATTTCAGCTAGTAGTGTTTGTAAACATGTCTGAGAGTCGTAATTAATTCTCCTAATGTAAAAATAAAAATGTTTTAAAAAATATTGTTTTAATTTTTTTGAATGTTACCACTGTAAATACTTGAACAGGGTACTAAAAAAAGCCAGAATAAGACTTTGGTGCACCTTTTATTACTTACTATACCATTTGTTGTTAAATTTATAGTACGATGAAAAACCTTTTTGTTAAAAACCAAAGAATTAGGCACACAGTATATTTTCGAAGGAAGTCCTAGTCCATGTGAACAAAACACCACACCACCAATTTAGCGCTCTGCAAAAAAAAGATGTCTAAAGATTGTGGCCTGCTAACGAAATCTTTTTAAATTTTGCCTGTGGAGCTCCCATTCACGTTATGCAGCCTGAGAGATGATTGAGAAACACATCCAAGAAATATGATAATTATTACTTTTCATAAAAGACAGAAAGCATAGCTGTAAGATTACCTTCTAAAATGCCTCCAGCTATCTGAATTCGGAGTAACACCTTTACAAGGGTAGAAGGTAACATCTCACAGTATCAGAGGCTGGGAGGGAAAGACAGGAGTTTAAAGGAAAATAGCAGCTCCTCTTTTTTGAATTTGCAGCCTAAAAAGTTTGAGGTAATTGTACAACTAACAGACCATGTTTAATCTTTGAAAGAACATTTGAGAGATCAAACACAGAAGCTGTAAATTACCAGTAATGACAGTAATCTTTTCATTTAACTATCAGTATATCAAACCACAAACTCACTGAACACAATAATAACTTGAAGATAGGAATCTAAGGAGACTCAGCCTGTATATTTATTTGGTTCTCAGGTACACTGTTAAGCTGGAAGAGACAAATATGTTTGGTTTTCTCAGCAATAATATGGATATAAAAAGAGGTTTATGCAAGAACTAAACCACTGAGTGCCAAAAAAATTACATTTCCCAAACACTGCAGGTACAGAGCCAGGTGCAAAAGAGCATTTTGAGCTGGAACACCCACATGAAGGGAACGGCTGAGGGTTATTTCAGTGCAGCTACCGAAACAAGGGGGAGCAGCCAAAAGGCTGATCTCACTTGTGCTCCAGTGCGCTCTGCCTGGCTGATCACAACCTTGAGGGAAGAATGGGACCACGTGAAATACTGAGATGAGTGGCTCTGGGACACCTGGCTATGTCTTCTGTACCACAGGGAGCACTCGTTGGTCTATTACCGGTATTCAAAACTCAAGATGTGAGCTCGGTATTTTTGAGAAAGTTTGCTGGCATCATTTGTAAGCCTGGGAGTCTGGCCTAGTTCATACCTGAGAATTCTTCCCGTGCAATGAATTTACTCACATGTGCATTATTTTGGTACCAAGACATTTCTACTTGGAAAAGGCTTAGTGAGCATATAACTATAGGGCTTTATTGATACCTGTAGCAGTGTAGTTATTTCCTTTGCTAAAGCAAAAATATACACTAACATAAGGAACCTCTGTATCAGTATAAGTGAACTACATGATGGCAACTGTTTTAAATACATGTATGGATTTAATTAAAGTGATAACATTTTACAATGTAAATAACACAAAAACAATCAATGATAACCAGCCATAATTTATGCTGCAACAAAAATAATAAAAACAGGCAGTAAAACCATGTGCTATTTCAATTACAACTGCTTCTGTTTTTCCTGACGGTGAAGCACTTCATACAAATATTGCACTTTCAGTGCTTAGTGTTAAAGTCTACAAGGGAGAATCAAGACCATACAGCAATCCGATTTTATTCTTCTCTTTTTTCTCTCCCATGATGTCTCTTTGTGAAAGCAGTATTCTTTAAAATTGTTTCACATCAGTTGGAGCCCACGGTTCGCAATCTACACTTCACATACTTTTAAAGGCATGACTATTGTAACTTTGTTTAGATCTCTAACACCGCACTACACATCTACGAAGTCTGCATTATTATCTATCTAACCGAACACCACATCGATTTTTAATGGATGGGCTAACATCTCTCTTGCCTGTTTTTCTTCTTATGATATACACAGTGCCGCATACAGCTTGTGGCCAGTTTATTACTGAGTGACTGGGGATGTTTTCTGCAGCAGCAGGAGATTAGCATGCGTTTGGTGTTAAATGTGCGAAGGGATTTGGGTCCAGCAATACTGAGGGTCATTACTTCCCATCCTAAATGCCTGGCATCCAGATCCAGCCGCTCAGGACTGAGTTAGGTGCCTGAGGTCCCTGGCCGTGGGAGAATCGGATGCCTCGGAAAGGAATTCAGAGCAGACAGTAAGGCTGAACTGGGAGCTGTTGAAACTAGCCAAGAGAAACACTAAGGGAAGGGTGTGCCTCAAATTCTTCTCCTTTTGCAGCTTAGGTATCTTTTTTATGGCCTGCAAGGCAGTGCCTATGTCAGATAGGGTTTCAAAGCCCCAAATCCACCCTAACTTGTTCAGGTGCTTTGCTTCCTCCTTTCACAACCAAAACACGATAGGTGCCTACTCTTTAAATACTGTTGTAGGGTCAGAATACAGAGGACATGGGATTAATTCCTGGTTTAATTCCTTCCCTAGCCTGCCATGGTTCAAACCTACACTTCTCACTTCCCAGCAGAATGTTCCAACGCCATTATCCTGGGGAAAAACCAGGGGTGGGAGAGAGGAAGGGGTCACTGGCCTCTTTCTGCCTAAATTGTGCCAGTACTGCAATGAAGGCAATTTACGTAGTTAAAGCAAAAGGTAGTTTACAGCAGTCTGTTGCTTTTTGGACAAAAGTCCGAAGTCTATTGCTTTTTAGATTATATTACCCATTACTCTCATACTCTTATTCCCGTGGCATGTGACAGTCTCTTGGGATTCTTCACACTTCTATTTAAATTCGAGGGACACATTGCTTAGCAGTGACATTCAATTAGTTCTCCACTTAATAAATAACTGTATATAATTGAATATCTTTGTAAGTATTAAACATAGAATATATTCATTGTTAATATTTTAAATCTTTAGTTATATGCTTGGAGCCAGTGAACGGCATTGTTCACATTAAAATAAGATCAAGGGATTACAACACGGAATGCTTATGTTTAGAAATGGATCATTTGCAATTTCAGAAAATAGATAATTTACAAAGTTTAAAATAAAATGCATGATTGCATTGTTCTAAGCATTGAGGGACTGAACAAAAGGCTGTATGAATGAGTATGAATAATACGAATTGTGACTGAATCATTACTAACCATTTTTGCATAAATTTCCACTTTCACTTCACCAATATAACATTTTTATGAAAGATAAAATTATAATTCTTCTAAAAGCCATAAAGAAAAACCACAGAGCTTGATCTGTGACAATTATTAAGAAGAAGGTACAGATGATCTCTCTATCCCTAACAGTTATAGCTAATAACACTCCTGGATCGTATTTCCCAGCCATTGTACCCCACGCAGAAGGCCTTCACCTCAGTTTTGATGAAGCCAGAATTGAGACAGTGTTTTTCTTCTGCAGCCTCTTAAGGTAGTCCTTCTTATGCTTTCAAGACAGTCAGAATCTGGGGACCAGGTCTGCCACACAAACTGGGTGCCAGCAGGATTTGTTTGCTCCTTCGAGAAGCCACAGTAGGTGCAGAAAGAGAAGCGGGCTTGCTTTTCGCCTGTGTTACAGGGATATACCCAGTTACATGGAAAACTCAATAGCATCTGGTGGGAGGACAGAAATTGTGGTGTTACGTGTGTGTGAGACATAACCAGGCTGGGCATTGCAGCCTATTAATGTAGGCAATAGGGGAAGAGTGATCAATCCTGCGTTAATTATGGAGCCAGCAGATCGTTCAGAAGCTAATACTTCTTTTGTCTGGAAGGTGCCTTGAAACGGTGACAGCAAAAGATGATTACCATATAAACACTATACACTTCCATACCTTTCAAATGTAAGCCTTAATTTGGACCAGGGAAAAGATGAGATTAAAAGAAACTTGCACTTAAAGCATATGATAATCAATCATCCAGGAAAAAATGTTTGATTATATGTATTGTGTTACTTAAGTGCTCTTTGAAGGCAGATGAGATGAAACGTATGTTTAAATATGTCAAACATGTTCAAGAAATATTTTAAACCGCTATTGTACGCCGAGACGTCTTAAGGGGTGGGCTCATGGGACTGTAGACTTGGGCCCTCATTTCAAAGTGGGATACACGGAGAGGCTGGACTCCAGGTTGCATAAATCACTCCACACATGCGCATATGGGGACCAGGGACTGTAGCACAGTTATTTTGCTACATTTTCAAGTGAAAGTATTGTTTTTTCCAAAAGTTATTTAACACACTGAAAGAACCCACAGAATGCAGCAGGAAGCAATGTAATACCATGTTTGGTAATGATTCCTCTCCATGTTTGTGCAGTTATCTCTCTAAGGATCATCTTTTGTGAGGTTTTCTTTAGGAGCATCTGGATTGGTAAAAAGGCTTTTAGTTTTTCTGTTCTCTGATGTTTGTAATTTTTGTCATGTATCAGAGGGTCTACTGATGCATATAAATCATTAAACCAAATGTAATGAAGGACAATGCAGGTGTTTAACTGTAAACATCTGCTATAAATCTTTCAAGGAACCCTGAAAAGTAGGGGGCACAGAGATTTATTAGGGTCTTACTTGTGGAGATATCTTCATTTGAATAAAACTAAGTGAAGCATAAAGGAAAGATTTCTGAGACAAAAAAATTGTGTTACTACTACGAGGAGGAGTTTTTCCTATCACATAAAAAATGAGTGACAAGTGTAAGCCAGGTTTCCCGCTTTACTCAAATGAAAAAAAAAAGTTGCATGGTTACTTAATCACCTTCCAAAAGACATTCTATATGAAGGCTCCAAATTTCTTTACACCACACAAAGGATAAAGCAGCCTAGGTGAACATTCAGACTTTTGGCACTCCCTGTAAAAATTAAGTTAACTGTGTCAAGATGAAAACAGAGCCCTGCCCAGTAATAATGCCTGAAGATGCTGCAGAGACAATTCCAACCTACTGAAAGAAAAAAAAAAATCAGTGTTTAAGAAACTTGCAAAAGACAAGGAAGAAGCTCATTATGGAGAGATGTTTTACAGTCCTGTTTTACAACCCAACAAGGACACTAGAAGGAATGCCTGATGATTGGAATAACTGCATAAACAAACACACTGATAATCAGTCAAGTTTACAGATAAATGGCTTTCCTAGGGAATTCAGTTGTTTCAAAAGCTCAAATTATGGCAGATGGCTGTAGGATGTTCTCTTTTACAGACCTGTGCTACCAAATGTGCAGTTACAATATAACCTACTTATTCGAAACCCTTCATTTAGGTGGATCTACCCTAGGAGTTGGATGGATTCCCCTTGAACATCCAGAGGTAGTGACACAGGGTCTTGTTATCCAGAGCGCTGCCCCCATGTATCTGGGCTCTATGGTATTATTCAAAATGAAACAAGCACTTCCTAAGCTTCCTCGTGTTTAGCTGTTCTGTATGACATTTGCCTTCTGAGCATTGCTTCCCCGTTGTCTTACCATGCTCGTGTGGTTTTATGCAGACTTGCTCATTTGCACTGCAGCCTTCTTGTAGAGCATCTTTTGTAGGCTAGTATGAATGGCTGCTATGCAAATTGGGAGGCTCTTTATGGAGGACACCCTTTGTGATACTGCTTCCCACTGCTTTCTGTGCACACTTCCGAAATTACAGCCAAGCTGTGTAATTTTGTATTCAGAAGCTACGTGCAGAGCTTTTTCCAACTGTAAGGATTCACTCCTTCCTGGAACTTGTAAGAGCATTAGCTTCTTAAAAACACATTTTTCAAAACAATTATTTAAGAAGGCCATTTTAGATATTGCTGTGGCCATTATCATCCCTTTGCGTGAAGGTGCTGGCAACCAGCTTCATCCCGTAGCGTATCAGGACCAACCCCACTGGCACATGCAGGCACAAATACTTAACTACACAAAGACACCTACAATCTCAGTAGTCCATGAAGATCTCTCCCTTGCCGTGGTGCTGAGTATAGCCATCACCCTCAGAGGACCTGGGACGGGGAAGGGGTGTATGTGCCACAACCCTTCATCTTCCATATTGCCAAGCAGGTGGATCTGGTCCATGGGACCCTGGGGAGGCACCATACAGTGCGAGCGAATTACTGTGGGCCTGTGCGTTAGCCATTGCTATGGTCTCTTCTTCTTTCCTAGGATTTTTTTATGGCTTTCTCCATGATGTTCAGCTCGGTACTAACCAGGGATTGCAATGAAACTTTTGGCGTGAATCTGTGGACTTCATTTCTTAGTCAGAACATTCTTTCTCTTGTAAAGGCAGTGCAAAAACCATGCCATATGTATGTAATACTTTTTTGGAATAGTCTTTACTAATCTTAAAAACAACTGCACTGAACTTCCTCATCACTGTTTTCTTTTATGGACACCATGCCATACCAAGAGGTAATTTGGGTTTTTTTAATATCCATTTTTTCCCATAACTTTTTTACTGTAATGCTCAATAAATACTTAAGTGCCAGCATGAAGTGGATTATTGTTAACATGTTGCAGGAAAATTGCACAGTGCTAAAGCTTGCAATAAAAATAAGCAGAACGCCCACTGTTAATACACTGTAGTTAAGTGTATTAGCTGTTTTCAAAAGCATTAACTCCCACACAAATAGCAAAGCTATTTTGTCCAATATATTATTATCAGACAGTGAAAATCAGTTGGGGACTATCTAAAGCCTTTATGCCCATATGTATTAAAACAAAATTGTTTCACAAAATTAGGAAATTGTGTGGGGACAGCACTTAAGATTTTACTAGGTGTAAACAAATAATAATAATAAAAAATTATGAAATTACATACTTGTCGTACAAATGACTCTTCCCTGTTCCCCACCTGATATTCAAAATCATTGAAAAAAAGATCTTTTTTTCTCCACCTCTCACTTTTTATTGTATTTTCTGTCTCATTAGCTGGTGAGACTTCATAAATTTTGAGCTCCTGTACTCTTCCCTTCACTGGAGTGGGAGAACTAATATTGGATAAAAATGATACTTAAGAAGAAGCAATTGTTAATGATCGTAATGCGGCAGTGGAAGCTCTGCACGAATTTACTGATTATCCTTTTGTTTCTACTTCCTGTTCATCTCTCTCAGCAGCGACATCATGAAAATAATAATAATTTGCACCCAGATTCTCAAAGTGGTTTGCAAATATTAATTAATTGCAAACCTAATTAAGCCTCTGAGACAGATTTTATGCTCCTATTGTGCTCTGGAGACCTACGTGCATCTCTCCTCAAAGCATATTTCTTCTCCTTACGGGGCTATTCAAAACCCTCTGAAGTTAAGGGGAACAAAAAAAATGAAAATTAAGGGGCAAGAGAGAGGGAGGGAGAGAAGGGGCGAGCAGGGGAGGGAGAGAGGGAAAGGGAAAAAGAGAGAGAACAAACCCCTCTTATCTTACTAGGTGCTGTACTGGGCTCTACCTACCAGATATAGGAAAAATGCTGTGTTTTCATAGTATTTTCTGCTAGCAGTAGTATTAAAGATGACTATGTTTTGTCCTGAGGTACTGTTATGTGACAGAAAGGAAAAACACGACTAAAATGGTAAAAACTGTCAAACTGTGTCTTAATTTTACACGTTCTCAGATGACAACCATCATCTGGCACCCAGCAAGCTCTCCTTCACATGTGGCTGTGGTTTTGGGTTTGGACTGAGCTGCAGGGGTACGCCGTCACGCAATCGGGCATGCTGTCACATAGCAGGTGTAAACCCTGCCACATCCCCTTTCTGGTGTCAAACCGTCACAAGCTCAAATAACAACTTCTCAGCAACAACAACAGAAAACCGCTTGAAAATGCATCTTCTAGGGAAGCTACTGAGGATTTTCCTTTCTTTTTGCGAAGCATACTTTGGTATAAAGCCAGGAGGTGTGTTCCTTGGAATAACTATTACAAGAAATGCTTTCTTTTACACCTCTTTTTGTTATGGTGCTCTTATTTCTTTTTCAGAAAATCCCTCATCACTCTGAGGGATCAAAATACAGAAAATACGGCTGGTTACCTTTTTCCTCACTTTAACATCATAGATAGTCAGTCAGGTAATTCTGCCCTGCAAGCACTATTTTTCTGACTTCAAGAATTAGGAAAGAATTATTTCAGTCCTAAAAAAGCTGCCATTTAAGTCTCATCCCCTTACAATAACAGCAAGTAGAAGAACAATTAGTGCCAACAAAACAATTAGCTTCAGATCTCTGTCACCAAAATATCTGTTCGTCCTAATGGAAATTCACATGCTTCCATAACATAGGTGGTTTACCAGAGGAAAAAAACTACGCAGTCCTCCAGATGTCTTTCTTACCAAAATTAAATATTCCTTCTGTAAAAAGCACACAGGCTGATGAAGAGCAACACAAGAACTAGAGCTCAAGAGATGTTTAGGACACTGTAGGAGTGCAGAAAATTCAAGTAAAGCTGGGATGACAAGTTTAAGACATTTTCTTTAAAACTGAAATAATTAGAAGTGTTTGAAATCACCTATCCTGATTAGCAGAATGTGAAAACATGAATAGTCTTTGAAAACCTCAATCCTATTTTTAAAATTCTTATTTTTTTCCTTTCTTCACCTAATAGCCTTAAAGTGGACTGTGTAGCGGTCAAAAGGATTTATAAATAATCTATTCAATTAATTCTACCAAAAGCACACTCTATAATGAGTATCTGACTTTTAAAATGAAAGCAACTTCTCTGATATTTTGGTCAAATTTAGTAATTTGGTTTACTCATTTTGTTTCTGAGAAGAGTAGTTGAACAGATGACAGTGGTTCTGTTCCTCCTAGCGTTTCCACATTTTGGAATATAAAACTATGGATAATGTTTTAGAGGTGAAATTCATATGAGATGAAATAGCTGAATGCATTGAAGGATTTAATAAAATGATAAAAAGATAAAACAAAACAACTTGTAGCTTTTTTACCCAACCATTCCATAAATCTGTAAACCCATTTTTTTAATAAAAACCAACCTACAGGCTTATAAATCAGAACATAATTCTTTAAGAAATTGAAAGACTGAGATTTGAAGCTGTATGAGAGTCTTGCGGAAAGGGAGTTGTAATATGCTGGCAATGATCTCTGGAGCAGCAGATGGCAGGAGTAACTCTGTCTCTTACCTTTATTCACCATATGCCATTTGACTGATTAAACCGTATTTATGTAGCAAAAAAATAATATAAAACAACACACATAACTATAGCTCTTCAGTGCACATCATCTCACTAATTTTTTTGGTGTTCTGGTAATCCATCTGCAAACCTCACGCATTTTTGTCCAGGTTTCCCCTCCCTGCATGAACTTGCTTTATGTTTCTGCACCCCTGCAAAATAACACATGCTTCAAACTGTTAAAGCTGTGATCTTCCTACCTATCTGGCTGAGTAAACACAGCTGATTCTAGAAGAGGAGGGAAGACCTGTAGAAAGGATCGAGGCACTTCAGAAGGTCTTGGTAATTCAACAGGTGGCAACTTTCTTTCTCGGCAAGAATCCATAGTGCCAGACAGTGCGGGAAGAATACCACTGCATCTTTCTTTTGAGAATGAGTTTCTTCTATTTTGACTGATTTGGTTACCACAGGGACCAGTCAGGTGAGCATCAGGTCAGCTCTCCATGCACCCTACACATCCTTACACAACGGCTTTTCCCTTTCTCCTCCAAATACGCAACACCTTCATTCCTCTTCCCCTTCTCCTCCGATATCAGCCTTCATCCCTCCCATCTCCTCCAGCAGTGCTCCCGCTCACCTCCACAGCTAACGCGGCACCATCTGCCCACAACGGGCTCGGTGCTGGCTGCCCCGCTGCAAGGCATGACGGTGTCCCACACCTCCTGCCCCAGCCACCCACGGTACCACAGTGTACATCAGTAAGACAACAGCTGTTGGGAGCGAAGAGAGAAGTGGATGTCTGTCACTGCTTTGGGTCAAAACTGTCGGTGATGAGCTCTAGCTTGCCTTAATCAACACGCAGTCATTTATTTAGCCAAACTCTGCCGAGCCTGGCAGGTAGTCCAGCGCATCCCTGTGGCTGCTGCTTTCGAGCTCGGTCCTGGCACGTGGGCTAGGCACACTGTCCCCTGTGGAGTTCTCCCCGGTTAGGTCTTTTATTTTTAAAAATGGCAATACTCTACAAGAAAACTGTGAATGGCCTCTAGAGCTGAGGTGAAGTTTAATTTGCTTCACTCTGACCTGATTTTCTCATTTTCCTCAGTGAGGTGAGGATCATTCCCACCTTGCTGATGAAGGCTCCACTGATGTCAGTTATAGCCTGGAGTCAACTGGGCCAGCCTGAAGTGGCTTGGTAGTTAAGAGTGAATATAGGAAGATCAAGAAGAAACTAGAGACCACCAGGACTAATGCAGGGGGAAGGCAGCGGGACGTAAGAAGTGTGGGAGAAAGACATCAGATATCGACCCAGCTGATTCTATTTAAACCAGGCAAAACCTTACTCTCAAATAAGCGAGCTAAGACTTCTCTGCAAAACTGACAGAATCAGCAAACTGGGAACGACTGGTTCCAGTGATTGCACCGACCGAGAGCTCCTCAGTTTGACTTCAGCAGGGATTTACCGTCTACATCAGCTGACAATTGTAGCCCATTGTTAAAAACTGCTTCTAATAGCTTCAGGCCATTATTCTTTGTCTTGATATCTTCCCAGACTGGGAATAATTCCTTCCTTCATCTACACAGTTACTCTGAGAGTATTTATAGATGATAATTGGGTCCCTTCCTTCCATCCTACTGAGTTTTCTCTAGGCTGTAGGACTGTCTAATCATTTGTTATATTATCCTATCCTTCAATCACATTGTTATTTTAAAAAAATGCAGCTTCAGATATAAAGGCAATCAGAACCACATAATACTTCTGATGTTGCAGGATCCGATAACGTGAAATACACATTTATAAACTGTGGAAAATAAAGTGTAAAAAGAGAAAGTGATATAAAATAGCTTTCTCTCCACATTCAAAAGATTCTCTGGATGGGGTCTGTGAATATTCATTATACAGGTTGAAATTTCCGTTAGTTAACACCAATAAAATACACAAAGGAAAAAATAACAGAGATTTTAATAACATTCAGCAATCAACTCAGTGAAGCTTCTGCTAGTTATTAAATCAGTTGTGGGCTTTTTATAAAATATTCCAAATTACTTAAACATACAATTGAAATGGTGAATCAGAATGTCTTGCCAAAATGTCTTCAAGGATATAGGTAATTTGAACTACACAGAGATCTTGTTTTTTTAATTCCAATATGTTATTAATTCTCCTTCCTCTACGACTTAAGGAATAAACCAGATTCTTATTTTAGCTAGCTCTGGATTAAATGTGGAGTATTCTCATTGAAACTTACAATTTTGAAAGATAGCTTGAAGTATCCTGATTAAAGAAAAAGACGTATTATCATTTTGTGATTTTTTTTAGGGATTTGGACTCAAATAAAACTTTGACACCATACGTAAGGCTAACACAAATTTGAAAGAGGTGTACTAATCTGAAACAGGTATTGAAAAACTGGATTAAAATTTCCCTGGTACACAGAAACCAACACAAACTAGCAAAGCTAATTAAACGGTCCCTATAAAAAGTTCCTCATTTCTATTTAACACTGCCAATTTTCAGGCTATTCATGAACTATTTTCAACACTCCCAAAGATGGTTTCATGTTGCCAAGATTTTTTCACCCTCCTCTTTCCAACAAATGAAATTAGACTCTTTTCCATGCTGACTGTCTACCAGTTTATTTGGTGATAGATTATTACTAACTATCTTCAAAAGAAGAAAACACTGTTTTATTTGCACACATCTGGTAATGATATTCCTGGGTCTAGACAAGTGAAATAGGAGTTAGACAAGATATGTTAGTGAACTTAGTTCTGTATTTCCAAAAGAATAATAAGGTAAAACTTGAGAGAAGTGATGTAGTTCAGTACAGTTAAAAAAAAAATTAAAAATGCTACTAAAATGTTTTATTCAAGTCTTTGGAAATGGAAATGGGGATTCTTGCCATCTATAGTGATTCAGTAAAATAAAACAATTCATATCAAATTAAGCATTAAACTGAAACAACAAACCCACTCTAGTTAAGTGAAGGAATAAATAATGACAAACTTGTTTTGTTACAAAAACATATGGAAAAAACCTCATTATCTTTTATTCATAGATCTAGCAAATATAACATCCTGCATTCAGTTTTGTTTCCCTGTCTCCACATTGTGAGGCATGAGATTATTTCAGTAAGATTTACCCTGGACAAATCACAGATAGATTCCCAATCCACTTACTTAAACTATTAACTCCATGGATTACATGTGTTATGTGAAAAAAATTGAATAAACAAAACTGAGCCCTCCTGAACATAAATACAGCATTTTTTTAAAAAGCCCCAGACTATGTGGGACCCAGTTCTATCAAGTGGGAGAACAATTTGTCTCAGAGTAGATCAGTTTTGGACATAAAGGTCTTTATCCCGTATAATGACAAAGATATTAGAGTAAGGTTGTATTAGTATGTATTGTTCTCCTTATTAAAAATTATCAACAGTCTGTTTTTATACCTGTTGTAAAACTATAATGATCATACAACTATCTGACTAAGAACTTGCTCTTAGCTATCACAGTTTGGAATCTTTAATTATCTATTAGTTTTTGATGACCTGTACAACATTTAATTGATTTCATTATTTTATATACATATATTATATGGCTTTAGCATACCATACACTATACGTCTATTTATCTGTATGATATATTTGTGAATTTAAGAATAATTGTACTAGATCCAATGCAATTATAATACAAATTGCTAATTTGATAACAATTGAATTTATACAACATCCCAACTGCACTGAAGTCAGGTAAATATGACTTATTTCCTCCCATCTGAGCCATGGCTCCAGTGACAGCTCAAACTGTGCAGAGACTCATCAGAGGTAAGTCTAGTCACACCAACTCCAAGTAGGTCACCTGCATAAAGCCCATTTCTTAGGATTTGCCAAGGCAACAAGGATTTTATCATAATATTTAGAATTAAACTGATTATCTTTAGAAATCTCCCCAAAGCCTTCCAGCTAGTTACATGAGACTGTCGTTACAGTGTCTTTCCTCCATGGAGGACTATGATATCTTGTTTCTTTTTTTTCACAGTTTAGAAGAACCTACAGTGCTTTAGTTCATTTACTTTGCTCCTGTAGTTTTAAATGAAACACTGCCTTGGGCTAAGGAACTTCTGTTAATGATAACACAAGGCTACAAAAATTAGTCCAGATAGTAGAAAACAGATTAAGACTGTGTTAATCTAAACACCAGACCCCAGATTTCCACCATCACACATTTTTAGATGTATTTATCTCAATGAAAACAAATTACTATCTTTTTTTATCATCTCCATTTTTCCTGGAGAACAGATGATACTCAGTGTAATCAACCCAAACTTCTTTACACAATTCCTCCGAGAACAACGATAACCCTGTGATTTAAAGTATAACAGAAACAGTATTATTTCTGTGTCCTGAACTGAGTTATAACCACCAGGCAAGTACAGAGAATATTCCTGAGAAGTCTGTATCACACCAGAGACCAGCTGTGAAGGCAGAACGTGGAGCTCTAGCTTGTGTTAGGTTACGGAGTAGATGTCTGCAGTCACTGAATGGGGCCAGGACACAGGTATGGGAAGGGGGAGGAAGGGGAAGGTAAACCCAATGAGGACAGCTATTCCTCTGAAAGAATCTTGCTAGGAGCTTCTCAAACTTGTCTGTAATACGGACCTTCTCTAACCAAACACACCGCAGTGAGGAAATCTACTGAGATGCAAAACACCCACGTGGACATTACTGCATCTTTTGGAAAATACACAATATCTCAGGGAAGCATATACGTATTTTTAATCATCTTTCAATGCATGTTAGTAGGGATCAAAGCCAGCTGCTCATGAGTGGTGATGTCCATTTGGATCATTGCAAGCATTTCATCATTAACAGTCTGGGGACCTGTTTTCAATTTGGTTAAATTTTCTGGAGTTCGTTCAGCATGACGATATTTTTAAGAGAGTCTTGTAACATTACATATATCAATGTACAAAACTGGAAATAAGATGTCAAAGCCTGCCCCTAAACGTGATGCACCACGAGAGAGTATTGGGAGTGAGGGGCGAAATTAGTTGCTTACTATTTTCTAACTACGGGGCATTACATTCATGAATATGAATGATTTTATTCTGTTTGGATCATATGAGGCTCAAACATATCTGGATTCAGTGATCAGCAAACAAAACCGCTGAGCTAAAGAACAAAGATAGCAGTTTATTTGTCTGTGAAATAGAAATTTCAACAGTTAAGGCTCTAGACTCTTGCAACTGAAAAGTGTGTAAAATTAAGTTAACATTCCTAAGCCCAAACCACTGATCTATAACAGATTGTATATGTTTTATATAACTTTTACAGAAGATTTTTATATAACCTTTTATGTATTGATCTACTGTTTCTCATGATTATATTAATATAGAATAATTTATGACAGGAAACAAGGTAATTAAAAACTGTACCTGGAAAGTATCTTATTTACATCTTATTTTATTTGTTCTCTGCCTCTTTCAGTCTATTTGTTAAGCATTTTTTCTAGCTTATATCCTTTCTTTCTCCCCAAAATATTTTAAAATGGTCCAGGAATAAACAAACAAACAAAAGAAAACCACATGGCCAAAAAGAAACACATTTTTAAAATTTTTGACTCATCTTCAGCTAAGTTCTGGGGAATTTCAAGCACTCAACAAACAGTATGCAGCAAGAGGCCCACTGCTCAAGTTGGGCTGAAGACTGCTCTTTGCCATCAACCACTTGATCTATATCTCTTCCTTTTATGATCTCTTGTCTGAATAAACAAGCTTTTCAGGAATGAAATTATTTTTGCAAAAACCAAAATTGTACTCGAGATTTAAGTTATACAGTGGCACTTTCTTGAATGAATCAGCTTTAGTTTCTTTCTTCAACTAGTTTACCATAAAACCCCCCACTTCTTGTTGCATGAAGATGTTTTTCATGTGGTACCACAGATATCAGACTAAATGAAATATTCTGCTGCCTAATAATTATCTATCCTTAAAAGACTAAATGATTTATTTGTACCTTCTATGATATCCTGCACTTTTTCTCCTAAATACTTTAAGGTCACTTAAAAAAGCAGTAATTTAAACTTCTTGTGCTCCTTTTCATTTGTGGCGCAAACTTACAACTCTTTTAAAGGTACCTATTTAAATTTCTTTTGTGGTTATTTCAGTGGTATTATGAAAATAAAAAGCAGCTGACTTCTGTATTATTGTAATTGTGCTTTTCTTCATTTCTTGTAATGCCAGGTTACCAAATCAGTTGTGGTTAGTCTGAACTATTGACACTGCTTACTTCTGATGACTCTGCACTAGACTTTGTTATGAAATGTTTGTATTTTTTCCTCTTTTTCTCATTCTTAATTTATATAACTGAAAAGGTAACAATTGTAATTAAATTGATCATGGTATCTTCAGTATGTATGTATAGAACTGGATTTTCAAGTAAACTGATATTATATATTTTAGTTTTCCTGTTTTTCCCAAGGCATTAAGAAATAGCGATACTGACATTCAAGTACAGCATCTGTATCAACTCGGGGAACAGAATCTTACCATTATTTCAGAAAAGATGGTAATTTTCATTAATAAAAGGTATCTCTTTATTAGGTATGCTAATCAGTTTCACATCCACCCATAATGTAAGCATGAGGAGAAGTACCTTAATTTCCTTAGTGATCATAAATCATAAAAATGTTTTGTAATCTGAAAAATGAAACATGCCATTGAAGGTAAATGTTTTAGGTTTAAGAAAACATTACATGAACCCCTATTTTTGCAAGCATACGGTTTATTAACTCATGGTATGAAGGCCTGAACAACACAGATATTGTAAAATGAAGATCTATGTTTAGACAGGTGCTAACTCTTTAATCTCACTTGTATATTGCTAAGCATATTTTAACAATTGAAGTAGCATTTGCAAAGTATTGATTTGAATATGACCGAATTTGGCACTTGGAGACATTAACACAGTCATTATAATATTGTACAACCTCACAACCTTTGCTTTAAAAATTCATAGAAACCCTACATTAGCATACGCTTGCTTTTCACTGTAGCAGGGACTAAATGATCCAGCACTCAAAAAGCCTTTCTTAGTGCATCATTCACTACCTAAATGTGCATGATCCTTGGGTAGGTCCTTGACTATATCTCTACCAGACACGGTCAAAGAACTCAAAACATAAATAACAAAACTGAATACTTAACCCACGCGATATGATGCTAAACACATTCTGAGTGTTTCCCCAACTGGCAGTTACGCTCTTGAAAATATTAAATCAGCATAAAGATTGAAATATGCCAAAATTACTGACAGCTAAAATTGAAGCCATATTAACTTTTATCTTGTTTGCACTTAATTGGGCAATAATTTTGAAGATTGGATTTCATTAAATATCTTGGGAAATGGTCTTTATCTTTCTCTGTAATGATGAGAAACATCAAACATAGTAAATAAATACATTTAAGAAATTTACAAATATTTCTGTAATATCCGACTCCTACAACTGAAACACTTCTGGAGTGAGAAACCAAAGGAGTAACCGTCCAAAGAACAAAATATAGAGTTCTAGGTACATATTTCTTATTGCATTTAGCGCTTACGGGTAAATACATTCAATTAAACAGATCAGAAATGCAGAGCTCAATATCAATTTATTCTCTTGTAAAATTATTTATTTCAGACATTCTCTACATATTTCCTGCTTGCTCCTGTAAACACATCATCTTTACTCTCCTGATACTCAGAAACTTCTTTGCATAGCAATCCTCATGAGTAAGCTTAAACAGTTATACTAAAGATTTTTCTGCAAAAAGGAGTTTTATTAAATGAAATTGCTTCAAAATACCATTTTGCCAGAAACTTAAACCCTGTTTTGTGAGATTTAGATAGTTTACATCCTACTGATGAAGCCAATAGCTTCCTAAAGCTTAATAGTAGTTGCAATTGAAGCAGAGCCTGCAGAGCTCAATTTTCAGGCTATGAAAGCAATAGGGCTCTTTGGTCTGGATTTTTAAAGATATTCAGGCATTGATGGCCAAGATAATTTCAGTAACAAAGTTCTGTTTTCAAAAATGACACATGCAGAAATGAAAAAGATGTAAAAAATGACACAAGCCTAACCTCGCTGAACATTACAAAGCTTCACTGCTAAAACACTGTATAAGAAGTTAGCAAGGCTAAAAAAAAGCAGGACTAAATATTTTTAAAACATGACAGCTTACTTCAGAGAAGGGATTACAATATCTGAACAACACAGTTCAGACTGTATGGCTTAAGAAATTGCGTAGCCACAACAAGGAACAAGACAAACAACTGCACAAAAGAAAACTCCTGCATGCATAAACATTGTAGAAAATAATTGTGTTTAAGATGCCTAGATTTAGTGCGTATGCTTCCCTGTCCCCTTGACAATTTTTTTTTTCTTGCTTTTTTCAATACTTCTTAATAAGCGCAGCTGTTATGGAAGTCATAATTGCTATTTGGTTATGTATTTTACCTGCTCACTGTAGGCAAGCACACAAAGCTAGAGATGGGTGACGTCTTTATAGTCATTGGATACCCAGAAGCTTAGTTCCCCTCAGCTTCCAAAATCTGTGCTACTGAGAATGACTTTTTTCTCAAGCATCCTACTAAGTAGACTTGACTGACATCTTCACAATTCTAACTCTAAATATTTATACGACATATATCCTTTTGCTAACACCGACTTATCACAGGGTAGTCAAACAGGTTTAGTACCTCATCTGTCCAGCAACTAAGGCTAAACACACTGTTCTCACCAAATCCACGAGAGCTGCTTATTATTTTTCATATAGCAATGACAAGAGGTCCAAATCAAAGGTCAAGGTCCCTTTAGGTAATACAGGCACTGCATTTAAGGAAAATGTAGTCCCAGTCTAAAAAGATAATACAGTATTTTTCTAAACCAAGGAGTAGTGAATCATACTAATCTGAATAAATCTTAATGTAAACTAATTCAAAGAAGCCAGTGTACACATAGACAAATACAATTTCAAGGAAGAAAGAATTTCTTTCATTAGATCAACTGATGCACGTGGAGAGAAAAGGCATGCTTTTAGATATACATGCTCTTCTTTCGTCTACACACACACACTTACCACCACAGGGCAAGGCAATTGTAATTTATCAGGGATCTGCTCTAGAGACATAGGACAGATAGAGCAGGGCACTGTAGGAAGTCAGCTAGTGGAGAAAGTGGGTGACCATGAGAGTTCAAAGCTCTCCTGGACAGGGTTGCCATTCAGTTGCTCATGGCAGACCATGTTTCAGGCAAATGAAGTTGGTTTTTGATTACAGAAACTATATCAAATGTGTTTTAAGCACTATTTTACACATGGCCATTAAACTGATAAAGGTAACACGTTAAGAAGTTACAGGATTGCTTTGACAATCTTTAAAAGGTCTTATCCACTACACACGACATCCGTAGAGGAAACACAATGATACACATATCAAAGGGACTAGTTTTTTCTGACCATATTGTATTCCGTATAAACAACAGTTACTCTGGTGCCTCTAAGGCTTTCATTATGCTAATTTCTTTCCTTTGGTAAAGAGGCGACAGATCTTGGCAAATAGATAAACATCAGACTGTTCATTTGCTACTTTAATTGAAACTATCACATCTGATATAATTATGACTTCCTTTTCCCAATATATAACCGAAATTCAGGATCATAGGCATGGGCCTTTTTCTTTCCCAAATTTTACAGAAACTGGACTTCTTGTGGTTTCCCTTGATCACACTGGTGGAATCTGATTAGACACAAACACTTACACAAGTCATATTTTTATGAGTCTACGAAGCTATGAAAGTATTTCTCGACCTGCTTAATGAAACAACTGTTAATCAGCAAAAGAAGATAGCTGTTACAACACAACTGAGTTGGAAAAATGACTAAGTAAAAACAACAATATTTTTTCTCAGCAGTTTTACTCTCTGAGTTCGCAATCTGTTGAGTTTTGCAGCAAAACTACAACCTTTTTACTGCACTTTATTCATTGGTACTGCAGCATCACCACAGGCGTGAGAGACAGGGAGCGGTAACTATTATCACCTCACATTTTAACAAGTAGGTGGCAACCATCCCCCAATATGTCTTTGAACTAGGAAACATGAAGGTGAGGAGAGTGCTTTTAAGTGTTATCATCTTCTCTGCTAAATCGCACAGAAACACTTAAGATGAAATGAGAATCTCCACAGGAAGGGTGTAGTAAATGTAAGAATAGTCTTTTTGTTTATCAACTGACTATGCTATGCTCTAAATAAGTAAAAGCTGGCCATTCTGAAGTTTTAGAATTTACTGTTCACTGTTTTTGTACATTTACAACCACCACTACAAAACTGACATACTCATAGAATGTCACAGCTTTTTTTGGTGGTGTTTTCACACTATTAATAAATGTTTTCTGGAAAGAGATTGCTCAGCTTTTTTGGTAGTACTTCTCAAAATATGCCACTTCTATTAAATTGACCATGAGTAATTCAGAGTAGACTAAACAATGCTAAACTACTTCCATTCATGTTCATTAATTTTCTAAAGGTATCTTAAATTTCATTTGTAGTATTTTTCATCATTTTTTCTCCTCCTTGGACTCTCAGTCTAATTTGCTGACAGGCCAGTGATCTGCTTTTAAATGCTAACCACAATACACATACACCCCCCCTTTCCTGCCTTTTCAAACTTTATTTTATTAGGCTATCTTCAGATGTCTCTCTCTCTCTCTTTTGGCCGTCACCAAGACAGACTGGTAGTGTAAATCTGGCAAATGTTCAGGCTGCATGGGTAAGCTTTTAAAGCTGAAGTTCTATAAATAACACAGGAACTTTCAATTCAATGAGAAATGACAACATAAAAAGTGATACATAAATGACACATTTATTTTTTACACAAGAATTAACTTACAGATCTCAGTTTTTCAGAGATCAAGGAAGTCTCATGCTTCACTAGCTTAAAAAGTAGATGCATAGAGATGAAGCGAAATCTGATTTGTCTGTTGTTAGTCTTCTTGTGCCTTTTTTCATGCATCTTTCAATGCAAAACACTGGCCTCCCATTATGGCTGCTTACATGCTTTCTAAATATGCGGCAGGATTAGACAGCCAGAATAAGTGCCCTTGAAGATTTTAAATACTACTGTGATAGTGAGGGGCTCACCAAGTTCATGAATCTGAATATTTTCACTGAGTTTTTTACTATGTGATAATATCTGCAGATTGACTTGGAAAGCCACTGTTGCAGATGCTATGCACACAGACAGGATGAATTGCTTCCTCTTCCAGGGAGTTTATGGTTGAATTTTGAAATTAATGGATGGTCTTTCGGGTCCTTACGAAAAAAGTAGCAGCTCAAATGAAATAGGCATTAAAATTTCAACAGCTATGAAAATGAAAACATTCCTCCATAATATTTCCTGTCATTGCTATATTATTTAAATATTTTGTTTATTACTTGATTGGACCTTTAAGGCTTTACGTTTTCTCCTCAGGGTTGAGAACTACACACATTTTCTCCCAACAGTTTGGGCACAAAGCATTATGTTCCGCTAGTCCATATGAATATTACATATCCACATGTGATTTTCTTTCCTTCACTTGTATTTCCCTCTGTCCCTTGTGGCAGATAATCTTAAATAAATTTGGATAGAAAGCTGAGAATGAATAATAATACTTTTGTTGACTAGAGTAAGACTTCCTTAAAAAAAAGCAAAACAAACCACCCCCCAATATTTTGTTCCTGTTGCTGTACAGTGCAATTCGGACAAGGTCACCCTGGGATTTCTCCCTCTGCAAAGTGACAGCAATAAGGAAATGACAGGAATAAGGAAAATGTCAGAAAAGCAGCCGTCCAGCTGTTTGGTTTTTAGATGACCTGCCTACCCTGGCAGGATGGATCTTTCTCTTTGCTTTTCTGCAGCAGCATCAATCAAAAACAAGTATATGATGCATACACCTGCATATGAAAAGGGCAATTTATGAATATAGTTGTAAAAAAAAAGTTAGCCAAATACCTGTGAAAGCATCAGCTGAACTTAATGTACTTAAAGATGCTATAATATCTGCTGTTTACAGCATCCTGTAATACAGTTCCTAATCTATGAAATATTTAGTCTACTAATAAGATCTCAAGGCCATAGTTATCTATTAATTAATCCATTTTAATATCTTAATATGTGAGACAAAGAAAAAAAACCCATTGCTTGCTTGTGTCATGTGATACCAGAAGCTTAATTAAAGCTCTTTAAAAATAAAAACCACTGGATACCATAAAAGTGCCAGGTGTACAAGTCATTATCTCAGGAGAGAAAAAGACACATTTTACTGTCCATAAAAGCTAAATTTTTCTAATACCAGCACCAATAAACCTTTCAGTTAATCTGAAAATGCACAGTGCTTGTTAAAGGTAAGCACAATGGAAGTATTATCTAGGAAAATTTTTCTTCTAATGAACAAAAATGTAAAATTAACTGCAAGAGAGCTCACAGTATTGACTAAAAATAAACAACTGGAGACTGCAGCTACTGCATAAGTACATACATTGTGGAACAGTCGGTTTAAATAACCCACCAGTTTATCAGTTCTTGTAGAGCAATCTCACATACTTAACAAGTATTAAGGAAAAAAAAAAGTGGTATCCCAGCCCTTTTAGTAAAAGGCAACTTGGGATACCCAGTGAAGAATGATGGTAAGAACTCAAAGTCTGTTAGTATAGGTAATAAGTCTAAAGCAATTACTACCTGCTACGGAAACACTCTATTGATTTGGCCACTTAAGTTTGATAAATGGGTGTCATATAGCAGAAACCATAAGAAGGAAGAAGCTCATAATCCTGGCACTGAATCTTAATTTATGGCAAGAATGTCAAAGTCAGTATTTTAAAAAAATACTGGTATTTGTGATAATGCAGGCTGCTTTCAAATGACACCCTCTTCCCCTCAGCATGGCAAAATGTCACAAGCATTAATATTCCATTATAAACCACTTCTTCCATCAGAGAAGTTGTAGTATACCCCACACAATTGTCTGCAATCCAGAACACAGAAATAATACTTGTTCTACTTATCAATAAAGATTATTTTAGAATTTTTCGTATCATCTGCTGGCAACAACAACATCCACATGCCGTTAGCATTTTCACATCTTCAGTTTACTTCCCCTTTGTGATTTACTATATACAATTTACATGCCCAAAGCACTGCACCACAGAACTAATAATGAAAATGCTCTGCATGTAGTAGAAACTTGTTCCAAACTTCAACAGCCTATTGAAATACTATGCCTTATTATTGGTTTAAGTAGTTAATACCTGTAAGAATCAATTTAAAATTTATATACTCAAATCACTATTGGATACAGTTGCAGGCTTTAAGAATTTTTGCAAATTCTGTGGAGAACTTCCAGGACAGCAGTTTGCAAAAACAGAATAAATAATGAATTCATAAACCTTTATGAGAAAAGGACATTTACTCCCCCAAAAGGCACTAGACAGTTTCTAGACCATCAGTAGACAAGCTTGGGATGGAAATAGTGGGAAAGTGCACTGAAACAGAACATTTGAATAAATTAGCTAAAGGCAGAGTCCTACTTCTGTGTAAACTTCTGGTTCAGCTGTTAATTTAACTACATCCCAAAACATCCACTAAAGGTTCTGCATTCACATAATGGCCGTGAATGAGGAATAGCTCATGAATAAATAGGTGTTTCTAATACTCTTTTCCAGGAATCAGTTCTAGAATCAACACTATTCAATCGTTTTCATTAGCGATCTGAAAGGCGATTTCTGATAAAACCAGAGAATGCCACAAAGATTGGTGAAAAGTAAAACCTTAAGAGGACACTGCAGTCACACAGGGCTTGTCCACAAGGTGCAGTGACAGTGAGAGAGGAACCCAAAGCTCATGAAAACCTAATGGGAATTGGTAAGTATTTCTAGCACATTGCAGTGTGGTGAGGACTGAACAGGTCAGAGCAGCACGGGACACTGATGCTGACTCAGCAATGCTACTTTTAGATTGAGGCAGCTCACAGGACTCCAGCTTGGGGTTGTCTAATGCAGACACAACTGAACAGTATCTGGATCTCTGGTGTAGAAATGACTGCAGAGCAATCTGGATTACATCATAAACTGAGCCAAATCAGACAAAGTGTATTTTAGCACACTGAAAACATTTAGGGACACGTCATGCAGGCCAGGTCTTCAAAACGGGAGACTGTAAAGTCATGGTTCTAAAAAATTACACTGGATAAGCAATGTCGCACCAATATTCAGTGTTGTGCAGTGGCAGAAAGGACATATAGTCTATAGAGAAATAACTTTACTTATATAGATGGTGTTGGAATACTATATAGTATTCTGGTGCTCATATTTCCAAGAGATACTGGAAAATCTGGAGAGCGTAAGGAAAAGAAACATAGATATGAGTCAAGGTCTGGAAAAAATGCCTTATTGTGAAAGTTATAAACTGCTGAATACTGGACTCTAAAGAAAGCTTATTTAGCAAAACAAATACGTATGTGAAACCTGAAGCCAGATTAATTCAAACTGGAAAGAAAACACAAATTTTTAGCAGTGAAAGTGATAATTCACTGGAATAAACTGCCAAGGGAAGCGGCAGATTCTTTTGATATCTTCCAATCATGAGAAGATCTCTTTCTGGAGGACCAAGTGTGAGATCAGTCCTGCAGTAAAGTTAAATGGTGGAAACGAGGGTCTGTGATAAACAGGAGGTTAACCTGGCTCTTAGTCTCCTCTATCATAAACCCTGTGAATCTAAAAAAGTGAAAAGCAGGTAACAACAGCATAAGATTCTCCTATATCCTTTCATTTAACAGTTATATTTTAAGGTATCGATCCCATTTTCCTCTGGAGACAAATGGATCAATAGAACAGGCTCACAAAAAGAAAATGAAGTTTGGCTCTAAAATTGGTAGCTACATCTTCTAAAAGTAACAAGCTGGCTTCTGTGTTTTGACTGAGAATACATCCTACAAACAATTGTAAAGTTTGATAAAACAGAAAGAGATATGAAACTTAGGGCTGATATTTTTAGGTAACTTCAGGCAAACTCAAGGGATTTTGAGACCTATCATCGATGCAGTGAAACTATTGTATACCGAATTTATTTGCTAGATCAGGAAAAAGAACATGACTTCAAACTGGTCATTGAGCCAGGGAATTATTTCAGAGTGGTGCATAACATTGTGAAGGTTGCCTAAGAACTGGTAAACAAGTACTGAAAATGAGAGAGAGGAAGAATGGGCAGATACAGCAGTGAGATATTTTTTCCACTGATAGCCAGAGGTCAGCAATTACACAGAAAATCTGTAAGCAATGTCACACAGGAGGTGAGAGAGGAAATGAAATATGATTAAGAGTCCTATTTAGGCATGCTGTGTGAAAGGCCTGTCTGTTTGCCACCTCAGATAAAGTTGTTGAGGATATCACATTATAGAAAGGTCTTTTTAGAAAAATATTCTTCTGATTTGTATCTAATGACTAGTGTTCCATATGCCTGTACTGAGTATATGATCATCAGAAATTCGGTCATGTTAACGAGTCTTGTAAACTCATCATCTCATGCATGTCTTTTTTAACCATCGATTTTACCACTGTTCTTCCATACAGACTAGCAGGAGAGACATCACTGCACAGCAGTTTTCAGATGCAGACTGCCATTTTGACCAAGCCAGTGGAGCATACTGGGGCTGCCACTGCTCCGTGACACCATGGGCCAGCCAGAGGAGTAGGTGGAACTCAAAGCTGGGCCCAAACAACGGTTCCATTTCTTCCTACAAGGACATAAAGCTCTGTATTGGGCTGCTGGAACCGCCATTATAATTATATATATATATTCACACTGAGATGAACAGTGCATGTACCTCACCCTAAAGGTATGCACTCTGATTTGCGTATCAGAAATGTCGATGTTCTCCTACAAGCACTTTATCTGTAACAGAAGGCAGCAAATTAACATGCCAAAATTTAGACGTGACTTTTTTATTGAAAGGGGGATGGATTTCCATCCTTATTTCAGGACTTAAAAAATAAATTTCACTTTTTAAAAAGAAAAAAGCCCACAACACATTTATGAAATTTCTGTGGATTGTTTTCTTACCAGCATAACACTGAATAAGTTCTGCCATTAAAGCACTTTAGTAAAGGAAAAAAATGGACTGACTTCAACAGATTTTGGGCCAAGACTTTTGCCTAAATAGTACATCCGTATTTTCAAGTGGTTTTCCTAACAGGCTGATCTAAAGCTCACTGAAGTTCATCAGATTCTTTCCTGTTGAGTATAATGAAGTTTGAATTCAGCCTATGGAGTGATCACTCCACAGGCTCAGATGCATGTCTGAGAGGAAAGACTGAAGTTTCACTTCCAAACTACAAAAAGAGTCAACTTCTGTCCCTAAGAGTGCTTAGAAAAGAGAAGCAGAACCATTAGACTACGAAGAGTGGTTGAACCCCCAAAAGCCTGGCACTCCTCACTGCCCAAACGACTCCTAAAAAGTTACTAAAAAACCATGCAGAAAGAATACTGGATTGCTGATTCTTTGCTTCATGCTGAATCCAGCATTCACCAGCGATGGCCAAAATACAGCATGTATCTTTGACAGTGTAAGGTACAGTCATGCACCTTCAGCCACAACAATTTTTTGAGTGACAAAGCAAGAGCAGGAACTTGCATTAGTTTTAGGTAAAGCAGCCTGTCATGGTTTAACCCCAGCCAGCAGCTAAGCACCAGGCAGCCGCTCCCTCACTCCCCCCATGCTCCCAGTGGGATGGGGAGGAGAATCGGGAAAGAAGGTAAAACTCATGGGTTGAGATAAGAACAGTTTAATAACTAAAGTAAAATATAATACTAACAATAATAATAATAATGAAATAGAATAATAATGATGATGATGATGAAAAGGAATATAACAAAAAAAAGAAGAGGGGGAAAAAAGGAGAAAAAAACCCAAACAACAAACCAGTGATGCACAACGCAACGGCTCACCACCTGCTGACCGATGCCAGAGCCGTGATCCGCCCCTCCCGACCAACTCCTCCCAGTTTATATACTGGGCATGATGTTCCATGGTATGGAATATCCCTTTGGCTAGTTTGGGTCAGCTGTCCTGGCTATGCTCCCTCCCACCTTCTTGTACACCTGCTTGCTGGCAGAGCATGGGAAACTGAAAAATCCTTAACTTAGGATAAGCGCTCCTTAGCAACAACTAAAACATCAGTGTGTTATCAACATCATTCTCACACTAAATCCAAAACACAGCACTGTACCAGCTACTAAGAAGAGAGTTAACTCTATCCCAGCTGAAACCAGGACACAGCCTTAAACTGGACTTTCAGGCCCTCACCTGGGTGAAACACCTCCATAGAGGAACTGAGAAAGAATTTCCGTAAGTCGTCATCAACATAAGCACCCCATTGGGATAACCAGATTTAAGAGTATACAACCCTGCCACACACACCACCACCCTGGCGTAAAATACATGATGTTAACGTTTACAAATTGATTCATGAGATTCCTCTAAATATTTTTCTTTTTCAGCCATGCAAAATGGAAGGTCAATGAAGACAGATAATATCTTTTATTAGATCAACTGATGCACCTGGAGAAAAAAGACAAGTTTCCAGTCACTTAGCCCCTCTTTCAGTTCTGAATTAGAAGCAGCCATCTTCAAAATGAAATACAAATTGGGGACAACTGTTCTAACTAGATATATTGATCAGTCAGTGCACCCAAAATGAAAGGGATACAATATTTAGGGAGTAGATGGGGCATTAACAGGAAGAGGGCTGATAAGGTGCTTATCTCTATAAGAAGGAAAGAGACAGGTAAATTATCAGGCACATGTTTCATTCTTCACTGTTTGAAGCTTCGCTATTTGGATGAATGGCCAAGACCTTGAGTAAGAGATATGAAGATTGCTTTTTAGTAACATATGTCTTCTTGATGTCTATACATGCACAAAGAATGTCTTCAAGGATTAATAGTTTATAATAGCTTGGAGATCCACACAGCATAATGAACACAAGCAACAAATCTGAACTTGAATCCGCTACAGCTGCAGTGCTCCGTATATTGCTAAGCAATACACTGTTAATTTCACATTAGCTTTTGTTTTTCAGTCTGTGCTGGTTTTGTCTGGAGTAGAGTTAATTTTCTTCACAGTAGATAGTATGGGGCTATGTTTTTGTATTTGTGCTGGAAACAGTGTTGATAATACAGAGATGTTTTAGTTGTTGCTGAGCAGTGCTTACACAGTGTCAAGGCCTTTGCTGCTTCTCACCCCACCCCACCAGTGAGTAGGCTGGGGGTGCACAAGAAGTTGGGAGGGGACACAGCTGGGACAGCTGACCCCAACTGACCAAAGGGATATTCCATACCATATGACGTCATGCTCAGCATATAAAGCTGGGGGAAGAGGAAGGAAGCGGGGAGCATTTGGAGTTACGGTGTTTGTCTTCCCAAGTAACCGTTACGTGTGATGGAGCCCTGCTTTCCTGGAGATGGCTGAACACCTGCCTGCCGATGGGAAGTGGTGAATGAATTCCTTGTTTTGCTTTGCTTGCGCACGGGGCTTTTGCTTTACCTATTAAACTGTCTTTATCTCAACCCACGAGTTTTCTCACTTTTACCCTTCCGATTCTCTCCCCCATCCCATCAGGGGGGAGTGAGTGAGCAGCTGTGTGGTGCTTTGTTGCTGGCTGGGGTTAAACCACAACACAGTCTTTGAAAAGGAATGTAGTAAGAATCTTTGGACATTGAGAAACTGTGCCTCACTTTCCTGGATAACTTCTCTGGGGCACAGTGTTACTGGAGAAATGCCCCTCTCTGTGTTTCAGGCTGAGAAGTCAATATTTGTACCTTAAAGGACACTCACCGTTTAGCTCCTGCATCTAGGCATTAAAAGAACACTCATTTCATCAAGAAATGTATCACTGCAATATAGAGGAATAGGAAAGCTGTGCCTTTTTTTAGTAAGAATCAATATTAGGGTAAGATGGGCCTTCCTTTAATGTTCTTACTCCCAGCAGGAGTAATAGACAATGTAAGAACAACTATTTAAATCCTGACAGTTATGGACCTAAATCCTAAATTATCCCAATCCTAATCCTAAATTAGCCTCAACAGTTTAGGATTTGATTATTCCTTTTTATTATCTTTCTCAATTTTATTGGGTATTTTTGTCCTAAAACATTCTTAATCAGAACACAAAGCATTAACTGTCATTTAGATGACTTTGATGATAACACTCTACATTTTCTATTGAACATACTCTGGTACTTGGTGTAACTGATGTACTCCATGATATTTAAAGGATAGCTTTTAAAAGTTTATTGGATGATTTGCTAATTCAGATGTCTTGCCTAGTATTTTTCTCTTTCTGCAGAACAAAGTAGATCATATCCTCCCAGGAATTCCTTTACTTCCATTCCATAATATGTCAGCAGTAGCTTTTAAAAATTATTTTTACATGACTGCAGCTTCTCTTTTTTTAAACATATGATTTTCACTGTCAAATGGGAAAAGTGACTGAAATAGCGCAGACTTGCTCTCATATCTGTTATGCTATTTTTTCATGCTTGGAAGTATTGTAATGTTCAAGGGAGCAATTAAAATTGTTCCGCTGTGTAGTAACAAAGAATACGATTCTAAAGTCAAGTGCCAGCCAAGAAGGTTTTGTAAACTAAGAGAACACCAATTTTCTGGATGTTATAATATGCTATGTAGATATTTACTCTGAAAATAATAAACTTCATTATAGTTTCAAATTTTGAACAAAAAAATTGAGAAAAGAATTTAAACAGTGTCCATAGCATTACACCAATGGAATGGACCACTTAGAAGGCAAAACATTTGAGCAATAAGATTAAAAATCTATAAATATAAATAATGTTGTTTTATAACTGACAAACATTTTCTTTCAGGAATGTTTTAATTTTATATCACATACCATAAAATATATTTGGTTTCAGTGGCTTCACTAACCTCTTCAACATTGCATTTTTCTACTTAGAGAGACAAATTTAATCCTATTTCTCCTTCTATTATATATTAATGTTTACAAAAATATTGTACCCATGAAAGTTATATTTCTAGGATTCAATTTCAGTACTTGAAACAGTACCGACTCAAAGGCTTTTACAGAAACAATATGTGAAAGCATTTCGATGAAACATAACTGCTTTAGGATTTCCCTTCAGTCCCTTCATGACACACTTAACAGTATTTCTCACACTTTCAAAGAGATCTGGTCACTTAAGGAAGACACAGACAAAAACTGTAAAAATAAAGAATTGACAGGTATCAAACTTAAAGCAAAGTGCAGTAACATTAACACATGGCAAATCATACCTCTTTACTATGCACAAATCCTTTTGCAAGAAAAACAGTAAGAGGTTAGTATAACTTTTAACACCATCCCTTCCTCTCTGCCTTTTAATTATTCCCAAGCTCTCAATTTTATACAACTCCTGAGCCACACGCTCTCCAGCTTGGCACTACATGGACACCTGAGACGAGGTATTCCAGATAACTACTCTGGGCAGAGCAGGCAGGACTGCAGAAGACCTTTATTCCAAACTATGCAACTTGCACACATTAAAACCAAAAGTTTTTCTAACTGTGCAATTTCAATGGGATGAAAGATGTCAGTGGACATGGATAACAGGGGAGCTAAGGATACATCAAAAGCTCCAGTGCCATTAACTGGTGTAGGGTGTCTAGTGGTGGTGGTGGTGGTGGTGTGGTCTAGTTGCATCGTATTTCTTCAGTAAGGCTCTTTCTGTCTCCTGTTTTACACATATGTTGCAACCATCTGCAAGTTACAGTTTCTTACCTATAAAACTAGGAATGGCTTTTTCTACATGGGTTCTTTTGGTTGTCATTTTATCTCTCTCTCTCTCTTTCTATTTATTACGGACATACTAAAACATTGCTAGTGTAAGTAAGTCAGACGTGACATAAGATCTAGACAGGCTACCCTGGAACCAGAGAGCCAAATAACTCACATATTACATTTTGCACTGAAGAGATGAAGCAGCACTGTTCAGAGTTATCTCATTCAATTAAATGCTCCACCATTCTAGTTTTGTAAATTTTATAAAAGTAATTCTGTTCTTCTGTGTAACTGTGTCTCAGAACGAGCAGACTGGGCACATTGACACTGGGATTGTGAATCATTTTACTTACGGTAGATATCCCTTCAGCGAGGTACTTGGAACACATGCTTGTAGATAAATAAGCAAGTCCTCAACTATACGCTGAACAACTATAGACTAAATCTATGCATCAGACTCAAGACTCCCCCTGCCTGGGGCTGGCAGAGAGATCCAAATTTCAGGCACCTCCACAGAACTGCACATACTTGTACTGCTCTCTCCCACTTCAGCAATGGAGAAAAAAAGGGACCGGCCTGAGGAAGGCAACCAGTTGCTCTGCTCTGTTGTCCTTAAATTTGTGGAGCAAGAATCCCTTGCAGTAAGCGTGAGGATGGGCACTGAAGTATGCAAAGGGATGGAGAGGTATTACACAGTAAAGAAAAAACTTGAGATTTTCCTTCTAGTATTTTGGTATTATTATGTTTTGAAATAATGGTACATAAATGAGAGTTTTGGAGAAGTATCTTTCCATATAAATAAAAGGTAATATCCTGAAGAAATTAATTTCTATTTAAAAATTTAAAAAGTAAAGATAAGGGTATCAACAGAAGGGTCTAAAGACAGCTATAGTATAGCCATACTAAGAGTACATATAAATTACTGCTACAGAGTCAGCACACTGCGTTGTAGTTTGGCAGAGAGCTCAGAATTCCTGAACCCTGGCCCAGGGGATCAAAAGGTGAAGATCTGAACATCTGGCTGATGGTGGGAGAGAAGACAGTTTAAGTTTCCATTCTCTTCAAGCTGGCTAATATGTCAAGCTGCATTTTCAGCACATTAATTGATCTCTTGATTAAAACAAAGTGTTCCAGATTTCAAGGAAAAAAAAACCACAGCAAACCCCCATATATAAAAAAGATAATATTTTACAGAAGTTTGGAATTCTCAAGGCATACAAATCTTTTGTGTCTAACCAAGTTTAACTTGAAAATTAAAATGAACCTTCCAATGAAGTTGACTGTATAATTTCTTTTATTTAAACATTTGAGGTAAATTTAATAGATATCCTTTGCTTCAAAAACATTCAAGAATAGCAAGTAGTATTTTTGCATACTAAAATAGCTTTGTTTAGTGTTCGTAAATGGCATAGAGAAAACTCAAACTGAATGTACATTAGGGCAATTTCACACCATCTTTTTATCAATCTTACAGTGGGTCAATTTAACAGTGGGTGAGCAAGTAACACCTACAATGAAAAAATCCAATGGTAATGAAATAACCATAGTCTTTCATCTTTTTCTTTATAATATGCTTGTGTGCGTACACAGAAAGTGTTACTCTGTGATTTGAGTAATGACTGCAAGACAGAGTGTCAAAATAGTCACTGCCTAAACCAAAATAATATTTAATTTTCCTTCAAACAAAACAAACAAGAGTTGCATGAAATAAAGTATCCTATGCTGTGGATGACAGCTAAAATGGGATGGGAAAAACCAAGCATTTAAAAATCTTTAAAGATATCCTAAGAATTAAAAATAGAATTGAGTTGGCATACAAATAAAATTTGAGTGCTAGACTAATCACTAAGAGCACAGCTGGAACAGCAAGGACAACAAAGATCTGGGTCTCTGCCATTCTTCATAAAGTAATGCTTTCCATGCTTTTTCAGCCAAGGATCCCATGCTTTTTGAGAGGTGCCTTACCATTAATGCAGAGGGCAACCAAAGCAATACAAGGTCCTCTGACTTCTCTAGGGTCACGTAACCAACCAGTTTAAGAAAAGAAAAATCTGTCCCATATCTCTTCTTGCCTACTCCCATGCTCTCACATTGTGTGCTACTTCACCCTACGTTTCAACACACATTTCTTTTTGCTTAAACTCATCTGTCAGGGCAGCTAGAATGAACCCTTTTGACTATGCCGCTACAGAAAGTGAGCTTCATAGCCACAAACACACTTGAGCAATTAAAGACAGTGTGAGTAACACAGAAGAGTGAAACCGACAAAATAAATCCTAAATAATGGGCTAGATTAGGTTCTGCTGCTGGAATTCTGAGCCTTGTTGGACTCTTTCCTCACTGGCTGTTTCAGAGTAGATGGAGCTCTACCACAGTCTGCATTAATTTCCCAAGCTTACCAAAATCAGGGAAACACAGTGATGAGAAGAAAACTATATCCTTATATCCTGACTGCAGTATTCAAATGGCATAGCAAATGCACAGGGATTGCCTCTGCGCTTCGCAGGCTTACTCACGCTGGCAGAAAGGAGAGGTTCAAACTGGGGATCAAAGGGATGATTTCATCTGAGATGTGACAAAATGCAGAGAAGGGTGCACCTGCTGAAAGAAACTGTTTTGTTTTGTGTGTGCTGTTTTGTTTTTGTTTTTTTAAGAAAGTAAAGCTCTCATTCAAAGAGAGGTTTTCTTAATAAAAGTATTTTTTATTAGGGATAACTGTGATAAGAGGGCTTTCCACTTTCTAGATGTAACTAAGATCTCCGGGTTTGATTTATTCAGCTCCTTTATTCTAACCTTCAAATGACTCCTGCAGTCTTTTTTGCACAGTCTGAATACAAGAAATGGAAAGCTTCACAAATAAGAATAACTGTCATCAGATGAAACTTGAAATTTGGAACTCAAATTCCTTGGACTGTAAATGGCACAAAAAGTCGGCCTCCCTTATCCTTGGAGAGTCATTTGTGTAGCTACGAATCATAGGAAAAATCTTTCAAGATGAAATATGAAAAATGATAACAGAAAATAATTGCTTAACACGTGCATAAAAGTATGACCTGAGCAGTAATGCTGTGATTACATTTACTACCTGAGAAAACACTTGGCTTTGAGGAAGAGAGATTCTCTCAAAAGACATATCTATAATTACAACTCCTTTGCAATGAATGTTGTACAGGTCCTTAGAAAACGTTACACACAACTAAACAATTTCTGCAGCTAATATACAGCAAAGCCTGAAAGCCCCCTGGTACATGTTGCATCAAAACACCAAGTTTGTGTCTTCATTAATTCTTTTTAAAATTCTGTACCTCTCTGGGAATGATCCTCTCTTTACTTCGTTCTTTTTATGTGCATAAACACTACTAGAGAGAGGAAAAGGTGGGTGGATACCTTTGGAGTATGTGAACACTATCCATAACTTTGGTAAAACTTCTGTAATAAACGACTATAGCTATGTCAAAAAATTTGCATCACTTTATGCTGCCTGTGCAAATACATCTTGGTAACTGATCTTTTTACTATAAACTGTTATATACATCTGAGCAGGATGCCCTTGGGAGCCACAAACTCCAGATACAATTGCAGCTACAGTTTTGAATCTATCTCCTCTGGTGTACAATGCCTTACACTGACCATCAAAGCAAATGTTATATACAGAGATTTCCCATATGCTTAAACAGAGCAGGGTGACCTCCGCATGGTAATTAATATAATTCAATCTTTATTGTAGGCTCTGCTTGGGTGTTTCTTTGTTTTGTGTTGTCCAGCTGACTGGAAGATGCACGCCCTCATGTAATCCTTGTCCACCTTTGGGCAGTCCACCACCTCCTCTGACCTTTCCCACTGAGTACCTACCTACTCCTTCAACAGACAGCTGTGTAGTTGTGGATTCTTGGCAAATGTGGCAAGAATTTGTTTCTAAGTTATATAATGATCTAAAAATGTATCCTACTCGTTGCTTCAAGTCAGCTGATATTTCACAAAATAAATTGTGTGGGATATGCTGTGGGGAGTCTGGAAGAAAAGAGCAGTAACGCCTGAAAAATGCAGAGAAAAGTTGCAATACTTAAAATTTTGAAGTACTTTTTGGGATTTTCAGTCTCCTCTTCCATTATACAACTTTTTCATGAAGTTGTAAGTATTTTCCCAGTTCTTAAAAAATGACCACATTAAATATGTGCATTTCTGTTTTACACATATGTAAAAATCTCTGATATATTGATATATGGGTCATTAGCAGTGTTTTACGGTACCCAGCCTACTGCAAACACTAACTGAGAGGAAAGCTGTTGCTTTCTGAAAAGACACTGTGGTCTAATGCAGCCGAACCCTTCTGACAGGTAGGATCTGCCGCTTTTCCTGCACTTGGACAAAACCTCACACGTGCTTCTTTCAGCCTGGCATGTACTTGTAAAGAAACCACTCCCATTAATGAAATGCAGATAAAATGCAGAAATAAAGCATATACTAAAAGTATTAAATACAAACCCATTTCAAGTAAAATATTTCCAAATCTAATACCAATCCTACGATCGTTCCAAGCTCCTGACAGCAACTACACGCACTCTGCACTCTCTTTTCCACCCTTCATGTGGACCATCTAGAGTATTTCAATCAGAAAGTTCCTATCCAAACTACATACCTCCCAGGTTTGGGAAAAATCAACCCTTGGTTACACCTTCAGAGGGAGCATCCCTCGTCCCCTGCAGCCCCCATTTCTGTAGTCTCCTTATCTACGCTGGTGTAACTGCCTGAGACAGCTATATGACAAACTGATACAGCTATAAAACAATAAGCAATAATAACGGCAATGACAACATTAAAGGCGAACTTAGTAGATAGAGGCTGGAGCTGCTGTTGCAGAAAGACGTGGGTAAATACGGTCGTAGTGGGAGAGCATCTGCAACAGCTACTTGTGCACCAGCCAACGCAGATAAATCACATGCTCCAGGTGATACACAAGTATTTGCAAGACAGCAGCAAACGAAGGGACCTAATGTATTGGCTTGTAAACTTGACGACTCTGAGTATAACCCTATTACGAGCTCCTACTACATTGATTTATTATCCACATTTGCCTACCGCAGGATCCTAGCACTTTCTTTCAGAGGGCACAGTCGGAGACTAAGGAGAGTGCCCACGAAGCAGGACCCAACATGACTATTTCATTCTAATTTCATTCCAAGCTGGAGAGTTGTAATTTGATTGATTGTGGGTTAAAGTCAAAATCAGAAGGATCTCTGACCTCTGAAATGTTACATGGGCAATTTTTGCTAAATTAGGACTTGAATCTCCATGAGCTGCATACACATGTTGTGCAACAGATATGTTTTACAACTGATAACGTTACTTAAAACACATGCAATAAAAAATATGGTTAAGTATTTGAGTAAAACTTAAATAACAACCACAAAGCACCAGAAAAATGCTGTAAAATACCCATAAGGGCTTGATTAATATAATAGAAAACAAGAAATTAGGGGGTTGAGGCTTGGAACTATCAGAAAATCCCTTAAAACCACATGAATTTCAGGGAATTAAAAGATGGTTCCAGGCTATACTTTGAATTTGGGGGCATCTATCACTATGAAACAGGTCATTAACAGTATTTAAAACTAATCTTCATGTGAACGCACTGATGTTTTTAGTTGCACAACATTATATAAACAAAAACAACCAAGGGCGAATTTGATGTTTTAATTTATGAAATGGCAACTGGAAATCCTGCTTTGCTTATGCACTTGACCTTGCTATGCTCATGGTGTCTCTTTGCAAAACTGCTGAATACTAATTTTTAAGCACGTCGTTCTTCAAGTGCTGTTTTAAGCACCCCCTACTACACAAACAGATGAAGCAAACTGCCGACCAACTGCAGTGCATGTAATACACACAGTGTGGTTAACAAACAGCATTCTGTAAAACCACAAAGGCCAACTAAGTCTCTGATTAAGTCAAGTGAAATCAGTATTGTTACCCCAGGATTACATTATATCTAACTTCTTAAGTTTTAGGTATCTCTGTCTATCTATATACAGATGTCTTGAAAAATTTCTTACCATCTCCACAAAAATATTAGACAAAACTAAGCCTGACCTTGGAGAAAATTTGTAGAAGAGGAACAAAGCAGCAATTAACCCCTAAGATTTGCACTTCCATTTTTCTACCCCCCCACTGCTGACTTTGTCATTCCTTTAATAACAGAAAGATTTTCAAAATTTCTAGTCCATTAACCAACAGCTTGTAGACACCAAGAAGCAGACGGGAGAAGGCACAGGAAGGAAAAAATAGAAAATGCTGCACATAACTGTACAGAAGGGAAGATGATATCAGACCAACTCATAATCTGAAGCTTTTAAAATTATTTAAGGATGTTTCTATAGCTTTACAGGACTCAGGCTTTGGAGTCCTGTTGTTAACCAGAACCACTTTCTGCAGAATTACTACCTTTTTTACCATGAAGAGATAAAGCATATTATTTAAAATACTTGAAAAATAATATAGAATCATTCTTAATATCTGATACCTTAAAGCTAATAAATACAGATGTACTGAATTTTATAATTTAAATATTACTTTAATACTTTACTGATTCAGTGTGTAATGTGATGTATCTATAGAAATTAAATTTTATTTTCAAATGCACTAGAATAATTAATTTGTAAAAATGCTGTCCATTTTCATGGCTTTATTTTATATATTTAATTGAGCTTTCTACATTGTAAATTACATTCTTAAGGGACAACATCTTACATTTCATCAGATTAATGCTCTGCCAATTTAATATGCTCACTAAGAGCAGTAGTTTTCATAACAATCAACTAGCTCTCTGAATCCTCTTTTGGATGTTAAAAAGACATTATTTCTATTCCTAAGATCTTTGCTACTACTCTCTCCAGACATAGCCTTGCTCATAATATTAGCTATCAGGAGATTAACATAATGTGCTAAACGGCTAATAAAATCTTTTATATGTTTTGTATTTATTATTTGAGAATTTCTACTTTCTCTCTTTATCAACACAGTGCTGTGACAAAGATTTGGACAGCGATTATATGAATTGTCATAAGTTTGTGATGAAACATTAACCGAGATCTGTATTCATGTTATAATCTGACTACACAGAATTTTCTTCTTCCTGAGCTCCCTGTATAGAAATGAGAATGAAGAAATAGAAATTCCTCTGAGGTTATAACGTTTCTGGTGCCTGACAGAGGAGAGAGGGGGAGAACAAGAACTGTTCACTCCCCCCCCAAGTCAATTCACACACACACACAAAATCAAAGAGAGGCAGCCCTGAAATGCCCAAGCTCCATTTCCTGCTCCAGTCAAGGAGTGATTATTTATACAAATCCAAGCAGCACCCCGAGGGGACAGCAAGAGTACACCTCCCTGCAATATGGCACAGCACAGGATTTCCCCAGACTTCTTCACAGGAAAAGGAAAGTGCAGATTCAAGTCTACTCAGGCCATAAAGGAAACCGCGTGAGGCTTTCCTGCATCTGGATGCATTTCTCCCTCTTAAGGGATGGAAATAACACCAGTTCTCCTTCTTCCACTTTTATACATACACTCCATTTTTTTCTTTTTCTTACAATTTCATGAGGGCAATTTTGAAAATATTTGATTTTTTTTTAAGAAAACATGAAAGGAAATCAAAAGAAAACTGAAAGAATCTGAAAACTTTCATTTCAAGTTTCTCCCTCTCTGCCTTCCCAAACTCTCTTCTCCCATTCACATTTTGGTTTGGGTGTGAAATTACAGGTTCCCAATAAGATTTCCCACTGTATTAACTTTTGCATCAAACATTTTTGAGTGGTTGCATTCCCTGCGTGTCAGAGTAGGGCACAAACTGTAAGCCTCATCCAAAGGTTTGTAGACCTGGAGTTCAAGTTTAGAACTTTATTTTTCATTTAAATGACCAAACACTTTTTTGTCCCTCATTTACAAGGAAGCTGCATTTCATGCATTTACATTTACACAAATCTACAAAAAGTCCAAGACAACAGCTTTCTGGATGTTAATTGCAAACCCCAATGCTCTAGGGAATCCCACTAGGGCACAAGCAGGGGGCCATACACGTGCCAGGAGATTAAGTACAAAAAAACCTACTACCTATAGCTGGAGATACATTTCAACTACTAAGTTAGCATTTAGGGGGTTTCCTTTGCAGATGTACCTGCTTGAGGAAATCTGCTTTTCCCAAGGAGAGCAGACTATTGCTCTATCAGATGCAAAGACATCCCTTGCCACTGCCCCTGCCTTCGACATCAAGAGTCTCACAGCAGCTCTTGCATGATTAACAGAGCCATGAAGCAATGGCTGGTCTTAAGATTGCCTTAATTAACCCTGATTCCCCTCACCGCTTCTTTTACCTCTGTGATCCACAGATCTGAGAAAGCACTTCCAATCCCCTTCCACACCTTCAGAAGTCTCTTTAAAAGGTGGCAGCTGGTAGTGTCACTCTCCTCAAATTAATCTAAGTAGCTTCATAGGGATATCCATCGCTTGGTCTTGTGATGCCAATGGTCTCATTACTGCAGGACTGAAATTCCCACAGCAAAGTGCAATTTTAGGAGGAACCACTCTCTCAACCTCCGAAGCATCTCTCTTTGTCGCAAGGACACAAAACTACACAAGACGGAGAGAATCGCCTTCCCCCTCCCCAATCTCTGCGACAGTTGCTCAAATAGGAAAAAGCTCACAGATCTCTTCCCCTCTCGTTATCAAAGCAGAAGAGAGCAGGACACATTTTTTGCTCCTTGCACATAGTTGAACGGAGAAAAAGCATCAGCTGGATCCACACAGCTCAAACCCACTGCTGATGGCAAGAACGTTGCTGTTTTTCTCAACATGAGACAACCACAACCTGTCGGATTAATATTCAGACAATACTTAACCAGTGAAGCTACAGACCAAGGGGCACTTATCTAACTACTTATCTGCATCAATAAATATCAGAGGTTATACATCCCCAGAACAGACAGATTTTTTCCATGAAAAGATTCATGTTACTCATTTAGTCACACATTTCTCCAACTTGTTAAATTCTATGAGGCACTTACACAGATGCATACAAATATGCCATTTATATATCAACAAAGGACTAAAGCAATTACAGAGTGTTTTTAAATGTTATAGCACATACTGTATTATGCAAGTGAGGAACAAGATATCAATCTCACCGTTCTCCTAGTTGAATATAAATGTAGTATCTGTATAATCCAACCATTCATATCTCAGACAAATATTGTAATTACTTACTTTGTCTATGTTGCTCTGCAATATTCTATAGCAGAATGGTATCACTTACAACAAATGGCATGGTATAGGCATTTATAAACACCAGCCTTGGAATATGTACATATAGCAAGGTTTGGGGAACAATTCTTAACATAAACTGCAGGACATGTATGGGAAGATCACCTGCCAGATTATCCCAGGGGGAAAGGAGCTGGAGTACTGCAGATCATTAGATATGGCATACTCATCACCATTATGGCTGTGAAGAAAATGAGGGAAGAGGAACTGTCACAGGAGATGCTACAGAAAGAACTCAGTAATACAGTATCATATATAGGCAAAAGTAAACAAAAAAGAACCACCCAGTGTACAAAGAATCCTAATTAAGTTAAAAAAATCAAGACTTGAAAGTTTGGGAATGTCAGATTTATGGTTGTCTGTGCACTTGTATCTTCTACTCATTGTGCAGTCATCTCCTGTACTACATAAAGATAACCTACCTGTCTCGCCACTTTATTTACACAAACACACAGAAGAATTATCTCAAGTACTTCTTTGTTCACATTTTCAGTGTATGGTTATCGGTTCCACTGAATTTATTCTGCATTTACTACTAATTGACATGAATGTCTCATATTCACCAACTTAATGATAATCTAAGGACTTTTAGAGATAAGGACAGGAAAGACACAAACATAAAAAATACATGCACAATCTCAGAAGCATTTCTCACTTTCTATTTCCTTTTCTCTATCAAGCAAATTGGAACTGAAGTAGAGTAAAGATTTACTAAAGACACTCACTGTTCTGCTAAGATGAATCATTTCACCTCACTCTCAAACCTAAATAGCAATATGTTAGCAGGTGGAGAGAACAGATAACAGGCATCTAATCTGCCAAATGCTGCATCCACAGAGGTCCATTTATCTAACCTGCATGGTGTTTGGTGAAAATCTGGACAGATTGCTACGCCCTTAGAGAAGACCGCCTTTGTATCAGACGTGACCTTGCAATTTCTGAAACACCAGGTTTAAGTTTCAAGTACTGAATATTTGGGTATAAAATACTGAGCTCTGAGGTAACATGAAAAATTGATTCACAGCAATGCATATTGTATTAAAAAAAAAAAAAATCTCATTGGTCATTTAGGAGCCGTTACTACCATTACCTCATGAAGGTGATTAATCTCCTCCAAAAATACCAGGTTTATAGTTTGGGACCCATTTTATTTCATATTTTAGTTAATGACCTTGGGATGAAAATAAAGATGCACTAATGCAGTTTGTTGAGGATACAAAGTCAGCAGGTAGTCTTCCTAGAGGAGGAGAATTTGAATGTCCTATGGGGGGAAATGCATGATCTTGAAGACCCCAGAAACAGAACTGGGTTGAAAGTAATAGTCCAAAGGGCACATGGGACTAATAAAAAGAATTCCTGATATATATTGGGAGCTCATTAGTTGGAAATAGTAGCCTATTTTAGTCAGTCACAGGATGACTATGAGCCACTTAATTGAATCTGACCATGAAAAGGGCAAGGCAAGGTATTTTTGTAAAGAAGAGGGAGTATTCATACCATTGTATAGCCTGTACCAAGACCTCATCTAAGTATTTTGTATAATTCCAGTTACACATGTTAAAAAAAAAAGATGAATTCAAATTTGAACAGGTGCTGAACAGGACTATTACAGAGATCAAACATAAACCTATCTTATGGGAGGAGACTGAAGGGACTTGGTTTCTTTGTGCTGAAAAATGAATTCCGGGAAGAAAGATGACTGCTTGCAGCAAATGCACTGGGCAAAAGATTTGTTAAATCTACGAGAGAATGTTGGTGTTAGAACAAATGGGTAGAAACTGGTCGTGAATAAATTAAGGATGGAAACTGGAAGAAGGTTTGTAATCATCATTACAGGAGTGTAGTCCTACAACAATCTTCCAAAAGGAGAGATTGGGGAAGGAAAATCTAATAGGTGGAACCTAACCAGTCTATGAAAAAGACTGTATAATGTTGCATGCTGTGACAGAGAACTGGATTTAGTGACCTCTGAAGTCCCTTAAAATCCAATGTTTCTATTGGCTTAGCTGAGAGCCCTCATGTCTCTAAAGAGCTGTTTGCAGATACAAGCACCACAGCCACCACAGCCCATACAGTGATTAAATTTATTTTAAACAGCCTTTTTCATTCTGAACTATAGTTATACTTCAAAATAGCCATTTGTAAAACCTTAATGAGGCACAATTGCTCAGTCATACTTTCAGTACCCACAGCAGAATTATGGTCATGCAGTTCAGCGTCACATTTGGTGTCACAAACTATCTACGTCTAAAGCGTACAAGTTGGAAGTGCTTTGCATCTAGTGGGCATGTTTGGCTTTTAAATCTGATATCTTGTTTGAAGCAGTCAGTGCATCTCAGGAAAAATTAAGACCATAACAGAGAAGTCATCTTAACCCGTAAAAGGGAGGATGCTAATAGCTAGGACAATGACCTCTGGGTATTTATTCTCTATTTAATTAATTGTTTACTAAATAAAGCCTGTAAATAAACCAAAAGTGAGAGAAAAAAGAAACTCTCCCAGCATGATATATGATAAACAATAATTCCATATTAAATCATTATCATCAATCTCTTCTTGCTTAACCAATTACAGCAGGTGCGCTTACAGGCTTTCATAATCCAAGCTAAGCAATCTATATATAACTAAAATTTGATGAATGCCTATTTCCAATACTATTCCTTTTTGTCTCACTAACATAGCTTTTTGTGATTTTCTACATTTCTGCTATATAAAAGTTCTTCCAGGTAAAATATGATATCTCAAGATAGAAGCAGTTTCACACAATTGTTAAATGGAGTCATTTGCTCAGTTATGAGTTATAATATGGGAGGGAGAATGAAGCTTCATGACCTCCTGTAATATTAAGCTTTCTAAATGAGCATTTCCATAATGTTGACTGAACCTTCTAAGTATTTAAAGATGTGAACAGTTAATATCACAATTTTTAAAAGGCATCAGTTAGTCAATGTTCAAATTCAGAGACCATTGAGAACTGCCTCCTCATGTAGAAGATTCATGGCAGCCTAAGTAATTTCTAAAGACACATGGCTCTACGAAAGAGTTGTTCGAATTGTTGTGCTGTCTGTACAACACTTACATAAACACAACAGAAGAAGATAAGCACTCAATAATTTAGTTGAACAACAATATAATTCCTTCTAAAATAGCTTGTTGGAAACACTCTGATTTTAACTCTATGGAAAGAGCTTGTCATCCCATTATTAAGGCCTGCCAGAATAAAGTAAATAATGACACAAAAGCTAGAGTTCTTAATATTAATCCAAATGTAAATTTTCAGCAAAATTATTCTCTACTCAAAGAGTAATTCCTCTTTGTTAGAAGAAGATACAGCATTTTTCATACAGCACGAAACACTTTGATTCCTGTTCTAAGTATAAAGTAAAGCTATTCAGTCAAAGCCAGTCAGTACCTCCAGAATGCAAAGTCAAGTCACACAGCTTCAGAATACGCTTTCAAGGCACATTTGGAGCTTTACCCAAAACAGAACTGCATATACACAGCCTGTGACTCTCTTAGTGGGAAGGCTAATGCTTCCATTCATCAGAACACAGTAAAACATTTTAAAATACTCAATTACTAAACAAATATTAAAAATATAGCTAAATAATATGTAATTTCTTGATAGACGAAGCCTTCAAGGACTATCTGAACCAAGAGCGTATGTCTCTTAAAAAAGGAGACAAAGCATATCAGCTAATTTTTGTATACAATCCAGTGCCCAATACAAATATTTTTACATATTAAAAAATCTGTATATATGGTGAAACTTCAATACACATAGGGATGTGTAGATGGCTGTGATTCTGAAGAACCAGGTTTACTTTTACATAATGAGATCAAATTGTTACATTGGAAAAAATACAATTAACTTCATTAGATTTGCTCAACTAAGGAAACTATGGGATCACGTCAAATACACGCCTGTCTATAAAGAATTAAACCGTGAACTGACAGTAGTAGAGGTTCACCCTAAACTCCAAATGACTTTGCAATTGCAAGGGTCGAGTGCTACCCCTACAATCATTACAGTTTTGCCAAACTGTCTCGGCAACTTACTAATAAAGATATAAAATACATTCATTTGACACAGTGATTGATGAAAATACTAATGGTATTCTGCTTACTTATTAAAAAAACCTACTCTGGCTCTTCAGGCAAGTTGAATTTTATGAAACTGAGTTATCACAATGTTATTTTACATTTTACAACTTACATTAAAGGATCCCTTTACATTTAAAGACTACCAAAAAACCAAGTTGTTATGTGAACAGTGGATATAAAGAAAACTTGCCCCTTCCTGATATGTCTTACATTCTCCAAAACTGTTGCCACAATAATCTAATGTCCTGTCAGATGTCCTCCACAACTGCTCTCTGCCTCAGTGCAATACTGTCAGCATCTCCCTGCTACACCTCAACCCACCTAGCTTACACCTTTCAGCTTTTTTCCATTTTCTTCCAAATAACTTTGGTCAGGAGTATCTGCGTGTGCACAGATTGGCTAGGTATTGAATGTGGGCCAAATTAACTTGAATTTCTCAAGTTTATGCTGCGGACCTTCCCCAAGCAGAAGAGTGGGGGGACAAGTGGTGAGAAAAGCTCATCAGCAGCTCTGCTGAACTGTTGTTTTTCATGAAACTTGTAGAATAGACTAATGAACGTACGGAGAGGCAGAAAAATACTGTACATCTCATTTAATGAGAAAAATAGGCTATAAAGTTTACAATTGTCCAGACCAGCTCAAAGAAGCAGAAGAATTTCTAAGAACGGTATGCTGTATTTATTTTGCTGTTTGTGGTCAAAATTACTTAACCCTGATAACTTAATTTACATTTATTTATTATCTCTGCTCATTGTTTTTCTTCTCATGCCTGAGCTTTTTTTCCCTGTTTTAATTTTAAGGCACAGCAGGATTCCTGCTCTGTTCCTAATAGCTCTCACTGACAAAAGAACGCATGCCCATAATAGAATAGTGAAAAAATTATAAGCAGAAAGCAACCAAACCAAAGCAAACCAGCACCCAAACACGCACACATATCAGCTGGGGAATTCTTGCCGACTTCAGCTGCTGCTAGCTTTTTCTTTGGCAGCTTTCTGTTCCCCTGAAAAGCTCCAACCTCATTTAAAACCTGGCTGAGTACGTTCAGGAATAATTCCACTTTCTGTTAGTTTTAAGTGGCTGGGAAACCCTGCAGTGGCCTAAGGCATGATTCACTTGAGGAATTGGTCCGGGAAGAGTCAAGTTCAAGTCCCTAAGACAGCAGTGCCCCAAACAAATTAAGAGAGGCAAAAGGATAGTCCCCCATTATATCACAGGCAAGCAAGGCCCCTAAAAGAGCTTCTACGTCAGCTGCCTTTCAGAAGAGAGGATTTTTCTATAGAGGAAGATTCTCCACTGACTCCTCTAGAAACTTTAAGTCCCATCATTGTGTTTATGCAGTACAATATAGCTACGGTAGATCAAATATAGTCTAGTTTCTATATTCTGCCACTCAATTACTATATATCTACAGTACACAAAGAGCTGGGAAGTTTATATTGCAGTATTACAGACTGACAAACAAAACACAAATATATGTTTCCCTGTGAAATGCATCTATTCCAGTAACAAATTTTATGGTGCATCGTCTACATCAGCCATTTCTCAGTCAGCCATTACAAAAGCACAAATTTAGATCAACTTGAAACACCTGCACTTGAAATTCTGTGTCAGCAGCAAGCTGATAACATAAGAGGAAAGGAGTCTTTCGTGTTAATAAACAATGTAATGGAACTGATACAACGCGTGGCTATTGTCCTTTCAAGTTGCTTTGAGAACATCTACATAAATTAAATGCTCCTTTTTTCATTATCAAATCTCTGAGGTTATGATGTGCTGTATTTTATTAGTTCAGCAGTCTCATTCAAATAGCAGCTATCTAACACGATCCTTGCAATTAGTACCTTATGTACATTCTTGAACCAAATTCCTCCTCTGGGATTTAAAGAAAACCCAGGGTCTCATTTGAGTCTCTCTGTAATTCAGCTACACGCTACACTTTTACAGCTATGCAAATTAGCTTCAAGGAAAACTGTGATGTACAGCAAAGGAAGAGAACTGAAAATTAAAATCCTGCAGGAGAGAAAATATTTAAAATTTCCTTTACGTTTTTTCTTTTGTTTAGCTAATCCCTAAAGGCATTAGGGCAGCATGTTCCATCTTGAAAGTCCCTGTAGAATCATGTACTATTGAGCATAACTACAAATGTGATGCTTTGAGCAGCCAGATAATGGTTTTTAATTGGCTCATCATTGCAGCTTCAGCCCAAAAGCACAAAAATGAATTTAGAACCAATATTAACAGGTGATAATTAAATTATGGGGGCTGCATGCTTAATATATTGGAATAAGGCAGATGAGGCAACTAAGACCATTAACTTTAATAATGGAAATCAGTATCTACCTTAAGTAGTGTTTTATAGCACATTAGCAATGGTTGATTAGTGTTAAATCATAAAGCAAATTTTGTTTTCTTACTAAAGCTTTTTTTCACTTATTCTACTCTGTACCCGTGTATTTAGCGTGCACACTAAACTAAGGATGCCCATTTAAACCATTGGGCAAATGAGCAAAACTCACATATAAACCAGCTAATCAATGCATTGTGATGACTTGAGTACTTTATTTGTTACTTGAATAAGTTATTTACTACCCCTTAATATTAAAGCATCTGTAGATTGAACAATGAGTACAGTGGGAAACTGTTTTGAATCAAAATAGTTTTAGTAAAAGTATTCACCATTAAGTCAGCCAGGTTCATAACCGAGATTTCCCATTCCATCTTGGTGAAGCAGAACTACCTAGGTGCACTGTTCTTACCACTGTAAGAAACGATGCCATGTACAGATTAACCCTGCACTTCCTTAGAGCAACAAAAACAAACTTTGAGGATGTCTCAGCATCACTTGAGCTCAACAAAAGAAAGTGCTGTTTTCTCTTTTTTCATGTTTTCTTTTCCATGCCTTTACACCTGAGGAAAGAGGGAGGCTTTGAATTTTCCTGTTGTCTTTAGATAGGCACTCCACTATATGTCTTTTTCTCCACCTCTATCCTCTTCTCCATTCAATTTACCTTATCTAATGCAGCACTATCTCCTCAATCTTGCAAAACTCTGTATCATCACCTATTCTGAGTCTCCCATGACTGCTGTCTCCAAATTAAAGCTTTCATTCTGCTTGCCCTTCTGCTGCTACCTACACTCTTTGGTCTTTTCTGCAGTCTATCCTGTCAACTCATTCTTTCCCTTTACACCAGAGTGCTAGGGTTCCTTTTCCTACTTCTATGTCTGCCTCTTTGGCTTGAGCTCAGCCATCAGCTTCCCCTATTTCCACGCCTACCTACAGAGTGTGAGCTATCAAGTGCTTTAGGAAACTTAGTTTTTGAGAGACTTCTCTCCATTTGTGAAGTCTCATTTCTGCTTCTCTTTTCCTGCTCGACCTTAGTTTTGATCAGCACTTGTATCTTCCATGCTATTGAGGATTTTCCGTGTTCAGCCTCCATCTGAAATAACCTTCTTCAAAACCTAGCCATTCATCCACTGTTACTTTCTTTTCCTGCCTTTTAACTTTTTCTAACATCTTTCATCTGGATGGACTTATATGAATTCCCTTCCTCCCTATAAAAAACAACATAAAAATGGTCCATGAATCTATAGAGTGAAGCAGCCATAAAGTTACTACAAATCTACCCATTCCCACTAGTGGATCCAGGAACATACATAAATTAAGCCATGGAGGAGAAATATGGAGGTGTAACCACTTGTTTAGGCAGCTATGTATGAATTCAGAAGCCTGGGTACCTAACTCTTTGAATGAAAGCACCTATTAAGCTTGAAGGATTGAAATAATCTGCGGACCATGAACCACAAGGTTATCACTAGCCCTCAGGGAATATATTCCATAACTCTTTTCAAAGGTGCATGGTTTATTAATATATACTCTTAATAGCCTAAGTACTGAAGTCAGACTTTATGTAAAATGCAGAAGCCAGAGGTAAGGAGGTGGAAACGGCACTTCAGAATACGAAAATCAAAATCTTGAAGCAATTACCTAGAAGTCAAATGTGATCCACACAAGTTTCTTACAACATCATTGCCACCCTACTGTTGTTAATGTCAAATTCCAATGGAGTGCCATTAAACAATTGAACAAAGATTGAGTAAAGATTAAACAACTGAACTAAAGAAACAACGATTCTTCAAAAAACAATAACTCATTTCAAACTGGAAGTCAGATTTTATATCCAAACAACATGAAATTGTTGCAACACCTGTGATTTTCACCAAAACCAAAGTAAAACAAATGCTTAATATGCTTGATGCAGCTGTGGTGAAGGCTAAAGATAGAAGAGATCTTGAATGAAAATGAAGTTTGTCAGTTATGTAACAAAAGTTAGATACACATATGTGACTGTAACACACCCTCGCGGCTATAAATTGTTACACTCACCCCAATGAATTGTACAGCTAAGGTTTTACCATATATGAGCCCAGCAATAATGCCTTATTTTAATGTAAATCATCCCAAGGGAGTGCTCATAACACCTCTGTTTTGCACCACCGTTTATCGTATTTATAACACATTTTGCAGACAATCTATTTTAGATCTGTGTTAGAGAGATTTACTTTTTTATTGATAATATTTCTTATATATCTACATGTAATGCCACTTGATTTTATTATCATGAGTTCAACTTTATAGGCCTTAAAGGGAGAATAAAATTATAATGAATATATTTCAATAACCTATGAAAATTAATAAAATATATTCCCTATAAGTCATGGTACTACAGTTTTAACATCCAATAACTCAGAACCTAACATGAATTGAAAAGAATGTCTTGCAATACCAGAAAACAGAATTTTCAGCTCTATTGATTAAGCTTTTAATGGCTCACAAAATATTGGCTCTTAGACCACTGAGTAAGGCAAAATGAGACACAAGCATTTTGGATTTTTTTTTTCAAAATGCATATGGTGCAGGGGAAAACAAACATTTCTATTTTACAGGGTGATACTTCCACATAACACTGAGTCCAAATCAAAATGAACAGTGATGAGAATGAAGGTGAGGCACTCAAACATGCATTGTAAATGAAATTTATCTCATGGTTCCACAGTCTGTCACAAAAATCCCACTGTCAAACATACAATGTATGCACAAAGCATATCCCTTGTGCTGAGTATCCTTCAAAAACACTGCAAGACTCAACACTGAGATGGCATTTGCATCCAACATGCAGAGAAACACAGCAGAGAAAATTAATGCTAAAAAAGTATTTATGTATCTTTCAAAATGAACCAGTAAAAGCTTGGAAACAATGTTCATTAAAGAACCTCCTGCTACTGCTAAAGAAATTCCTTTGAACTTCCAGCAGCAGGATTGAAAGGTCTTTCAATGAAACTACTCTGTAGTCATTGTACCATTCATACGCAGAGTACCTTACATGCTACCATGGTCTTTTGTGACCCGGTAACAAATAACAGCAGTATGGGGCCAGTAATACTTATGTGAAGTGACAGCAACACAGAACTCACTGAATTCTTCTGCAGTTTTCATTGATTTTGACAGCAGTGTCATCTATGCTACTGAGAGACATATCTAGTTGCTTCATGGTTTTTAAATGCACTTTTATTCTTACTTTGTAGAAGTCTTAAACACACAAACAATGTTCAACCCAGCATTGCCAACTCCAAGTACTCAAATAAAAATGATAAAATAATAACGTATTCAGAATTCCATTTATTTAACTTCACTACTAACTTTTAGGAACACATTCTTTTGGTTTTCTCCAAAACCATAGGATTTAGACATCTTATTCTTCTAAAACAAAGGCTGAGTTTTTAATGTGTGTACATATCTCCTAAAGCACTGCACATGCACGCACATATACAAGTATGAGAGTCTCAGTGAAACTTAAAGATTTGTCAACATTGTGCATCCATGCATACGTCTTCTCCAAAGGGAAAACATATAATGAAGCTAAATAGTAGCAGAGCTTAAAAAAAAAGGTAAAAAAAAAAGGTCAGGAGTTGTAGCAAGCAAGATCAAATCAATAACAAATCAATTGTCAAATAATGTGGAGTGAAATGTTGTTGCTTCTGAAGCCCAGCAAATGTACTTCCTCTCAAATGCTGCAGCAACAGAGTCTCAGGTTGTTCACAAATTCATCTAATTGAATACATTCTTTGGGCTTGCTGTTCAGAAAATATGTTTTAATTCAGAGTCAGCTCTGGTGAAATGCCACATTCAGAATTCCTGTTTCATCTATGCCGGGAGCTCACAAAAATGGAAAGAGCCCAGGCAGACCTCTGTTTGCATGGAAGTACTCGTGAGTGGAGGCACGTTGTGGCCACTCGTGAAAACAGAACGTGGGATACTCCGTTTGCCTTTTCAGGGGAACAAGGAATGCTACAAATCAGCTCCAAAAGCCCTTTATTTTTGATCTCTTTATTGCAGATTCCTCTTCACACGACGTTCCATGCAACACTGCAAGGAATCTGGAGATCCCAAACCTCCTGCAAAGCCCCGGGGCAGCAAATGTCGTAGCAAGTGATACCTCGCAGGGAAGAGTGAGCAGCTACAAGGAGATCAGAGTAGCAAAGAGAAGAAGAGCAAAAGGATATATTTAGATAAACAGTTCACAGATAAAGTATCATAGACGGAATTCAAGGCTATGCGTCTCACTGGCTTTTGTTGAACCAATGGATCTTGCTGTACACAGCAAATTATTTCCTCTGTGCAGCTTTTTACTTCAGGTCTTAATAATCTGAGACTCGTATTCCTCTTCTATTATTACCTAGTATTACTATTATTGATTTATATAGCACTGCCAGACAGAGAATTTAACAGATGAAGCTGATTTCAATAGAAGCTTTTATTAAAATGACAATATACGGTTATAAAATAAAATTGAAGTTTTAATTTTAAAACATTAAACAAATGGAAAATGAAGAATTCATACTTATGAAGAAAAGGAGATTGCAGTTAATACACAAAACCTTTACAAATCATTATACTCATAAGTTTAGTAATGGAGAATCCCTGGCAGCAAAATGTGTGAAGACAGAATGTTTATTTATTACTGTTATTTTTAAAAGGATGTTCCAAGTCAAACTTGACAGCTTGTTTACAGTGGGGTCCTGCCCAAGGGTGGCTTAAAAGATATTAAACAGGCATACAACCAGAATATCAAGTTACTGTACAAGATACAAGTTTGCCTGTGGCTTGATTTTACCGTGACTGCTTTAGCAATTTCTTATTTATTTTTCAGGAAGCACTAATCTGTTCTAGCTTCCCCTCCCTCTGAAAAGAAAAAGAAATGCAAGACAAAACTCTTTACATATATAAATATATATAAAATATATAATCCTAGAATCAATAGAATATATATACATACTTATATTTCTATATGAATGAACTAATGGGATGATGCACAGAATCCATGCCAAGTGTTGCTACTGTTTCCAGGTGTTGGCTTTCTTCACAGAACATTAGCTTTTTCATATCTGTAATAATTTTAAGGAAAAACAAGGCTTTTTTCAGATTTCTCGATTTTCAAAATGGGTCTTAAAAGGATGGTGATTTCATTACAGAGTAGTAAGTGTTTGGTAGTCCTTCCCACTATAAAGCTTTGGAAAGGGAACAGCTTTCAGAAGGGGGGAATTTCCAGCAGGGAGTACTCTTGGTAACATCATATAGGTGAGAGTTATTTTGGAAATACAGCAGCTGTTTCTGAGGCTGGGAACATCAAGTTGGAAACTGAGAGTGGGCTAATGGGAAACTACCATGCCAAACCTGACAGAATGACTTTATTTTAGAAAAACTTGTCTTCAAGGAATATTCAAGTCACCTTACAAATATTTTCCCTATTTTACAAAAAAAAGGTTTCTTTAAGAGCTCTAACACTGTTAAAATTCTCAATAGGAAAAAGAAAAATGACTTTGTAGAAGATACCTCCCTGACTCCAGGACCTCCAATCTAAACTGGCCCAACTTTAAATTATTTGAGAGCTGCAGCTTCTGAGCAGCGTTTGGCTGAGCAGAGCTTACTAAAGGCTGATTATTAAAACCCCACAATATTTCCCCAGCACTGTGAATGCTTCATCCCAACATCATGCCACATGCTGCTTGCTGAACCTTCAGACAAGACACAGGCAAAATATTATGGCACAGTGGGTAAGTTTAATATTAGTACTTTCTAATTTTTTGAGGTGTGGTTATGCGAAATCAAAATTTTCAATTCACGTAGATGATGTTACATGTGACATACGCCAGGTAATTTTTGTGTGCACATATGGTGCATATAGCTACAACATTCAAAATGGGGCTGGTCTACAGAAGAGAAAAAGTGGAAAGGAAATCATATATCAGAACTTCTAAACCACCACACCAGAATTTCCTTTTACTACTGCATATGTCTACGGAAATAATATGTGATGTGCAACACAAATCCCTATAGGGCTTGAAAATAAAATACTTATATGAAGCTATAGATGGTGCAGATTGTATTAAAAGATATGCAATAATGAATGCTTTGTATATAAGGACTAAACTGAAACTTTTCAGACAAAATTTTGCCCTAACTTACTTTTTAATCAGCATCACTGAAGTGAATGGGAATACACAGGTATAACTGAGGCATAATCTAGCCCCTTGCAGCTATGTTTGGGTTTTTCATTTGAAGTCGAATCTAATTTGCAATATTAAAGTAGCGTTATCAGTCATTTATGAAACATAACAATAGATTTACCACCCCTCCCAATCCAATAATAATGTTTACCAAAGAACTAGACAGTCCAAGTTTAAAAAATGAGTTTTGCATTCTAGATCAATTTGTCTAGATGGTAATTTCTACTTTGACAATAACAAAGAGCTTTCCTGAATTACCATTCAATGTTGGTATTTAGATGGAGCAATCTTTTACACTGCACTGGAAGTTTACATTGAAAACATGGCCTGACCTGCCTCCATTTCAATGGTATGCTGGCACTAGTTCTCATTTTTTCCCTGCTTTTTTGTTGCTGCCTCCAGTTTGCCAGTACAGGGAACTGATCTAGCTCAAAAATAACCTTATTAATTTTTTTTTTCCCCCCCTGTAACTTGGCTCAGATCCCTGATCTGGTTCACTGCACGGCTGCACAAATACTTCTACCAACACAACCAAGGAGCTACAAGGGCTGTATAAGCCTGAACTGCAGCCAAAACCAATTACATGTTAAACTACGGTCTACGTTTGAGCAGACAATTTTAATGTACTAGATGTAAAGGATATTGAGAGGCCTGTAAATGTTATGATTACATAGCTAGCTGAGAATATTGATGTATGTTGTCTGCTGTCAGAAGAGTGTAAGGGGTTAATTCAAGTGAATTATTTAAAGGGGGTGGGCACAACAGCTTCATATGGGCCCATTTGAGAAAGCAGATGTCACTGAGTTTTAAGCTTTACGACTGTAAATGTTTCATACATATGAACCTTTCAAGTCTGGCTGAGTTCTAATATAGACCATGCCAGAAGAATCCCAGCAGCAAGAACTTGTACAAAGACTATGAGAATGAATAAAATGCCCAGCCTTCAGAGACAATACTAGGAGGCTGACAGTGAACAGCGTAGCGTTGGAGAAGAATGACACCTCTCCCAATACTTTTTGCCTTTTATTCCCAATCACAGTTCCAAACCGCTCTCCTAAATCTTTTGTGAGCAAGAAGCCAGGGTAAAAAAGTGACCCTTTACTAAACTAACTCAAAAAAACCCCAAAAGCAAGCTCATGCCTTACTACCAGGTACTAAAGAATCCACACAAAGAAGAGCGTTGGTTAATGTTGCTACCTACTGTCCTTCTGTCACTCACTTCTCTGACATCAAATCCTCATCTGGAAATAAAGAACACAAAGGGAATTACTTGCTCTTCTCCATGCTTATTCCTCACTAATTCTTCTGGTGTGCACCTACCGTTGGGTCTAAATCGCATTATGGAGGAGTTTTATGAAGGTTAACTTTAGCATAGGGAGACTAGTTTTCCTTTTCAATTAGTGGTTAAGGACCTCAAGAGAACAATTAATTTAGACACCTGCTCTCTGAAATTGCCTTTTGGATGTATCTCTCTTTTCACTTGCTCTAGAGAAAGACCAAAGGATAACCCACCCAAGTAAGGCTATCCACTAGTTTTACCCATCACCGTGTCACTATGTGCTCTGTTATGGAGCAAGTGTAGTGAGAAGTCCCAACAGCTTAGCAGTCACAGTTAGCACTTAAAAATAATCTTAGGGCCCAAACTAACAGGAAAGGAATCACAGGCTCCTTCCCCTTGAGACAGAGAACAGTCTCTTCTCTGCAGAGAGAACAATGTACGGCTGCTCCGTGAATCGCAGGACGCTGAGCAAGTCCATGCAGGTGGCTGCACAGTGAGCTAAGGGTGTGAAATTGCAGTGCACACGCAATGTGAAGTGTCAGGAAATTTGCAAATTCACAACCTCAGCTACTGTGCCTGGGCCCCAAAGCCCTGTGAAACCAACACGACACGGAGCCGGTGCAAGGCGTATCGACTCTCCAACACCGCCTACTCTGGCAGTACAATACAGCACTTCAGCACTATCTACTCGGGTCACAGCTGACGGTTTTAGAGTCTAGATATTGTTAACTGCAATTGCTGTGTTGGCTGCATATGACAGAAATGGATCTGAACATAGTTTTTTCCTTTTATAAATTCTATCTGTAGTGTGCTTTTGAAAGATAGTATTTCCTTAATCTAAAATGATCACAGGTAGTACATCTCTGTTAGTTTCAAACGTGAGAGCCAAGATTCATGACACCATAGTTTAATGCGGCTCTTATCAGAAACCTGCAGAGATTAGAAACTGTAAGAAAAACATTGATGGACGTTTTCAGGCTTTCTGGATTAGTTCGGAATTAACCAGCGGTGGCTTGCTTTCTTTGACAACTCTTTTATAATTGGGCACAGATGGATGAAAACACACTACAAACACAGTGAGATTTTCTTTAATCTTTAATTTTCACTTAATTTGCCAGATGGCTTTGGTTTCTAGTGCACACTTTATTTGCTGTTGTGTCATTTGTAGGGGAAGTTTTACTTTTTTTGGTTAAAGTTTTATGTCTCCTGAAACCCTTATTTTATTATTGTCTTCTGATCACTTTCTAAAACCTAAAGAAGATGATTTTGTGTATTTGATTATTTTACTGTTAATTTCTTGTAGATACTTCAGTTTTCCCTCTCAGAAACGAAGACTTTTACACTACCAATAAAGTTTTAATATTGAAAGTTAAAATGCAATACGTTACTTTCCTAAGCTCATGTATAAAATGTGACTCTAAAAGTAGCCTGATTTTTAAAGCATACATGCCCTTCCTAATCGTACATGTGTATTGTTCGTGAAAATGGGGCATTTTCATTTACACATTTGCATCGCTTTTCCTAGGTACTCTTCTCTGCCTTGCCTCACACTGTAACTGTTGAATTCACACCCCTTTGTGAAAGTATTTGAACGGAAAAATTAAATACTCTGTTCAGAAAAAAGTGTTTCTTAAACCTGAACTTATTCCACAGTTAGGAGTGACTTCAGAAATCATTTGTGTTTCATGTCAATTAATTTTCTGAGGCTGTGCTCATTCTTGACATAAGCCAAGATGCTCCTTTATCAGCTTTTCATTAAAAGTCCTTTTCTTTAACTAGGATGACAAGATGCTGCTGTTCTTTTGGTTAAAAAGGGAGACAGCTGTTTAAGTAAGTGGAAAACTTCTTCTGATGTTGAACTACGTGTATTGGAGTTTCTTAGTCTTTTTATAGCCCAAGATTTACTCTGAGCTATATGTTGCTGTACTTCCCCACAGGACAATGTCTGGTTCTGGGAGAAATTTGTTGGACACCAGAGAGGGTAGCATGTGGAGTGAAGAGCTTCTCATTATAGGTGAAAGCAGCAGAATCTTTTAAGAAGTGTCAAGTCTCTGATAAGCAAAAGGACTAAAGGAAATGCTAAATTTGAACCTGCGCATTTTCCTGCAATGGGGTTCTCCTCTGCGTTTATACAACCTGGGTTTGTTCTTAGCGACTCTTCCTTCAATGAGGCACTGATGAGGTCATGTCTGAAGGTCTTTGTTATGCTTTCTGCTGATACACTGGATGTAACATTATTCTGAACTGATGAATGAAGGCAGAAAGAAGAATGGAGAAAGCGTTAAACAGATATGAAATAGAATATTCAGAAAACAGCCCCAGGCAATCAGAACAGGGCAGGGATGAGTGAACAAAAGAACAAGGTTATCTACTCTCATATGTTAAAAATTCTCAAGGGGCTCTGTGTCAACCTTTAAAAAACCAGATCAGAACAACACAGCAACAGAAACAAGAAAGGAAGAAAGGAAAAATTCCCCATTTCTCTCCTGTCTGCAAATGTTACTTTATCTTCCACTGCAGTAATGGATGCCTTTACAAGAACAAAAGGGAATGAACAGAAGGTATAATTAGACTTTCCAACACTTAAACAGTTACAAAACTCTTTTTTTTTTGCTAGAGAAAGATGATTCAAGTTTCTTCACACATCGTAGTTAACTTAAATAATATAGGGAGCAATGCATCTACAGCACAGGCTGAGCGCCAAGATTCTTTTCACATAAAACTGGTAGGCAAAGTCATCCTGTAGAGCAGTCTGCCTGCTTAGGAATATAGGCAGCTCTGAAAGCGAAGAAAAAACCTGAACAATATCAAAATATAGAGTGTGCATTTCCATTGAGATTCCTAAGGCTTTTAGTGGAAATCCCCCTTTGATATGCACTCATATTTATAATAAGAAAACAAACTCTCTTCTTTGATGAGTTAGAATCACAACTATGAATGCAAGTTTCTATTGATTTTCACACAATTCCTTTTTTTCCAGTTTTTTTGACAAAAAATAGTCACATCAAGAAAAAAAACCCCAATATAATCACTAACACTAAAATTCCAGTGAAATAATTCAAATTATTGCTTCCGTAAAATTTAAATAATACATCAGAAGTTTCCAAATGCTATAAAGAAATAAAAAAAAAAAAAAGCACTTGTATGCAGAATCCAAATGGTATAGGCAGCTGTATCAGTTGTACTAGTCAAACCACGTCCTGTGGAAAACACACTGGATCCTGTTGACATCAATGGAAGCTCCACACGCAGAACTGAGAAGATGTTTTGGCATCAGACTGTGGCTGATAGCAAATGTTTACGTCATTTTAGTCACATCTGATACATTCACGGCAGATATGGATTTCAAGATACGTATAAATCAAGAATAATGAGCGCTGGGTGTGACACTTCAAAGAAGGAGACTAATAAGTATAAGAAACGCACAACTGAATTTCAGTAGTTTGGCCTTTCTTTTTAACGAAGAGAGAAAATTTAAGGCTCAGCAAACTAACAGAATTTTTATTTGACTAATATTAGCTTTAAATAGAATGTGTTGTTAGCAATGGCATTTAAGAAAAGGGAAAAACCAGAGTTAGTGAGGCTTAAAAACAGCAAGGGAGTAGAATATGTTCCAGTAAGAAAGCCTATGAATCAGAGAGAACTGCTTTCTGTTATAGCAACAAGATCAATTAGATCTGCAACAGCTGAAAACCATTAACTGCTGTTGGCTGCTGTTAGCGTAATGGGTTTTTTTCTGCTCAGTATTCTGGTGTCAGTTTATCACTTTACTACCCAAACAGTTCTGCCTGAAGCCCTGGTAATCTTAAATATAGAATTGTTAGAAACAAAAGAAAATCTCCCAGCATACAAATTGAAGTATTAAATATTACTAACCTGTTTATAGATGAAACACAGCTTCAGCTGCCAAAATTCTTCAGTACAGTGTCAGAGATGTCTTTGTTTTATGTTTTCATTTTTTATTTTGTGAGAGGCAGAGACAGTCGCCTAATGTTAGTCATGTTAATTAATTTCTAGCCAGACATATAAGGGGGAAAAAAATTGGGGCAAGAAAAGCTTTCTTAGAGCAGCCAGCAACAGCACTTCTTCTTTCTTCTCCCACTTTATGGAAAACAATCAAAATCAAGTTTGTGAGACTACTGTTCTTCTCATTGTCCCGGGGTTCCTGCGCTGTCCCCAAAGTTCTGTACCAACTGCGCTTGGTCCTTTTTCAAATTAGCAACACATCACCTCCTCTAAAACCATGGCATCTTTTTTACATAGTTTACCTACAGCACAATTTATTAGTTTCTGATTTTTCAGAACAGAAAAATTTTATGTCTTTTTTTATGTTTTCATTTAAATATTCACAGCGTAACATTCAAAGTGACAGGTGGTCGTCTTCTAGATGAGGTTTGTTTTCTTTTGCTCATTAATGGCTCAACCTCAGGCAGCACTATTTCTGTAACTTGTCAACTCGGTTTTCTCAGTTCAGTGCTACTCCCTTTCTTCATCATCTTGGTGGCTGCTTTTACAGGCTTTCAAATTGTTGGGTGGGAAATATCAGGAACACCAGTGCTTACCCTGGGCTAAATTAATGCCTCCCATATGAGGAGCCATGTAAACAAGTGTTGGGGTTTTTTTTGGGAGCGGGGGGTAGGGGAAATGAAATGCCAACACTGATTTATGTTCACAGGGTTCAACTGAGAGATAAGCCTGTCTGCTTCAAACAATGAGGTGTGGTGAAGAGATCCACAAGATAGTACTGAACCAATGAGAAACGTTTGCACAGGACATTCAGACACTACGCTGACCTAGCCAGGGTTTGCGAAGTACAACAGACCCCAACTTTGATTAAGAGGCAGCACAGCTAACGTTAGTGTGGTGCCACACTGAAGCTAATAGGCTGTGTCTTTTAGGACTCCTCAGTTTAGGTACCTACACTGCCTGCAGTTTTGGAGTAAGTCACCAGCAGTTTGTACAGACATCTGGTGTCCAGTATAGGTGTGCTTGGGTGCGAGTCCCCGCAGAAGGGATACACTTACTTAACACCCCTATCTCTGTCCCCGGCACGATTACATTATGACCCCCTCTGATTGAGGGGCAATAAAAAGCTGTTTTCTTTATCGTCTCCATCAAAATTCTCTTCACCCTATCCTTGTGTCTCGGACAGAGCTCTCTCTGTGGTTAGGACGGGACTAAGAAGTACAAACATCTGAGGTATGCTTTCAAGCCCTTGATACATATGTATTTAAAGGAATATCCTACAGCCTCTCTTCCTGCATCACTTGGCTGCTTGGCATCATCAGAATTTCTAAGTACCTATAACTCAGCAGAAATTGTATGAAATTATAGGAAATCATGTTGCCAAGAGCCACCTGTAAACACAAAGAGGAAATTGGTAGCGAAAGACTCCACCCTACCCTTTTGTGCACAAATAACAACAGATAAATAATAAAAAAATAAAAATTGCAATATTTCATGATAATTTATATAGCAGCTAACCCATATTTCTTTAGTTGTCCTAACTTACATTCAAAGTTACAATGCTATAGCTTCACACTTCAATGCCATTTAGTATTTGCCTGTGTCTTAGAAAAGAAAACAATTAGGGAAAATCCTTGTGCAGCTGAGGCAATGGGGTGGAGAGGAGACAAGGTGGAGACGGAGAATAATGCAACCATCTATCCAATGATCAGTTAAATACCAAATTTTGTTCTCACTTCACATGTATAGTTGTGTTAATTAGTTAAGCGTGCATTTACAATAGCCAGCCGGGAGTGCGAACAGTGTTTCATTTTTGTTTTCTGCACAAACATGGATCTTTTCTAAAAAATGGAAGAGTACTTTCAAAGCTTTCAAGATTTATCTCTCAAAACTTGTCCTTAGTGCACAAGCCAGTCTGTAAGAAGGGACCTGTGCTTGCTCCAGTATCAGAAGCACTAGGTATGATAATGTGGACTGAGGCTTGAGCTCTCCGGCATGAAACGCAGGAGCATTCTGCCAGCTAGGAGGTCCCCATTATCACAGTCCGCACGCCTCAAACTAGATGACTAAATAAATGTTTAATATCCCCCTGAAGTACCCTGACTTCAAAATGCATCTTGGGAGCATAATAAACATGCATCCCAGGGGCATTTGGAATTGCTCCAAATGGGTGATTTTCATCTTTTCTGGGCGGCACTGAACAAGGCCTTTTGTAGATTTTATGTCTCAGAGTTTTAAAGTAAAAGCACTGGTACCTACGAAAATATCATAGATAACTTCATAGATTCTTAGGTGTTCCAATGTCATTATTTCAGAGAGCTCCTGACATTGAATTCTGCAAAGAAAAGGGACGATACCGGAGAGACAAAATACTGAGCTAATCTTCTTTTTGAAACCACTATTAATTGTATAAATTATACAGAAGATAAGCAAGAGGCTGTGTAAGCCTTTTGGGGGGGCGAGGGTGTGGCTGTGGGGGGTGTGTGTAAGTCATAATTCCCCCCCCCCCCCATTTAGGAAAAACTCTTAAATTCAGCTGGTGTGAGCAGGGACTTCAACAACTGCTGAAGACCCTTTTTAAAAAAGGACCCCTTAATCGGGGACAGAAGAAAAGTTAATGTAGAAGATCTGTTCCCCAAGAGTGATGTAATATAAAACATTGCATTTTTGCTGTAAAAAAATAATGTATCTGTCTTGTTTAATGTTGAAGGCTGAAAGTAAGAAACAATTTCAAGAAGCAATTACAATGTTTCATGTGCAGGTTTAAATAAACTGCAATCCATGATAAAAAACAAACCCAAAAAAATTTCTTAACGCAGATGTTACATAAATGGTTTAACGCCTTCTTTCCTTAACATAACTGAATCTAACTTATTCTAAATTAACCTTGCTCTTTTTCGATTTAAATCTGAAATCTATGAGGCATTACTTAAAATTCTGATGGTGGGCAGGCCTTTGAACAACATGAACTACTGTGAAACGGCTGACAAATATATGCTTATAAATTACCATGGAACAGCAGAGAAATCACTCTGTTAGCTAATGCATATTGAGATGTTCCTTTATATTGTATCTGTTAATCAGATACTTGAATGGCAAGGCATAAAAACTAAGACAATATTGCCCATATAAATTGGCTCATGATGGCCTGGTTTTAAAAAATTAAATCTATATTGACAGAATGGTTACAGATAAAAATATAGATCCGTGGCATTCTAATACAAAATGGTGTGTCTCAGTGAAATAATGGGTTAATTTTAATTCTAATTAATAAGAAAATACCAGTTTACTTTAGGAATTGTATGATCATGGTGCAGAAGTATCCTGCTCTACAGTAAGTAGTATAAATCCAACTCTTTAGAACAAGAACTAAACAACTATTCAAATACCAATGACTGAAGTTTTAGTGAAGACTAATATATTATACCACATTTAAAATTTTAAAGTGTTGGCTTATTTTAAACCTAGGCAGAACATTTTAAATGAAAATGACATAAAAATGGCTTTTAATAGGACCAACGTAATTTTCATGTGCAGAATCCTAGCTAGCTCTCAGTATCTTCTGGTGTAGCACTCTATTAGCCATGCAGTTAAATATTACCATATTGCCTGAAAAATTCCACAAATCCTTACTCTTTCCTGGCATTATTAATAGCTTGAATACTGATTTTTGTTTGCTATAACAAGACAATTAATCTATTAAAACAAACAAACATCTACTAAAACAAATTATTTCATCTATTAAAACGATCATAAGCAGAGGCAAAGTATTTGCCTGTGTTTATTTCTGAAAACATACAGTGAATATTGAATACTATTAAGCCCTTGACCTCAGGAAAATTATTATGCTAGACTTTGGCATCGGAAGGCTTGTAACCCTTAAGAAGTTTAGATACAAGATGAAAAAAGTGGTTTGTTGTTTTAAATCCCAGGAAATATATCACATTTTCTACATTTCATCTAAAGAATAAAGTAGGAATCTAGAGCCAAGCTGGAAAATGCGAACAAAACTGCCTAGAGATAGACAGGCGGATAGACATATACATAGATAATTAGTGTTCTGCTAAACAATTAGGCCTGCATTAATTCTGTTTTAATAGACACATGATAACTGAAGTTTTCTGTAACCCTTCTTTTTCCCAAATACATAAATACTGGGAAATCCTGCCTCATCACAAGTAACACCAAAGAACAAACATTTTCTCTTCTTCTTCCTTACTGTTACCAGGAACAGAATAAAAGGAAGAATTTCATTTGGTAAAATCTACTTTAAGATTTGCACCATTTTTATCAAAATACTTCTTAAGTCAAATACTTATATTTTGAAAGCATCTTGTTTGTGAAGCAAAGTGCAAGTAAGAAATAAAGCAGGCGCAAACAAGTACATTTTCTCAGAAGAGAGTGTTCAAATGCAAGTCCTGGCCTTAATCCCCCTGGCAGCTCACGGACTAATGCTGCCCAACTTAGAGAGTGATGATGACTCTCGATCGCTCTCAGTACAAGGAAAGGGACGTTACAATGCTTCCATGGACTTTTTACCCTCCTTCCTGCCTCGAAGAACATCCACTGCCTGACTACTTTGGTAAACTATACAACCTGATCAGCTATTTTATACGATCACTAGGTTAGATTAAAATGAGAACTGCTTTGGAACTTGCAGAGTTGGCATCCTTCCGCGTATAGCATTTCAAAGGCTGAAATAAATCGTGCTGCCAAGATAACAACAGTGTAGATTGAATAATAAGAAAGTATTTTAGACATGAATTTAATTTTCAGTTCATAATTAAGCTTCAATGAAAGTTACTGTTTGGGGAGAAATCCAAGCTTCAGGCCTCTACAATGCTGCCTTACCTGTATGCGAAGTTTCATATCTCTGTATACTTACGTTGTGGTTTAACCCCAGCCAGCAGCTAAGCACCACGCAGCCACTCCCTCGCTCTCCCCCCGCTCCCAGTGGGACGGGGAGGAGAATCGGGAAAGAGGGTAAAACTCGTGGGCTGAGATAAGAATGGTTTAATAACTAAAGTAAAATATAATACTAACAATAATAATAATAAAAAAATACAATAATAATAATAATAATAATAATAATAGTAATGAAAAGGAATATAACAAAAAAAGAAGAGGAGAAAAAAAAGAGGAAAAAAACCCCAAACAGTGATGCACAATGCAATTGCTCACCACCTGCTGACCGATGCCCAAGCAGCGATCTGCCCCTCCTGAACAACTCCTCCCAGTTTATATACTGAGCATGACGTTCTATGGTATGGAATATCCCTTTGGCTAGTTCGGGTCAGCTGTCCTGGCTATGCTCCCTCCCAGCTTCTTGCACACCTGCTTGCTGGCAGAGCATGGGAAACTGAAAAAATCCTTAACTTAAGCGCTACTTAGCAACAACTAAAACATCAGTGTGTTATCTACATTATTCTCACACTAAATCCAAAACGCAGCACTGTACCAGCTACTAAGAAGAGAATTAACTCTATCCCAGCTGAAACCAGGACAACTTAGTTTACATTATTGGTACAGGGTTTGATGATAACCTGTACTGTACATAAAAGAAAGAAATCATATTAAGGTCTTCATTAACTGCCAATGTAACCATTAATTTCTGTTAGAAATTTGTATGCAATGTCATTAAGGGAAAATTATCTTGTGTTTGCCACTTTGAAAGATCTTGTATCTTCCCCCAAAGCAGGCAGTTTTGACTCTGAATGACATGTCAAATTCTACATTCCCATAGCAAAGAACATACTAAGAAGGCAGTAGAATCAACTGCAAAACATAATAAAAATAATTTTTAAAAGTAAGAAAGGGAAAATTAGTTCATTTGATGAAAGGGAGCGCACAGACTTAGGGAGATGGGACTCGAATTTACCACTCTATGGCGATGGTAGACTTGCCATCCTATCTAGAACAGCAGAGCAAAAGATCAACACAACAATTTTAGATCTCTCTCCTTGTACCCAAAAGATTGTAATACAAAAGGTAAAAGAGACAAGTTTGTTGAGGAAGGGAGAAATTACAACTTAACAAAGAGACAGCCCACGGCTGTCACTCAGGAACCAGACTGGAAAATGTTCTGGTATATTACCATTTTCTGCAAGGTTTATTTTTGTAAAACTGAGGGTAATCTCAATGTCTACAATACTAGATACAGATACCAGGAATAAAGCATTAAACAACACTTAAAGTATAGCACCTAAATAAATACAATTTTCAGAAGTACATTCACCTTGTTACATTCACCTACTTCTATTTTTGAAATCTATGCTTCCAATTTAAATGTAAATGGATTAAGCACAATGCCGAAGGCCTCCTAAGTGTAGATAAAAAAGAAATACTAATCTTGGTTATCAGTCTGTTTATAGGATTTGAAAAATCACCTGCAATCATAAAAGATTTTCTAAGCCCTATTCTGTGACAGTTGTGTGAAATATCTTCATTCATAACAATGGAATTTTTATTTGAAAACTTGATGGTATTACTTAGTTTTAGTATCTGACTTCATGAAGTACCTCATGTTAAAAATCCTTAGCAGACTTCACAAAGCATCACCTAGCATTTCTCTCCTGTAAAAGAGTGCCACGAGTGTTCTTATGAATTCCCTCCTTTGCCTGTTAGACAGGCAGGAGGATTTCTTGCGGATAACTGTCTGGGGTGGGGGGAACCCCTGTTATGAACGCTGTCTTTTCTGTGAGATGAAGCTTTTTTGAAGAGAATGGTTTTGCAGATGTTTCCTAACTGTTTACACTCTGGCTTCATGTAATTACTCAGGGATGTTTATTTTGCATGGAGACTGTGTTGGTGGAGGTCTTCATCCCCACTTCTCGTACGCTTTGTCTTGGGTATTGTCCGAGTAAAAACTAATCATTTCACTGTTGATCACTGTATTAAAGCTGCCATCTGAAATAAAGTATATCCATGCTTGAGCGACTACAGCTTTAAGGAGAGAAAGCTGTAAGGAAGGAAAGGAAAGCATTTCCTTGCCCTGGAGCTTACACCAGTGTCTTGGACAGGATACAGCACTTCATCAGAGAGGGAGCTGCTTTCACACAGTCTTAACTGCATCTCAACCAAAAGGTTTTGCCACTGGAGCTACGCCTGGTGGTAGCGCAGTATTTTCCACCTTATGACTGAAATGATCACAATGGCAGAACTTGAAAGCATAAACCAGCCTGAGTCCCGTGAATGAGATCAAAGCCACATCTTTTTTTTTCTCTCTTTTTTTTTTTTTTTTTGCTCGAAGGCTTTGTTCTAATAGTAATAGTCAGCAGAAAAGCAGAATAGCCTGATGATTACTCTGTTTTCAACAGATGACTCATCCTTTGATGAATCTTGAGGGAAAAGAGCACTGCGTTTGCTTATGTCTTTCCTGGAGTAGCTTCAGGCCTTAGTGAGTCAAGCCTCATGCGCTTAGAAGCATAAGTCTACAGCGTTTACCACTGTGTTAGTAATGAGCATGCTTTGCATCGGCTAGCATACATTCCTTCTTGAGGCATATATTTAAACCATATTACTTCAGCAAACATTAGATAATTGGCAGTTCTTAATTCTAGTTTCATTTCTTACCTTTTCCTTTAAGTTTTAAAATGCTATCATCAGAAATGAAAGCTGTATCAATGCTTCAGAGTTGTTCCATCTTGTATTATTCCACCAAATACATCTGTCAGGAACCCAGTTAAAATGTTTTGCAAGTTTCTCATTGGGCTACAAAAGGGTTAAACAACCAAGCCAAAAAGCCTTTAGTGAAAATGCTACGATGACTTTAATTTAGTTTCACAATAAACCTAGATATTTATAGATTTTCTGTGCACTAAGAACACAAGATACAGTTGGGCCAGGTAACAAAGTATGGTTTAACCTTACAGTTCAGTGTGTTTGGCTCTGTAATGTATGTGGGCACACAGCATACAATTGCATCGCTGCTCTCTTGACAAAGTCTACGCCAGCTCAGATATGGTTATTAAGTACATGTGGTTTGAATAGGGAACACAGCTTTTTACAGTGAGGAGTTGCTTGTACTAATTAGGCTCTCATATGTTCAAGCCACTTTTGTGATTCAGTTACATAATATGAATGTTCCTTTTCAGATGTGTCCTACACATACGATCACAGCAAAACAGATGCACAAGAAGAAAAGTGAGGAAACAAAGGAAAAAAAGCTTTCTCGGTCATTTTAAGTTCCTACCATTACATTTGATTTTTCAGCCCCAATACCTTCAAGATTCCAAAATCCTTTTTCTATATTATGCATTACACCAGTCTATTAAATGATTTTAACTGAAATTTAAATATACTCAGTGCGTATTTCAGTTGTAGTGGAATTTTTCTGCACATTTGCATGTACCAGTGACCACTAAAGTCTGCTGTTAAGTATTCTTGTAGAATATTTCAGTTGCTGTTTTGTTTGCTTGCCAACTCTCTTCTTGATGGCAGATAAAAAACCCCAAATCTGTGAGGGTCTAATTGTTATCTAGGCTTTAAAAAGCAGACAGGGAAGTATTTGAAAATGTTTTTTATATGAAGTATTATTGGAAGATGATGTATTTATATGACTTGCACTGTTCTAGCATCATTGCATATGAAAAATTTCAGGAAATTTATCTTTAGAACCACCCTGCAAGATAGGAAAACTCATTATTCCCATTTTACACATAGGCAATTAAAACACACCAAGACTAAGCAACATGCCAAGTTATGAAAGAATGTGGAACTGAACTTTTGTCTTCCAAATCACACACTAGCACTCACATCATACAAGCCTAATTGCTTCTTTTTCTAGAGATAAATAACAACCAGCCTAACCAAAGGAGCATATTAGGTGGTTCAACTGCAGAAATCATCTCTCACACAGAATGTATTCCTGATGTATTTTTGAGATTTAACAATTCTTCAACTATCTCTCCCCATCAACCCATCCCCAACAATTACCCAAACCTACAAATAAGGCCAACCAAAACTATCTCAACTATGAATCAAAGTTACAAACCGACCATATAATAACTCGGAATGAGGATGTTAGCCTTTCTAAATGATTGAATTGGGAGTTCCAGTTCAGAAGATGTCCTTTGCTTGTTCCCTCAGAAATAATGCACTGTATGTAAATATTTCACTTGCTCACATCCAGTTTATCAGTTATCTATGTTGTTCTGTAAGAATAACCCATGTTGTTCATTACCACTCCCCCAATCACTTGTGTGAATCAAACAGTGCAAGTAATTTTATTTCTACCAGCTTATTCATTAAATGTTATGCAATACAGAGTGAAGAACTGATTCCAACAAGATCCCAATAGAAAATGTGCCTTGTTTACAGGTGTATTGACATCCCTTCGTTTGCCAATTTCTAATCCAGTTAGAATGCCAGATTGATCTTGTATCATTATTTTTAAATAAAAATGTTAGACAGTACTATGTCAAGCCTTACAGAATTCTTTATATCTTATAGTAACAATATTAGCTTTCATCAGCCAAAGTTTTAATCTAATAAAGATAGATGTACAGTTAAACGAATATTGATTGGTGTATGTTACACCTCTCTCCTTTACTTCTGTATCAATGGAGACCTGCATCAGCCTTTCCATTACTTAGCCTAGGAACGATGTCAAGGACAGGCTATAATCACATCAATAATTTTTGTTAACGTTAAATACTTGCTTACAGACAAGAGTAAGATATCGAATTTCAGCTAAATTAAAAAGAAGGGAAAAAGACCTAAATAGCAGCTTGCTGAACTAAAGACTTCTGAATGTTGGCTTCTAATTCTGAACTAGTTTCCCCATTTCTCCAGGAACTTACGACATGCCTCACACAAGGAAGACAGGGCAAGATTTTGGTCACTGTTACTGGTCATTTCTGATGCTGCATTTGCCAAAACGGTGCAGGGAATTGTCTGCAGAGGGAGGAAAGAAAGAAGAAAGAGCAGGAGTAAAGGGGAAAGAGGGAGAACAACTACTTAAGTACCCTCTTCTCATGGAAGCAGAAACACCTGTAAGGTCAGGCTTCAAGAGGTTCGGTTGTAGCCTTACTGGTCTCGTCTGTGAACTTGCAGAGCACTCCCATGGCATTAACGTTAAAAGTTTGCTAAAGTGGAGCAATTTCAAATGACCAAAACTCATATGTGCAGTTACTAATTTTAAGTGAATACAACACATTTTCTTTGTCAACCTTGTTAATGCTCAGTCCTGAATCTTATTTCCCTGCCTTTATGAATATGGTTTCTAAATCAAGATTCATGTAGGAAGCAACCCAAGGCAAGTACTGTATCTACGCTGTATTTTAATTCTCCACATTCTGACATGTACAATTCCCAGTTATGCCTTGGTTGCACCCAGGACATGGAAGAGAGGATCCAGATGCAGGTTCTTGAACAACTCTGTAGAATAAGGTAACACCCTGAAGAAACTTAAGACTGCCTTCAAATCAACGATATATGCAAAACACACATTATCTAGAAACTCCTCTACACAGGAAAAGTAATTAGTCCTAGTTATGTTAAACAGAAGATAAAGAAAATACTTACAAGGATATGATTATAAGGAATGTGAACAGATTGTCCTCCTTCATTCAGAGTCTCATCATGGAAAAGAGGATATACTAGATGTAAAGCTATATTTGGCTAGACTTAGACTGGTTGAATGAATCTAAGCCACCATTTCAGTTTATTTAATTTAAAAAGCAGGTCAAAGTGCTGCTTTCAGCTACCTATTAATATTGAAAGGATCTTCTGGTTATTACAGTTATGCTACAAAATGTCTTCAAAGCATTACAACTATACCAAATTCTATGTCTTGCTGAACAAAAATAATGATGACTAAACAATTTTTTTAAGACTTAAGAGTGCAAAAAGATCATTAATAACACTAGACTAAAAAGGAACTAACTTACCACTGCCTGATGTTTTCAACCAAATGTATTTGAAAACACCACTTCAGACTAATGGGAAAGAAATGTTTCCGTTAAAAATAAATTCTCCCTGCTCCTCTCCCTTCCCTCCTACCCTGGTTGCCATTTGTTTACTTTGTGAGTGTCTCTTTCCCCCATACAGCAAATCCTAATAAAATTATTAACCAAAGAGTAAAAAATTCTGGAAACACTATTTAAAATTATGTTCTAGCAAAAATAACAACAGCGTTAAATTTAACCTTATACAATTAAAAAAGACTGATTGTTTTTTAATTTGAGGGATCAGAGATCAAAACAGGGAACAACAAAAGTTGAATTTTAGCAAAATTATGTCTCCCATATTACACCATCTATCCTGTAATACCTTGAGTTCCTGCTACTCAGTGTCATCCTTCTGCCTTTCGTTCATACTTTATTTGCAGCGATGTTAAAATGGTTATAAAAAGCTAGAATACTTCCATAGTAGAGCTTGATACACACTTTGCTGCAAATGGTGTACGGGTTCAGAGAAGATAGTCTTTGCACTACAAGTTGGTATTAGACCCTGGTTTTGACAACTTGTATACACTGTGAAAAGTGAAGAGGACTAAGCAGGGTGGGTAAAGTTAAGCAGGTGCCTAAGTTTTTGTAGGATCACAACCTCATTACTACATTAAGTGTGGTTTGCTTATTTCTAAGGACTAGAGGGTTACTACAAGCTCAGTTTTGGCTTTCTCCAGATCAGATTTGCTATAATGTGATGTCTGTGATGTTGCTTTTAATCACACCATAAACATGAGATTTTTTTTTTTTTTTTAAAAGAGACACAGAGGGGGAGAATTGAGTATTATTTCAGCTAATTATTATTAGCTAATCAAAACGGAAAATCCCAGGCTATTTACCATTAATGGTATAAGCAGATTGCTTTGTGGAGAGAAAAACTGACAATCATTCAATATTCTTGTAATAATACTGGAAGTTCCTGTTTCATAACAGCAATAGTCTCACTTGTTCAACTTATAACTAATCAACAGCAATCATTTAGTATTTTGAAGTAAAGAATTCTATTAAGAAAATGCCATTGTGTGCAGGACGATAAAGGCTATCTGTTCACAAATTAATGCTTTGCTTCAGAATTAAACATCAAGAGTTGTTCTCCAAACAAGGATAGATTTGATGGGGAAGCTGAGGGGAGTACAGTACAGTCCGTGTGCTCTAGGCAATTTCCCCATCTGTATCATAGATGCATCCAGCTCTGTCCACCCCCAAACTCTCTAAGTCTGAAAAAAAAAAAAATAAGACTGAGCTAAGTAACTTTGAACTCGTTTGCTTTACACAGTTGCAACAAAACCTCACCTATTTCTACCGTGAAAAAAAAGATGCATTTTTGCCCATACTGCTCTACCTATTCGTAAAAAAACTGGTAATAAAAAATGAGACACACCAAAATTAGTACAAATCTGAAATCAGTATTTTACTGGCAAATACAGAAACAAAGGCGAATCCAGATGTGTTTTCATGCACCTCTGGTTTGCCTGGGCAGAATCTGAGATGCTCAAGCAGTCCTGGAGTTCTTATATGAAACTCCAGTGTAACTACCCACAACTTAAAGCAAACCATTCCTTTTTTTTTTTTTTTTTTTTAAAAAGAAGGTCAGTTGGAAGAAAATAAAGTGTTATAGTTTTAATTTGATACTGTAAATCTTTCAACCTCTTTTTGTACTAAGTAGTCTCTGTTTCCACCAAGAAGGACAAACTTAAGTATTAACTGCTTACCTGAAAAAAAAGTTTGCAGATGCAATCTCTAAACTATGTAATTAAATTCTTTTCAGACAACAGAATGAGTATCAAGCAGCTTGTTGGACAGCACTGGAGTAAAATCCATCAAATTTAAAAACTATAGATTTTTGAGAACTTAGAAGGGGCCTCTAAATATATATTCACATTTTCATCAGACTGAAGGGTCTTGGTTTGACTGTGTATCGGGTTTGAGTGGCAAGATTTTGGTCGTGGCGGGGCTACAGGGGTGGCTTCTGTGAGAAGCTGCTAGAAGCTTCCCCTATGTCCGACAGAGCCCATACCAGCTGGCTCCAAGATGGACCGCCGCTGGCCAAGGCCGAGCCCATCAGCGATGGTGGTAGTGCCTCTGGGATAACATATTTAAGAAGGGGGAAAAACTGCTGTGAAAAAGCAGCTAGAGAGAGGAGTGAGAATATGTGAGAAAAAGAACTCTGCAGACACCGAGGTCAGTGAAGAAGGAGGGGAAGGATGTGCTCCGGGCACCGGAGAAGAGATTCCCCTGCAGCCCGTGCTGAAGACCATGGTCAGGCAGGCTGTCCCCCTGCAGCCCATGGAGGTCCACGGTGGAGCAGATATCCACCTGCAGCCCGTGGAGGACCCCATGCCGGAGCAGGGGGATGCCTCAAGGAGGCTGTGACCCCGTGGGAAGCCCATGCTGGAGCAGGCTCCTGGCAGGACCTGTAGAGAGAGGAGCCCACACTGAAGCAGGTTTGCTGGCAGGACTTGTGACCCCACAGGGGACCCACGCTGGAGCAGTCTGCTCCTGAAGGACTGCACCCTGTGGAAGGGACCCACGCTGGAGCAGGAGAAGAGTGTGAGGAGTCCTCCCCCTGAGGAGGAAGGAGCGGCAGAGACAACGTGGGATGAACTGACCGCAACCCCCATTCCCTGTCCCCCTCCACCGCTGAGGGGAGAGAAGGTAGAGAAAGTGGGAGTGAAGTTGAGCCCGGGAAGAAGGGAGGGGTGGGGGGGAAGGTGTTTTAAGATTTGGTTTTTATTTCTCATTATCCTACTCTGATTGGTAATAAATCAAATCAATTTTTTCCCCAAATTGAGTCTGTTTTGCCCGTGACAGTAATTGGTAAACGATCTCTCCTTGTCCTTATCTCGACCCACAAGCTTTTCATTATATTTTCCTCTCCCCTGTCCAGCTGAGGAAGGGGAGTGATAGAGTGGCTTTGGTGAGCACTTGGCGTCCAGCCAGGGTCAACCCACCACAGACTGTTTATATGTTGCTGCTTATAGTGATAATTTTCAATATATCATCACATCATCTAACAAACACATAGAAAACCGACTTCCTTCATATATTTGAACTGACAAAACACTGAAACATTAAAAACATTATCTGAAGCAAGTTATTACTTAAGCATTAAGCTAATGAGACAGTCAAAATACTGGAAAATTATAATCTCATCACAAATCAGATCACAATGTATCCCGGCTAATTAGCAGCAGAAAAACAGTAATAAATTACTTGTATTTCTTGTTGTCCACTAAATCGGCTTTCAACATAGTCTAAACAGTTCTAAATATGAAACCACACTGTTTCTCATTAATAAAGCATTGTTAAAATACAAAAATTTCTATTGTTTTAAAGTGTTTAGTCTTGGAAAACGCCCTAGAAAATAACAAAGTTTTTTCGGGGGAGGTGGGTGCAATAGATATTTTCAGAACATATGGTAATAGCAGCATTTATCTAACATACCTAAAATATGTGCCGGCATCTAATAACTAAAGGTATAAAGACACTACAGATAACACTTCCCAAGCACTTCAAGCCCAAACTCAAGTGCAGGTCCCCCAGGGCAGCATGAACTTTCACCCAAAGTTCAAGTCTAGGATGAGACCGGTAGCTTTGCTGTTCCCAGAGGCAGCACCACGTTTCTCATACCTCCCCAAACTGGGGGTTCTCAAATCAAATTATGACTAAACTTCTGCTCAGTCCAACATTTGGAGAAAAGCCAGGGGGTTCATTTTCACCAGTTGTCCTGTGTAAGTATTTGTTTCATTGCACGGCTGCAGATCGGTGTGAGGTCCTGATTACCTCCTTGTTACTCCATAATACTATTTTTCAGACTCCCATTCCCATTTACTGCTTTTTACGTGATGGTACAGAAAATGAGGCAGTAGTCTCTCAAGAGTTAAAAAACCAAAGCAGAAGGACTGTTGCCTTCTGTGACATTCACCCACTGAAGAGCAGCACTGCTACAGATGAAAGCACTGAGCAACACCCTTTGGTGAATCTGGGGAAGGTGAATGAGTAACAGTTGATGCTGATCCTGATGCTGGGGAAAAAAAGTATCTATGAATTTTATTCAGACTCTACAGGGTAAATAAGCAGATCAGTGACACATACTTCTTACACAGACAAAATATCATTTAGTTGACGACGGGAATGTTCAGAGGAGGAACATTAGTGTTAAAAAGCCTAGTGAAAGTGGTCGTGGTAGAGAAACAGCGAGAGAAAACGTTTTCACTCTGTACCACATTTCACTTCTTTCGCTATTCAGCTTCATGCCCTTTTTCACGGGAGCGCCTGCCACATGAGATGCACTCACGAGGGGAAAGTCCCTAACCCAAGAAGATCCCTGTGTCAGGACAGACAGAGACTGGTGAAAGAGGAACAAAGATGATGACTACTACTTTTCAGCAAAGCAAATGGAAACACTTTACGAGGTTGAGTCAGAGCACTGACACACTTTCCAATGCATGCATGCTCCCTCCCCCACCACTTCCTACACAGACTAACCCCCCCTGACAACAATAAATAAGTAAAAAATCAAACCCAGAAGACTGCTCAGTTATCAATTCAAAATTGCAACTGTCTCCTGAAATTAATTAAAATAGCCAGACTTGCCACCCTTCTGCATGTAAGTTCGGGGTCTCCCTCCCCTGTACCACAATCTTTCCTCAATTTGCTTTCTTTTCAGTTACTTCTAGACCAAGCATCCCCAAGTCTCCGAAGTGGGTTTATTTTCCTTTTCTTCTTGCCATAGAGCTGATACACCCCAGAAGACTTTATTTGCATCTGTAAACGATAAAGACCCTTCAAAGGGTTAGCAGCGGATGGGGAACGAATGGCGGCTGGGGAACTCTGAAGAGGTGAGCGGTGCTGAAAGCAGAGAAGCACTTGGAACAGACAATTCGACAGCGTAGGAGAAAATACTTGTTTTAGGCTTTTACGCTGTGCTGGAAAGGGTACCGTTGCCCCTTGCAAAGGAGTTCCCTGGGGAACGGCTCATTGTACTAGAAGTGGGAAACATGAAGGCAGGGGAAGTATGAGCTCAGATGCAGAGACAATGAGCACAAGGCTCCTTCCAGAGTGACTCATCCAGCCTCTGGGACAGAGGAAACCGATCACTCCATAAATCAGCATCTTTTTCTAACTATCCAAGTAGTGGCACTTGGCAGTGGGGAAAGCAGCTGTTCACTGCTTCTAACAGCTCATGGGATGGTGCTGGGAAGCAGCAGTTAAATAGAGGTTCAGGGGAGATGACATTTGGTGACAAGCCGAGAAGGAAATAGTACAGTAAGATACTTAAAGGAATTAATTTGCCTTTGCATAAATAATAGGCAACTGGATCAAAGTAATATTCCAATAACACTACAGTTCTGCTAAAGCAAAGGAAATTTTTTCAAACTTGTGGGCCACTGAACATTTTTCTTGTAAGCAAGAGTTCATTTTTACATAATTTATGTGCCAGTAATACAGTTTTCCCATAACAAAGCCAGTCTAATATTTAATAGAAAGGAGAGAGAGATTTTGGAAAAACATGCTTTTTCACATAGTTATTAGATTTTAGGTAATAAAATTACATGCAAACTAATTGGGAAAAAACCCCAGTATTTATTCCTATAAGACTATGCTTGGGAGTCTGCAGGGAGGAGTCCCTTTTCTCATGAGCATTGTTGTCATCTCCTGCCTTGAAAAGCTAAAGAGCTTCTACTCTTATGGAAGACAAATAACACACTAGAACACTGAATTAAGTGATGCATCAAATACTACCTTAGTTTCACTATTAATTAATTGGGGCCAATGGTTTGAGAATAAGATTTTTTACTAGAATTGGCTGCTTTCACAGCTTCTCTTACAGCCTAGCAGTTATGGAAGTCTCTTCAGAGCAGTTTCTCTCATCTCCCTATAGCCCCAGATGGATTGTTAAAAAAAAAAAAACAGTTTTATTTTATACTGATTGTTTTTACTTATTATTTTCTCAAAAATATCAAGGATACAACCTAAAATAGCATAAAGTTTTTCAATTACATTAACTGAACAAATCTGATGTAGACAACTGAGCCAGGAAAGCTCACACTAAATGATGAGAATCAGACTGAGTCATCTGTAGCTTACCTATCACCTCCACCTGCATGTAGACCCCTGCAACCCAGTTACACATGCAGCAGCTTTCAAGGAGGGCCGGGACTACTGGTACTTGAAGTTCATTGCCTCTACAACCATTGGAAGGACCCAGGTGCCAGCTGGAACTGTTTGATCCCCTATCATCTCATTTCACATGTGGGGAGCTGAAGCAAAGGACAAGTGGGTTTCCTACTACATAAAAAGTTTTGAAAATCAGAAATCCTCTCCCTCCCAGATTCTTACCAGGGAGCCACAAAAATAATTTAAAAAAGAAAAAAACAAGTGAGAGGTTAGTTTGCAAGCAATGGTTGTTCCTGAAGAACTACATTCAGCCATTTCAGAGGTGACTAAACATTCTGAAAACCATTTAACTGGTTTTGTGTTGGAAAAAGGCAAAGAACGGCAGGCAAAAAAGAGAGACAAGCACTTCCCCTCCTGTCCTGTCCTGTCCTGTCCTCTCCTCTTTCCCAGGAAATGCAATTTCCTTTAAAGAACTGGGATAATCTACCAAAACCGGAGACTACTCCTTTAGAAACAGAAGCCTGTGGCTAATGAACCCAAGCCATTTTGGATGAAATAGCCATATTTAAAGATAAATAAACAACTGTCCACCCATGTCCCATCCCTGAAACTCAGAGAAACACTTCTAATCTGAATACTGAAACATCTAACTTTTTTCAGAAAAACTTCATAAGTCAACATTGTTTGAGAAAGAATTAATAACATCATTGAGAAATCTTTCTTGGGCTGGGAAAAGTATTTCTTTAGCTTTGACAATCTGGGAAAACTCTAGCTTTTATAGTAAGCACAAGATGAAAATGAAAAAACCACCTTGAAACAAACAATCTCACTTTTAGCCTTTCACACATTCTCAGTGCTTGAATTTCTCCTACCAAGAGTAGAACAGCCTTGAGAGGATGAGCAGCAGTGTCTGAAACCATGGAAACTGTAGTTTGCCTGTTTTTCTTAAGAGTTAGGCAACAGGCCCTGTCTGAAATCTAGTTTCCACAAGGTTTTGCAATTAGTCAAATATGAATGCAGCAAGTTAGGGAACAAAAATAAACAACATTTCATACTTCATCCTAAGAGTTTCTGAGTTATTATGAAAGCCTTTTCAGAACCACCCTTTGAGACTAAAATTACGGGGTTATCATCTGATTTTCTGACCAAGAACGCTTGCAATTTAAAGAAAAGCAGGATAGAGCTGTACCGGTGTGACACAGATACTTTGCAAGACAGAATTTATAGACTTTTTTTTTTTTTATTTGATGTCTTATTTGAAATAAAACTTTTATTGAGACATCGTAGAGCAAGAATCCAGTTCTGCAATTTGCCCGGAGAAAGACACATGCAGATTGATGGAAAAGAGGAGCTACGGACAAAGCCCTTCAAGACAAAATCCTTCATGAATGTTGACTAGAATTTCCTGCTGCCACCCATGCAGAAACGGGTTAGATGTTCAGAATGGGGTACCACAGAAAAGACATCAACTATCAGACAACTACTGCGGCAACCTAGGCTTTTAGTTCTCAAAATTGCAAATAAATCCTGCTTTACCTTTTGCCTCATACTCTAACGTCCTACTTTGAATTTTACAGAAGTGAGGACAAAGAGGATAGAAGAGATCAGTTATGGCCTTCAGAGTACTACGGTTTGTTGCACAGGTTCTTCTGCCCCTCTTTGTACCCTCTAGCATGCAGCAGCTGGTAGAAAGTTTCAGCTACAGAAACCAGAGAAGGAATTCCAGTTTCTGCTGCATCCACAGACCTGAAGTTCCTTCTTCAGAGGCATAAAGAACTTTGCTGTGATACATATACAAGACTCACCAGTGTAAGTGTGCTGACATTGTCAGACTGAACAATTTAATCTCTTTGCCTCTGTTTCTTCATACTTTGCAGCTTTTTAATATAAGGACTGTTCTTTTGTTTCTGATTGTACCTGAGACTTATTAGTCCATCATGGGCCCAGTAAGCACTCCACTGTAATAAGAATGGATAGCAGGAGAAAAAGATCAGCTGGCCACTTCCTAATAACCTATGACTCTGCTAATGCTTTGAAACTCATGTTTTTGTGGATAGTACTGCAGTTTCTTTCCCTCTCAAGAACAGGAGACATACAGATGTGTAATTTGCTGACCCACTAGATCCAATGCATGGGTCCCTAAAAAGGAAAGTAGTAAACTGGATACCCAAAACTACAAGGCAGCAGAGTAACATTACGGCCCTTCTCTTAATAACATGACCACTCTGCTCTTCCCCCATGGATATAAGTCACACAGGAAGGTATCTGTTCCCATTAATTAGCCCCAAGACCAAGTATCATGCCTTGCATTTCCAATACTATGGGAAGTCTTCTATGGATAACTTTTACTAATCCCTAAGTAAATTTATAGCAAAAGAAGGAAACTACATTTGAGGTTTATGAATATGAAGTTATTGCTTCACTAAAGACAAAAGCCAGAAGAACAAAGCTGGCATTTTGCTGAAGTACAAATAAATAAAGAAGACTTTTTAAGCAGCTCTGCATGAGTGGGATTATAAGCATTACAAATTTGAAGGTTTACTTTGAATCATGGTAAAGTGCAACAGAAAGCAGATCTACTGAAGAGAAAAAAGTGCACAAGCCAAACACAAACATAATCACCACATTTATTCCTAAAACCATTTATTTTTATAACGCATGCACGGCAGTTGTGCTTATCTGTAAAACTGTTTATGCATAACTTAAAAATTTATGCAAAAAGTATTACTACATCAGCACTGGATAAAGGAATTCTTGGATTCCCTAACTTGTTCATTAGAAAGGTGCACCTCATCTCTGCTAGAACAGGGGCAATAGCCATTAAATATTAGCACAGACACCCCCCTTGTCAGGTAGAAACATATTGGAAAAATACTCAGCTGAAGACTAGGAAAACCAAGTTTGAAGTGATGTATGAGAAAATGAGTTTCAGACCATAGTGAGTGAAAGCAACAAAGAAAACACCACCTCCCCTCTTCCAGCATTTTTACTGCTCCCGCTTCACTCAGAATTTTTAGAAGATACAGCAATGATACAGGGCATTTCTTTTCATATATATCCCTTAAAGTCAGCTTCACAGATCTTTTGGTCTGCTGGAACAAACAAGTTGCAATTTAGTAAGGATGTCGATTAAGATTCACAGTTCACTTACTTAGATTCCTTAGCTGACCAGACCATAAGTGCAAAACTTGCGAGTTTTCCCTTTTATTCCCCAAAAGCTTAACAGACAAGGTGAAGAACATGCTTCGTTTCTCTTTTCTTTTAAATAAAGCAACATCTTCAGGAGGAAAACTGTTCACAGGCTCAAAATATCAGCAAAGATCCAGGAACAACGAGAGAGACTTGCATTCAAACACTGACCTACTTCCTATTATAGCTTTCCTTATAGCTGAAGAACACACAGTGCTTCTTTAGTAAAACTGAAATGCTGTGGCATATGCTTCTGTAGACAAATAAAATGCTGACAGGCAATGCAGTAAACTGAGCCATGCCACTTTTTCCTCCTGTGAAAGCCCTTTAAACATCAGTATTACATTATTCACTGGGATAATGACTGAGTACTTTATAAATGGGACAGAAAGTCAATTATTCTACACATTCACCATCACAAGCAAGAGTGTAAGATCAATGTGCCTATAACCTATTTTATAAATACTTTAACAAAAAACAAACAAGCAAATTAAGTTCGTAGTTTCTTAACGCTTTCCAGAGCTGCTAATGTATGTACTGCAACTCACAAAGGCTATTCATAGAGACAAGCTTCTGCACAGCATTCTTAGAAAATCCTTTTTATTAACCCTCAGATACCATGTTTGTTGAAGCCCTGAGGATGTGTTACAATTAATAATTGGTGTGAAATTTGAATTTCAACAGTGTTTTTTATTACCCAGACATAAAATGCCAGTTGACACTTTGTGATTAAGATGAAACACTAAGTATTATTTGATTAAAATCAACAAAAGAGCAATAAAAGCTACCAGTCCTAAGTACCCCAGTGTTAAACACAACACGTCTCCCAGTCACTGGGATGTGCAGCAGGCATACTTGTTGAGAAACCTGCACAGCATGGCTGTGACTTGCAAACATGCAAATTTAAAAGATCAGGATTTATTTTGAAGCAAAGTAGTATAGGTTTAATATTAAATACCTTTTTCTTCAGCAGTTTGGAAATGAACACAATTGCTAGCATTCATTGTCTCAATTTTCCTTTGCAAAAATAAAATGTTTGGGTTTTTTTGTAAAACAGAGCGTACCTTAGTTGTGCTATGAAAAATAACACAAATTCTATGGAGATCCATTTGTCAGCTTATCCTAATTATTACAGTAAAAAATGTTTATTGTTTTGTTGCCTATATACAACACATTAAATCTACTTACAGTTGCTAAATTTAGGATTATCCCTAGATGGGTATATTAAGCCTGAAAATGAAATGATTCTAGAATATGCTACCAAATCTCTTTAAATAACTGAAATGTATATTTATTAAGTATTATGCTGTTCCAATGGATAACTCCTCTATTTTAAAGAAATTAATTAATAAAATATATGCATAATGTTTAGGGGTGCAACTATCAAATCTAATTAAAGAGACCTTACTAACAGTTTCTTTCTGCAAATTCACACCAGCCTTTTAAAGTTAGACAGAGCATAGTTAAATGTGTTTAGTAAAGAAACATGCCAGAGGGAGGTTTTTTGTTAGCTGCCTAAAAATATTCTGTGCTAAATATTTTTGCTATATACTTAAATTTCACCGTGAATACTTTTAAGCAATTGCCTTTCAATGCATAGTCTAAAAATACAGTATAGTACAGTAAAAATACTGTCTAAATAATATGGAATATTTAGGAAATTTCGTTGACTATTTTAACAGTTCATAAAAATCTGCAATAGCATTTTCTGCTGTACCTTGCTAAACCTGCGCTTAGTCTTGCATATTAAAAAACAAAAGGTAGCACTGAATTCCAATAAACATCCTCAATAATTAAGGAAAGACAGATGAACAAATGCTTTTGAAAACAGTTTAAGTAATAAGAAAGACTAAAAGAACGTTTATGCAAAAAATGAATTAAAATATTATTCAAATTCTTGAATATGAAAGATATTCCAACAATTACTGAAAGATATTCCAACAATTCTGGGCATAGTATATTTTCTCCAATATTAACACTCCTGTCTAATGGTGAGGCTATACACAAGTTTCTTTTGCAAAGGTTACCAGAAGCTATCATCAGAGTGGATTATTGATATATTAACTTTCTCATATGGAAGCACAAGTAGAACCCAAGTATGAAAATCTGTCACAAGAGCATATGAAATCCCAGACTATATTAGTGATTCTATGCTCCAATACCAATAATTAAAAGTGAGAATTTGCAGAACCTGCTGCTTGATCAGCACAGGTAATGAATTATAATTAGAGAAGTATACTTAAAAAGCATTGGTGACAATGACTAGGTAATTTGTAGTTATACTCTCAGAGCTTAATTAATAATTTGAACTTCAACCATGTCTTCTTCAATATTCACTAGCTGCAACCATTATATGATAAGGTTTGGGAAAGAGGAGCAGGCAGTTTGCACCTGTAAAACCTAGCCCCTGTTGAGACCGTGCTGATGCATGCTGGACTAAAGTCCTATTTTGCACACTAGGGTTTAGCCCAGAACAAATAGCCCTGGCTTAGCTGGCTACAAACTTGAAAACTGAATACCAAAATAGGCAGGCCCAAGTATACCATTAATGTATTTGTTGCAATATAGTGGTATTTCAAAAACCTGCACCTAAACGTAACTATATAAAAAGGAAGACAGAATCTGCTTTAGAAATTCAGTGTCGTTGTATAAATCAAAAGTTAATTGAAGCAGATAATTCAGCCCTTTTTACATTCAGAAGCATTTAAGAAGGTGAAAATATAATCTGTTCAGGAAATATTTAGTTTAGTTTTAAAAACACCCACAGGTAAACTGATGATAAAAGGCAAGAACAAGTTATAACTGAGTAGATGCAGATTTCATTAGAGAAACAGATTCACCATGTGCAAATATTGTAGGTGGTTGTAGATTGGTATTTAGGAAATGTGTCTTTTTAGGTTTTGCATTCCAAATGTTTTATGTATCTTTTTCAACTAGTCAATATATTTGCTGCAACAGCTTAACATCTTATTGTTGCTTTATAACTAACAAATAACACCACTGTGTTTTGGGGACAAATACGCACTGGCACATGGTAGTAGGATTCATGTGAGGACCAGAGAATAACTCAGAATCATTGGTATCTGTAACCACTCTGGTTGACCTCGTGGGTTTGGAAGCTACTCAGGAAAATTTAAAGTTGGAGGAGTCCATCAGCATCATGCTGTAAGAGAGCTATAATTTCTACAACAAAATCAGTCAGAGGCCAATTCAAAGTGGAGTAATTCCGATCCAAAATGAGTAAGGAGTCAAGCTGCTGGTGATGCAACTTGTGATGGCCAGAAGAACTGAATTTATATGTTTGAATAGAAAAGATGTTTTCACACTATGTGTTTTCCTTTTATTTTAAGCATGACAATATTATTTATTCAATTTTTAGATGTACGTAACTTGGACTTGACCCCAGTCTGAAATTAGGGAAAAAAAAAAAAGAAATCTATATCTATCAGTTCACTTTTAAAGGGTAGATATTGCTGATTCTACAACTACCATAGTCAATGTTATAATGATTATAAATCTCAATGGAATAGTCTGACCATTATTATTGTTTCAAAGGAAATTTAATAGCAGTAGTAGCCATATAGAAAACCATGACTCCAGGAATAAAGTAAGATAAACAATTCTTATTTTTTATACTTGAATTTTATTTTTATATACCTGGCTTGAAATATTGTAGCTATGTTATAATCTTCAACACCCTGTCTCCTGAGAGCACCTCTCTTTCTGAATTCTGATGACAGGAGATGAGACACTGTCTAACAGAATTCAACACCACATCAGCTAAGAACTCCACTTTTACAGCTTCTTGCTTTTATGGAGAAGTAGTAAGAGCTTTGTAAACAAGCTTTAAATGTTAAGCATCAGCATGGAAAAATAAATGCTCATCTATTCAGAAACAACAACCAAAAAAAGCTTTAAAAAGAAAAATCATTTAAGGGTTTATTTTTAAACAGTTATTTTTAAAGTCATCAGCCTTGACATCAGAACCTTCTTCTGTCATCATGAGAAAAGGGAGTTTAATTCTGAGAGATCAAGCTGCTTGCTTTACTTTGAGTTTCATAATTCTTCCTTTCCAAACTTAACAAAAGCTACCAGAGTGTAACTGCTCAGCAGTAATTGACTTAAACATCTAGAGAAAATAACAATTAAAAAGGTATAAAGGGTTCCCTGCTGTACAAATACATTAAAGTAGGTAAATATGAATTCTGAATAAATGAATTTTTAATACATTCACTCTTTGAAAAGAACTCTTTTATTCTGTATACACAAGCATCACAAACTGTTTATGAAAACAACTGTTCTGAAAAGTAAATAAGACACTGGCAAAGAGTGCGTTGTGTCCTACTTCTGTGGATGATCTAATAGTTGATAATTCACTTCTGTACTTTGTGGTTCACTCCTTTAGCTCAAGTATTACAGTGGGTGGATTGAAGTGTCACCTTCACGGAGACATTGTATTCCGATAACTTATTTCAATGTTCATAACATCCAAAGTGGAAATACTGATGGACAATAGCATGTGATGACATATGTCAACCATGGGAGGGAAGTTTAATAAAGCAGGACATGCCATAAGGAAATCTGGCTTCAATTTCTGGCTCTAATACAGCTTTTCTTTATGTGACAAATAATTTCATCTGCCTAAATTGCTTTTCCCACAATTTAAATGGGATAATATTTGTTTACGTTTCCAGATACTGTGAGAATTAATCTATTCATACTTGGGAAAGCATTTCAAATTCGTAAAATGGGAGCCTCTACTGGACCTTAGCATAAAGTTGACCTGTAGACTGGGAATACGTCTGCTCAACAGCAAGCATTCAGGCTCAGATATGTTTACTGCAATTTGAAACCCCTTTCATGCAACTTCTGCCACAACTATTAAGAGAAAATATTTATTCCTGGCACACTGGCATTAGCAGTCCTAATTATACCAGTCTTATATGTGAACACACAAGAACAGTAACCAAATTAAATTTATTGCACTGCTACTAGATTAAATTTATGGCACCTTTATGGTCACTAGCACAAATATAACAGGTCTTTTTAACATCTGGAGAATTCCTCATTCTACCACCTATCCCTACTTCACCCCAGAGTCCCAGAGCTCCTTTTTTACCTGCTTGCTAAAGACTTAAGGCTCAGGTATAACTGCCCCAACATGTGGTGTCCGTGTCCCCCTTCCCCCCTGGCAATAGTCTGAGTATAAGCTATGAGTTGTAAAATGTAAAAATACACATAACATTTTAAAACTCTCCAGATCAAGGCTAAAGAGATTAAGGAAAAAATATTTAAAGATATATTTGTGGCCCGTTGTGGAAACAGAACCTGAGAACTCTCCTGAATCATTGTCAGGAAAAAACTGTCTCAGCAAATTCGCTGGGGACTGAGAAGACCACGAAGGTTCCCTACATGCATATCCCATCAACCAAAAGGAAGATGGATTTGCTCATTAAATCATAAATAAGTTATCAGTAACTGAGCTCTCAAGAAAACACAAATTAAAATGATGACCTTTGAAACTCCGAATATACCTAGTTTAATAGCTGCTAAAGAGTAGGAAACATACAAAGAGGCTTACTGTGAAGCGGGCAAAATTACAGAATCTAATAGTGTGAATGGCCGAACCAATTCTCCTGATCTCACAGTGTAGGTGCTGCTAAAAGAGACAGTTTAATCCTAGATAATTTTTATTCCAAACAATTGGAATAAAGCTCTTGATAACAGTCCTGCATTCCTGGCAAGAATCCAGATGGTCCCAGGTAAAGTATTTATCATTCACACGGCACTTCCACTATCTATTTAGAAGAAAGCATAACTATTTTAACTGACTGAGATTGTATTTCTATACCAGCAGTATTACATTCACTTAGCTTAGAAGCTGAAACTAATATAAATTTGTAGGATTTAAGAAGGAACCATATGTTCTCCTTGTAAAAAAATAATATAAATATTTATAATTACAGTCTTTAAAGAAAACAACTAATTTTGAAAACAAACAAACAAACAAACGTGTATCCTAACCAAAATTTCAAATTATTTTTTTCTCTCCAGTCAGGTACTTTTAGAAAAAATGAGATAACTCAAATCAGTTTGCTCATATTTCATTATCCTGAAAGATCTTACTTTTGCCACTGGTTAACAGCACATATGTGGACAGATCAACTTGTGTTCCCTATTTGTTTATCTGTCTAAATCCACAAATGAAGTCTAAGGAAAAGAAATAGCCACAGTTCCAGTGTGCATGAGTTTTAGTCAGTCTGCCATGAAATATGGGTTCAAAACCGTCGCTGCTATTCCCTATTCTCCCTAAAATAGTAAATGGCAAGAAGTGTGAAAAGAACAAAGTGCTCACTGAAAAAAGGCCAGCTCTGGTGCAAATCCAATGCTGTTAAATTATGGAGTGGCAGTAATGAAGTACAGATTGTCACCTGCTGCTGTTTTATTCTCAAAAACTGAAAACAACAATTAATTAATTCTAAATTGGAAACGGATGTTCCTGTCACTGAAGGGTTGCAAATATACACACCACAGAAAAGCCAAAGCAAAAACATCAGCACAACATGGGATCCTACAAGTTGCTGCTGCTTTAGGAAACAATGGTGTTTCTTCAGAAGGAAACAATGGCCATGAGCAGCAGAGGTGTCACAAGATGTGCACTGACAGATGCTAGTGTAACTGCTGATCAGGACTGAATGACAAAAAATAATCAACCCTTTCTACAAACTTCAGAAGAGAGGGAGATACAGAATGCTCAGCAGGACAGTTTGCCTGAAAAGGTCGAGACCATTGAGCCCCAACAGAGACCATGATGATGTACGTATCTATCTTTTTTGTCTACAATGAAGACCTACAAATCCAACACAGAGCATTCCCTATGCTGCTCTTTCATTTGTTTGGTTAAAAAATATTTTGAATTCTGTGTTATACTAATGGTGATTTTTAATTAGTATTTTATGCCCGTGTGGGGGTACTGTACCTGTAAGGTACGCTGGTCAAAACCCTGTTTCCTGTGCAGCAACTGGTGGCACAAAGTCCTTTAGAATTCAGACAACCAAGGAAGCACACCTCTGTGAGATGTTCTGCTCTGAAATATCACTAAATAACTCCAATACTTCCAAAATGAACAGATAATTTCACATCTAACTATCCTCAAAATATTTTTTTTAATGTCTCTATATCGTTATCTTATCTAGCTAAGAGCACTAAAAATCTGAAGAAAAGAAGAAATCTTTGGCTGTGTATTTATTATGCTTACAAAATGTGATGGGACAACCTTTATCCAAAGGACGATGTTGGACATCCTTCACTGTGCTGTGAAGCAGAAGCAGCAGAGTAGCTCACCGTATACCTTGAATTTAACCTGCATACACTTATTCCATAGGGAAATACACCTAAGGGATCCATATAACGATGGAAGTGGGCCAGGGCCTGATCATAAAAGCTGGGAGAGGATTCAGTTTAAGGAGCATACTCTCATTCACTCTCTGTCCTCCCTTTCCATAATGTTTTCTATGGCTTTTCTCTACCATCAGTCCAAGTTATTGCCAGGGAATAATACGAAAAAAGAAGGACCTAAAAATCCTACAGCTGATGTTCTCCTGCCTTGGATTCTGAACAGAGCACGAGATTCTCATTTTAATTCAGTGAAGTAGAATTTATATAAAATGTCAAACACTCAGTTTAGAGTTATTTGATCACATCAAATGCCTAATCTGCACCTAACAGAAAAAGTCCAAAGCACAGTCTTGGTGTTACAAAGAAAATGGAGTAATTCAGAGAAAGTACTAGTAGCCTCTTACATTCTGGAGAGTTTTTTTAGGATGTGGCAATGCTGGGTAGCAGGGACTAACCTGCAGATTTTCCTCATTATATCACCTGTTTTTGGAAATTCTGTCATTTACAGAGCTCTGTCACCTAGTAAACCCCCCCCACTGTAAGCTCAAAAGAAACCCTAGATGATTTAGATAATTTAAATTCTTTCTAAAAATTTCCAGATCCTTAGCAACTCATTAAGGGATTTAAGTTGTCCTTAGTGTTAAGGTCTGTGCATGCTGGCGATTTACGTTTTGTAACACTGAAGAAAAATAAGATAAATGCACCATCATTTTGTTACTTTCCTTCCTTAGACTATATCCATCCAAAAAAGATTATATTGATGGATTTTTCCTTGTTTCTTAATGTAAAATACTTCAACTGTTTTCTCTGAAAAAAAATACCAATACATCAGCAGCTAAACTCTCATGCACAACCTAGATGCAACAAATCCTTATATAGGCAATATAGGGGAAGAAAAAAAATCAGGGAAATATTTTGGTTTTAAGCTTTTGTTGATTACAACAGATGACAAAGTTTTGAATCAGTACAAAAATAGTAACTGTGTCTTGATTTGTTAGAACAACAAACTCCTAAACAATGATATGTTTTCTGAGTGCCTGAGCTAGTGATACCATCAGCTGAGAATCTGATGACTCAGAAGACTGTCAATTTTCTCTGCCGACATTGTTAAGCTCAGTACCCTATGTCACAACTTCTGAGTAGTTTATCTACAGCAAGTCCAAAGAATGCGAACTTTATTATTTAAAATTAGTTGCTATGCCTAAATATTTAGGAAGAAATATCAAGTGTCAAACACACTGGAGTACTTCTCATAAGTCAATCCTACAGCTGGAGGCAATATAAATTCACTACCTAAAGTAGAATTACTTGCATGAAAGACGTCTTATGTCGTTCACAATGCAGTGGGTCTGGGCTGACCCATCTGAGCAACTGCTGCCTTGTCCCGAACGCAGCTGCTCAACAGGCTCTGCCGGCCACAGTGGAGCGAAGGGAGGGAGCCCAGCTGCTCCGCTGCCTCGCAGGGCACCGTAACTCCCACTGGAAACCACCGCTCGCTTACGGCACATGCTTCCCTGCAATGAGTTGTTTCTTACTTCACCCACATAGCCAGCCTAGCAGAAGGCCAGTGCAGAATCCAGGAACCAAAAAGCATTGCCCCCTCCTCCTTCCCACACAGGCCATACGAGACATTATTCTACCTTAGGTCATCAGAGAGCTGTGGATAAAAACGGAGATGCTCTCCTCCCACAGCACCCTGGGTTCTGCCTGCTTCTGGGTTTCAGCAGTGTTGGCTCTGCACTACTGGGCTAGCTACCCTTGTTGGGGTCTTTGGCGTAACTTGCATTCCTTTTATATTTTGTGCAAAAAGTAAGACAAAACATGGCAGAGAAAGTATGTCAAAATACACTTTGTGGTCTCTTAACCTTTCGGTAAGAGGAGTATGTTCAACCCTCAGGCTGCAAACCATGAGCATCACTGTAATATATGCTTCACTGATATATGTGATAGCATTCTCCCTATGCATCACTTTTTATTGTAGCTGGGGAAGGGGAAGAAGCTAAAGAAATCCATTTAAAAGAATTGCATATTTCTTTTAGCTGCTGATTTTCCTGACAATTACTAATGAAATACTTCACGGTCCTGTTCTTTTTATGTAAAATATACTCCCAAATACAATCTCTTTCTTCTTCAGCCTTCTCATTTATTTTATACACATGGACAATTATACACTTACATCTTCCTAGTACCTCACCATTTTCTCTATCAGACCCATTTATGGTGAAAATCAAGGTTGTTGAGATAACAGGGATGGGGAAGATGGACAGATGAGTATGAATTGTATATCCACCCTTTCATACTTTCCTCCACACACCCGTTCCAATCTCCCTCTCCATCTTCTAATCTTTGTTTCTCTTAAAAAATAAACGTCATGCATTTTTCATTAAGTAGTCTAGAAAGAAACTTACCTTTCCACATCCACTTGTCCCTCAGAATACTCTCCTCCACAATGATAAACTGACAAATGACGAGTCTTACAAGTAAGGAATCTTCCTGCCCCTCTTACAGTATAGATTTGCATTCTGCCTTTCATCACCTCTAGCCTCCACCAGTGTCAAAAATGATTGATTGGCTGTTGAAATATTAATACTTTCATCTCCTTTTCCATTTTGGTCTTTTGAACTGATGTAAAATGAGATCATAGCCCAATACTGTAGGTGACACATGACATAAACTGTCACATCTCCTGATTTCCTACTTCTCTAATCAATCGTTCAAGCACGTCCTTAGGAAGAGCTTCTCCATCTGGACTCAAGAACTGAAGCCCCCCTTCAGGTAGAGAGGACACATTCTACAAGTCTTTTTCTAATTAATTCCCTTCACATTATCTCCAGATAAAGCCACCACCAAACAAACTCAACTACCACTTCTCAAAGACCACTCAGACATCTGCCATTATTTTAGATACGCTGCATTCTCTTGACCAAATCAAAATATACCTCCATCTCTCTAAACATCTGCCAACTCATATCTAGCCACCAGCCCTGTCTCCTTCCTTCACCTCTCCAAGCACTATCCTCACTCTGCTATTATGCAAGCTGATAGTTAAGGCGATGGTTTTTTATTTGGGTCTCCTAGTTCTTTGTATTTGAATCATATCTAAATGCTTTCTTTGTCACTGCCCCATGACTGACATTTTCCCACCCTTCACTAAGCGTATTCCCATTTGGGATCCGATCATGTCAAATTTCTTTATTGCACCTTCTATTTCTCTGGCCTTTTTCTTTCTCATTTCTTTAGCAAATACAGTTTACCACATTCACAACTGCTCAGAGTGCATCTGCAAGGATCAGTTTCCTAAGCTCTTTGAATCACCATGTAACCCTCTTTATAAGTTCCTCCCACTAACACCTGCTCCTCCATCTTATTAAATACAAACTATTTGTCTTCACTTCATGCCCTATTTCCACTTGACCATTTCTCATTTTTATCAGCTCTTATCTCCAACTGGCCAATATTACTTCCCTCCATCGTTCACTTGTAAAATTCCTAAGTGCTGTTGTCTAGGCTGCTGGTCCATGCTTACACTTACCTAGTACTGTGGTAAAATTAATAATATTAATTTTATGGCATCCATTGAGGGTTGCCATGCAGACGTAGTAGAACAGGCCTCAACCTAATAAAAAAAAAAAGTCAAATTCACTGTTCCTTGCCCATTTCCTGGCAAATCTGTCCTACACTTCTTTTTTAAATCTGGCATTCCAACCACTGCTGACAATCATCATTGATCATTTAAATCTTCTCATTTTCTTTTGTATCATAGGCAGGTATGCTGTACTTGGTTAGGTGACAGCCTGTGCTTACCTGAGGATGGGTTCATTAAATCTTACTCATTCACCCACCTCAACACTGGTTGCTTTTATTATGAAGCCTTTTCAACTGAAATAAAACCAAGCTATTTCCACTTAAGAATTTGAAAGTCACATTGTAAATGACAGCAAATATTTTAAAATACTTTTAAATCTTGTATATAACACCCTATAACCTTCTAGAGGGTTATGTTTACAATAAACTATTAGTGTAGCTGTACTCAATTATTTTGAAATATTTTTAAAGATTTTCATAACATATTCTACTGCACTGCCTGCAGCAATATCTCAAAATCCCTCCTTCTTTCAATCTTAACTTTCTTTCTCCATTATAACCCCCACTCAAACTTACATCTTTGCATAAGGAAATGGTTGCAATGATCTTTTCATTTGTTACCTCCAGCCTGGACTATTGCAATTCACACAAGCAAAGGCAGCAGGAGACCTGCATGGATGAACAAGTAGCTCCTGCCAAAACTCAAGCACAAAAAGGAAGTGTACAAGAGGTGGAAGCAGGGTCAAGGTGACCCAGGAGAACTACAGGGACACTCTAAGCTTGCCGGGATGGAGTTAGAAAAGCCAAAGCAACCCACAGTTGAGTCTGGTGAAGGTACATGGAAGGCGAAAAGGGCTTCTACATGAGCAGCAAAAGGAAGACAAAGGAAAATGTGGGCCTGCTGCTGAATGGACATGGCCCCTGGTCACAAAGGATATAGAAAAGGCTGAGGTACCCAATGTCTTCTTTGCCTCGGTAAAGAAGGTAAGACCTGCCTTCAGGAATCTGAAGGTCCTGCAACCAGGGGGAAAGTGTGGAGCAATGAATACTTTCTCTCAGTGGAGAATGATCGGGTTAAGGAACACTTAAACTGGACACACACAAGTCCATGGGACCAGACGGGATGCAACGAAGAGTGCTGAGGGAGCTGGCTGATGTCGTTGCAAGGCCACTGTGTTGGGTTTGTGTGGTGGGGTTTGTGTAGCTGGGGAGAGGCTACAGGGGTGGCTCCTGGGAGAAGCTGCTAGAAGCTTCCCCGGCTCCAAGACAGACCCACCTCTGGCCAAGGCCGAGCCCATCAGCAACAGTGGTAGTGCCTCTGGGATAGCATATTTAAGAAGGGGAAAAGCCTGCTGGAAAAAAGGAAGAGCTGCAGCGGAGAGAGGAGTGGGATGTGAGAGAAACAACCATGCAGACACCAGGGTCAGTGAAGAAGGAGAGGGAGGAGGTGCGCTGCAGCAGAGATTCCCCTGCAGCCCGTGATGAGACGGCAGGCTGTCCCCCTGCAGCCCATGGAGGTTAACGGCGGAGCAGAGATTCCCCTGCAGCCTGTGGAGGACCCCACGCCGGAGCAGGTGGCTGGACCCAGAGAAGGCCGTGACTCTGTGGGAAAGCCCATGCTGGAACAGTTCATGGAGGACTACAGCCCGTGGAAAGGACTTGCGTTGGAGACGCTCCTGGAGGGTTGACCCCCATGAGAGGGACCCCACGCTGGAGCAGGGGAAGAGTGCAAGGAGTCCTCCCCCCAAGGAGGAAGGAGCAGCAGAAACAGTGTGTGATGAACTGACTGCAACCCCCATTCCCCATCCCCTTGCGCTGCTGGGTGGGGAGGAGGTAGAGGAATCGGGAGCAAAGCTGAGCCCAGGAAGAAGGGAGGGGTGGGGGGAAGGTGTGTTTTTAAGATATGATTCTATTTCTCATCATCCTACTCTGATTTGATTGGTAACAAATTAAATCGATTTCTTTTTTTTTCCCCAAGTCGAGTCTGTTTTGCCTGTGACCATAATTGGTGAGCGATCCCTCCCTGTCCTGGTCTTGACTCAGGAGCCTTTCGTTGTATTTTCTCTTCTCCGTCCCACCGGGGGGGAGGAGTGAGTGAGCGGCTGCGTGGTGCTTTGTTGCCAGCTGGGCCTAAACCACGACAGCCACTCTCAAAATTGTCTTTAAAAAGTAACAGCAATTGGGAGAGGTTCCTGATGACTGGCAGAAAGCAAACTGCACTCCTATCTTCAAGAAGGGCAGGAAGGAGTATCTAGGGAACCACAAGCAGGTCAGCCTCACCTTGATTTCATGTGAACACAAGAAAACACTTTTTTTACTGTGAGGGTGGTCGAACACCGCAACAGGTTGCACAGAGACGTTGTAGAGTCTCCATCTTTGGAGATACTCATCTAACTGGACAGAGTCCTGGGCAACCTGCTCCAGCTGATACTGCTTTGAGCAGAGAAGTTGGACTAGATGCTCTTCAGAGGTACCTTCCAAACCCAGGCAGGCTGTGATTCTGTGAAATATTCACCTTATTTAAGAGTGAATACTGAGTCCCAAATATGAGCACTTTTCCAGACCATCTTTCTATGTAACAATCCAGAACTATGTATCTTCCATTAGATGCTACTGGTTTTCATTTGCCAAATCTTAGGCCAAGTGTCCTTACTTTCAAAGCCCTCAGTGCACCTGACACTAGCTACAAAGGTATCTACTTCTACCAGAACAAAGCATGGGGTTTTTTTTCAGCAAATACAGCTAAGAAAACTGGCACAAAACACGGGACAGCAAGTGAAGACATTCACAGTGGAGGGAAACTGGAACAAACCTGCAAATCGAACCAGATTAAAAATGCCTCGTTAGTTTTAAAACATAACAGAAAATTGCTCCTCAGGCTACAGCTTTCCCAACATTATGAAGAAATTATACAAAAGAGAACCCTATTTAACTTTTACTTACAAAAAAATACATCAAAAATATATTCAGAATTGGAAAAAGCACCATTCCATGAGAAAACCTGCTGGTATTCCAAAACTACTTAAACTGCAGTATGAAAGCAGCCCAGAAGGTACTTTAGGGGATTTGATGCTGCCTGCTGGCAAACAGCTATCATGGTGGAACAGAAGCTGGTATGGGCTCCAGAGCCGGCAGCTCTGAAATTATCCCTGCAAGATTTTATCTTCTTCATCAGGGCAGATTTTGCCTGACTCAGAAATCTGGGTTTGTTTTCAATTAAAGCATTAAAAAATGAGGGCAAAAATTTTAATCAAGAAACTTATTTATCCCATAGCCAAAGAATACTATGTGGATTAATCATTTCTGTTCACATGCTTTTGTTGTTTTTTGTCAGAGGCAGGAGAGTTAATAGCATATTTGGGCATAAACAGTGAGCACATGACAGTTGAGATGCTCTAAAACACAACTCATGTATGACCTTATTTCCGACTAGGACTTGGATCCATTTAGCTGATTTAACAGTGCTACAATAAACAACATGGATAATTTCCTGCTTTGTCTTAGGCAGGAGAAGCTGGCAGCTATCTACAGAATGAATCAGAGATTCTTCAGCATTACAATTTGAGGCATAACATGTGCAGCAAGTGTGACTGAGCTTTCTTTCCCCTTTTATAAACCCTTAAAAAATTACTGTAAATATTTTTTAGTAAATAGATAACTAATGCTATTGTTATTTAATAGGCCTGTTTTTCAGACAGTTATTTTTATTTTGTATACCTACATTTTTCATCAGAGTTAAATCAGAAGTACAAAAGAAATCATTATTGAAATCATGTAACATAATAAGCCAATGAGAACAGATACTGTGAATTTATACTTCAACTGAGGACAAAACAGTGTCCATAAGAATGATTTAGCAGTCTAAAAGGACGTGATATTTCTTAAAAACAAAACAAAACCCCCAATACCCTGATAGAAAAACCTATTAATATTTAATGCAATATTCTCTGTGCTTCTTTTTTGTTGAACTGCTAAACTTTAATAAAACCAAATTAATATTTTCAGTGAAATAAAAGTTATCTCCTATTACTCTAGTAGACACTTAAAAATAGTCTAAATGAAATTGGCAGCTGTGTATAAAAACTCATTCAATTTTCACAAAAGCTTTTAAGTACTGTTGCAGTGAGAAATCAATATTACCTAGCTGACATAACAGTGAAATAGTTGGGTGCAAAGGAAAAAAAATAAGTGCAATCAAAGTAAATGAACTGTGATCATACCAGCAGGCCTAGCAACATTAGCTTTAATCTTGGGAATATTTATGAAGTATATGTGTAATTTTTCATGATAAAATTTCACCTACGGTTCAAGGCATACCAATAAAACACTTTGTGATAGGTACACAAAACAGTTTGATTGGAATTACTTATCTACCAAGTGAACTTACACTAGAAAACAGATGAACTTCACAACCAAACAGAATGTTTTTGTCTCAAATTCTAGTTTCACATCTGCTTATTAGGACTGTCTCCTGAGTGAATTAATTATCATTAAGGAACCACACACATTGTACCCAGTCCCATTAATAATATCTTTTAAAATAACCCTTCAGGTATCTTGGCAGGCATGGCAAAATTAGTATTTAATATTTCTCCATTGAACTAATTAGGATGAACATAAACTATGAAATACAGGATTTGTAAAAATATTTTCTTATGAAATTACACATAATTATAGTCTTTTTCAGCTATGTGTGCCTTTTAATATGGTAGTTAATCTCTCTTCTCCTCTATGAAAAATGTGAAATAATAGCAGGACCTGTAAAGCTTTTCTTGTATCAATGAGCTGAAGAAAACTCATCTGTATTTAATGCAATATTCCCTTTGTATTTTTCATTACAAACACATTTATAGTATAGAAGTTGCACTAGATTAGAGATTGCATAAATATTTTCTATACCTTATTCACTACAGTTTCCATGTGTCAGTAGTTTCAAGCCTCACCAGATAACTAATTTGACCTCTTTGATCCTTCTTTCCCTGATTTACATCATAAATCACATAATATTGGCTAACTACACTGCCATTATATTAATTTTTTAAATAAAAATATTTCTTTGCTGAAGACTAATGATAGGCATTCATTCTGCAACAAAGTAGAATGGCCATCACAGCAATAAAAAACCACCATAGCCCTGTGCATCTTCTTTGATTTTTCTGGTCTTCTTTTTGTTCACCTGACAAGCCATCTGCCTGCAGAGCTTTGTAGTGGAGTACCTACAACCCTCATGACTATTAGACAAGCAACCATTTTTCTCCTATATAAATGTTCCTACTTCAGTAAGAACTATACAAGTCCTCAAGAAAGCATTTGTTGAGAGCAAGATCCACTTCAGAGAGAGATTTTGGCAATGCAAGTTGAAAATATGCTACCACATATAATAAAGAGCAACACAGGGAGTAAACTGATGAGATGAAAGAGACAAACAGACAAAAGTAGGAAAGATTTGGAATTTCCTTGGAAAAGAGGGTTCTGCTTTGCTAACAAGGTGACATACACCTTGGAATAAGCATGTGCTACTTATAAATGCCAGTAAAGAGAAAAATGAGTAATTAAGGTATCCACAAACAGAATACAGAATAAATGTGGGAGAAGAAAACACGACTTTTTCTGATCCAGTACTACACTATTTCAATTTACAGTTTTGGAAGTACCTGTTCTAGTGCCTGGCTTTCGGTGCATTAAGTGGCCATGCAAAGGAGGCCTCTGCATCCCATGGGAGGCACGAGCTGAGGCAGCTTGGCTGGAAGAAGAACTGAAGCCCTCAAAAGAAAGGTCCAGGCCAAAGCAACTCATTTCACAAGATGGAATGAGGGAGATTCTGGTAACGATTATTTGTTGACACTCGGTTCTGATTTTTTTTTAAATGATACAAAACAGCTTATAATGCTGTCACCATGGCAAGTCTACAATTGTTCCCACAGTATTGCTGAATTACCTTGTTTGCTCCTTCTGACAGCAATCCCTTCTCTTCATGCAAACTTCTCATACATTTGGTGGCCTTTTCTCTGCCAAAACCATACTATCTCCATACATGTAAATATTTTTCCCCGACTGTGAAAATATATTACCAGAAGATCAATTTAATTGGGAAGATATATTATTATAACTGTATTTGGTTGTAAATTCTTGGTGTTCTTTAAATACAAAATTCCACCTAAAGTTAATGTAAAGTGGCAAGTGGAAAGATGCCTTATGTGAAAAAGAAATGTTGCCTTACGGAGCAGAGGAGGAGATAAAAACCCTACTGTATCTGTAGAAGGTGATGTTCTAGTGCTAATGTAATCTAATGTAACCGAGAAGGAGAAAGCAGGCGGAAAGATGAAAATTCCAAATGCTCAGAAAATTTTCTCTCTTCTGATTACTGTTGCCTGCTCTAATTTTGGTAAAGCTTTTATTTTGAGAAGGCGGGGGTAGGGAGGAAAAGGAAGGCAAAAAAAAAGCAACACAGCAAAAGAAGAATTTAACTTTCAAAAATTGCAAAATCATCTACTTTTCATTTTTGCAACAGATTCTGTAAACCTAGCCAAATTCTGTGCTTAGTTAAAAACAGAACAAGTAAAAATAGATGCTAGAAACCAGGCAAGATACCACAAAAGTGAAGCCAAACAATGAATTCATATAAAATCACGGGATATGCTTTGTGAACGATAACACTGTGGAATAACTTGGGATGATTTATCACCAAAATAAAGTTGGTCTTCCTAGAATGCATCAAATAATAGTGGTTGCTGGTACTCAGGCGGTGGAGTTGAACTTCCTCAATGGTTATTTTTTGTGGTTAAGGGAAAATGTTCACGTACCCTATCAGTAGCTCATGCAGACTATCAAGTACCTCACTGTATTCTGATATTTCATGACAGCAGATTTTAAGCTAATCCTTGTGAGAGTGCTTGATGTTAAATTTTATTACTGCTATCAACCTGACATTAACATTGCCACTAGGCTTTTTGAGATTTTGCGAACTATGCTTTGTGCTGCTAATCCAAGATGTAACATTAAAATTTCAAATTTTGATGGCAATAAATTATAATAGAAAAGAAATTCAAATGGTCAAAGCAAGCCTAAGGTACGAGCTACTTTCTGTGTTTTACTTGCCCTCTCTTTTGCCAATTTTTCTATGCTAACTTCCGTACAGATTATTCTTTCTTTTGGCAGTTAAACTGAGCTCGCCTCTCAAAAATAATGAAAAGCAAAACTAAAAAGATATCCCTCTTTCATACAAATGTCTGGAAGCTGGCACTACTGGTAACCACAGAAGCCCCATTTACATACACAGTTGTGAAGAGCTCTGCACAGCACTGGGTCATTCCACTTGGATGATGCAAACCCACTTCAGCTGCCATGGCTGTTTGCAGGCGGTTAAGAAGGGAGCTTGCAAGCCTCCAGAAATACAGCAAAGAGAAGGAAACCTCCAACGTTAAGTGCTGTATGAGACAGTCTAAACATGTTCTTGTATTCATATGCACGTAATGCCTCCTGGTCAATTTTAGCATGTGGTGTCACTGGGATTTAAATAGGATACTTTGTGAGGACTGTCAGGATTTTGCTCTACTCCCACTCATGCCAACAAAAGGCAAGGCTTAGGCCTCAATTGAGGAAATACTTTCTACAACTTCTATTTTAACTACATCTCCTAAATCAACTATTTGTTCCGCGTTAAATGACAGATTACATGCTACTGTGCAATACAACACAATAAAGGTTTGCCATATCAGAAACCTCATAGGATAAGCTCATAAAAGTTTCTGCCCCCAAAACGTGAATCAAAAAAACCCCAGAACTATGGGTTTGATTTCATCCACAAAGTCAGTATTTTCTAGCAAAAATTCCATTAAAAAATTGAACATGGCTCTCAAGTTGTAGAGACTACTATGGTCAGTAGTGTCCTTTTTTCCCAATTAATCCACAGAACTTCCACTGGCGTTAATGTGAGCAGAGCAATATTGAATATACTCTCATCTCTACTTATGAGCATAAAGGCAGCCAGCCTAGGTCAGGATCTTGTTTCTGACAGTGGCGAAAAGTGACGTGCACAGAAGAGATCAGAGCAGGGTCACTATATAAAATACATTTTCCAGTGCTTCTCATTCTGCAACCGAGGGACCTTCTGCAGCTAAGGCAAACATGGTTTCTACACGCATCATGGATGTAGCAAGAATTTCTCTTCTGGGCACTTTTCCAGTCTCTCCTCGATTCCATGTGAAGTTTTAGCATCCACAACAACTGTCAGAAAGGACTTCCCTAGCTTAAATAGGTGTTCTGTGAAACCCTCCATAAATGAGTCAGCTGCTAATTTCATTTGATGCTCGTTAATTCCTGTATCTGAAAATGCGGAGAACTGCTACCTCCTTATGAAACGTGTGATTTTACACAACCCTATCATATCAGCTCTTTGGTAGTCCTTATTTCACACCAAAGAACCTTATTCAGGTTCCCCCTTATTGGGGGAAACTGTTCCATACTTTTCCAGAATACATTAGGAGAACTTAGAAATCTGACCTTAATTCACAAACATCACAGCACATATTCACTTGAGCATCTGCAGAGCTAGAAACACAAAGTTTAAAATAATAGTTAAAAGTTATATTTTAACAGTTGGTATGTTCAAAGTTTTGAATCTCTTAAATCCTCCAAAGAATCAAGTCAAATTTATATCAGTGCCAAAGAAATTAAACTGAACTCCAAAATGGATGAGGTTTATTCATAGCAATGCAAGTTATTGGACGTGGCATCACAGAAATCCTTTAACATGACTAAAATAGAATTCTGTACTACACAAAAAAATGGTAAGTAAGGGGGTGTTAATTTTCTTCGTGTATGAAACAGAACTGAAGCTAAATGATCCTCTCATTATTTTTTCAGTTTCATTATTCTTGCACCAATAATAAAATGAAATAAAATAGTTACTGTTGCTATTTCACAAGTTAGTATGACAGCCTGTCTCTTTAAATTAATTTAATTCTGGAGGACAGAGAATAACAAGCTTTTTCAGTTCTGACCACAGTTCTGATTATGAAACCCACTTCAATTACCCTTACAAACCCACATATTAATATAAACAAATAATTTCACTTCTCTTGGGTCACAATCTCTGATGTGGATCTGTTAAAAACGAGTAGTACTTTCATGAAAAGTTTTTCATGCAAGCTATAACCCAAGACAAATTGAACTCTTGAAAACTTCTCAAAATACACAGTAAACCAGATATATTTCTCTGTCTGATGAATATGAAAAACATGAAGCAAAGTTTTAAATCTGGAGACTGACATAAAAAGAAGAATATATAGGGTTAATATTGGTGTAGAGAGCAGCTAGTAGCTGAATAGTCTTGCAAAAAACTGAGAATATACCCAAACCGTGAGTAAGTGCTTAATGGCTTCACTATCTACCTTATTCAATCATTTATTCACTTTGCACTGAAAGCATGGATGTTGCCTAATTATTAAGAAAGCAAAGAGACAAGCAGCACACAACATCAGTTGATTATATTTTATATATCCAGTTGCATTCTTTACATAAATATAAATTGCTTAATTGGCTAATTCGGTAGATCTTAATGTGCCATTGCTGCAAAGGTGATCAACAGCAACCTTCTTGGCAATTATATGACAGAAAAACAGAACAGGCTGCAGGTGAAGCATTAATCACTTCAGTTTATCCTTTCATCCTGTTTGAGTTGGGGGGAAACCACTAGGAAGTTAAATATAACAGTCTGAACTTATTTTAATAATACCATTTATAATTTAACACGATAAGCAGGAGTCCCTATTCCAACTTAAAACTGCCTTTCTTGAAACGAGGCTTTGAAACGTTCATATATTTTCTTGCTGTATGCTCTGGCACAACAGCCTCTCTCTTCTATAAGTTTGCAGTTACTCACATATGCAGAAGAGTATGTATATTAGAGAAAAAATACTAGCAAGAGTATCTTATGTATTAAAACAATTGTGAATAAAGTTTTTTTTAAAATAGAATAACATTTTATGACAGTAGATGATCTGATGACATGGTTTCGCTGCAGGCACCCTATCAAGTGTAGCAAGGGAACAGGAATTGAACATAGTAGAGAAATGATGCACTTCCCCATCATGGGCAAAATGAGAAAGCCAGTTGTCCATAAAGCAGTAGTAGACTGTCTGAACCATACTAGCCTTGCGTTAGTAGTTTTCCAAATTTGTTTGCTTGCTTATCATTATAGATGAAGGAACAGTGCTATGATACAGCCAACCAGGAGTAGTGAAGTTGAGAAAATGTACGCCTGAACATGTATCAATGCCACAGTATGACAGCAAAATTTTCAGAGCAAATGAAATGACTGGAATTATGCAATCTATCCACTTCTTTTTTTCCTATTTTGATTAGTAACCTTCTGCCATGTTTACTGTGAACCAGAAGACTTCTATCATCTCTGAGGGATACAGATATTCTGTTTACTTCAATATATTTTCTGTTCTTGGAAAAAGTCAGTATTCCAGCAAAGGCGCATACATTTCTTAACTTATATTTATTTTTCTGCAAATACAAAGTTTGGGCTTTGGACTAATGATACAAAATAGCTAAATGCCAGAAAATTAGATAGGTCATTTTGTGTGAATGAGTGTTGTCAAGTAAGTGCCCACTTCTAACAGGTCTGGCTGCATATTTGTTAACAAATGAGCTTAGGCATATTTAGTAGAAAGAGTTTGAGACAAACTCGTCTCCAGCTCTCTGCCCACCTATCAATGCCACAGGAAAACAGGGCATGTGTCTACATACTGACTCCTGCATTTTACAGCACGGCATCATGGTGAAAAAATCATTTTTATCAAAGGGCAGCCCTCTCCCAGGTAGTAAATGCCAGCAGAGAGATCAGAAGCATCTGGGGATGGCAACACCTTAAGCTGTTGCGCTACAATCTGCCAGAACTCATTTGTCAGAGTCCGGAGGCAGCAGGAAGCTGCCGTCGTCTCTCCAGATGTGGGTCAGATGAGATGTGTACAACTCCACAGGCCTGAGGGATGCAGCATCCTTTTCAAGGCTGTTTTTCCCCCTCAACCTCTTGGCTTTCAATGTCAGTTGTAACTAAAAGCAAGAGTTAAAGTCCAGTAAAAGGGTTTCTCTCAGCCAGATTCCTACCTCCACCCCTAAAATAGAAATCTAATGCGGTCCATAACAGGTCACTCCTCTCTTCCCTCAGAGCTATTTTAACTAATTTTCATGAAGCAAAGCTGGTTTTAGGGGGCCAGCTGGGAGTAGACTGCGGCCCGGCAGCAGGGCACCTCCTCCCCATCACCGCCCCTGCGCTCCGGAGCAGCAAGGGAAGCAGCCGGGCAAGGGGGCCAAGCCCTGCAGCCCTGCTGGAGCGCAGGGGCAGGCAGCGGGGCAGGCAGCCCCACCAGAGCTGCCTGAGGAGCAGAGAGCGAAGGGGACCAGCCAGAAAACACCTACCACCACCTTGTAACAGTCCACCAAACTGTCTAGAACAGCATCCTAAAGTCCCCAAACACAGACTTATGAAAATGTAGTGTAAAGCTGTGAGTATTTCAGAGGAACTAAAGTCGAAATCTCCATAAATGGTCTCTTCTTTTGACGGATTGCATGTATTTATTTTTTTTAAATCAACACCTGTTAAGAATTCTCTGAGAAAAGCAGGGGAATTATAGCAGATTTATTGTCGGAAGTCACAGGATGTCCACTTCAGATTCAGAATGATTGTCTATCATGCTACCAGGCAAGATTTGCTTTCTTATCATAAATAGAACAGTAAATTAATATTACAGCATTTTAAATGTGAATTTTGTAAAACACACTTTAAATTATAAGGAGTATTCACAAGCTCTATTCTGAAGTTATACCCACGTAAGCAAAGACAAAAAGAAGAGAAAATAAAGTACTTCCACCCTAGCTGTCTTTTTTCGAAACTATTTACCCTGTAAATCCATACCCTTAAATCACTTGAATTTACACATTAGAGATTTAGGAAGTACTAGATGTTTAAAGTCTGTTTCACTAGCGCTACTGGATACATATACAAAGAGGTTCCCTGGTTTTGTTACCCTAACGTCTTCATGACAAACAGGAGGAAGAGACTGAATGATTGGTCACAGGTCAGGCAAAAATACATCATCTTTAAATTACACCACTTCACATCGTTGCATTTTTATTTGCCAAAGGGCACCTACAGCACAAATAGCATCTTCAAAGATGATTGTGCAGAGAAGGTAACTGAACAAATACTTGACAACTGATAAGAAATTAGGTTGTTTGATTTAATAAAGCTGCCAACTACAATTTTTTAATACAAAGCCAAACAAAATAGGCCTGAAACTTGCAACATATCGTATTAATACGGAGGTGAATTAGCAAAGCAGGTTTTGTAACAAGCTATAGCTAATACCTAGAGTTAACTAAAATACTAACTATAGCTAATGCATTTGTTACCTATGTGCAATAAATACATCAGCAAATGAGCTGCTGAGATACACGTGTATATATGTGTACACATATACACATGAACGCAATTATCAACAGAATGAGCCATTGAAAGGGAGCTCACCATTCTTGGTTCCCTACTCCAATGAACGCCTTTAATACCACCCAGGACTGATGGCATTCACCAGTGTACAGGCTCTCCAATGCACCTGTTCAGAGTAGCAGAGTAGTAGCACACAGATTGGAACAGTACCTTCTTTATTTTACATCTCTCCAACCCAAAAAACATGTCTGGAAACTATTCTGACCTACAACAGATGACAAGCCCCTGCCCTTTTCTTCTCACCCTTCTTTTTGTACCAGGCAGCTAAAATCAGAGGTCAAAAGCACTATAGATACATTTCCACCACAGGGACCATGGGGTGGGGGAACAGCTTTATAGTCAATACGAAGATTTCTTCCTCTAACAGGGCAGGCAGAATTTCCAGCCAGCCAAAACAAGCCAGATCTTGTGTGTCAGGGGCAATAATCTTGCCTTAAATTATTAAAAAAAATAAGTTAATAGGAAGAAAAATAAATGTCTCTACTGGAAAATGATAAAACCAAGGAACCTTCAGTGCAGAATTTGTAAAGTGTATTTGAAGGCTTAAAGCAAAAGGCCTAGTTATTTTTTTAAGAATAAATTCATTACTTTTGGGATTGAAGAATGGATACAAACCCACATTTATACAGACACACTACTGCAGAACTAGGCATATATATCACTATAGTAGAAATAGTTATACTGGAGTTGCCTGTACTGAGAAATTATGCAAACATACAGCACTTCATGTGCAGTCATTTTTTGTTTGTTACTTGAGGAGTGGTTCAAATCAGAGTTAAAAGTCAGTGCATTATCTGAAATTTGTGATTGGTATTACAAAAAGTAAAATCTTCATGGATTAGTTAAGCAAAAAGCCAGCAGCCTGGAGTAGCAAACAGTGTCACACAGAAACTGAGGGAATACATGTTTTATCAGGTGAGCCATCTCTTTTATATTTACAATCCAATCCAACTCCAATTTTGCTTGTGAAGTTAGAAAGGCTTGCTTAATCATGTTGAGAGGTGCAATAAGCCAAAAAATTGCAACAAATTCGGAAGAGAGATAACTATCCAAATAGTCACTCCAAAGAGCCAGATAGTTTCACAGGGGAATGAGGGAGAGAGCACAGACAACTACAACAGCAGGCTAGGTCCACTGTAGGAGGCTCTCCTGGTCTGTGTTACTCCTCTGCTGCTTGCTGGCCTTCATTTAGATTGACTGCTTCCACGTTTCAGCCTGGTCTTGTGAAAGCCGTAGGCTCCGTGAGAAGGGGTGACGCAAGCTACCACTGCACTCAGAATGCTTTTGTGCATGCAATCTTCTTCCAGGTAAGAAGGGAGAACTACTTCACACCAGTGTTATGAAAATTCCCTTCCCTAACTATTATATCAACCAGTCTTTATAGTATGAAAGTGTATTAACTTTGTTAATATATATATATATATTAGTTGACATTATACACTGTCATGTAATGAAGTAGTGAAATTTTACTGGAGACTTTGGTATTGTTCATGCTAAAGTGAAACAAACTAAAGAACAGCCCAGCCCTGGAAGTAAGGACTTTGCTTCTTGGAAGCGTAGAGCTGTCCGTGAAGGATAAAGGACACCCCTGGACAGCCAAGATAATGCCACCATCCTAGCCCCTCTAACACATCTTTGAAACCCTCCCAGCGTCATCTGCTCTCATAGATAAGTAACTCTAGCAAGACTGACTCCAAGGACGTCTGAATCAATAGATAAACAGCAAGAACGCTGCAGAAATAGAGTTGCTTTGCAAATTTTTACTATGATTAGTAATCACTAGTGTGAGTGCTAGTGATTAGTCAAATCATGTTGTACCTGAACATTTGAATGTGTAAAACCACATTTGGGGTGCCCCAGTTTGGCTGGGACACCTCGTGTGCATGAATAAATATTTACCCTTGTGATTTTCTACTTTGTGCCCTAGCCTCTCTCCTCAGTTGGCACTGGCCAGGTGCGAATTTTCGTGACACTAGCCATTGCTGTACCTGCTCCACAAGGAGGGAAAACCCACCATGGGGAGCAGATGCACCATGGGGCAAGTCCACAATATCACAGTTATCAGCATAAAGGGAAAGCACCCTCCAGGAGAATGGGTGATATTGCAGATCCAAGTGTTTGCTCATGATTCATGAAATTCATGCGTGAAAGACACGATTCCTATTTCCTCTCACAGGACTAAGTACTTTGAGGAGAATATGAAAATAACCAGTGTTTAAAAGTTTATTACTAATTTACACTACCTGTGTTCATTTTTCAGTTTTTATTTACAAAAGAAGAATAAAAGGCCCAGTAAATACTTGCTTAGAGTTCATGAAAGCTGTTTTATTGGGCCAGTTAACCACAGCTAACGTAGTTCATTTACTCTAGTCATCTACTTTATTTACACAATACCAAAGCCTTTTTTAAACTCTTGGAATATGTTAAATAATTTTGTTACAAGAAGTCCTCAGAGAGAATTTGCAAAAGCCATTTTTGAGAACAGGATATTTCTTTTCTGTGTTACTTTCCTGGAGATACTAAGCAGGATAGATTCACAATATCAATATATAAAATATCACGTATGCTTTTTAATCACAGTACCAAAAAAAAAAAAATCATAATTAAAAAAAGATTTATGCTTTTTTAACCCAGCCTGAAGCAAGGTGAACAGCTGAACTGCAAGCCAGTGTGAAAATGCAACAAAAGCATACAATACTATGTATTAATTACTATTTTAAAAATAAATATGATAAGATTTGAACAATATGGTACATTTAAGGAATACGTTTTTTGTTGGAGATTAAAAAAAAAAATCCACCTATACAGAATCATAGAATAGTTTGGGTTGGAAGGGACCTTTAAACATCATCTAGTCCAGCCCCCCTGCAATAAGCAAGGACATCTTCAACTAGATCAGGTTGTTCAGAGCCCCATCCAACCTGACCTTGAATGTTTCCAGGGATGGGGCATCTACCACCTTTCTGGACAACCTGTGCCAGTGTTTCACCACCCTCATTGTAAAAAATTTCTTCCTTATATCTAGTCTAAATCTACCCTCTTTTAGTTTAAAACCATTACCCCTTGTCCTATCACAACAGGCCCTACTAAAAAGTCTGTACCCATCTTTCTTATAAGCCCCCTTTAAGTATTGAAAGGCTGCAGTAAGGTCTCCCTGGAGCCTTCTCTTCTCCAGGCTGAACGACCCCAGCTCTCTCAGCCTTTCCTCATAGGAAAGGTGTTCCATCCCTCTGATCATTTTTGTGGCCCTCCTCTGGACCTGCTCTAACAGGTCCATGTCTTTCCTGTGCTCAGGACTCCAGGGCTGGGCGCAGTACTCCAAGTGGGGTCTCACCAGAGCAGAGCAGAGGGGCAGAATCACCTCCCTTGATCTGCCGGCCATGCTTCTTTCGATGCAGCCCATACCTACATACATTTTTCCATTTTTGTTACACAGTTTTTTGTTACACTGCAGTAACATGTAGTACTAATGAGTATTTCAAAATGACGTTCCTGCTGGTCTGAATCAGTTCTTACCAAATGAAATCCAAGTGCTATTATAAATAGACAATTATGCTCTTAATATTGTCTCAGAAAGCATGACTGAATCCAATTACCTAAGTATGGGAGGAGGGGCTTTAGTCCTTTGGTTAGATCACTTCTCTCAAAAGCACTAATTCTGTGACCCCTCTTTGTTCAGGCAGTCGTTCCTTGATCCATTTGTTTAGAGAACATACATACGTATAGGTTGAGTTCAGGCATAAAGATTGCAACACAAAACATGCAGTTGCTGCATCACATTTTGAAACTAAGTGCATAAATGCTACCTCTGACACCATATAACTGTGTATTCAGAGTTTGAACAATCCTTTGCAAAATTGGCACTGTAATTTTAATATCTGTATTTGTCCCCTATACCTTGTTTCATTTCTGTGATACACTTAATTAAAGATGGAGTCATAAAATGAATGCTACTTTACAAGGGTGCTTAAACCCCTACCTGAGTATATGCTTAACAAGAAGCAAGAAAAATAATGGTATACTCAATAGAATAAATCCAATTATTCATTGCAAGAACATAGCTTTTTAAAATGGCATGTTTAGCGCATTAACTAGGATGCCATTACTGTTTTGTTGTCTTGAAATCCAGTTGAATCACCAGCAGTATGACTTGCACAAAGATCAAACTTAACATTTCATTTTTGAAACAACTGATTTTAGTGTGCTTTGCATATGTAAGAAAAGGTAATGCAATAAGGAGGAACTTCTTCCATCGGAAGGCACTGCTGCATCACTAGACAAAGATTACTTTGTTGCCTTCAACTATAATGCCTATGTTAATTATTCTACTCTCAAGACATCCTGGTATGATGAAAATTGAGTAAAATCTTGTATGAGCTGGTGGGCAAGGCATGCTCTCTTTATCTGGAAGAAATGTAAGAGATAATTAAGCTTCTCGAAGTGAGCAATTCGAGAACAATTTGAACCACTAGCTCAACCACAGCCTGTAAAAAGCTGACTAGAGGTGGAGCTGCATGGGCTTTTGCTGGAGGTTGAATGCTACCTTAAGGATCCAGGCATGGTTTGACATTCCTCTGATATTGTGGTCATTGGCAGAGAAAAATGTCGGGGTGCTAAGGATACTCAGAATAGCATAAATAGTGTGCTTCCTGATAAACAGTCCTGATAAAACTTCTTTGCTTGCAGCTGGGACTGTGCGCTCTGGCCTACAGTATTGATTCATCCTCTCTGGCACGCTTCCTGGAGACACAGGCTCTATCTGAAAACCCTTCAAGAAAAGACGACCTTAGGTGCTGGCTCACAGATGCTTCAGCAGTCTAATCACTCTTTCCCAGAGCTTCATCCTTGCGGACACTGCATCTATAGCTCATCTCTCGAGACACGCACACACAAAAGTTAAGCAAATGGAAATTTTGGGCACTATACGGAGCCCTCTAGAAATCATTCTGCCTGTATTTTAAGCAGTACAGGATATGCATAGCTCTAGACAAAGCAGTGAGACATCCATTTCACCACTTTCCTGCAGGTTTCACTATTTCCTAATTGAATAATTTTAAGGTTCAGAAAACAGGATCCCAGTCTATACACATTGGTTTTCTTCTCCCCCTCTCTTCTCGGCTGCCAGTTTTTGTTGTGATTTGTTATGCAATTACAAGCACTCATCTGCAAAGAAAACATTCCTGTCTGTTCCTTTCTTTTGTCCATGCTTTTTCTGCCTCCTGTTTCTTCCAAGATCTATTTTTGTAGCTGAGTCCCCTGACTAGCCTAACTGAGCAATCAATACTTGCTTTTGTTACTTCTCCCTAAGGATGAAACTTGAAAAGTTGATTTGTATGACATAATTGACATACTTTTGTTCACTGATATTCCATCTGAAACAGGATCAAAGTTTAAAAACTAAACTAAAGCAACTCCACCCTCCTCCGAAGCTTAGTAACAGTACCCATCACAAAAATTTATCCTGACACTGTCTTGCAGTTTTTATCTGAACAGAGAGGCAAAATGCAGCAGGGGATGCAACCTGCCCTCTTAATGAATCTGTTAGGGAAATTTGCATGCTGACCCAGAGAGACCTGGGCAATCCTCAGTACTGAGCAGAATAACAATTCTTAGGATTGCCACAGTAGCCTAGAAAGTCAAAGTAGAACAATTCTGTGGAAAAGAATTAAAGAAGGAGAAACCTGTAATTACTGAAAATGTTTTCCTCATTGTTGAGATGCTTATTTACAAGATTTGTAAATAAAGTGGTGTCAAAGAAACATGAATTTTTCCCAAAAGGCATCTTGGCAACCCTGAATACTGCCAATGGCTTGAGTCAAAAAAAAATAAAAGGTAATGATGTGATTGATAAGAGACTCTTAACAGTCAAAGCCTCAAACAATACAGTATTGGTATTTAGAATGTTTAATTGAAAAAAGTACTTAAATTTGGCTAAAATACATTTTTAGAAGCTGTAGCTATTTGAAATACTGTTTAAGCTACTTAGATGTGCATCTGTAGACGTTACTTTTTGGTTTTATTAGTGTGTCTTTCAGTGTATGAAAAAAATCAATTTATTAACATTTTCAGATGATTATTTAAATTTTTGTTTATTTTCTTCAGTATTTAAAATAACAGCATATAAAAGCTGAGCACTGTAGTTTTGAAAGTTAAATAAATAGCTGCAATATAAAATTACATAATAACTATGTTACATATAGTAGGCTACTTAGAATTGTCCATGATTGAAAATGCTCATTTAAGATAAATGGTTGATTAAAATATGATCCTGATCAAGAATTCTAGAACTCTGACCTGGAACTTGACAGAGCTGCAGGGAAGCCAGCTGAGATTTGAATTAAAAAGGGATACACAAAAAACCCAGAAGTGATGCATATATTAGACATGTTACTAGTTTTCATTTCCTACCACGATTTTCATTCTCTTAAAGCACTTTTATTGGTGTAAATTTGAAGCAACCAATATCAATGTGGTAATCAGCCACCCATGCCTATCTCCCCCTGAATCCTTGTCTAGCTCCATCATTTTACATAAAAATGGTGATTGCTTCCTGGATGGACACAGTTTTTCGTTCTATCAGAACTCTCAGAAAGTCCAAGATTATTCATAAAACCAAATAAAGAGAAGTCCTCTATGTCTACCTATCTCCCTAAGTGTTTACAATCATCTTCTCGCCCACGCAGTTCTCCTGTTAGCTGTTTATTTTGCCACAGTTGCTATCTTTCAAACATATAATTCTGCACAATGCTGAGATCAGATCAGCTTACCCATGCTTAGAGCCAGCTATACAAGTAAGCTTCCTAGCCACTGAAGGGAGGAATCAATTATTTAGTTGAGGTAAAATGCCACCAAATTCTTGAAGCATTTTCCCAAGAGAGGAACAATTTAGCACTTTTTATGATAATACAACATAATTCCAATGTCCTTCTTGCAAAGTTAATGGATATAGCGTGCCTTGACTGACATTGCAAGCCATTTTCTCTCTCCTTTTTTTAATAAAGCTTGAAGAATACAGATTTTTTTAGATCCCATGACAGAACTCTTCTAATCTGTGGTGACATTCTTCCCAAGGATCAGTAAACATGTGAGCAGATTCATAATTGATTTTGCTCTCCCGTACATTAATGGATTTTCAATAGCATTCTACAAAACAATTAACAGCTTCTTTATTCCAAATAAAAATTAGCATTTCAGCTTCAAGACTGCCACACTACTAAAATAAAAGTAATCCCCTCCCCCTCTGAACAGCAGAAACTTTTTTCACTTTTGTTCAATGCCCAAACTTGAGGAACAATGTTTGACACAGTAACGATTGCTCCATTTCACAACTTTAATGTGGATTAAAGTATTTCTAAAAGAATATTAAAATTAATAATTCCGCTGCAATGATCTGACCCAAATTATTAGAATTTATTTCTAGTTATTTTAGAGATATAATTCATAGCAAAAGGAAAACTTTTTCTTTTGATGCAAGACTCACTCCCATAAAAAGGAGATTGTCAATGTATCTCTTATTGTATTTGCTTCAATATTGGAGTGAAAATGCCACTTTCTTTAGAGGAACGATGATCTATTCTACACATCTACCAGCATGCTGAGTTCACTATAACACATCTATTGATGAGAGCTGTTTGCTCTCATTCTTTGTCCTTTCATATTCAGTTATTTTTTCCCTGGATCTTATACAAGAGACTACTGTTGCTTTCTCTGACAATTACAAGCTTTGTCATCAGATATAAAGTTCTGCTATTTTTAAGACACTAAATAAATTGAGCCCTCCATCCTACTAGAAAGTGTATGATCTTTTATTTGGGATTACATTTTCAGGATTTATTTGCCCTATCTTTGAGTCCCAACTCAACTGCCTAGAACAAAATTTGATGGTCCATGGCAATAGGGCTGTAAAAACCCACTCTTGTGAATAGTAGTGACAAGTGGAAAATGGTTTATAACCACTTTGTCATCTAACTCAATAATTGTTTTTATGAAAAATAATTACATTTTGCAGCAAAAATAGCTTCCTCTCTTTCTAGGGTAAAAATGTAATTTTCCAATTATGAACTTAATAACCAACTGTAAACCAGTAAGGCTGTATTCCCAAGCCTCAAGAAAATTCTATCTGGCTGCACACAGGAGCAGAATGAATATTAAAATTCTTTTTTTAGTGATTCTTTTCTTCAGTCATATGCCAAAACCAAACTAGCAATAAGTATGTGAATCGCACTCTACCAGTGAAAAAAAACCCACTTATGAGTAGTAGCAATGACTCATTGGAAAGAGAGATAACTCAGGATAACCCAGATAACCCTGGGGAACTATGTGAAAGACTTTAAAAATCCCCTTTAAAGCAACAGCAGGCAGGCTGCAAAAGAAGCAAGCGATCTAATCCTAGCATTCAGCCTCACAGGCTCCAAAATACTTTGGACAGCCTGTTCCTTCCAGCTGCTAGAGGCAAGTGGAGCTTCAAATTCATAAGATACTTTGTATTCAGAGACTGATACGAAAGGCAAAAATCCTTTACAAAAATCTAAGCAGCAAGGAAGGAAAGTCTCTAACTGGGCATTTCCCTAAAATCTCTTATTAGTACAGATAATACATTATCTTTCAGTAATATTAAGTTGCTGGTTAGTTATTTGGCTGGTCTGATGCATACATGAAGTTCTTTTTGGAAGAACTGAATTCACTCTTTTGTTACTGACTTGGTTTTTTAATTTATCCTGGTAATGCGATTTATTTTATTCTTTCCAGAGCAGGTGATACTCATGGGGACATGGTGCAAAACATCTACCAACAAGTAGAGAACGTGACCAATCAATCTTTGCGTCCCATATGTTACGTTATGAAATAGCGAGTGAATCTTCTCTGTCCTTTCAGAGAATCTGTTCTTTCTTCTGCCTTACTGATGACAACTGAATCCACTGTACACCACATTGGATTATCTGAACCCCTTCAATGTAGCTTCCTGTGCTAAATTAAATAAGTTTGACCTGATAAAAATACCATACAGATACTAGTGAGGAGGCCCTAAACAGTCAGGGCTATTCAAGTCTACCCTGAACAAGTCAAAATAGTAACTACAGAAACTGGAAATACCGATTTAAGTATAGCAATCATATAACACTATGTGAAATAAATGTCTGTAAAAGGCTTGTTTGAATTGCCACTGTTATTTGTATTTTTTTTTTTTTTTAATCTGGGGACTCAGTCTGATCTGCAAACCAATTTAATTAGGCCTTAAATAAAACAGAGAATTAAGACATGAAACAACAAATGAGAATTGTAAATGATACACTTTCTCTAGTTAACAGTAAATAGATTTAAGCACTCCCTATAGGGCTCCCAGAACATAAGATTGGTGACAATTGTATCTATCATAAGAGTGTCATGGAACTGTATTTTTCTGTCACATGCAAGGAAAGTAGTTCCTGCAAAACCAGTTTCAAAACACCTTCATGATCTGCAAGGCAGTCCCAGAGGTACTAAACTGGCAAACAAGAATGGATGTGAAATGAAAAAAACCACAACACCAAAAGCACAACAAGAATCAAAAAAACATTTTTATGCACATTTTGATAATCTGCTGCCTTCCTGGGCAATTGCTACTTAAATATACATTGTCATAAATTACATGGCTGCCAGATGCCAATGTCTACTGCAATGTTAGTAACATTCTGCTTAAACATTTGCTTGTTCTCAGAAGCATTTCCTCTTTGTACCTGACATATTCATCAACTTACTATCTTTCCCACCTCCCTCCCCCTCAAGTATGCAGAAATACTGGGGAACTATCAGCACTTTTGATGGGTCTTACTGCATCTTATTGAAATCACAGTATTTTTTAACTGCTCAAATGCTAGTTTGATTTGTCTAAATGTATGTTAATATTGATTCTCTTTCACCTCTGCTATAGTAATCAATGCTCATCTATTTTATAGGTCTCCGACAGCGCTTTCCTGTGTAATTACAAATATATTCAAAACAATTTCTCTTTGCTTGCTTACACTATATAAATGGAATTTCTCTGTGATATATAATGAAGCACACACAGTTGTCATTGCCTGAGACGCTTCTATTATAAACTCAGCAAAGCAGCAGTATCATTGCAGTAGTTGTAATATCACTTCAGCAATCATCACTACCATTTGGAGAGAGAAGTTTAGTATTCTAGGAAAAAAAACCCTAAATTAGATTTCTATAAAGTAATTCGCATCTTTCATTACAATTTGATTATTTATGAGCACTTTTAATAATTTCTTCACCTAACTTAAAACCAATGATTTTGTTCTGCTTCAGCAATGACAGTATAGGTAGACATGAACCTCTCTGAATTTGAAAATTTGCCAGATCATTGAAACATAAATAAGGATTTGTCCAAGCAACAGTTAATTGCCTCATAACTGCTCTGTAAAGCTCACTCATGTAGCACCTACTACCTAGAATCTGAGACAGAAACAAAAAAACAGAGAGGACACTAAAGACTCCACAAATTAGAGACTAACTTACTCTTCCAATTATGTATTTAGCAATGTGAAGGCTATTTATAAATAACTTTCCACAAAATTTGAAAAAAAGATTCTAATGAGGAAATGATTCTTTAAGCGCAGCTCAGTCTAGTGTATCAGCTATGGGATGTCACTCATCTAAGACTTGCAATCTGGAAGACATTAAGAGGAGAGGAAGGAAGAGAGAGAAGGCCGTACTCTTCCAATCCTCTTGCAATATAAGAAATGCAGAAAATAAGATGGCAGGGCTTTTTGCTCAGTCGGAAAAGGAGGAATTGAAACAGTCTAGGAGCAACCTCTAAGATCAGGTCTTGGTGCTCTGTGGTTTCACATTTATATTCATGACCTGAAGTAAACTAAATCATCACTGATAAAAATTACAGTTTCAACAGAGATGGAGGAAATGGAAAACACTGACTTGCCTAGGTAAAGCAACCTGAACTTCTTGATAAGATAAGTATAAGCAAATAGCAGGATTTGGAATATGAAGAAACACAAAGTCTT